>NC_064844.1:45004166-45604404 GCF_024166365.1 Elephas maximus indicus
TGAAGTTACCATCAACTGAAATGGGAATGGGAGGTCTAGGGCTCACGGGGAAGAAAAAGTCAGGACTTTTGTGTATGTTAAGTTTAAGATAGCTTCAGACATCCATGTGTAGATGTAAAACAGGCAGTTGGAAATTAGTCTGTATTGGAGAGGTCAAGACGAGATATATAAATTTGGAAATTATCAACATAGATACAGTGTTTCAAGCTATGAGACTGAATAAGATCACCAACGGGGTAAGCACAAATAGAAAAAAAAGGCCCAATGACAGGATCCAAGGGCATTTCAAAGTTAAGAGGTTGTAGAGCAAGGAATGGAGCAAAAGAACGGCTAGTAAGGTAAGAGGAAAGCCAAGAAAGTGTGGTTTTTCTAGAAAGCGTTTTAAGAAGGAGGGAAAGACCAGTTGGGTCAAATGCTGCAGACAAATGCTGACTTTAGTGATGTGGTAGTCCTTGGTGACCTCCATGTAAACAGCTTCTTTAGAGTGAGGGGGCAAGAGCTTTATTGGAATGGGCAAAAGAAATAATGGGAGAAAAGGAATTGGAGGTAAGTATAGATGCCTGAAAGAGTTTAGTTATAAAATGAAGGAGAAAAATAGGGCAGTAGTCAGAGAAGGAAGTGGATTCAAGAAAGGACATTTAAGAGGGGAGAAGTCTGGATGGAAAAAAACGAGGATGCAGAAAAGAGAGGAGAATTGTTGGAACAACATCTTGAGTAGTGTAGAAGAGAAAGCATGGACACCTCCCCTAGGAGGGAAGGTGGTATATGTGAGTAGAGATGCAGATAGATGGATAGACGTAGTGTTGGGAGTTTGAGAAAGTTCTCTTTTCATTGTTTGTTTTCTCAGTGAAATAGAAAGCAAGATTATCACCCAAGGGTCAGGATGTAGGAAAAGTGTTGAAAGTTTGAGGGAAAAAGGAAGTATGAAACAGTCATTGTAGAAAGTGGGAGAATGAGAGGAAATATGATAATGGGCAGTATTAGGAAGCATTTGAGGTTGTGTGCCGTCAAGTCAACTCCAACTCATAGCTGAAGGCCAGTGGGCATACTTGTGTTTTCCTCCAGGCATGTTCAGTCACACAGGGCAGGCAGCAAGTGGGCAGAAAGCTGGATTGAACCAGGGTTGTGGTTCTGCCAATCAAGTATGATGAAGAAACAGAGGGGCACAGGAGTTGAAGGGGTGTGTAAGGAAGTGATTATGAAGACTAACCATGGAATTTAAGCTGGGTAAAGGTTGGTAAGTGAGGTCATAAGGTCAATCTGCAGCAGTGAAATTTGGCAGAAATCAACGGCTTGAAGCTCCTGGTGGGGTCAAATGATTATTTAGCATCAGGGTACCAGAGGGAGTGAGCTGAGAAGATAGAGAATGTTAGTCAGAAAGTGAGATTCTTAAACATGAGGTTCTAAGAGGTTTGTAAGTATTAGCAATGAAAAGACTAAGGAATGGCAATGGGAATAAGCAGCTGACACAGGGAGGAGATCAAAATATCTGTGGAGGAAAAAACATTCCACGCTCATGGATAAGTAGACTCAACATTGTGGAAATGATAATTCTACCCAAAGTGATTTACAAATACAATGCAATCCCGATCCAATACCAACAACATACTTTAAAGAGATGGAAAACTTACATTAACTTTATATGGAAAGGGAAGAAGCCCTGGATAAGTAAAGCACTATTGAAGAAGAAGAATAAAGTAGGAGGACTCGCACTGCCTGACCTCAGAACTGACTATACAGCTACAGTAGTCAAAACAGCCTGGTACTGGTACAATGACAGAAATATTGACCAATGGAACAGAATTGAGAACCCAGACGTCAATCCATCCACCTATGGTCACCTGATCTTTGACAAGGGCCCAAAGTTCATCAAATGGGGAAAAGACAGTCTTTTTAACAAATGATGCTGGCAAACCTGGATGTTCATCTGCAAAAAAAATGAAACAGGACCCATACCTCACACCGTATACAAAAACTAACTCAAAATGGATCAAAGACCTAAATATAAGGCCAAAAACTATGAAGTTCACAGAATTAAAAATAGGATCAATGCTAGAGGCCCTAATACATGGCATTAACAGGATACAAACCACAACCAACAACACAAACTCCGGAAGATAAGCTAGATAACTGGGATCTTCTAAAAATTAAGCACTTACACTCATCAAAAGACTTCACCTAAAGAGGAAAAATAGAACCTACAGACTGGTAAAAAATTTTTGGCTATTACAAATCAGACAAAGGTCTCATCCCTATAATCTACAAGAAAATCCAACACCTCTACAACAAAAAGACAAATAATCCAGTTTAAAAATGGGCAAAGGAAATGAACAGACACATCACCAAAGAAGACGTCCAAGTGGTCAACAGACACAATGCAAATCAAAACCACAATGAGACATTATCTCATCCCCACCTCCCCACCCGCCCCCTGCCCCAGCACTACTGGTAAAAATCAAAAAAACAGGAAATAACAAATGTTGGCGAGGATGCAGGGAGATCGGAACTCTTAGGCACTGCTGGTGGGAATGCAAAATGATACAACCATTTTGGAAAACGATACGGTGCTTCCTTAGAAAGCTAGAAATAGAAATACCATATGATCCAGCAATCCCACTCCTAGAAATGTATCCTAGAGGAGTAAGAGTCATCACACGAACAGACATATGCACACCCATGTTCACTGCAGTATTGTTCACAACAGCAAAAAGATGCAAACAACCTAGATGCCCATCAACAGACGAATGGATAAACAAACTATGGCACATACACACAATGGAGTATTACACAATGATAAAGAACAACGATGAATCTGTGAAGCATCTCGTAACATGGATGAATCTGGAGGGCATTATGCTGAGTGAAATAAGTCAATCACAAAAGGACTAATATTGTATGATACTGTTACTGTAAAAACTCATGAAAAGGTTTACACACAAAAAGAAAGGATCCTTGATGGTTACGAGTGAGGGGAGGGGTGGGGATGGAAAAACACTAAATAGACAATAGACAAGTGGTAACTATGATGACGGGTAAGACAGTATACAATACTGGAGAAGGCAGCACAACTTGTACAGGCAAGGTCATGGAAGGTCCATAGATACATCCAAACACCCTGAGGGACTGAATTGCTGGGGTGAGGGCTGTGGGGAATGTCGTCTCGGGGAACATCTAACTCAACTGGCATAACATAGTTTATAAAGAAAATGTTCTACGTTCTACTTTGGTGAGTAGCATCTGGGGTCTTAAAAGCCTGTGAGCGGCCATCTAGGATACTCCACTGGTTTCTCCCCTTTGGGAGCAAAGAAGAATGAAGAAAACTGAAGATACAAGGGAATTAGTCCAAAGGACTAATAGACCACATCTATCACGGGTTCCACCAGACTAAGTCCAGTACAACTAGATGGTGCCAGGCTACCACTACTGACTGCTCTGACAGGGATCACAAAAGACGGTCCCAGACAGAGCTGGAGAAAAATGTAGAACATAATTCTAACTCAAAAAAGAAAAGACCAGACTTGTTGGCCTCAAAAAGACTGGAGAAACCCTGAGAGTATGGCCCCCATACACCCTTCCAGCTCAGTAATGAAGTCACTCCTGAGGTTCACCCTTCAGCCAAAGACCAGACAGGCCCACAAAACAAAACAAGACTAAAGGGGCACAGCAGCCCAGGGGAAAGGACACTAAGGCAGGAAGGGACAGGAGAGCGGTAACAGGGAACCCAAGGTTGAGAAGGGAGAGTGTTGACGTGTTGTGCGTGGGGTTGTTAACCAATGTCACAAAACAACATGGGTACTGTTTAATGAGAAACTAGTTTGTTCTGTAAACTTTCATGTAAAGTACTATATAGATACATATGTAAAAGAAAATAGTAAAAAAAAATATATATATCTATGGAGGAAAGAAGGCCAAGCAATGCAAAGGTCAGGGTATTACAAGCATCAACCCTGTGGACATTCAAATCCTCAAGGGTTGTGATAAGAGTAATGCTGAAGAGAGTGACAATGAGGTGGGAGTTAAAATCTGTGAGGCCGGGGTGTGACTCAGAGATCAGAAGATGACATGAAATTCAAACATGGGGTTTTTGAGGTAGAAAGAAAAGAGGTCAGGCAGTGGCAATGAGGAACAAGAAGGACATGATGGATTTGGGGGAAAAAACAAACTACCAAAAAGCGCCAGAGGGGAAGCATTATCTGTGCAGTCCTCAGATTCTAAGCTACTCAAACATAATTTCAAATAAAACACTGAGGTGTAAAAGAATATTAAACACAGAAATTACGATTCTAGATAGTAAAAATATACTGGCATTTGTGGGTGACAGGGTTGCCCTGGGTAGAAAAATTTTAAGTAATCATACAAAGATGTTGAATTCGGTTTCTCACTTGAGAGCTGATAAAATGCAGATTCCTATGTCCCACACCGTAGTACAGGATTAGAATCTCTGAGAGTCTAAAAAGCACCCTGGGTGATTTGTATACACACTGGAGAAATGCTGGTGTAGACAGAGGCGGGGAGTGACAGATTCAACGTGAAAAGCTGAAAAGCGTGGTGACAGCCTTATGCTGCTACTTCATTTACTCTTAGCAGTGATACTTCAACGCCTCCCTTAAGTTCTCCAGAGAATCAATATACACAATAATCACGGAATTAGTCTTAATAAAAACCAAGTCAGCAAAAAGAAGTGAATGGCTTAAAAGATCTAAATGGGAATTGAAGATAAACAATCTGATATAAAAGATGACCAACTTGTTACTGTGGAGCTCATTCTCACTCATAGCAACCCTACTGGACAGAGTAGAACTGCCCCATAGGGTTTCCAAGGCTGTAAACCTTTACGGAAGCAGACTGCCACGTCTTTCTCCCAAGGAGTGGCTGGTGGGTTCGAACTACTGACCTTTCAGCCAGCAGCAGAGCACTAAATCACTGTGCCATCAGGGCTCTCTGTATAAAAAAGTCATGTACTTTCAGCATTTACTAAGCCCATACCCTATTAGGTGCTCAAGATACAATGATTAAAAAATAAAGAAAAACAAGGACACTGCCTGTGGCAGTCAGTGTTTCTCAATGGGCAAGATATCGACATTTTGATTGGGATAATTCTTCTTGGGTGGCACAGTCCCAGACATGTTTAGTATCCCTGGTCCCTGTCCCCTAAATGCCAGCTGCACCTCTTGGTCATTCTGACAACCGGAAAAATGTCTCCATACATTTCCAAATGCCCTCTAAGTGTGGGACTGCCCTGTTCAAAATTACTTATAGCTAGTAAGCACAGGGAGCCAGATGATGATACGATATACACTAGGTCACCACCCCCCTTTCAAATTGCTCAGTGGCAGTCCTGGAGACGGTAGAAAATTGGTTTTAGGAAGTAGCACTATTAGAAACAGCATTTTCCTACGTGAAGACTGACACTCACTACGAACAACTTATTACTATAAACATACCTCAATTTTTCCAGTTAACCTCTCAATTTCACACCGATCCTCCCTGTGATTTTTGGAGTTTCCTCTGGAGTCTCTTATATGCTTTTTTTGTAGCTTTTCATAGCTTCTCTTCAGTCTGCCTAACTGTAGAGACAGTTATTTCTACAATTACAATTTAAGAATTTATAAACAGTGGTAATGGGACAAACTGGAATTATAAATAAAGCCAGAGCAACTGCTAAATAGTACTATTAAAAACAGATTGAGAACATGTTAGATTTGCAAACTAAAATACAGAACAAAACTAAAAACTACACATGGAAAATAAGGACAAGACAAGACATATTATGAGTAGAAGAAAAATAATTCTTTAAATAAAACTTATTACAATAGCCTTGACCTTACGAACGTTCCCCCACCTACACACACACACACACACACACACACAAAATAAAGCAGCAAATAAAAACTCTTTCTCTTTCCTTTAGAGCTGTAGTTCTTGAGCCATGCCCATCTGAAATAAGCAGATGAATTCAATAAGCAGATGAATCCTTTGGAATTAAAACAAAATAAAAGCAGTTTCTTCCCAATCTGAGGAATAAAATTGAGTTAATAAAATTTTCTTCTTTTAGGGTTTTTACCATAAAATGTGTTTTAAAGCTTTGGATCCTCCATTATTTAAAATATAGCCACTGATTTAAATCAAAAATTAAAATTTTAAACATAAGCTTTTGGTATAAATATTTTACAGTATTATACAAAATTAGCTCTATTTCTTTCAGGTACTCAATCAAGAAACACATTTGAGAATCCCTGTTCCAGATAGCATCTAACATATAATTAGCAAAATTCTTTGTCTGGACTTAACAGAAAAATATATTTTCACTCCTGAACCTCCCAAGGACTATGTATTCCCCACTTTATGAAGAAGAAAATGGCTCATTAACAAAATTCTCAAAGGGTTAAAGAGACAGAATTACAAAACATATAACAGAATTAAAATCTCACTTCTTCATGTAGTTTCATTAACTCTTGCTTATACCCCACGGCCATTTCTTGCTTGACTTTTTCATGTTCTTCTACCTGCTGACGCAATATTCCAACCTAAAAGCAGATAAATGGTAGCATTTTTCATTATTTGCATTGAAGCAATATCCCTGAAACACAAAAATAGGAAATGACCTTTGAACTTATCCATAAACACAAGCTCTCATATACAGTAATAGCCCACTCCTCAGGAAGTCAATTATCTAGTTACTTTAATAATTCGTAACACTGCCAAAAAAAAGGAAAGAGGTGGGAACTTGCTCTCACCGTCTGATTTGTTCTCCTAAACCATTTTCATCAAATACCTCATGAAAGAAGTGAAAGGTTTTAAGAACCTTGGAAACTAAGAAGACAACGAAAATCTACCAGATTTCAAGAATAATTTCAATAAATCAAAGTGCAGAATAGTAATGCCAGACAAAGACAATAGGAGGTTTGTACCCGCTTTGCCATTTACCTTACTTTAGGGAAACCAGCCTCACTCATAAGAGTAAGAAAGTTATCCTAACCTTTTTTTCAATGGTTTCTTATCAGCCACAGCTACTTCATACCTAGCCCTCACCTCATTCAATATTTCTCTACACCTCTTGATAACAAGTTAGAACTCCATTCATTAATAATAAGCAGGGGCCAGAAATGAAGAACAGGGAACAGGAGGCAGGTATCTCAACCACAACAAATAATGCAATTTGTGGGTGGGGCCAAGATGGCAGAGTACTCAGACACTTCCTGTGGTCCCTCTAACAATAAAGACCTGAAAAAACGAATGAATCAATTATATATGACAGTTGAGGAGATCTGAACATCAAAGGCAAAGTTGAGGAATCAGACTGAGCGGGGGGGAGAAGGTGGTTCAGAAGCAGCAGGTAGTTGCCAGACCTGACCTGGCAGGAACTGGCCCCCTGCAAGCCAGCACTGACTGCCACCAGCAGTGAGGCAAGCAGTGGCATTTAGGACACATTTTCACATCAGGAGAGGCCAAGCAGCAAAGGGCCTATTCATAAGTGGCACTCAATCGGCAAAAGATAAGTATATGCGTCTAATCTACCACGCAGATCAAAAAGTACCCCTTTGGGAAAAACCTCCCTCCCATTAACCGGACTCCTCACCACTCTGCACCAGGTCCCAAGCCAGCTTCAGTGATAGCCACATTCTCTGGGCCAGAAGTAGGACCCATTGCACTCCCTGAGCCAGTCTCCTGGCCTTGGGGAGGGAACAAATTAATAAACAGGGAAAAAATAATCTGCTGGCTCCCCTATGCCAAAACTCAGGGCAGAAACAGCTTCTTTGCCTAGGCATAGGCAAGAGAGATCCATGGACTCTGAATGCCTTTCACCCCTGCACAGACTTGTCTGGGCCCATTTCAAAAGCATAGGTCCTCATCAGCACAGTACAACAGGGTACATACCTGAGGTCTAACTTCAACAGTTTCAGCTCTAGGGTGGACAGGTAGGTTTGTGACATTTGACACTGCTCTGCCTATTAAGTAGGGTCCCCACCTACCCATATCAGGGGCCTGAGGACTGCTGGCTCTGCCCATGCCACCTAGCCACACACGACAGGGGTCCAAGAATAAGTGCTGCCTCCCAGTCTGCAGAGCCAACAGCACTGGGTGCCCATACTCTGGCTACAAAACCCATCCACCTATACACTCTAGGGAACAGGGACATGCTTTTCTCACAGACACTCCAGGGAGGCGGTCAGCTTCCTGCTATGCTCAGCACATGACCCCCTACTGTAGACAGATATCTGTGCCTACACCAATCACCCCTGCTTGTCTAGGACTGTAGGTGAGAGCCTGCACCACACACTTGGTGACCAACCACCTGGACCTGAGCTGAATCCACACAAGAAAAGCAAATGGACTCCTGGGCTGACATACCTAGTAACAGCACTCACCACCTGATGACAGGATGTTACAGCTTCAAAGGTGCCATTAATCAAACTAGCTCACTCAAGTAACCTATTTGAGCATACCAAAACGAAGAAGCTAGGACACAGTAAGCAAACACGAAATAAATAAATACAATAACTTACTGATGGCTCAGAGACAACAGTCATTATCAAATCACATAAAGAGGAAGACCATGACGGCTTCAGCAAACTTCCAAAACAAAGAATCAAGGAATCTTCCAGATGAAGATAACTTCCTGGAATTACTGGAGGTAGCATACAAAAGATTAATATACAGAACTCTTCAAGAAATCAGGAAGGAGATCAGGCAAAATGCAGAACAAGCCAAGCAGCACAGAGACAAAGCAACAGAGGAACTTAAGAAGATTAGAGAAGAGCATAATGACAAATTTAATAGGCTGCAAGAATCCATAGAGAGACAGCAAACAGAAATCGAGAAGATTGACAATAAAATTTCAGAATTACACAACTCAACAGGAAGTCATGGGAGCAGAACTGAGGCAATGAAAATCAGAATTAGTGAGATTGAAGAAAAAGCACTTGATGCCAACTTTTTTGAGAAAAACTCAAATTAAAGAATTGAAAAAAAATGAGAAAACCCTAAGAATTCTGTGGGGCTCAATCAAGTGGAATAACCTACAAGTAATTGGAGTACCAGAACAGGGAGGGACAACAAAAAATACAGAGAGAATTGTTGAAGATTTGTTGGCAGAAAACTTCCCTGATATCGCGGAAAATGAGAAGCTACCTATCCAAAATGCTCACTGAACCCCACACAGGGTACATCCCCCCCCCCAAAAGCCACCAAAACATATTATTATCAACTTGCCAAAACCAAAGATACAGAGAATACTTTAAGAGTGGCTAGGGATAAACAAAAAGTCATCTACAAAGGAGAGTCAATAAGACTAAGCTCAGTCTACTCACCAGAAACCGTGCAGTCAAGAGGGCAATAGGATGACATATATAAAACCTGCCAGTCAAGAATTATATACCCAGCAAAACTGTCACTCAAGTATGACGGCAAAATTAAGGCATTTCCAGATACACAGAATTTTAGAAATTTACAAAAATCAAACCAAAATTACAAGGAATACTCAAGAGAGTCCTCCAGTTAGAAAATCAAAAATATCAGATAACAACATGAGACTAGAACATGGGACAGAGCAACTAGATATAAATCCAGATACTGAAATCACAAAAATGTACCAAAGCTAAAATGCTCAAAACAGGGAAATAGAGACATCATTATATAAAAGACGACAACGTTAAAACAATAAAATAAAAAATAAAAATAAAAAGAGGGACTAAAATATGTAGTCATACATCTTTCATATACAGAGGAAGTCAAGGTGATAGAGAAATAAAAGATTGGGTTAAACTTAGAAAAATAGGGAGAAATATTAAGGTAACCACAAAGGAAATTAACAATCCTACACACCAAAATAAAAAACAAGAAAAACAGTAAAGGCTGAGCAAATACAAAATCAACAACAATAAAAGAGAGGAAAAGAAAACATACAAAGAAAAACAACTCAACACAGAAAATTATGTGGAACAAAGAAACTGTCAACAACAAACACACAAAAAAGACGTCAAACTGACAGCACTAAACTCATAAAAAAAAAAAAAAAAACTCATACCTATCAATAATTACGCCAAATGTCAATAGGCTAAATGCACCAATAAAGAGACAGTGAGTGGCAGAATGGATAAAAAACACGATCTGTCTATATGCTGCCTGCAAGAGACACACCTTAGACTTAAAGACACAAACAAACTAAAACCTGAAGGATGGAAAAAAATATTTCAAGCAAACAACGATGCAAAAGGAACAAGAGCAGCTATATTAATTATATTAATTTCTGACAAAATAAGACTTTTTAAAGTAAAATCCACCACAAAGGATAAGGAAGGATGCTATATAACGATTAAAGTGTCAATACTTCAGGAGGACATAACCATAATAAATATGTACACACCCAAATACATAAAACAAATGCTAACGGCATTGAAAAGAGAAATAGACAGCTCCACAATAATATTAGGAAACTTCAACACACCACTTTCGACGGAGGACAGAACATCCAGAAAGAAGCTCAATAAAGACACGGATGATCTAAATGCCACAATCAACCAACTCATCTCACAGACATACACAGAACACTCCACCCAAAAGCAGCCAAGTATACTTTCTTTTCCAACACACATGGAACACTCTCCAGAATAGACGATATATTGCGCCATAAAGCAAGCCTTAACAGAATCCAAAACACTGAAATATTACAAAGTATCATTTCTGACCATAAAGCCATAACAGTAGAAATAAATAACAGAAAAGGCAAGGAAAAAAAAAAATCAAATACATGGAAACTCAACACCTTGCTCAAAAAGCACTGGGTTATATAGAAGAAATTAAGGACAGAATAAAGAAATTCATAGAATCAAATGAGAATGAAAACATGTCCTACCAGAACCTTTGGAAAACAGCAAAAGCAGTGTCAGAGGTCAACTTATAGCAATAAATGCACACATCCAAAAAGAAGAAAGGGCCAAAATCAAAGAATTAACCCTACAACTCGAATAAATAAAAAGAGAACGGCCTGACAGGGATCACAATAGAGGGTCCCAGACAGAGCTGGAGGAAAATTTAGAACAAAATTCTAACTCACAAAGTCCAGACTTAATGGTCTGAAAGATACTGGAGAAACCCCGAGAGTATGGCCCCCCAGACACCCTTTTAGCTCAGTAATGAAGTCAGGTTTGAGGTTCACACTTCAGCCAAAGATCAGACAGGCCCATAAAATAAAACAACACTAAAGGGGCACAGCAGCCAAGGGGCAAGGGATTAGAAGGCAGAAGGGAACAGGAAAGCTGGTAAAATGGAACCCAAGGTCAAGAAGGTAGAGTGAAGTTTCCGGGATAAAATGAATGCTTCAAAGGTCAGCGGAGCAAGGGCGGGGGTTTGGGGACCATGGTTTGAAAGACTTCTATGTCAATTGGCAAAATAATTCTATTATGAAAACATTCTGCATCCCACTTTGAAATGTGGCGTCTGGGGTCTTAAAGGCTAACAAGCGGCCATCTAAGATGCATCAATTGGTCTCAACCCACCTGGAGCAAAGGAAAATGAAGAACACCAATGTCACACGACAACTAGGAGCCCAAGAGACAGAAAGGGCCACACGAACCAGAGACCTACATCATCCTGAGACCAGAAGAACTAGTTGGTGCCCGGCCACAATCAGTGACTGCCCTGACAGGGAGCACAACAGGGAACTCCTGAGGGAACAGGAGATCAGTGGAATGCAGACCCCAAATTCTCACAAAAAGACCATACTTAATGGTCTGACTGAGACTAGAGGAATCCTGGCGGCCATGCTCCCCAGACCTTCTGTCGGCACAGGACAGGAACCATCCCCGAAGACAACTCATCAGACATGAAAGGGACTGGTCAGCGGGTGGGAGAGAGATGCTGATGAAGAGTGAGCTAATTATATCAGGTGGACACTTGAGAGTCTGTTGGCAGCTCTTGTCTGGAGGGGGGATGGGAGGATAGAGAGAGAGGGAAGCTGGCAAAATTGTCACGAAAGGAGAGACTGAAAGGGCTGACTCAATAGGGGAAGAGCAGGTGGGAGTAGGGAGTAAGATGTATGCAAACTTATATGTGACAGACTGATTGGATTTGTAAACGTTCACTTGAAGCTTAATAAAAGTTAATAAAAAAAAAAGGAAGGTAGAGTGTTGACATATTGTGGGGTTGTTAACCAATGTCATAAAACAATACGTGTATTAACTGTTCAATGAGAAACTAGTTTGTTTCATAAAGCTTCAACTAAAGTACGATAATAAATAAATAAATGAAAGAGCAGCAAAAGAAGCCCTAGGGCACCAGGAGAAAGCAAATAATAAAAATTAGAGCCAAATTAAGTGAAATACAGAACAGAAAAACAATTGAAAGAGTTAACAAGACCAAAAGCTAGTTCTTCGAAAGGATCAACAAAATCAATAAGCCACTGGCCAAACTGACCAAAAAAAAAAAAAAATCAGGAGAGGAGCAAATAATCCAAATAAGAAAGGAGATGGGCGATGTCACAGCACACTCAACTGAAATTAAAAGAATCATAACAGAATACTATGAAAAACTGTAGTCTAACAAATTTGAAAACCTAGAAGAAATGGATGAATTCCTAGAAACACACTACCTACCTAAACTAACACAGAGGTAAAAAACCTAAACACAGAGATAGAACAACTAAATAAATCTGTAACAAAAGAAGAGGCTGAAAAGGTAATTTTTAAAAAGGCAACAAAAAAAAGCCCTGGCAGCTTTACCGGAAAATTCTGCTAATTTTCACAGAAGAGTTAACACCACTATTACTAAAGGTATTTCAGAGCATAGAAATGGATGGAATACTCCCAAATTCATTCTACGAAACCAGCATATCCTGATACCAAAACTAGGTAAAGACACCACAAAAAAAGAAAATTTAGACCAACATCCCTCATGAACTTAGATGCAAAAATCCTCAACAAATTTCCAGCCAATAGAATTCAACAACATACAAAAAAAATATTTCACCATGATCAAGTGGGATTCATACCAGGAATACAGGGATGGTTCAACATTGGAAAAACAATCAATGTAATCCATCACATAAATAAAACAGAAGACAAGAACCACAAGATCTTATCGATTGACGCAGAAAAGGTATTTGACGAAGTCCAACACCCATTCATGATAAAAACTCTCAGCAAAATAGGAATAGAAGGGAAATTCTCAACAGAAAAAAGGGTATTTATACAAACCAAAAGCCAACATCAACCTAAACGGAGACAGTCTGAAAGCATTCCCACTGAAAACTGGAGCCAGACAAGGATGCCCTTTATCACCACTTTTATTCAACATTGTGCTGGAGGTCCTAGCCAGAGCAATTAGGCTAGAAAGAGAAATAAAGGGCATCCAAGTTGGTAAGGAAGAAGTATCTCTATCTGCAGATAAAATGATCTCATACACAGAAAACCTGAAAGAATTCACAAGAAAACTACTGGAACAAATAAAAGAGTTCAGCAAAGTATAAGGATACAAGACAAACATACAAAAATCAGTTGGATTCTTCTACACTAACAAAGACAACATCAAAAAGGAAATGACCAAATCAATACCATTTACAATAGCCCCCAAGAAGATAAAATACCTAGGAATAAATCTAACCGGAGACATAAAAGACCTATACAAAGAAAACTACAAGATACTACTGCAAGAAACCAAAAGAGATCTACATATGTGGAAAAATATACCTTGCTCATGGATAGGAAGACTCACATTATGAAAATGCCTATTCTACTCAAAGCAATCTATAGAAAGAATGCAATTCTGATCCAAATTCCAATGGCATTTTTTAATTAGACAGAGAAACAAATCACCAACTTCAGCTGGAAGGGCAAGAGGCCCCAGATAAGGAAAGCATTACTGAAAAAGAAGGAAAAAAAAAAATGGGAGGGCTCACACTACCTGATTTTAGAACCTGTTATACTGCCACAAGGAAACCCTGGTAGCTTAGTGGTTAAGTGCTACATCTGCTAACCAAAGGGTTGGCAGTTCAAATCTGCCAGGCGCTCCTTGGAAACTCTATGGGGCAATTCTACTCTGTCCTATAGGGTTGCTATGAGTCAGAATCGACTCGACAGCACTGGGTTTGGTTTTTTTTTTCATACCGCCACAGTAGTCAGAACAGCCTGGTACTTGTACAACAATAGATACACAGACCAAGGGAACAGAATTGAGAATCCAGACATAAATTCATCCACTTATGAGCAGCTGGTATTTGACAAAGGCCCAAGTCTGTGAATCAGGGAAAGGAAGTCTCTTTAACAAATGGTGCTGGCATTACTGGATATCCATCTACAAAAAGATGAAACCTCACACCGTGCACAAAAACTAACTCCAAATGGATCAAAGACCTAAATATAAAATCTAAAATGATAAAGATCATGGAAGAAAATATAGGAGCAATGCTCAGAGCCCTAATACATGCATCAACAGTTTATGAAACATTACTAACAATGCACAAACATCAGAAGAGAAACTAGATAACTGGGAGCTCCTAAAAATCGAAGACTTATGCTCATCCAAAGACTTCACCAAAAGGGTAAAAAGACAATCTACAGACTGGGAAAAAATTTTTGGCTACGACAAATCTGATCAGCGTCTAATCTCTAAAATCTGTAAGATACTGGAAAACCTCAACAACAAAAAGACAAATAACCCAATTAAAAAATGGGCAAAGGATATGAACATGCACTTCACCAAAAAAGACATTCAGGCAGCTACCAGATACATGAGGAAATGCTCACAATCATTAGCCACCAGACAAATGTAATTAAAACTAAAATGAGACACCATCTCACCCCAACAAGGCTAGCATTAATCCAAAATACACGAAATAATAAATGCTGGAGAGGTTGTGGAAAGTCTGGAATACTTATACACTGCTGGTGGGAATGTAAAATGGTACAACCACTTTGGAAATAGATTTGGCGCTTTCTTAAAACTTAAAATACAACTACAATACGATCCAGCAATCCCACTCCTTGGAATATATCCTACAGAAATAAGAGCCCTCACATGAACAGATACACACACCCATGTTCACTGCAGCACTGTTCACAATAGCAAAAATGTGGAAACAACCTAGGTGCCCATCGACGGTCAAACAGATAAACAAATTATGGTATATTCACACAATGGAGTACTACGCAATGATAAAGAACAAGAGTGAATCTGTGAAACATCTCATAACATGGATGAATCTGGAAGGCATTATGCTGAGTCAAATTAGTCACAGAAGGACAAATATTGTATGAGACCACTATTATAAGAACTCAAGAAAAAGGTTTAAACACCAAAGAAAACATTCTTTGATGGTTACCAGGGTGGGGAGGGAGGGAGAGGGGTATTTACTAATTAGATAGTAGAAAAGAATTATTTTAGAAGAAGGGAAGGACAACACACAATATAGGGGAAGTCAGCACAACTGGACTAAACCAAAAGCTAAGAAGGTTCCTGAATACAACCAAACACTTTAAGGAACAGAGTAGCAGGGGCAGGGGTCTGGGGACCATGGTTTCAGGGGATATCTAGGTCAAATGGCATGACAAAGTTTATTAGGAAAACGTTCTGCATCCCACTTTGGTGAGAGGCATCTGGGGTCTTAAAAGCTAGCAAGTGGCCATCTAAGATGCATCAACTGGTCCCAACCCACCTGGAACAAAGAAGAATGAAGAACACCAAAGACACAAGGGAAATATTAGCCCCAGAGACAAAAGGGCCACATGAACCAGAGACTCCATCAGCCTGAGACCAGAAGAACTAGATGGTGCCCAGCTACCAACAATGACTGCCCTGACAGGGAACATAACAGAGAGTCCCTGATGGAGCAGGAGAATAGTGGGGTGCAGAACTCAAATTCTAGTAAAAAGACCAGACTTAATGGTCTCACTGAGACTGGAAGGATCCCAAAGGACATGGCCCTCGGACTCTCTGTAAACCCAAAACTAAAACCATTCCCAAAGCGAACTCTTCAGACAAAGATTAGACTGGACAATAAGACATAAAATGATATTGGTGAATAGTTTGCTTCTTAGCTCAAGTAGACACATGAGACTAAGTGGGCAGCTCCTGTCTGGAGGCAAGATGAGAAGGCAGAGGCGGACAGGAGCTTGTTGAGTGGACATTGGAAATATAGGGTGGAGAGGAGGAGTGTGCTGTCACATTATAGGGAGAGCAACTAGGGTCACATAACAATGTGTGTATAAGTTTTTGTATAAGAAACATACATATAGTCTACCATGCTGGGAATGACAACCTGAAGAGGAATGGTATTACATTCATCGTCAAAAAAAACCTTTCAAGATCTATTCTGAAGTACGACGCTGTCAGTGACAGGATAATATCCATATACCTACAAGGAAGACCAGTTAATACAACTATTATTCAAATTTACGTACCAACCACTAGGGCCAAAGATGAAGAAATAGAAGATTTTTATCAGCCACTGAAGTCTGATATTGATCGAACATGCAATCAAGATGCATTGATAATTACTGGTGATTGGAATGCAAAAGATGGAAACAAAGAAGAAGGATTGGTAGTTGGAAAATATGGCCTTGGTGACAGAAACAATGCTGGAGATTGAATGATAGAATTTTGCAAGACCAACGACTTCTTCATTGCAAATACCATCTTTCACCAACATAAACAGCGACTATATACCTGGACCTCACCAGATGGAACACACAGAAATTAAATTGACTACATCTGTGGAAAGAGACAATGGAAAAGCTCAATATCATCAACAAGAACAAGGCCAGGGGCCAACTGTGGAACAGACCATCAATTGCTCATATGCAAGTTCAAGCTGAAACGGAAGAAAATCAGAGCAAGTCCACGAGAGCCAAAATATGACCTTCAGTATATCCCACCTGAATTTAGAGACCATCTGAAAAATAGATTTGATGCATTGAACACTAGTGGCCGAAGACCAGACGAGTTGTGGAATGACATCAAGGACATCATCCATGAAGAAAGCAAGAGGTCACTGAAAAGACAGGAAAGAAAGAAAAGACCAAGATGGATGTCAGAGGAGACCCTGAAACTTGCTCTTGAATGTCAAGCAGCTAAAGCAAAAGGAAGAATTGATGAAGTAAAAGAACTGAACAGAAGATTTCAAAGGACGTCATGAGAAGACAAAGTAAAGTATTATAATGACATGTGCAATGAGCTGGAGATGGAAAACCAAAAGGGAAGAACACACTTCGCGTTTCTCAAGCTGAAAGAACTGAAGCAAGAATCCAAGCCTCGAGTTGCAACAGTGAAGGATTCTATGGGGAAAATATTAAACGACGCAGGAAGCATCAAAAGAAGATGGAAGGAATACACAGAGTCATTATACCAAAAAGAATTAGTCGATGTTCAACCATTTCAAGAGGGGGCATATGATCAGGAACCGATGGTACTGAAGGAATAAATCCAAGCTGCTCTGAACGCATTGGCAATAAACAAGGCTCCAGGAATTGATGGAATATCAATTGAGATGTTTCAACAAACAGATGCAGCGCTGGAGGTGCTCACTCGTCTATGCCAAGAAATATGGAAGACAGCTTCCTGGCCAACTGACTGGAAGAGATCCATATTTATGCCTATTCCCAAGACAGGTGATCCAACCGAATGCAGAAATTATAGAACAATATCATTGGTATCACACGCAAGCAAAATTTTGCTGAAGATCATTCAAAAGCGGCTGCAGCAGTATATCGACAAGGAGCTGCCAGAAATTCAGGCCAGTTTCAAAAGAGGACGTGGAACCACTGCTGATGTCAGATGGATACTAGCTGAAAGCAGAGAATACCAGAAGGATGTTTACCTGTGTTTTATTGACCGTGCAAAGGCATTCGACTGTGTGGATCATAGCAAATTATGGATAACACTGCGAAGAATGGGAATTCCAGAACACATAATTGTGCTCGTGAGAAACCTTTACATAGATCAAGAGGCAGTTGTTCAGATAGAACAAAGGGATGCTGATTGGTTTAAAGTCAGGAAAGGTGTGCGTCAGGGTTGTATTCTTTCACCCAACCTACTCAATCTGTATGCTGAGCAAATAATCTGAGATGGTGGACTATATGAAGAAGAACGTGGCATCAGGACTGAAGGAAGACTCATTAACAACCTGCGTTATGCAGATGACAAAACCTTGCTTGCTGAAAGTGAAGAGGACTTGAAGCACTTACTAATGAAGATCAAAGACCACAGCCTTCAGTATGGGTTGCACCTCAACATAAAGAAAACAAAAATCCTCATAGCAACATCATGATAAATGGAGAAAAGATTGAAGTTGTCAAGGATTTCATCTTATTTATATCCACAATCAACAGCCACAGAAGCAGCAGTCAAGAAATCAAAAGATGCATTGCACTGGGTAAATCTGCTGCAAAGGACCTCTTTAAAGTGTTGAAGAGCAAAGATGTCACCTAGAAGACTAAGTGTTCCTGACCCAAGCCATTGTATTTTCAATTACATCATATGCATGTGAAAGCTGGACAATGAATAAGGAAGACCGAAGAAGAATTGATGCCTTTGAATTGTGGTGCTGGCGAAGAATATTGAATATACTATGGACTGCCAAAAGAATGAATAAATCTGTCCCGGAAGAAGTACAACCAGAATGCTCCTTAGAAGCAAGGATGGCGACACTGTGTCTTACATACTTTGGACATGTTGTCAGGATGGATCAGTCCCTGGAGAAGGACATCATGCTTGGCAGAGTACAGGGTCAGCATAAAAGAGGAAGACCCTCAATGAGGTGGATTGACACAGTGGCTGCAACAGTGAGCTCAAGCATAACAACGATTGTAAGGATGGCTCAGGACTGGGCAGTGTTTCGTTCTGTTGTGCATAGGGTCGCTATGAGTCGGAACTGACTCGACAGCACCTAACAACAACATGAGAAACAGACTTGAATTATAAATTTTCACTTAAAGCACAATAAAAACATATATATATACATGTATATATAAAACTTAAAATACAAAAAAATGGAATTTAATAAAAATACTGGTAGGGTTTTTTTTTTTTAATTGAAAAAATGATTCTGAAGTTTAAACTAGAAGAATGGATAAATATAGTCAAAAAAACTGGAAAGATAAAACTCTAATTTTAAAAAAATATTTAAGTCAACATACAAGATCAGTTGTGTTTCTATACACCTACAACGAACAATCTAAAAAGGAAATTAAGAAAATAATTCAATTTACAATAGCATCTAAAAGAATAAATAACTAAGAATAAATTTAACCAAGAAGGTGAAAGACTTGTACACTGAACATGACAAAACACTGCTGAAAGAAATTAAAGATCTAAACAAATGGAAAGATATCGTGTATTGGTGGATAGGAAAACTTAACACTGTTAAATACTACCTACAGGGATATACGGAGCCCTGGTGGCACAGCGGCTAAGAGCTCAGCTGCTAACCAAAATGTCAGCAGTTGGAATCTACCAGCTCCTCTTTAGAAACGCTACGGGGCGGTTCTCCTCTGTCCTATAAGGTGTATGAGTCGGAACTCACTTGAGAGTAACAAGTTTGGTTTGGTTTTGGTTTAGAGGGATACACAGATTCAATCCAACCTCTAACAAAATTCCTATAGCCTTCTTTGCAGAAATAAAAAAACCAATCCCCAAAATTCACATGGAATTGCAAGAGGCCCCCAAATAGCCAAAACAATCTGGAAAAAGAGTAACAAAGTTGGAGGACTCACACTTCCCAACTTTAAAACTTACTATACAACTACAGTAGTCAATGTGGCAAAGGTATAAGGACAGAAATATAAACCAATGGATACAATTCAGAATCCAGAAATAGAACCATTCATCTATGGCCAACTGATTTTTAACAAGAGTGCCAAGTTCATTCAACGGGGAAAGAACAGTCTCTTCAATAAATGGTACTGGGAAAACTGGATATTCACATGCAAAAGAATAAAGTCAGATCCCACATCACTCCATACATAAAAATTAACTCAAAACAGATCAAAAACCCATTGCCGTTGACTCGATTCTGACATGCAGCAACCCTATGAATCAATGACCTAAATATAAGAACTAAAACCATAAAAGTTTTAGAAGATAAGGGTAAATCTTCATGACCTTGGATTTGTCAATGGATTCTTAGACATAACACCAAAAGCACGAGCAACGAAAGAAAAAATTGATAAACTGGACTGAATCAAAATTAAAAATTTTTGCCCATCAAAGGACATTACTAAACGAAAAGAAAACCCACAGAATGGGAGAAAATATTTGCAAATCATGTATAAGATAATGGTTTTGTATCCAGAATATATAAAAAACTTCTACAACTCAACAACGAAAAGACAAAACAAAAAAACTGGCAAAAGATTTGAAGACATCCACCAAAGAAGATATACAAATGGCCAGTAAGCACAGGAAAAGATATTCAAGGTTAATTAAAAAAAAAAAAAACTAAATAGGGAAATGCAAATCAAAACTACAACGAGATATATGGAAACCCTGATGGTGGGCATAGAGGTTAAGAGCTACAGCTACTAACCAAAAGGTCGGCAGGTCAAACCCACCAGGGGCTCTTTGGAATCCCTATGGGGCAGTTCTACTCTGTCCTATAAGGTGGCTATGAGTAGGAATTGACTCGATGGCAACGGGTTTGGCATTTTTTGTTTTTAGGGTGCATATTATCAAAAAGCTGATAATAAGTGTTAATGAGGCTATGGAGAAATCAGAACCCTCATGCACTGCTGGTGAGAATGAAAAATAGTGTAGCCACTGTGAAAAAGTTTGGAGGTCCCTCAGAAAGTTAAACATAGAATTATCATATGACCCAGCAATTCCCACTCCTAGGTATATCCCCAAAAGAAATGAAAGGAGAGCACACCAATGTTCATAGCAGCATTAATTCATAACAGTTGGTGGAAAAACCCCAAGTATCCATCAAAAAACGAACAGATGATCAAGATGCAGAATATGCATATGATAGAAAAGTACTCAATCATAAAGAGAAAGGAAGTTCTGATAAAACATGCAAAAAACAAATGGATAAGCCTTGAAAACACGCTAGGTAAAGTAAGTCTGATATCAATATAGCTACACAAACACACACACAAACCCAAACAAAACCACTGCTGTCAAGTTGATTCTGATTCATGGCAACTCCACGTATTACAGTGTAGAAGTGCTCCATGAGATTTTCTTGGCAATAAAGTCCGTCCCCAAAGAGTAAAAAATATTCTGGTAAAGCTATTCTGAAAAAACACTAAGAGAGATGATGTAGAAAATTCACCCTACCAGAAAATAAACCTCATTAACACTAAAGAGGAGAAATGAGAGCTTCAGGTTTCAATGAACTATATTACTTATTTCTATGCTACGTTGATTAAGTCACTGATCAGTAAACAGAAGAGAGAATTTAACTATTAACGAAGACGACATCTAGTTCACGAACACCTAGTTTTTCCTACTACAGGAGTTGTAGAGTCAAAATAACAAGAAAGTGAAAACATTATGGATGTTAATAGATGTGTTTCGGGATTGTCCCTCAAACGAATAGGAATTTGGGGAGTCCAGCCCCTTCGCTGCTTGAAGGCTGCCCTGGGAGAGTGTCAACTTCCCCAGACTTCCAGGTTTCACCTAAACCATTTTCCAAAACTCCAGAAAGAGAAGCCAAAGTACAGTGGGATGCTAGCAGTGTGCAGTGAGCTGTCTACAACGTAGTGAAACCTGTGAGAGCCGGGGCTAAACGGGACTGCCTTATTCTTCTGTGTCTGGCAAGTTTTCTGCCCTTGACAGGATGCAGTCTTATTGCTTTTCTATCACTCGTTTTAGTGGAAAATATTTGCGTTTTCCTTCTCTGACAGCTTTCCACCTTACATAGGTTTTGGCTTTCGCAGATTTTATTGTATCTAAAATGAAATTAGGGGGCCAAGGCAATGTGATACAGGACACAAAGAATGTCTGCTACAGTTACATATTCTGAAACTTTGTATTTCATCACTATGACACATAATGCTCTTTGCTTCAGGTATTTTTTTCTGCTATGAACAGAACGACAGTCTTTGTATTTAAAGTGTTTGCATGCTATATTCTTTTATTTTCAACCTTGCTGTATCTTTATAAACACCATATAAAAAAAATTCTAACCCCCTGCCATCAAGTCAATTATGACTCACACTGACCTTTCCATTAGCAGCCCAGCGCTTTTAACCACTACATCACTAGGGCTCCTTCCTAAAGAGTAACCTACCCATATTTGCAAACGGCAAGCTACAGGAAAAGTGGCTTCACAGAAAAAAAAGAAAATGGATAGATGAGCTGGATATGTCTGAACATGAAGAAGACTTACACTTGCGTCAGAGAATTTAGGAAGAATCAATGCTAGGTACATAAAAAAAGGCAAATAAAAATCAGATAGTAATTAATTTTGAGACAACAAAAAGTTGTACAAGAAATAAGTTTGATCATAGTTACATTATCTGACTCAACTGTGAGAAATATTTAACATCTTATGATATACAATCCTGGCAGAATGAGGGAATGAAAATTGTATGTAAGAGGGAAAAGCCCTCATGTTTCACAGTAGCAAGGCTTTAGGTAATACCTAAAATTAAAAATCAAGAAATACAACATGTTATTTAGAAATTTGGAGTGAATATCAAAACAATCAGTTAACAACTGAAATTATTGCTTCAGAGAAGCAAGAACCCTAGGTTCAGAGGGGTGGGGCAGATGACTACTGTTTTTCCTTATAAGCCTTGGAGAACTACTTTTCTTTACTCTATGTTATAAGCATAAACACTGAACATGAAGAAAATGTTTAATTTCATTTATATACAGGGTCTGGCTCATAGTAGGCACTCAAATCTTTTTCAAAAAAGGAGGAGGAAAAAGAGGTTAAATGCTTAGAGTGAAGGAGTGGTATTAGGTAGAGAAATCAGAGTCAAGGTTTGAAACTGTCAGTATGGATAACAGAAGAAAGCTAAATAACTGGTACATTTACACACAATTTATAGTTTTCAAAGTTGCTTCTTGCACAACTTTTCCATGATAAGACGCAGTGCTGATTTACATTCCAACACAAGCTCTTTGTCTCATCGCAGATCAGTCACGTGAACAGCACTGTTTGGAGCCCTGGTGGCTAAGTGGTTAAAGTGCTCAGCTGCTAACCAAAAAAAAGGTCAGCGGTTAGAATCCACCAGCGGCTCCACAGGAGAAAGATGCAGCAGTCTGCTTCTGTAAAGATCACAGCCTTGGAAACGCTATAGGACAGTTCTACTCAGGGGGTTTGGTTTGACGTTTTTGGTTGTTTGTTTACACTAGAGGGCTGACTGCTTCTAGGCCTTCCCCCTTCAAATGACAAAAGCTTAAAACCTTATTTCCTAGTTCTTATATCACGTATTGCTCAAAGTAGATTATGAACATGTTATAAACCTCACTGGAATGAAA
The DNA here is from genome assembly GCF_024166365.1 of Elephas maximus indicus. NCBI lineage: Eukaryota > Metazoa > Chordata > Mammalia > Proboscidea > Elephantidae > Elephas > Elephas maximus. The sequence continues at coordinate 45,027,585 of NC_064844.1, forward strand.
TGTTTTAATGCAACACAATTTCACAAACACTGTGGAATAGGTTTCCATTACCAGCGTTTGGTAAAAGTACATTATTTCTAGAAACATAATCAACTTTTCAGCAGCCCAACCAATGAAGCAGCAAATTGATCAGACAGCTGCAATTCTAAAGTTCTTATGTGTCCCCAGAGCAAACTTGTAATCTTCAAATCCTTACTGTGGAAACTATCCTTTGTATCCCTTAATTTCTCCTTAAGGTATAAAGTAATGGCAATAATGCCCCTGACACCAAAACTAAGCTACAGGAATTAGTTCAGACTTGGCCTTGGAGTGGTTAAATATTCTCATAATCACACACACAGGAATTTCTTTAGTGGGTTTCTAACAAAATGAACAACTTAGACACCTAGATACATAGTGATTTTCTTAACTAAGAAACTACTCTCACTTTAACTTACAATCCAGTGCTACTTTTGTTCTGTCCTAGGAGAAATAAAGAAGTAGTAGCTAAAGTATTTTACCAGAGAAGGGGCACTCACCCTAGCTAAATCACAATTTAAAAAAAACAAACATGATTATCATTCCACGTACTTTTTCTACCACCTTCTATATCTTTGCATGAGGTGGAATTTTGTAATAGATTCTAAAAGCTTTAAACAAATTTTAAAATAAATTCCAGTTTGGCAAATGGCATTCCCAGAAAACTGAATTCGAACAACCAATATTACTATATACTGTTTGATCCAAAGTGCAAATGACCAGCTGTTGAGAGATTCTTTTGAAAAGCATAAAAACACTTTTATTGAGCCTACCCTATTCTTTGTTACCTGAAACATTTCTAAAATACTTCTGATAAGTGTTATTGACAAAACCATAATCTCAGCGTGTACCACTGACTGAAGTGCACATGAATAACCTGATAAGGGCATTAATGAGTAGTGATCCTGCTGGTAAGAACGCCCATCACAATGGCGCTTGGGGCAGTGTTTCCCTACAACTTTTCCAATCCTTCTTAGATGGATATTCAGAGCAGAAATTTAAAGGCAACTCTAGTATTACAAATGCTTTCTACTTCTCTTTCATTATTTGGTATACTCCTTCCTACTGTACCAGATAAATTATGAGAAATCAATCAGCAAGTATTATTAAACTCTTCTCCCAAATCACCAATATCTATGGGTGGTAGGATTGCAAGTGATTTTTATTTTTCTCTTTTCTTTCTTTCCCTCTCATTTTTAACAATGGTCAAATACAAATACTTTCAAAAGGGTTTTCTAAACAAAAGAGGCAAATTGTTGAACTTTGGGCTTATTTTTTTTTTTTACACTAACCAAAAACAACTTTCACTAAACTCAGCTAATAAACAGAGATGTGTAATAGGATGAAGTTACACAATGATCGGGGGACACCCTTTTACATTTTCTTAAAGAAATCATCTATGTATTATTTATAACCAAGGTAATACGATCCTTGAAATAAATATTAGCATTCTTATCTATTTCCACAATAAATTTTCCTTCTAAAAGAAACCATCAGAACTATAATAAAAGACAATACAGAAGCTAACTTGGTATACGAATGTTTTCTTGAACAAATTTTTAAGAAACATGCTTAATATAAAAGGAAGGTTGAAATATCAAAAAGATGAGTGAAGCGGCTGCTTTACCTCTTTGCGTTTCACCTCCAGCTGACTCCCAAGAGTCTTGAGTTCCTGCTCACGGACGTCCAGGCGAGTTTCCAGAGCGCGTGTCTGACCTTCCCATTCAGACTTTTTATGAGCCACCATTATGTCAATCTGTTTCATGAGCTCCTGTAGTTCTGCTTCGCAAGATGTCAAAAATCCCCTATAAATAACACAGACCAGTAAGAACACAGAACATACGTCCAAGTGGCTTTTCATCCTTCACTTGTAAAAACATACCAAGACGTAAACCCACCTAAAGAGGAACAATGCCGATAAGTAAATTACCAGAAGCAAACAACATGATTTCTGACTTTTGCTTTTTATACTCATATTACGATGATTGTTTATTCTAAAGAATATGTTATCTTCCCTAATGGTCAACCTAAAGTAGCCCTAGTGGCGCCGTGGTTAAAGCGCTCGGCTGCTAACCTAAAGGTCAGCAGTTCAAACCCACTAGCCACTCCACGGGAAAAAGATGTGGCAGTCTTCATTCACAAAGATTGGAAACCCCCTACAAGACAATTCTACCCTGTCCTACAGGGCCACTATAAGTTGGAATTAACTCGATGGCAGTGGGTTTTCTTTAAAGCTCAACCTAAAGACTAAGTCATTTGGTCAAACACAAGACTGATATTTTGGGTCTGGCTTGTGATGTGAAGCTTCCACAACCAACAACTAACTCTTTAGTAAGATGTTTGAGAAGCTTTCAGGAAGAGTTCAGACAAGCCTGTATGTCCTATTCTCATCTAGCCAAAATAAAAAGCCTTAGAAGCTTTCAGGCTACCTGCCAGAAAAGTGATAATATAATTTTAAGAGCTATTTCAAGAAACCCATTCTTGGGGCAGATTTATTTCAAGTATTTCTTCCCACCTTATTATTACAATTTTACTACAGTCTATCTTAATATTGGAAATTTACTGATGTCCTTCCAAGTTACAGGAGATAGCAGATAATGCAGCAAGTACATGGTATAGAGGGACCTGGAAACAGAGGTGTGCATCACAGATGTACTGGATTCAAAGAGGTTCCCTGCAATGGCCATAGAGAGCTGTAAACGTCTATGGTTTAAATGTTTTTTAAAATAAAAAGCATCCTGAGACCAGAAGAACTAGATGGTACCCGGCTACCACCAATGACCACCCTGACAGGGAACACAACAGAGAGTCCCTGATTGGAGAAAAAGGAGAAAAGTGGGGTCTAGAACTCAAATTCTAGCAAAAAGATCGGACTTAACAGTCTGACTAAGACTGGAGGAACCCCAGAAGACATGACCTCTGGACTCCCTGTTAACCCAGAACTAAAACCATTTCCGAAGCCAACTTTTCAAAGGTTAGACTGGACTATAATATATAAAATAATACTTGTGAAGAGTATGATTCTTAGTTCAAGTAGATACACAAGACTAAATGGGCAGCTCCTGTCCAGAGGCAAGATGAGAAGGCAGAAAGGGATAGGAGCTGGTTGAATAAGGACAAGGAAATTTGGGGTGGAAAGGAGGAGTGTGCTGTCACGTTATAGGGATGGCAGCTAGGGTCACATAACAATGTGTGTATAAATTTTTGTATGAGAAAGTAACTTTAGCTGTAAACTTTCACTTAAAGCACAATAAAAAAAATAAAAGCCCTCAGCATTTGGACTTCATGCCAGGAAAACCTCTGTACTTTTCCCTTTTCAGACTAGAGAACTCAAGCTGGGCTGAAGGCAAGTGTGCATGTTCACATTGCTAAAATGAGGCAAACACCCCAAAGAGAGATGCTGTCTACGCATGGAACATGGATCAGCTTGGCATTTAACACTTGTACTAAAGACACTTCTGTACCCAAAGGACATTATAATCAGAAGCATAACTAGAATATATTTTTAAAACTGCAGTGAAAAGCTTAGGGTTAAAAGCAAACTTACCCGCCATGTCCCCGATTTTGCATTCCTTCCAACAAAGCCTCCATCACCAAATCCCCTTTGTTTTGGCAACTGGGAAAGCAAAAGAATCACAGTCAGGAAAAAATTCATTTTTAAATTCTAACATCCAACTGACAAGAATGTGAAAGTATACAAATAACAGTGAGGAAAAGCAGCACTTCTTAAAATGACTGTAGAAGCAGTCAAAGACTATCACTTCAAGAAATCTTAGAACAAAATATAATTTAGACTAAAAGTAGAACAAGTTAAATACAGCCTCCCCTGTGTGAATGACAACCCTAGTTTCTAATGCAAGGGTGGGCCAGGGCAGAGGTAGGAGCTTTCTAGCTGAGGGACAGGGACGCTGACACAGACCCCTTTTACAATATGAAAGGAAGAAATTGGGAGTCCCACAAGTCAAAGGGGAAATGTGTTTTTTTTTTTTTAACCCAACCCAGTGCCCTCGAGTCGATTCCGACTCATAGCGACCCTACAGGACGGAGTAGAACTGCCCCATAGAGTTTCCAAGGAGCGCCTGGTGGATTCGAACTGCCGACTCTTTGGTTAGCAGCCGTAGCACTTAACCACTACGCCACCAGGGTTTCCTACCTCATACCACCCATCCTCAATTCTAAGGAGGCACATTAAGAATGATGGGAGTTAAATAAATGGAAAAATATTCGGTGTTCATGGATTAGAACGCTTATTATCATTAAGATGTCAATACTACCCAAAGCAATCTATAGATTCAATACAATCCCTATCAAAATTCCAACAGCCTTCTTTGTAGAAATGGAAAAGCCAATCCTCAAATTTACATGGCATTGCAAGGGTGCCTGAATAGCCGAAGTCGTCTTGAAAAAGAACAACACCGTAGAACTCACACTTCCCAATCTCGAGACATACTATAAAGCTTCAGTAATCAAAACAGTCTACTACTAGTATAATAATACACAATAAACCAATGAAATAGAATTGAGAATCCAAAAATAAACCTGTATATCTATGTTCAACTGATTTTTAATAAGGGTGCTAGGTCCATTTAATGGGGAAAGAAGAGTCTCTTCAATAAATGGTGCTGGGAGAACTGGATTTCCACATGCAAATCCACACCATATATGAAAATTAACTCAAAATGGATCAAAGATCTAAGTGTAAGAATGAGAACCATATAATTCTTAGAACAAAACATGGGAGTAATGCTTCAAGTAACATCAAAAACACAAGTAACAAAAGATAAAACAGACAAATGGGATGTCATCAAAATTAAAAACTTTTGTGCATTAAAAGGCTTTACCAGTAAAGTGAAGAAACAACCTAAATATTGCAGGAAAATATTTGGCAATCATATACCTAAAAGGGTTTAATATGCAACAACTAAAAAATATATGTGGTTACATGTGTATGTATATGTGCATACAAGCATATAGGTACGTGTATATATATATATGTGGGTATATGAAGATATACCTATATGCAGGTATATATGTATATAACTATATGCATCCATATATATAAATATGTACAATAAAGCACAAAGTGGGCACAAATATGGCTACTTCACATCTTAACCAAACACCCCATGGGATTGGTTTACAGAATATGAAGGCTTACGTCACAGTCTCATGGGACAACTCACTCAATTGGCACAATATAGGACATAGAGTTTATGTTCTACATCGTAGTTTGGTGAGTAGCATCTGAGGTCTAAAAAGCTTGGAAGCAGCCATCTAAGACACAACTTTTGGTCCCTATGCATTCAGAGCAAAAGAGAAAGAAGGAAACCAAAGACTCAGAGAAGAAACTAGTCTACAGGACTAACAGTCTACACGCACCACGGCCTCATCTACCCTGAGACCAAAATAACTAGGTGGTGCCTAGCTACCACTACGGACTGTTCTGATCACAATAGATGGATCCTGATAGAATGGGAGCAAAATGTAGAACAGAACTCAAATTGTTAAAAAAGTCCAAAATTTCTGGACTGGTTGAGGCTGGAGGACTCCCTGAGATACTCCTTAGCCTTGAACTGAAAATATTCTATGAATTGGAATAACAGATTGGCTCGTAAAATAAACAATACCACCCAAGAGTATTCTACTCTTTCAAAACTTCATCTAAAAATTCATTTATGTGAGACCAAATGGTCACCACTTATTCTAAAACAAGAATGAGAAGGCAAAGGGGCAGGGAAACTAGATTACTGGAAGCAGAACCACTTGAAGGGAAATAATTAGAAAGTTGACATGTTATGAAAAATGTAATCAATGACACTAAACAAACTGCAGAGAAATTATTAAATGGGAACCTAATCTGCCGCATAAAATTTTACCAAAAATAAAACATTATTTAAAAAAAAAAGAATATACTATACTTGACCCACTACCTAAGCTAAGAAATTAAACATTACAATGTAAATAAATATATAAATAACCCAGAATGAGACACCACTTCACCCTCACCAGGACGGTTATTATATGGGAAAAAAAGGAAAGTAGCAAGTGCTGACAAGGATGTGGAGAAATCGGAACCCTCATCCACGGCTGAATGAACTGTAGAACGGCACAGCTGCTATGTAAAACAGTTTGATGGTACCTTAAAATCTTAAAACACAGAAATACCTCTGGCCCAGCAATTCCACTCCTAGGTATATACCCAAAAGAATTAAAAGCAAGGATGTAAATACGTAGCTGTACACCAATGTTCACGTACCACTATTCACAATAGCCAACGGGTAGAAACAACCCAAGTGTCCATCAACAGATGAATGGATAAGTAAAACATTTTATATCCATACAATGGAATATTACTCAGTCATAAAGAGAAACGAAGTCCTGATAAATACTACAACAGGATTAAACATAGAAAACATTATGCTGAGTGAGATAAATCAGATACAAAAGGACAAATATTATACCATTCACTTAGATGAAACAGAATAGGCCAACGCATAGAGATCAAGTTTCATTAGTGGTTACCTGGGACAGGCAGAAGTGGGGAAGGAAGACACTGCTGAAGAAGTGTAGAGTTAAGGTTCATGAAAAATTTGGAAACAGACAGTGGTAAATGTAGTTTATGTCACTTATTTGTACATATAAAAATGGTTGAAATGTTCTGTTACATATATTTCACCATGACAAAATTAAAAAGAAAAGAATACAGGTAGCAAAGGAAAAAACGTTTTATAGACATATAACAGTCCAGGACAACAGCTAGAGTTCATAAATACCATTTCCTTAAGTAGCCACCAAACCCCATCAGTGTTATTCCTTAGGATCAAGTAAACAGCAAGGAGTCAAAGGACTCAGGTTATTCTGCAGACCTCTGAGCGCCTCACGGCTGTACCACTGATTCCCGTCCTAACCAACCTGAACTTAACTCTATGCACTGTTACCTTGTTTTCTTCTTTGCCTGTGCCATGTGACAAATAATTATGTAAGGTTAGATTTCCTTGTCAATAATATTAAATACAAATTTAAGTAAATAAATATATTTTACAATCTGCTACTCACTGCCATGAACATAAAATGCTAACGTGGTTAAATGGCTACAACTGGTACAGGCGACCTTCATCATTTCTGCAGTTAGAACAAGTCACCAACCAGTATCCGTTAATTATAACTTTTCCTTGGAATGAAGGTTGCTTTAAGTCAGTGGACTCTGGAATAGCATGGTTGAAGGAAAAACAGACTTTCTCATGAAGTCTGGGGAACAGGAATAATACACTTTAAGTCTCAGGGAAAAAAATAATACAAATAGGATTCTGATAATAGGAGAAATTTTGAAGTGTATTAACATACTGTAATTTAAGAACTAGAAAAAGACTTCAGAGCTCTAATTCAACCTCTTCATGAAAAACAGCCAGAGAATATGCCCCAAACCAAATTATCCACAAAATGGAGCACGAAAATAAAATAAAAAACTCAGAACAGAATTATGAGAAAATGCATACTATAAGAAGGAAGATGGCTAACTACTTAGTCTAGTTTACAGGAGGACAACAGTGCTTCGTCCCTTTACTTGCCTTGGCGTCACAGTAATTGCAAAGATGTATGTACTATGTCGCTATGTGTCAGAGGCAACTCGACAGCAGTGGGTTTTTCTTATGTGTCAGATATATTTCAGCTGATAAACTATGGCTGTTCCAATGAACAATAAATATTATTTACCATTTCCCAGAAAGGCTCCTATTTAAACTTAAGAGGGAAAAAAAACAGTAGAAAAGTTATCAGAGATTTTTTCACAATAAAACTAAAATTTTTTTAAATTTTCAAAATCCAGAAAGAATAAGGGAAAAGACTGATACATCTAAGTACATAAAAATTAACTTTTGCAAGGAAAAAATGCCATAAACAAAGGTAAAAGACAAATAAAAAACAGTATTTGAAATCTTTAACACACATAATGGGTTAATTACCCAAATATATAAAGAGCTTATAAAAAATTGAGGGAAAAAAATGGTCAAGAAATATGAACAAGCAGATCACAAAAAAAGAAACAACCTTAAACACATGAAAAGATGCTCAATGTTGTTCACGGTAAGAGAGAGATAAATTGGAGCTACATTGAGATACTCTTTCTTCTGTATCAGATTAAGAAAAATTAAAAGTATAGTAATATACTCTGATGACCAGGTTATGGGAAAACAGGCTCTGACCTAACTTGTGGGTAGGAATGTAAAATGGTACAAGTACTATAGAGGAGGTTTTGGCAATGCCTAAAAACACGTTGCTGTAGATTCCAACTCATAGTGACCCTGTAGGACGGAGTAGAGCTGCCCCACAGGGTTTCCAAGGCTGTGATCTTTACAGAAGCAGGCTGCTACATCTTCTTCCCCTGGAGCAGCTGGTGGGTTCGAATTGCTGACCTTTAGGTTAGCAGCAGAGCACTTCACCACTGCACCACCAGGGCTCTTTTGGCAATGCCTAGCAACTAATATACACATTTACCCTTTGATCCAACAATGCTGCTTCTGGGAATCTATCCCAAAAGTACCGTGACAAAAATACAAAATGACATATGCACAAGGATATTCACGGCAGCACTATTTGTAACAGCAGGAGACAACACAAGTGTCTATTAACAGAGGACTAGTTGAATATTTCGCTACCAATGGAGTACTATGAAGCTGTAAAGAGGGATAACGACCTCTACACGTAACGAAAGCCTGATGGATCACAACCAACCATGCAGACTCCATAAAGACAGCTGTGCTGCTGCTGGACTGCCTATTGGTGTCACCTCCTAATAAACTTTCTCTCTCTTTCTGACTTGGAGTACATTTCATTGGCTCAACTGCTCCAGGGCACGGGCCCTAACTGGGTAACACTATGTGCTGTAAATCCTACCTCTATGATGTTAATGAGGCAGGACACAATCTACAGGATTAGGCTGTATCTTGAGTCAACCTCTTTTGAGATATAAAAGAGAGAAGTGAGCAGAGAAGAGGGGGACCCCATTACCACTAAGCAAGAAGAGCCAGGAGTGGAGCACGTCCTTTGGACGCAGGGTCCCTGCACTAAGATGCTCCTAGACCAGGAGAAGACTGATGACAAGGACCTTCCCCCAGAGCCAACAGAGAAGAAAGCCTTCCCCTGGAGGCGAAACCGTATTTTGGACTTTTAGCCTCCTAAACTGTGAGAGAATAAAGGTATGTTTGTTAAAGCCATCCACCTGTGGTATTTCTGTTACAGCAGCACTAGATAACTAAGACGGGATGGCACAGGACCCAGAAGCGTTTCGTTCTGTTGTACATGGGGTGGACATGAGTCAGGTACTGACTCGGTGGCAGTTAAAAAACATAATGGCAAGACATACAGGTGAAAAAAGCAAGATGCAAGAGTACATGTAAGTACTATCTTTTATATATATTTGCTTCTAGGTATATTTGTTTTTTATGGAAAGATAAGCCTAAAACTGCTAAAAATGATTACTCACAGGAGGGAAAACAAGTAGGGTGGAGGCAACAAGGATGAAAGCTATACTTCTCTGGATGTACCTTATTTTACAGGGACTTGTTTTTTGTTTTATAGGAAGGTCCCCAAATGGCACAAACAGTATGTACTCGACTGCTAGCCTAAAGGTTGGTGGTCCAACCCACCTAACAGCACCACAGAAGAAAAGCCCTGCAATCTGCTTTCATGCAGATTACAGGCAACAAAAACCCTATGGAACAGTTCTATTCTGTAACACAGGGGGCTGCCATTAGCTGGAACCCACGAGGTGGCAAGAGTTTTTTTTTTTTTTTTTTGGTTTGTTTTATAGGAGCTACATTAATGCTTTACATATAACAAAACCAATCAAAATTTTTAAAAAGCAATACTGAAAGGCTGGAAACAAAATGAAATAAGTGAATCAACTAAATATCAAGTTGGCAGCCTGCCATTTAAATTATTTCATATGCCTTTAATAAAATAATTTTATTGCACATATCCCTAGTGGAGTAAAAACTAAGGATAAAAAAGAACTGCAAAGAAATCCTAAACACCACTTGGGAATTATATGAATAATAATATAATTATATGAATTATATGAATATGAATAATAACAATAATTGGTATTGTTAATTTGAAACCATTACATAATTATAGGATAAGGCAAAAAAGAAATATTTAATGACATTAGGTACCAAGATTTTCAGCAAGAGAAAAAGATACAAATATAAAATCAAACACATGATTTAAAAAAAAAATCTATAATATTAAACTGGAAATGTCATTGTGAACTCTGTACATTTCTCTTTTAGCTCTGGCTACTGTAAATCGTAGAACCAATGACCACCTAAAAGGAACCAGGGCTCCTTGGAGGCCAGAAATGTATAGATGACCAGGAATATGTTTTACTAGGAAGCAAGAAAATTATCAGAGACTACTGGAGTCATGTCAAAAAGAACAAGAGCCAACTTAAAAGGACTTCTGCTAGTTAAAGATAGTACAATTTGACTATCAAAGAAAAGAACAATGATTCCAATAGGTCAAAACAGTTAAAATATATTCAAATCTATGAGTATATGATGATAAAAAATTAAAAAAAGCAAAAACCTGCATGGTTACCTTTGGAAGTTGCTAGGGCACCGACTCATTACTGTAGTCTGAAAATAGAGGGAAAGAGGTAAGCATTTTTCTCGCCTTTCCTGTACAAACTGTATGTCAGGATAATCAAATAGCTGATGAGGGAAAGTCATCCTTCATAAAAGATTTCCACCTAATAAATACAGAAATAATGAAAAAATTGCAAAATCACCATTTTGCAAACCCTAATGCAATAATTTGGTGGCGTAGCGGTTAAGTGCTATGGCTGCTAACCAAAAGGTCGGCAGTTTGAATCCGCCAGGCATTCCCTGGAAACTCTGATGGGGCAGTTGTACCCTGTCCTGTAGGGTCACCATCAGTCGAAATCGACTCGATGGCAACAGGTTTGGTTTTTTTTTTAATGCAATAATAATAGGATCAGACAGTGTTTTGTTCTGTTGTACATAGGGTCGCTATGAGTTAGAAGGACTGGATGGCACCTAACAACAACAATGCAATGATTAGGAGCCCTAGCGGTGCGTTGGTTAAATGCTCGGCTACTTACTGAAGGGCCTGCAGTTTGAACCCACCAACTACTCCATGGAAGAAAGATGTGGCAGTCTGCTTCTGTAAAGATTACAGCCTTGGAAGCCCTATGGGGCAGTTCTACTCTGTCCTATAGGATTACTATGAGTCAGAATCAACTTGACAGAAAATACCGCAATAATGGATACAGTAAATCTAACCCACAAAAGTATTTTACCAACAGGTGAACCGCTCATAGGAGCTTTTATGATGAATGGATTGGGCTAACAACACCTGAACCCACTGTTCACAAAAAGAGACCACTCAGACACTACCTGCCCCCCGACAATGATACAATAGCAAGTACACTGCAGCACCTATAAAATATTCTTGCCCCCACTCATCAAAAAAAGAAAAAAATCAAGGGTGAATATGATCAAGCTTATAGGTAAGTGCTCTTCAACAGAGCTTTATGCAATTACGGAAATTATGGGCGACTGGGCTTAAAATGTGGCTAATGCAGCTAATGAAATAAATTTTTAATTTTAATTAATCTAAATAGCCACAGTTGGCTGGTGGTTACCATATTGGACAGTGCAGTTCTATATCTAATGGTTTAGCAGAAATAACAGAGGTACAAGTTAAAGGATACCACATAGCTACAACCAGCTAAATCTAGATGGCAATGAAAAAAGGGGAAAGAGAAAAGCAAATTACTAAGATTGTAACAGACTTAAAAAGTATATCAACCAAATGTAACATGTGGGTAGATCTTTACAAGACTTTCATCCAAACAAGCGAACTGTAAAGACATTTATGGGATGGTTGGTGAAATCTGAACCCTGCCTGGATATTGACATTATAGAATTATTAATTTTGTAGGTGTGATGACAGTATCATGGTTTTGTAAAACCGAAAAAAGAAACCTCTGTTCTTGGAGGGAAAAACCCGTAAGTAACATAAAAATCAGAAATTCAATTCCTGAAACCTTATGTCATAATTGGCTTTGGCAGAACAAGTCAACATTGGAAAAAAAAGGAATGATCTAATGAGAGAGTGGACTACTCACCATAAGGCTAAGGGCTTCTACCTCTTAAGTGGAGGAAAATGGCATCAGTACAATTAATATATATACTTATCACAAATTTTTTACATCTGAATTTACATCATTTTAAATGGCAGTGTCAATCCAAATGTTTATAAATCTCTAATCCATTTTAGTTTAAAGCCTTTTTTAAAATTATACCTATCTCTGATAATGACATAGTCAAAAGGCAAGCAGCAAGCAAGTTTGAGAAACAAATGGAAATTTATAAGAATGAATAATTTTTTCAAACCTTCTGAATTCAGGATAAAAATTAAAGACAGTATTGTATTCCACATAAGAAAAGATATACTTTTTATTGTATCATTAAGCTCTAGCTATTAAGTGTATGGAATCTCTGGGTGGTGCAAAGGTTAATGTGCTGGGTTGCTAACCGAAAGTTTGGAGGCTCAAGTCCATCCAGACGCACCTCAGAAAAAAGGCCTGGCAACCTGCTTCTGAAAAATAAACCATTGAAAATCCTGCAGAGAACAGTTCTACTCTGACACACATGAGGTCGCCATGGGTCGGGATGAACTGGATCATTTTTTTGTTTTGTTTTGGTTTAAGTATAAACGTAAATATTTGAAGGTAAAGTGTAGTTGATGATCATTATCATGATTTCCTCTTCATCTACAGCCTTGGTGGCACAGTGGTTAAGAGCTCAGCTGCTAACCAAAAGGTTTTAAGTTTGAAGCTCCTTGGAAACTGTGAGGCAGTTTTACTATCCTATATGGTCGCTGAGTTGGGATTGACTCCACCAAAATGGATTGTTTTTTTCTTCATCTCTATGAAATAAAAACTAAATGCTAACATGAGCATTTATAAGGACCTGTACAAATATGGGAATCTACAATATCGCTTTATTAAAGAAATAAAGTAGCTTTCTTTAAAAATCGGTTTAGGGAATCAGACGCAAAAACTAAGTGCTCAGGGGAAACTACTTTATGGAAGTGTACTGCACTGTTAATTACAAAAAAAGACTAGTCTCTGACAGCCTTATATTTCTCTCCTGATGTTACAGGGACACAAGAAAAACCCCATCACGAGCTAGATTTACTGTCTCTATTTTCAGGATTAAAGTGTTTCTAAGGAATCGCCGTTTTTAACCCACTCTTACGTGGTTCCCAGTCCTGACTTGCACGCATGGAGCAATCAGTTCAGGGTTCCCCAACTTCAGTCCTTCCCGAATTTTGCCACATCCTCGTACTTCCTGTACTAAATATTAGCATTTTTTAAACGAATTCGCTTTTTTAAAATTGTTAACCACCCAACCATTCATGAGCCGGTACTACCTGCAATAAATCAGCAACAATGCTAGAAAATTCTAACCAGATCCAGCAGCAGGGACAGATTGTCCAATAAACAAGGCACGCACGGGCTTACTTGTGCTTATTATTAATTTGTGCTTATTCACCTACGGGCCAGGTGAAATTGTGCACTCCAGAGAAGTAAACACAAGTGAACCCGTGTGTACCTTGCTTACCGGTCAATGCGCCCCTATCCAGCAGCCTAGGTAAGGGGTTGTGCTGAGGGACCAGCACCGTAAGGAGGAGAGCGCGCGGGAGCCTTTGCCACGAAGAGCGGACTGCCAGCGGCCCGCCCACCCGACTGCTCCCCGAAGCACCCCTCCCCGCCGCCGGGCTCCAGCAAGGCTGACCACCTGGCGGGCCCGGAACGCGCGCCAGGCGCCGCTACGTCCGCCTTCACAGGCCGGCAGGAAGCGCGCAGCATAGCCGAGGGGCGGGGGGCGGAGGGGCGCCGAGACGGGCTTGGCGGCTTGCGGGCGGCGGCGGCGGGGACCGGGCCATGCGGCCCCGCGGCCGGCGGCACCACTGCAGCCAGGTCGCCCTCCGAACGAGCCCGCCCCTCACCCGCTGCGCCAAGCGCACAGGCGGTTACCGGGGTACCGCGAGCGCGCCCCCGACCCTTCCCGCCGTTACCTCGGGCCGGGGACGCGCACGCGCGTCCCCACCAGCCCTACGTCCCGGCTCTGTCGTTAGCACGTTCGTTCCGCCCACTCCCCCCTCACTCTTCCTTGAAACAGTGTCCTTTCAGGACCTCCCCTCTGCGCGCGCAAATGGGCTCACCCACATCCGGGAACGCGCGAGAGGGGCGTGCTCGGCGGAAGCGAGGCCGCGGTGGGCTGGGTGCTGGGGAGAGCTTCCCGCGCTCCCGGCCCAGGTCTGGGGAGGGCGAGGAGGCCTTCGCTCTTTGTGTTGGGTCTCCTCCCCGTCTGCCGTTGGCCGAAGTCGGTGACCTTACCTCTCTCCCTGGGAGTTACCGCCCGCACCGCACGCCTCGTGGGGCGAAAAGGCGCGTCCGGGCGGCGGGGGACCCCCTCCCGGCCTCCGTATTCGGTCTGTGCAGCCCCAGGCCGGAAGCCGCGGCTGTGGAGCGGCCACACGCACAGGGGTGTAGACGGTGGTGACCCGCGAGGACGGTTCTGGCGAAGGAAAGATCGTTCTGCTTGATTCTGTAAATACGTTCTCAGGGCCGTGAAGGAGAGATGGGTAAAACGTGTCCGTGTTTCAGGGAACGCGCGCCGCCCTTCTGGGAAGACACGTAACGAGCCCGTAGTGTGGCCGCTCCATGCGCCGGGAGACGCTAGGACCCGCGGAGGGTTGGGCGTCGCGCTCTCCTCAGGCTGGGAGAAAACCGTCGGCAGGAGGCTTACCTGGAGCTGATCTTTTAGATGGAGGTTTAGCCGAGATGAGAGAAAAGAGCACCCCAGGCGTTAGGGCTAACACATGTGTAGGCACAAAGGCGTGGGAGAGAAAAGTTTGTTTAGTAAATTCCAAGTGTATTCGGTCGAGTGTGGTGAGTGCTTGGGACAGTGGCCGTGTCCTAATACCAAAAACCCACTGCCTCCAGTTCGCTCCGACTTACAGCGATTCTGTAGGATAGAGTAGAACTGCCCCATAGAGTTTCTAAGGCTGTAATCTTTAGGGAGCAGACCAAAACCAAACCCACTGCCGTCGAGTCGATTCCGACTCATAGGACCCTATAAGACCGAGTAGAGCTGCCCCATAGAGTTTCCAAGGAGCGCCTGGCAGATTCGAAGTGCCGACCCTTTGGTTAGCAGCCGTAGCACTTAACCACTACTAGGCATCCAGGGTTTCTTTAGGGAGCAGACTGCCACATTTTTCTCCCTAAGTGGCTTGTGGGTTCGTCATTGGTTTCAATGACGTTTGGGTTAGCAGCCGAGCACTTTAACCACTGTGGCACCAGGGCACCTTCCGCTTGTCTTAGACATGCTTATATTGATGCTTCCCACTTCTCCAGTCCATTAATCGTGAAGCCACCTAACCCCAGGAATGGGGTGTTGAATCCAGTGCCAGATTGGGGAAAAAAGTAGGAGTTAGTGATAGGGAAAGGGCGGCTATAAGTGCAAGGGCTGGGAGGTGTGACAGGATTGGAGGTGTTTGAGAGAGGAACAGGTGAAAAGCGATAGAAACAAAATTGGGGAAAGGTATGCCAAAGAGTCATTAATAACCAAATTTATATATATAACAATTGGAGATAATATTTTTTTAATCAGTGGGCCACAATGCTGCCCTGACTTGGTTAGTGGATCGTAATGACAAAAAGCAAGAACAGAAATTAACTAAAACTCTAGTGATTTCAGAAAATTTTAGGAATGGTGAAATCTGTGTGGGCCTGGAAAAATCTGCAGGTTTGAATCAGTGGAGAAAAGTGAGGGGGGCATGGGGGAAGGGAACAGAGCAGAAAGGACAAAGGGAGTGGTAGCAGGACAAAGGAGCGCCCTTGGAGGACAGCAACTCCACAGGTATAACTGGAACCGAAAGTGAAAAAGCCTTGTGTGTAAATTTCCTAAACACAGGCTCTTTCAACTTGATTGACATTGTCGGTATAGTGGAGTAATTCTTAAGTGAAATATTACGATCTTCCTAAACTAGTTTACTGGTGGCAAAGATAGCTGGGCACCTTTTGCTTCACAGTTTTGCCTGGATCCTTACAAGAGTAAAAAACTTGCCCTACCCCAACCTGTGTAATTATTGCCCCAGTGTTTGGGCTATTGTGCAGTTACACTATTTGGACTACGTACAGGCCTGTATGAAGGAACTGGATTCCACCCCCAAAGACCATTCTTGTATGAGTCTCTGCTGTTTCTGAAACTGAGAGTGTCTAGAGTGCCTTTGGTGCCGGTGTCCTCCAGGCCTTCAGGATGGCACCTTTGTAGCAAGGAGCACAGTAAAGTGGTTCCCATGATGAAGTGACAGAGCCTAAACTTGGAGATTGGGAACCCAGAGGTACCCACCAAGCTGCCCAGCCTTTTCAGTTAGATTGCACCTGTTTCAGGAGGAAATGGGAGGAATCAGGGTCAAGGAGCTAAGTAAGTATCTTGACCACTTGAACCAGATTATTAAACGGGGAGCAGCGATAAGAATCCAGGGAAGAAACCCCACGTGGAAGCAGAAACTGGGGCAGCATGGGGTCCTGCCACCGTTCACCTGGAGAGGCCCTTTTCAGAGCTCGCTCAGGGTTCTGTTTTAAGAAAGGAGGTAGCTCGACTGCTGAAATCTTCTTGCCTTGAGGATTTGTGTCAGATCTGCTCTTGGCCACTATGTGTAACTCAGTTCAGTTTTTCGTTTAACTCTTGTATCTTAAAAACGCCAACAAAGGCAGAGACTTTTGTAAATGTAGTGCAGGAAATCTGTGAGGGGATGGACACGGGACTTAGCAGGCAGTTATGAGTCAGGAACTCATCAAAGGCCTCATAATCAGGGAAGAGCAAGGCTTTGAATTGGTTCGGTCATGGCCCAGGAGACAGGAAAAATTACAGGTGTCGAAGCCCTGTTAGAAACTTAATCTCCTTGAAAACCAAAGGCAGCATATGGGTTGCATGGCAACCAAATATCTTGCCCTTTGGATTTTGCGCAGTAAGAAGCAGTGGTGCCTGGCTCAAAGATGGTGGCTGAGCATGCTGCTTTGAATGTGTCACTCTCCTCATTCCTGGCAATAACCCATTCTCACAAATCAGGCTCCTTAAAGGGTGCACTATGCCACTTCTGAGTCTCCCATTGCAGGGCTTTGACCCATAATTTTTTCTGTTCCACTTATGGTTCTGGATCACCTAAATTTTAAAAATTTGTTTCTCTTCCAGTGTTAATTCCTTGGCCATGACTGAACTGGGAAGAACTGGTTCGAAGCCCTGGGGAAAAGTAAATGCGCAGCTAGGAGGGAAAAGCTGCGTTTTAGGTGTGCAGTGGCCTCAGGAGTTGGAATCGACTCAATGGCAACAGGGTTTCACGAACAAGGCCGTCACATACGTTGCCCTCCTTTCACACACTGTGAAATTGGCCTCCCTGCCTCCCCCTCCCACGTGTATGCTATATCTGTCCAGGGTACACTTTTAGAGCATTCATCAGCTGAGGATGTGCTGGGTCTTTTAAGTAAGTTGGCTGTCACCTGTCCCAGATTAGAAGGTGCGCCTCTCCCAGGGTGATGTTATACCAGAAAACGGAAAGCCTGGGCAGTCTTAGTACTGGAAATAATCTATTTGGCTTACAGATTTGACAAGATCAAAGCTGCTGGAGAATGGACAGCGAGGTACAGAGAGATGGAAGGATCTTGGATTTGATTGACGATGCGTGGCGAGAAGACAAGCTGCCCTATGAGGATGTGGCGATACCTCTGGTAGGTTATGCTTTGTGCTGAGCATGAGCGGTTAAGGGTATGATCTGGGGGACCGTAGTTGAGGCGGGATATTTATGGACAGATAAGCTAGTAGGGCAAAGAAATCAAACCTGTGAAATTCTCTAGCTTTAGAAGCCTCTGGAGAGCAACTAGTCCGACTTTTTTCTTTGAAGAGAAATGTGGCTTAGAGAGGTGAAGTGACTTGCTCAGTTAGGTACCAGGTTAGGACTAGAACCCAGATCTTCTGACCCATGCTCAGTCCAGCACACCAAAGCCAGCGGTAAGCCAGATAATCAGAGTTTAGCAGGTGAGATGGGGAAGAACACGCAGCAGCGGCAGCACGTCTGAGGCATATGAGCTGTGTTTCTCGCTTCCCCACCTGTGGTTTGTCGGTCTGTTGCCATCATTAGGGACTCACATCCTTGGAATGCGCACCTGCCCTAGCTTCCCTGAAAGATGCTCAGCAGATAACCTGGCTTCTCTTCTACATTTCGACCAACAGGCTCTTGAAACACTCTTCTCTTCCCTGGTCTCTGGAAAACCTCCCTGGAAGGTTGGCTGGAGGCTGGGTGATCTAGGATGGCCTCGCGTGTCTGGCAGTTGGCAGGTCGTTGGCTAGGATGATTGGGCAACTAGGCCCAGTGTCTCCTTATCCAGCCGCCAGCCCAGACTTCACATGGCTGTCTGTCTCAGGGTTCCCAGGGCAGCATGGGAAAAAACTGCCAGGCCTTGAAAGACAGGCTCGGAACTGGCACACTGGCGCTGTAGCTGCAGCCTGTTGGCCAGAGCAAGCCACACAGCCAGTCCAAACTCAAGACTGTGGAATAGACTCCACTTTTGATAGAAGGAGCTGCAAACAATTCTGACCGCTTTAAACATTGGATGATTGTGTTTATAATATGTTTGTTTTTGTTTTTCAGGAATATATGCAATTTTATGTGTTGACATTCATTGCAAAAGAAATAGTGCCAATTGAAAGACACATTATTTCAGGAAACTTAAACCACAGATAGGATGAAATTAAGCAATGTTGTCTGCGTCTAAATAATTCGTTAACCAAGGACCTGTTTCTGCTTTATAAGCTATAAATAATTATTGAAACTAAACTATTCTTTTTTTTAAGTTTGTGTTTATTATTGCTTTAAGATAAACGATAGTTTTTTTTAATTTGTACAAATGTGTTTGAGTCTCAGTCTTAAATTTGTAGAGCAAGATGTGATTCAAATATATTTGTACAGTTATAAGTAAACATGTATTAAACATTATTTTAAAGTATAAAAATATTATATTCATGTACTGCAAATTGGAATCCAGTGGGAAAGCATTAAGTCTGGGTATTTAGTAATAGTATGCTGACCCTAAAAAATGTCTAAATCCACGTAACTGAAAAGAAGCATATTGCTATCAGTGAGACACTGGTACAAAGCAGAGTTCTGGTAGCAATAAATTTAAAATATAAGCAAACTATCCTAGATTCTACTTCCAGTTGATTGTGTGGCCCATGGCTTGCCATTTTAAGCAAATTGTTGGTGGGATATGAATTGGTAATTTGCTTTGTTTTGTGTTGCCCAGCTCCACTACTAGGGGGAGTCTCAGCTGTTTCTATACAATTTTAGTGTCCCTACTTCCTGTATTATATGGGCATGTTGGCTGTGGACCCTGGTGGCGTAGTAGTAAAGTGCTACGGCTGCTGACCAAAGGGTCAGCAGTTCGAATCTGCCAGGTGCTTCTTGGAAACTGGGGCAGTTCTGCTCTGTCCTATAGGGTTGCTATGAGTCAGAATCGACTCAGCGGCACTGGGTTTTGTGGTTTGTTTTTTTTTTTTTTTTTTTTTGGTTCGCTCTGAGGGGTTGGTTACCTTGGCCAGAGTTACCAGCAAATGCTGGAGCCAGCTTGGATCCTCCTGCCTCCTGTATAAATGTCATAATAGCCATCGTTCCCCACTGTAGAAGGGCCAGGCAACATTGCAGCAATACTTCTGATGTTTTCTTCACATCTTTTTATTTTAGCTCTTTTTTAAGAATATACTTCTATCAATTATGCTTACTGTTCATAAGAACTCACAGGTGTTAATTCTAAGTGCTCTTGAGTTTTAAGAGGTTTGTTAACGCAAAACATATTATTGTCCCGAATGTCCGCTATTTCAGAATGAGCTTCCCGAACCTGAACAAGACAATGGTGGCACCACAGAATCTGTTAAAGAACAAGAAATGAAGTGGACAGACTTAGCCTTACAGTACCTCCATGAGAACGTTCCACCCATCGGAAACTGACACCTGGCTCTTTCTTCATGGATGCGTTTTTTTTTTGTTTTGTTTTTTGTTTTTTTTTTTAATACATAGGTACAAATTTTTTTTTAAGTTTTCTAACTCATATCTTTTAGCGATAAATCAGCACTCAAAAATGCATATCCACTTAGTTTGTGGAAGCAAAGTAAATGTGAAAATATTCACCAGAATGAGAAAGTGATTGAGATTTCTCAAGAATATTTGGCTTTTTGAGAATAAAGCTCTTCATTCACCAGCTTGCATTTGAACATGATTGTTAAACAGTTGCCTTAATTCTGATTTTGTCTTCCTGTCAGAGCTTAACGCTTCCTTATTACTTACATGTACCTGTGATGCTAGGTGATTAAAGATACAAGCGGGAAAGGCAAAGAGAAAGGAAGCCAGACATGCAAATTATTAACTTCTCATGTAACCCCACTTTGAGAAGCCTTCTGCATGGATGGGGTGGATATGTACTTAGCTCGTGGATGTTATGGGTATGTAGGTATCCCATTCACTGATCACTGTGATTTCTGTGGCTCCCTGTGTATTTTCAAACGCTGGATAAATGTACAGATTAAAAAGTTATCTTCTTATCTCCCTACAATTTCCTTTGTGCCACTGGAAGAGATCTTTGGCTAGTTGGACCACTAGTTTTATCCAGTAACAGCATTTCTTATTTTCTCAAAGCCTGTTCAGATATAACTAGAACACCATGGAATCAGTACTTAGTTACGTATTTGTATAAGAACTTGTACTTTGAAAAACAGATGCATGTACGTTATCTCCTGGAGTCGTTTGTCTCTGTTAAATGATATCTTTCTAGTTCCCTTCCAGGTTGTAAACTGTGGGAAGAGGCCCTAGTTTATACTTCTATATTCCTCACTGAAAAACTGAAAACTGAATAATTGAAATCTCTCTTCCTCCCCATCCTTTTTTTTACTGGCCCTGTTGTTTCCCTAGCTTTGGGGAGGAAGAGGTACATCACAAAACAAAGGAGCTGACCTGAGGGTTTCGATCAGAAACGTGGTTGTAGCAGCTGCCCTGTAATCCAGACACTTCTGGTCTTGTCTCCTCCCTCTGCGTCAGTGTCCTGCCTAGAAGTCACTCATCTTCAGAACAAAGACCCCCAAGGCACCAGTCCCTTCAATAGCTAAAGAAAGACAACCAAGTAAAAAGGAGAATTAAGATGTTTGAAAAAAAAATTTTCATACCAAGAGAAAACAAAGAAACTAAACCAAACCCAGTGCCGTCGAATTGATTCCGACTCATAGCGACCCTATAGGACAGAGTAGAATTGCCCCATAGAGTTTCCAAGGAGTGCCTGGCAGATTTGAACTGCCGACCCTTTGGTTAGCAGCTGTAGCACTTAACCACTATGCCACCAGGGTTTTCAAAACAAAAATAGCTTTTCAAAAAAATTAAAGTTCCTAGAATGCCACAGTTTTTCCACATTTTAGCGAAACAGATTTTCCTGCAGCTTATTTGTTGTATATAATATCCGAGGCACTAACATCTAAAGAAGTTAGTGGATGTTCACATCAGTCCAGGCTTGTTTGTGGGCTGGGTTTTTCCCTGGAATATTGCTAAACTAGTAAAATATGAAAAGAGTCCTGGTGACACAGTGGTTAAGTGCTCGGCTGCTAACTGAAAGGTCTGGTTCAAAACTACCGGCTACTCCGTGGGAGAAAAATGTAGCATTCAGCTTCTGTAAAGATTACAGCCTTGGAAACCCTGTGAGGCAGTTCTGCGCTGTCCAATGGAGTCGTTATGAATTGGGATTGATGGCAATGGGTTTTGGTTTTTAGTAAAATATGAAAGTTGTCTTTGTTCAGTTGAAGCAGAGTATGATACCTGTAAGCTGTTGGCCAAGTTGGTGACTTGTGATACGATGCCAGAATCAGCTCATTGTATAAGGAATTAGTGAGCTAACCTGGGCCAGTCAGATTCTGTCAACTGGGGCTTGGGGATTGTTCCATCTAGGCCTGACTTGAGTGTGATGGGCACAAAAGAACCCACACTGTTACTATGGGTGACTTGTTCAACCACACGTACCAACGCAAGTTAGGAGAGTTCTGCAGAGACAGGCTGGGAGGCTGTGTGGCCCCTTGGTTCCTGCCAGCTTTCCAGTTCAACACGTGTATTCATCTCCTCTTGGGGGGGGTACCACATCTGGTGCTGGGAATACAAGATCACGGTGAACAAGATTTAAGGATGGCCTCTGACTCCGTGGAGCCTTCCTTTAGTAGAGGAGAGGTAAACATTAAACCACTGGTCATGCAAATTTATGACTTCAATTGCAGTATATACTACAGAGAAAAAATAAAAGATGTGGCTTGGGCTGGGTTTCTAGAAGCGCAGTGTGAGGGTTTCTCATGCGAGAGATGTATATAAAATGGTGCAGCTGCTGTGGTGAACGGTTCGGTGGTTCCTCAAAAAGTTAAACATAGAATTACCTTATGACTCAGCAATTGCTAGGTATAGGCCCAAAAGACTTGAAAGCGGAACTCTTAGATACTTTTAGACCAGTGTTTACAGCAGCACCACTGGCAATAGCCAAAAGGTGGAGACAACCCAAGTGTCCATCAACACATGAACAGACAAGCAAAATGTGAGATAGATACACAATAGAATATTATTTAGCCATAAAAAGGAGTGAAGTCCTGATACATGGTATAGCATGGATGAACCTTGAAAACATGCTAAGTAAAATAAGCCAGACACAAAAAAATACTGTATGATTCCACTATTATGAAATACCCAGAATAAGTCAAATGCATAGATACCAAAGTTTACCAGTCGTTACCAGGGGCTGGGGATTTATTGCTTAATGGGAAGTTTCTGTTCAAAGTGGTGAGAAAGTTTTGGAAACAGTAGTGGTGGTTGTACAACAGAGAATGTAATTGATGCTACTGAATTGTACACTTAAAAGTGGTTAAAATGGCAAAGTGTATGTTATATATATATATAGCCACACAAAAAAATCATAAAAAATTAAATGACTTGTCCCAAGTTAAAGTTAAGAAAGGACTTATTCCAAGTCACTCAGATAGTAAATGGATTCCAACCTAGGCAGTCTGATCCCCAAATTGCTGTCCTACCCCAGGACCATGTTGCCACCTCACTAAAACCTCCTGTGACCACTCTGTTCTGACATGTTTCTTTTGTTTCTGTAATTGAGACAACTGAAAGAAGAATTTTTAATAAGAGCCCAGGAGTCATGCGCAACGGTTAAGCACTCGGCTGCTAATGGAAACGTTGGCAGTTTGAACCCATCCAGCAGCTCTGCAGGAGAAAAGATCTGGTGATCTGCTCCCGTGAAGATTACAACCACGAAATCCTATGCGGGCAGTTCTAGTCTGCCACACCGTTTGCTGTGAGTCAAAATTGATGGCACCTAACAACAGGAGTCAATTTTGCCACCATGAGTCATATTGTTTTCATTGGTACTTACACAGGGTTAAACCCATTTTTCCCCCAAGATGGTGGCCCTATGATATTCTTCTCAACTGGAACTGAAGCCATTCCCAGAGACCACCTTTCAGCCAAACCATGGACATACCCATAAAATAGTATCCCACATAAACATGCTCCTTAGAACAATCAATTATATGAGATCAAAAGGGCAACATTTGCCCAAAAGCAAAGATGAGAAGGCGGGAAGGGATAGAAAATCAGGACGAAAGGAAACAGGGAAACTAAAACAGAAATGGGGAGAGTGCTGACACACTGTAGGAAATACAACCAATGCCGTGGGACGCTTTACGTACAAACTATCGAATGGGAAACTAATTTGCTCTGCAAACTTTCACTTAACGCACAGGAATAAAAATTTTTTTTTAAGCTCATAGTATTAGAAATCAAAAAAAAAAAAAAAACTATTACCAAATGCATGTAACTCAATTTTGCCACCATGAGTCATTGTTTTCACTGATTGTTACACAGGGTTGAATCCCTAAAGTATGTTTTCAGATATTGGTGTTACTGAGTAATAGCTTAGTATCAGTGCAATTTAGTACCCAGCAGGAGGCGCTCAATTCCTTCCAGAAAGTTTGATTCGCCTGCTGATTTTAGATAAACTCAGAAACCGAAGATGCAGAATAAATGTGGCCTGGCTTGGAAGTGATTCTGTATATCTGGGTTGCCCTGGTGGCACAGTGGTTAAAGTGCTCAGCCGCTAACAGAAAGGTCGGCGGTTCGAACCCACTCCAAGGGAGAAAGATAGGCAGTTTGCTTCTGTATTTACAGTCTTGGAAACCCTATGGGGCAGTTCTACTCCATTCTATAGGGTCGCTATGAGTCAAAATCAACTCAGTGCAACGGGTTTAGTTTTTGAGTTGGGTTGCCCAAAGTGCCAGGAGGAATTTTGTGTGAGGAAGCTCAGGCCTTGGGATTCTCACTGGCTGCACCTGGACTGGGCAGCTCACCTAAACTGGTTCATCACCCGTGCTTTGGGGAGGGGTACATGTGGGTTCACCCTGAGTCGGAATTGACGTCAAGGCAAAGGCAGTTTAGAACTCCAGGTACTGAAAAATACGACCAGCGTCAGGCAATTTGCCAGCCTGTGACAACTCTCCCCCTGCACTCAGATTCAGTCAGGTGTAGGGCTCTTTCATTTAAGCTATTTCCCCGTTCTTTCTGGTAAATAATTTGGATAATTTAAACAGCATCCTGGAATAACCCAGTAGGCCCTTTACCAGTTTCCTACTAAGGGCAACCCCATGTGTGTCAGAGTAGAACTATGCTCCGTAGGGTTTTCAGTGGCTGGTTTTTCAGAAATAGATTGCCAGGTCTTTCTTCTAATGCGCCTCTGGGTGGCCTTGAACCTCCAAACTTTTGGTTAGCCACTGAGCATGCTAACCATTTGTACCACCCAGTGACTCCCATTAACAAAAAAACAAAAAAAAACCTGTTGTTAGTTTATAAAGAAAATATTCTACATGCTACTTTGATGAGTAGCATCTGGGGTCTTAAAAGCTCGTGAGCGGCAATCTAAGATACTCCGCTGGTCTCACCCTGTCTGGATCAAGGGAGAATGAAAAAGCCAAAGACACAAGAGAAAGATTAGTCCAAAGGACTAAGGGACCACAACTACCACAGCCTTTACCAGACTGAGTCCAGCACAACTAGATGGTACCCGGCTACCACCACCAACTGCTCTGACAAAGATCACAACAGAGGCTCCCAGACAGAGCAGGGAGAATAATGTAGAACAAAATTCTAACTCGCAAAAAAAGGCCAGACTTACTGGTCTTACAGAGACTGGAGAAACCCCTTTTAACTCAGTACTGAAGTCATTCCTGAGGTTCACCCTTCAGCCAAAGATTGGACAGGCCCATAGAACAAAACGAGACTAAATGAGCTCACCGACTCAGGGGCAAGGGTGATAAGGTAGGAGGGTAATGGGGAACCCAAGGTCGAGAAGGGGAGAGTGTTGACATGTCGTGGGGTTGGCAACCAATGTCACAAAATAATATGTGTATTAATTGTTTAACAAGAAACTTATTTGCTCTGCAAACTTTCATCTAAAGTACAATAAAGAAAAAAGGAAAAAAAAAAAAAACCGTTGCTATCAAGTCGCTTCTGACTCATACAGATCCCATAGGGCAGAGTAGAACTGCCCCATAGGGTTTCCAAGGAGTAGCTGGTCGATTCGAACTGCCAGCCTTCTGGTTAGCAGCCAAGCTTTTAACCACTGCACCACCAGGGCTCCATTAGGCCCTAGAAAGACTTTTTCAATGCTTATTTTCTTGATTGGGCCCTGCTTTAACCACAGTTAAATTGGCTCCCTGGTTACTTGTCCCATTGCACCCCATCAGTGAGCTCCTGTGGAAAGTAGCAGGATGGGTGGGTACTGGCCTAGAAAGGCATCTGGGTGGCCCTCATGGCCCTGATGATGGCCGTGGCCTCTGCACCTGAGCCTGCCAGGGCCAGCTTCCTGGGTGTTCCACCTGTGCAGCCACCCAGGGCCACACACTCAGAAGGGCCTGTGTTTGGTGTTACCCTCTGCTGTTGCCACTTTGGAATTCTTGATTTTGAAACGAAAGCCCTAGTTTCTATTTTTTCACTGGGCCCTGTAAATTATGTAACCATTCCTGTAATCTACAGGAGCCACGTGTAGAGGTTCTATGTTGGACAGTGACTAAGCCAACCCACTCGAATGCCCTCACCTTGGGAGTGAGAGTTCAAGACACTGTGAACATCAGCCTTTGAACTGGCAGAAAAGCAGGTAGGCCCAGGAGAAGTGGGCAAGAGAAAAGCTGAAACTTGCTAAGGGCAGACCACCAGGCTTGCTGTGATGTCCGGAACAGCTTTCCAGTTCCTCACAAGATCTCACAGCACAGTTGCTGAAATCGTTTCTGAGCTCAGCTGAGCCCTCTGTCATTCTTGCCTTCAGAAAGCTAGCCTAACTGACCCATGGGGTAAAGGGTAGGTACAGAAACACTGGGAGTACAGCAAGATGGGTTTTGTGGATGACTAAGAGAACTTGAAGCAAGATTATCACCTAATCCCAGGGCATGTCCTTGACTAAATTTCATCCAGCTCTTTATTTATATATAATATACTTAGCTGACAACTATATGCCTTTGACCTCTATCACTGTGGTCATAGCAATGCAATTCCCTCAGAAAAGAGCCTCTGGCTGAATTAAGGTGTGAAAAGCATAATCCTAGAGCTTGGAAAAACGGTTAACTCATTAGTTCATGAAGGGTTTCTACCTGGGTTTTTATTTGGGTTTATCCTTTTGGGTAGGTCAAAAACAGCAAGCAAGTTGCAGTTTCCTTGTTCTTAGCTAATATTGTCGTTACCAACAGCCAACTGTGCATGCATACACACAAATCAACACACACATACAAGCTGGAGTTGGTGGTGGTGGGGTGGGGTGCAGGCAAAGGGTGGAGAATTTCAAAACTACCAAATGAGTGGAAAGGAAATGAGGGCGATTGCTGCGTAAACCCTTGCCAGCTATTCCTTGCCTTCCCTGGTGACTCAGATCCCCTGTACCACGGTGCCAGCACCCAAGGGCAAAAGGGGTTTCTTCAGCCCATGCCATGATCTTGCCTCCACTCTTGCCGTCTCTGTCATGCTTCCTCCCTGTCATATTAGTCTCAAGAAGTCTCCCGGCCACCACCACCACGCCAACAGGTTGGCACACAGTCTAACTGTGCAGAACTCCTTAAGGAAGAGTGAGGGGTCGGCATCCCTGCCTCTTTGCTAGTGGGGATGCCCTTAAATCTGTCATTGGAACTTGCCCTTACATCTGCCTGGCTCTTGGGTCACAGGCCCCACCCTCAGGGCAGT
The DNA here is from genome assembly GCF_024166365.1 of Elephas maximus indicus. Classification (NCBI taxonomy): domain Eukaryota; kingdom Metazoa; phylum Chordata; class Mammalia; order Proboscidea; family Elephantidae; genus Elephas; species Elephas maximus. The sequence continues at coordinate 45,054,996 of NC_064844.1, forward strand.
GCAGATGTTGATAGGTACTCCTTCCTCTCCACTCACAGCTGCCCTCTGGGTGAGGAGGCTAAGTGCTAGTGAGTTTAAATTCTTGGCCCAATGAGTATAGGCAGCAAGGGCTCCAGGGGCATGGGGACCAGGAGTTCTATGTGGGTTGAAGAATCCCAGACAGATTCAAGGCAGAAGCGGAGAGGGCTGGAGCTGTTTCCCCTCCCCCACTATCGACTCCTTCATCCAGTTTCTCTCTCTCAATCAATCAGCCAGTCTCTCTCTGTATATTCCTATTTCTCCTTTTCTTGCTGTTTTTTCTCCCTTTTATTCAAGTAGCTGTCTAATACTTGATATGCATTAGACTTGCCTTTCTTCTTTCATATTGCAAACACTTTTAAAGTCAACTCATCTCAGATTCACAACTTGTTTTGTTTTACGTAATAGTTACTTATTTAAAATTATGTATAATAAAGTGTAGATAGGCTGCAAAGTAGGGTGGCTAAGAATACAGACTTTGGAGACAGAAAGACATGGGTTTGAAACCCAGCCAAACAATGCACCAGCTGCCCGTCTCCAAGCAAGTTCTTTGCCTTTCTGAACCTCAGTTTCCTCATTAAAAATGGGGCTAACAATACTGCTTATGTGATAGGCTTACGGGAGGGTTAAATGAGACAGTGCAAGCAAAGTGCTTAGAACAGTTCCAGACACATGGTAAGCACCCAATAAATATACTATTGTTTATTTCCAATATAATAAAATATTTATTTAAAATAAGCATTTTAAAGGAATTCTATATTGACACTCTGAAATCAAAAAAAGAGTAATTTCATTATGTAAATAATCATTCCCAAATAATTCTCAGGGATTTTCTTTTCTTTTTTTTTTTTTTGAATTGTGTTTTAAGTGAAAGTTTACAGTTCAAGTCAATTTCTCATATAAAAACTTACATACACACTTATACACCCTAGTTGCTCTCCCTGCAATGTGACAACACACTCCTTTTCTCCACCCTGTATTTCCCTGTCCCCCTCTGCCTTCTCATCTCGCCTCTAGACAGGAGCTGCCCACATAGCCCCATGTGTCTACTTGAGCTAAGAAGCACATTCCTCAGCAGCATCATTTTATGTCTTATAGTCCAGTCTAATCTTTGTCTGAAGAGTTGGCTTCGAGAATGGTTTTAGTTTTGGGCCAACAGAGAGTCTGGGGGCCATGATGTCTGGGGTCCCTCCAGTTTCAGTCAGACCATTAAGTCTGGTCTTTCTACTAGAATTGGAGGTCTACATCCCCTCAGGGATTTTCTTGCATAATAGAAATAGCAATGAATTAGGAGCCAAAGACTTGGCTAGCTCCACCACTTACCTGCTGTGGGACCAGGGGCCTGTCTGTCAACTTCTCTGAGCCTACACCACGGGGCTGGGGGAGGGAAATGAGTAAAATGTATTCAAAACTGTTTTGTAATTATAAAGAACTATACATATTTAAGGAGCCCTGGTGGCACCGTGGTTAATAGCTATGGCTACTAACCAAAAGGTCGGCAGTTCAAATTCACCACCCGCTCCTTGGAGACCCTATGGGGCAGTTTTACGCTGTTTTTTATAGGGTTGCTGTGTTGGAATCAACTCCACAGCAACAGGCTTTTTTGTTATTGTTGTTTACACACGTTTAAATTAAACATCATAATTTACTTTATAAATTCATAATTTTATCCTTACATTTGCTTCATATAACTCAATATATGTCCTACTTCAAAAATAATTAACGTGCATGGAGGTATATCTGAAGGAGCTCTGGTGGCACGGTGGTTAAAGCGCTTGGCTGCTAACTGAAAGGTCCATGGTGTGAACCCCCCAGTCACTCTGTGGGAGAAGTATATGGCAGTCTACTTGCGTCAAGATTACAGCCTTGGAAACCCTATGAGGCAGTTCTACTCTGTCCTATAGGGGTCACTATTAGTTAGAATCAACTTGACAGCATACATAAACATGTTTTTAAAAGACTTGAAGGAAAGACAGCAAACTACGGGCAGTGATTGCCTCTGGGGGGAAGATTAGACTGGCCAAGGAGGAAATTGTCACATTTTATTTTATATCCTTCTGAAAAACATTTTTTAAAATAATAATGTAGATATTGTGAAAATCAGAAAATCTTAGGTTTCTTAGGTTTAAAAAAATACTCTCACTAGTTTTGAACAAAGATTTGGAATGTGTGTTAAAACTTGTGTCTGCATTCAGTAACTTTCACCCCTCTAACATTGAGCAGTGAGCACCAGTTCTGTGCAAAGCATTCTGGGAGATGCAAAGCTGGAGCAGAGATGGGATTCTGCCTGTGCTTGCAGTGTGGTAGACCACATAAGACAATCCTACAAAGAGCTATAGTATAAGAAAGTGGTCAGTGTGACTGTGGCACAATAAATGCTTGATAAATATTGACTGGGAAAAAGAACAAATGAATGAATGGGGTCGGTGGATGAAGAGATATAATGACAGGGAAGAGGGTAGTCAGAAGAAGAATAGACCTCCACCAGGTGAAAGAATTTAGGAAAGCTTTGTGGAATAGGTGGCCTTTTGACTTTGGACATCCAGGAATTGAGAGGGGATTTGGGAAGGTGTATTAGGGTGATGACATATTCTATCATTTCTGATTCAATTCCAGTTTTTTCATAAAAGCTTCCAAGACACATCCAAACACATTAAGGGTCCGAGTTACTGGGGCTGAGTGCTGGAGACCACGGTCTCGGGGGACATCTAGGTCAACTGGCATAACATAGTTCATAAAGAAAATGTTCTACATCCATCCTGCTTGGGTGACTAGCATCTGGGATCTTAAAAGCTTGTGAGTGGCTATCTAAAATACACCTATTGGTCCCATCCCATCCTGAGCAAAGGAGAATGAAGAAAACCAAAGACATAAGGAAAGTATTAGTCCAAAAGACTCATGGACCACAACTACCACAGCCTCTACCAACCTGAGCCCAGAAGGACTAGCTGGTGCCTGGCTACCACTACCAACCACTCTGACAGGAATCACAATAGAGGATCTTGGACAGAGTAGGAAGAAAAACATAGAACAAAATTCAAATTCACAAAAAAAGACCAGACTTGCTACTCTGAGAGAGACTGGAGGAACACTCAAGATTATGGCCCCAAATACCCTTCTAACTCAGCTGAAACCACTCCCAAAAGTCACCTTTCAGCCAAAGATTAGACAGGCCTATAAAACAAACAATAAAACTCCTGAGGACCATGCTTCTTAGCTCAGTAAATTAAACAAGACCAAATGGGCAACACCTGCCCAAAAGCAAAGATCAGAAGGCAGGAAGGGACAGGAAAAATGGACTAACGGAAACAAGGAATCCAGGGTGGAAAGGAGACAGTGCTGACACATTGCAGGGATTGCAACCAATGCCATGGGACAATTTGTGTGTCAATTTTTGAATGAGAAACTAATTTGCTCTGCAAACTTTCACCTAAAGCATTCTCTCTCTCTCTCTATATATATATATCATGAAAGGGTTAAGAAAAAATGTGGATGAATACGTTAGCAGCCTTGAGGGATGGAAGGCCTTTTTAAGAAAGCTATAAAACCCAGGAGCCAGCAAGTAAAAAGTAGATAAACTTAAAATTTCTCCAAGATAAAAGTATAAAGTTAAAAGACAAGCAATAAATGGTAATTACAATGTATATAACAGGCAAAAGATTATTTTCCAATAATACATAAAGCTTCTATAAATGAATAGGGAAAAGAAACACCAATAGAAAAACAAGAAATTGGTATAATCAAGCAATTCACAGGAAAAAAAAAAAGACACAAAAGGCTAAAAACCATGAAATATGACTATGGCAGATATTTCAGATTGATTCGTTGAGCTCCATGCCTACCACCTTGTAGCCACCTTCACTGCAGGCTGGAGTCTGGAAGGCTGAAGCCTACATTTTCTAGACTCTCTTAGAGCTGGGATTTCTGCATGTGGCCTGCCTGGCTTCCTCTGAGCAGATGTACTTTCGAAAGATCTACTGACAGCTGGCACAAAGGGTTAAGAGAGTCCTTATTGCTGTGTTTTGGTTTAGTTTTTCCCTGCATCAACAGTAGCAGAGATCTCAACGTCTAGATCCAGTCTCCAGCTTTCAAGGATGGTGTAGACAGGGTGCAAGACATCCATCTTGCAGCTGAGGCAGTGTGATCCTAGAGACGAGGTGTGGCTGAGGCCTCCTGGTTTCCACATTGCTGAAGAGGTAGTGTGGCCTTGGAGTCAGCAGTGGGGCACAGCTTCCTGAGTCCCCAGGTCCTGGTCACATCAGAAAAGAAGCTCCCTTCGTGGGCCAGCTCTGAGCTGGTGTTCTGAGAGTCAGTCCTAGAAGCTCAGCCTTAGAACCTGCTCTCCCATCCCACCTGACAAAATTTTAAGCACCCAATTCAATATATTAAATCTCTTTCTGCTTGAGCTACCTAGAGTGGCTTCTGTTATCTATAGCTGAACTCTGACACAATGATCAACCTTACCAATAAGCAAAGTGATGCAAATTAAACCAACAAAGATATCACTTTTCACCCATCAGAATGTCAAAACTTAAACCAATTCACAAAATTCAGTGTTGGCGAGAGTGTGGGGAAATGGGCTCTTAGATACACCTTGGTGGTTGTATATATTGGAACAACCATTTTGAAGAGCAGTTTGGCAGTATCTATCTCAACGGAAAATGTTCATTGCATTCTACCCAGGAATTCCACCTCAGAGTATCCGTCAAAGAGAAATACTTGTACATGTCCTCAAAGAAACACGTGTCAAGGATATTAACTGCATCGCTGAGAATAATGGAAAAATAAATAATGATAAATACCTGAAACGTCCATCAAGAAAATTAAGATGTTCATTAAGAAAATCATTCTACAACATTCTTTTGAATATGCCACAGCAGTCAAAGAGCTCCAAGTACTAATATAGAAAGATCCCAGATATATTTCCAAGTGAAAAACAAATAGCAAAACCTCATTTTTACCCACAGAAACTGTGAGATAAATGTTTATTGTTTTAAGCCGCTAAGCTTTGGTGCGAACTCCTATTCATCAATAGCCAGTAAAAACCAGTCATGGCAGTCCCGCGCGTGTCAGAGTAGAAATGGGCTCCAGACGGCTTTCAGTGGCTGATTTTTTGGAAGTAGATCACCAGGCCTTTCTTCCGAGATGCCTCTGGGTGGACTTGAACCCCCAACTTTTTGGTTAGTGGCTGAACAAATTAACTGTTTGCACCACCCTCAGACTCTTTATGCAGCAATAGATACCATGGAACATCAAAGGCCAAAAAAAAAAATCCTAAAAGTGTCCAGAAAGAAAAGATGGATCACTTAGAGAGCAGTCTAGTAATAGATTTCTAGACAGCAAAAGTGAAAGCCTGAGGCCAGTGGAATAGTATCTTTGTAGTATAGAAGAAAATATCTGTTGATGTGTGGTGTATTTAGCAAAACTATCTTTTAAGAACAAGGAATTCTTAAAAGAAAATCCAGATGTGGATGAAACCCCAAAACTATTGCCCTGAGATCATCCTTAAACCTTAAACCAAAAATATCCCTAAAGTCTTCTTAAAACCAAATAATAGTTTAGCTTAACTAGTAAAAAATGTCTGCCTTGAGCATTACGGTCTTTTAAGATCTATCTATTTGGGATCAAATTGACAACAGCAACTCGAAAGATTAGATAGGAACCTTAGGGGACAGTTGAGTTTAAGTCAATAGGAGAGGAGCAACTCGGAAAAGGAGGGTGAGAATGGCTGCACAACTCAAAGAAGGTCATCACCGTCACTGATTTGTACATGTAGAAACTGTTGAATTGGTGTAAATTTTGTGGTATATATTCTCAACAACAAAATAAAAGAAATTATATATATATATGTACGTATGTATGTATATATCCTAGTCATCTAGTGCTGCTGTAACAGAATACCACAAGTGGATGGCTTTAACAAAGAGAAATTTATTTCTTCACAGTAAAGTCAGCTAAAAGTCCAAATTCAGGGTATCAGCTCCAGGTGAAGGCTTTCTCTCTCTGTAGGCGTTCTCATCAATGTTCTCCTGGACTAGGAGCTTTTCCATGGCCCAACACGAGGCCCAAAGGACATGCTTTGCTCCCAGCACTGCTTTCTTGGTGGTACCAGGTCCCCTTTCTCTGCTCATTTCCCTTTCCTTTTATCTCTTGAAAGATAAAAGGTGGTGTAGGTCACACCCCAGGGAAACTCCCTTTGCTTTGGATCAGGGATGTGACCTGGATAAGGGTGTTACAATCCCACCATAATCCTCTTTAACATAAAATTACAATCACAAAATGAAGGACAATCACACAAATACTGGGAATCATGGCCTAACCAAGTTGACACATATTTTGGGGGGACACAATTCAATCCATGACTCTCTCTCTATATAATATATATTATATCTATATGTATATTATATATATATACATATATATGAAGAATGATGAATAAATAGACATTTGAGATAAAAAAAAAATCCAGCATGTAGAGCATGATCTCATTTTTGTTTAAAAACACGTATAACAAAAGTATATATTTCTACCTAAACATGCACATGTCTGTATAAATACAGACAAAGATCAGGAAGGACACAAACCAAGCTACCCTTGGGAGGGGAAAAGGATGAAGAGGGGCCTGTACAGGGCTTTTGTTTATTCTCTCTAAACTTCTGTAGTGTTTGAATATTTTACAATAACAATTTATTTATGTATTGTATAATTTAAATTGCTACAAAAATTAAATGGTTATTATGGTTAGAGGCAAGTTTCCAACTTTCAAATGTCTAAGCAAAAGAAATGTTGTTGTTGTTGTTAGGTGCCACCCAGTAGGTTCTGACTCATAATGGCCCTGTGTACAACAGTACGAAACACTGCCCTATCCTATGCCGTCCTCATAATCGTTGGTCTGCTTGAGCCCGTTGTTGTAGCTACTGTGTCAATCTATCTTGTTGAGGGTCTTCCTCTTTTTCATTGACACTCTACTTTAGCAACGATGATGTCCTTCTCCAAGGACTGATCCCTCCTGATAACATGTCCAAAGTATGTGAGATGAAGTCTCACCATCCTTGCTTCTAAGGAGTATTCTGGCTATACTTCTTCCAAGACAGACTAGTTCAATCTTTTGGTAGTCCATGGCGTATTCAATATTCTTCACAAACACAATAATTTAGGTGTCAATTCTTCTTCAGTCTTCCTCATTCATTGCCCAGTTTTCGCATGCATATGAGGTGATGGAAAACACCATGGCTTGGGTCAGGCGCACCTTAGTCTTCAAGGTGACGTCTTTAATTTTTAACACTTTAAAAAGATCTTTTGCAGCAGATTTGCCCAAGACAATGCATCATTTGATTTCTTGATTGCTGCTTGCATGGGCATTGATTGTGGACCCAAGCTAAATAAAATTCTTGACAACTTCAATCTTTTCTCCGTTTATCATGACGTTGGAAACCCTGGTGGCATAGTGGTTAAGAGCTATGGCTGTTAAGCAAAAGGTTGACAATTCGAGTCTACCAGGCGCTCCTTGGAAACCCTATGGGGCAGTTCTACTCTGTCCTATAGGGTCGCTATGAGTCAGAATTGACTCGATGGCAACAGGTTTGGCTTGGTTTTTTTTCGTCATGATGTTGCTCATTGGTCCAGGTGTGAGGATTTTTGTTTTTGTTATGTTGAGGTGTAATCCATACTGAAGGCTGTAGTCTTTGCTCTTCTTCACTAAGTGCTTCAAGTCCTCTTCACTTTCAGCAAGCAAGGTTGTATCATCTGCATATCTAAGTTTGTTAATGAGTCTTTTTCAAATCTTGATGCCCCGTTCTTCTTCATATAGTCCAGCTTCTTGGATTATTTGCTCAGCATACAGATTGAATAGGTATGGCGAAAGGATACAACCCTGACGCACAACTTTCCTAACTTTAAACCACTCAGTATCCCCTTGTTCTGTTCAAATGACTGCCTCTTGATCTATGTACAGGTTCCTCATGAACACAACTAAGTGTTCTGGAATTTCCACTCTTTGCAATGTTATCCATAATTTGTTATGATCCACACAGTTGATTGTCTTTGCATAGTCAGTAAAACACAGGTAAACATCTTTCTGGTGTTCTCCGCTTTCAGCCAGGATCCACCTGACATCAGCAATGATATCCCTGGTTCCACATCCTTTTCTGAATCCAGCTTGAATTTCTGGCAGTTCCCTGTCGATGTCTATATAATTACAAATATACTTATACATAATTTTAGAGAGAGAGAAATAATATGACAAAATGTAACACTTGTTGAATCTAGGTGGAGAGATATATTCACTGTACTACTCTTCCAACCCTATGGGATAGTCCTACTCTGTCCTATAGGGTCGCTATGAGTTGGAATTGATTTTACAGCAACAGATTTTGTATTCTTCCAACTTTTCTGTGTTTTTAAAATTTTTCTTAATATAAAGCTGGAAATAAAAATACATTAAATGCACATCCTTGGACACATGCACTTTTACTGTGTGAGTGGATTTTCCCAGATGTGGGCACAAAGCCTGTGGCTCGCTCACCTGCAGTTATGGCCAAGATGCGTTGGCAATCCTTCCCACCTGCTTGGTGGAGCAGGTGTCTCCTCACTAACGTGGCCAGTAGCTTTAATCACCTGCAGAGGTAAGCACCAACTTGGGTAAACGGCAGCCCCCTCACCAGTTCCCTCTGCAGCATAGCCCATGACCAAGAGCACCTCTGCCATCAAACATGCCACCCAGGTGTGTTCAAACTCTCCCTGGTGAGTGTGGGTAGCAAGTCTGCTACCCACAGCAGCCCCATGAAGGGAAAGGTGGCCATTGGCAAGAAGAGGGGCTGGGGACTGCTTCACAGTCACACCAGGCAGCTCTGAGAAGATTCCATTCACTGAGGCTGGCATACTCACAACCCCTCTCTGGGTCCTCAACCTGGTGTTTATTTTTGAGATAGCAGTTTAAGGGAAATGGAAAAAAAGAAAACTGAATTGGAATTTTAATGAGAACCATCTGGAGTGTTTGCCAAGGGTGTAATGTTTGATACAAGAAAGTAATTCCTCAGCTCAAATGAGGAGAGGAGAAATGGAGGAAGCTATTATACTGTGTTCACCCACCCCCCAAAATGATGTTGAACAGAACCACCTAGAACACCCAAATCACACACACAAATAGGGGTGGGTGGGGGCTGCTGGGAGAAGGAGAGCGCCTTCTCTGACGTTCTCCAGTGAGGAGGAATGTTTTCCCTCTGCCAAGGAGACTTTGATGGATGGGTTGTGGTGGGCCCTGGGCCAGCGTCTGGAATCTGGGTTACCATGGAAACGGCCCGCAAGTGACAACAAACAAGGGATGGAATTTCAGCATTTGCAGCCAGGCCATGGAGGAATGGGAAAGTTCGGGGAAAATTCTTTTTTTTTTTTTTGGTATTAACCCAGGAAACAGAGGGAGGACGAGAGAGGGGGCCACCGGGTTCCGAATACATGCTCCCTGCCCAGAACCCCAGTGGAGTCACAGGAAGCCACATTCTGAGTCTCTGTGTTCACTTAATTTTTTCATTGATTTATACCACCCATTGTATTCCTCCAAGGATTGCATCAGCCCCCTGGCATAGCGAGGCATGGCAGGGACTCTTGAGGTGACCCAGTGCCCCTGAGGGACTCGGTGTAGAGGCAGACCCCAGCTCTTGGGACAGCAGGCATAGGCTGCAGTGCGATTATGTATTGTGAGGACAGCCACTGTTCACTGAGGACTTCAGTGCATTATTTCAGTTCACCCTCACAACAGTCCTGCAACGCAGGCACCAAGGTTCCTGTCTTACAGGTGGGAAAGTGAAGTTCAGAAAGCCAAGAGCCTCAGAAACTGAAGGGCCCTCTGCCCCAGCCCCAAGCCCATCCTCTTTGCACCATGCCATTGTACCTCTAATCTTTATTCTAGAAAAAATTAATAATTACAGTGGCCAGCATTTATCAAAAGGAAAAGTAAAACATTCTACATCAATAGTTGACATTTGTGCATCGACTGATGTAGAATGCTCTACGTCTCTTCTCAGTAAACCTTGGTCGCCATAATTATTAACATATAAATGACAATTTTGATGTGACTGCAGAAATGGACATATGTTCCCCACTTCAAGGACACAACCTTGATTGAATTGGAAAGGATTTATGTGGTAGAAGGAAGAAATTTTTATGGAGTTACTAGGTAGAAAAAATAAAGAAATTATAGACTCCAGAATTATCTTCTCTGGGGCCTTTAGAAATAGAATAGTCTGTGTCATGGGTTGAACTGTGTCCCCCAAAAATATGTGTCAACTTGGTTGGGCCATGATTCCCAGTATTGTGTGGTTGTCCTCCATTTCGTGATTGATATAATTTTCCTATATGTTGTAAGTCCTAATCTCTGCCTGTGGTTAATGAGGCAGGATTGGATTCTGCTGAAGAGGATTAGGGTGGGATGTAACACTCTTGCTCAGGTCACATCCCTGATCCAATTTTACATTGGAGTTTCCCAGGGGTATGTTCTGCACCACTTTTTATCTCACAAGAGATAAAAGGAAAGGGAAGAGAGCAGAGTAGAGGACCTCATACCACTAAGAAAGCAGAACCAGGAGCAGAGTGTGTCCTTTGGACGCAGGGTTCCTGCACAGAGAAGCTTCAAGTCCAAGGAAAGATTGATGACAAGCATCTTCCTCCAGAGCCAACAGAGAAAAAAAGACTTCCCCTGGAGCCGATGCCATAAATTTGGACTTGTAGCCTACTAGCCTGTGAGAAAATAAATTACTCTTCGTTAAAGCCACCTGTTTGTGGTATTTCTGCATCTGTCTAGATGCCTGAAAGAAATCAGAACCTAGGACAGAAAGAACCACAAAGACATCACTACCCGCCCTTGGCTTTGTAGATGGCGAAAAACAAGGCACAGGGTTGATAGGAATTTGCATTTGGGCAGAATTGGGGCTGTGTCCTGGCTCCTGGTACTAGGTGTTTTTCTTTACAATATATCCCAGGAGCCCAGGAATGAGCCCATGAGTCTCTCCTACGCCTCAGAGTCCCAAAAGTGGGTCTAGTGTGAAATAGCGTGAATCCAAACCAAGTTCCAACTCATAATGACACCATAGGACAGAGTAGAACTGCCCCACAGGGTTTCCAAGGAGTGGCTGGTGGATTTGGACTGCCAACCTTTTGGTTAGCAGCTGAGCTCTTAATTACTGCACCAATAGAAGGTAACATTATGCTGAGTGAAATAAGTCAGTCACAAAAGGACAAATATTGTTTGACCCCACCTATACAAAATATCTAGAATAAGCAAGTATGGAGACCAAAGTTGATTATGGTTACCTGCGGCAGGTAGAAAGGAGGGGGAAATTAGGATTCATTGCTTAGGGGGCACTGAGCTTCTGTTAAGAGTGATGGAAATGTGTGAAAACATAACGGTGATGGCTGAACAACATGCTGAATGTAATTAATGTTCAAATGGCAAATGTTTTATTACATATATACATTTACCACACACAAAAAATGACAACTACTATAGAACAGAATGTCATAAACTTCACCATCAGAAAAGAAAAAAAAAATGGATTGACATTCTTTTCTTTTTTTTTAATTTAATTTTTATTGTACTTTAGTGAAAGTTTACAAATCAAGTTAGTTTCTTATACAAAAATTTATATACACCTTGCTGTATCCTCCTAATTGCTCTCCCCCTAATGAGACAGCCCACTCCTTCCCTCCACTCTCTCTTTTCATGTCCATTCCACCAGTTTCTAACCCCCTCTGCCCTCTCATCTCCCCTCCAGACAGGAGAGGCCAACATAGCCTCAAGTGTCTACTTGATCCAAGAACCTCATTTTCTATCCCATGGTCCGGTCCAATCCCTGTCTGAAGAGTTGGCTTTGGGAATGGTTCCTGTCGTGGGCTAACAGAAGGTCTAGGGGCCATGACCACCGGGTCCTTCTAGTCTCAGTCAGACCATTAAGCCTGGTCTTTTTACGAGAATTTGGGGTCTGCATCCCACTGCTCTCCTGCTCCCTCAGGGGTTCTCTGTTGTGTTCTGGATTGGCATTCTTTTATAGTGAGATCATTACGGTGTAAAATCTAGCCTGTTTCACCGTTATGACCATCAGTAGTTATGAAGGAAGCTCTGTTCTAAAAAGAGAAAGAAACTCAACAGTTAAGAATTTAACAAAGAAGATAGTTTTAAATCAGCAAAGTTACATAACTTTATAGCCGCTTCAAGAAATCATTTTGAAACTGCTTTAGCAAAAAATGGCCTATATAAGCCAACAGGAAATAAAAATGTGGGGAATTTCTGGAAATGAGAGAGTGGTTTTTGTATGTTTGTTTGTTTGTTTTTAAAGTGGAAAAAAAAAGTTTTTAAGGAAAAAGGAAGCCTTGACCCACATAAACATAGGGTTTCAGTAAAACTAATCTGAGACCAAGAGGAAAAGTGTAAGACTCTCAGCACCAAAGGCAGTGGCCAGGCCCCGAGGACTTTGTGTGGTTTGCCAAAAACAAACAGCAAGCCCCTAAAAATGGGTTTGCAAAAGGCAAAATTTCATTCACTGAAAAATACCAAATCTACACGAGATTGTGCCCACCCCTGTTTAGGCTTAATGACTATCGAGAAATTTTGAAATTGTTTCAGCGTTTAGCAAACCAGGAATGTTTGCTATTCATCCTGGAATCATTGACCTTTCCTTAAAGCTCTGCTTTGTAAGTCCTTATGCTGTAAACCCCAATTTCGCTTACTCAGTTATTAAAAATTTGGGGGGGGCATGCCATTCATTTTCTCAACAAATGTTTCTGACAACTTGCTGAGCAAAGTGCTGATATCCTATCAGATTAATACCATATCCAAATTTTTAATATTAAAATAGGGAATCTGCTGTGAAACTATGAGTTTCACTTACAAAATGGTTTTCTACCTTCAAATATGAAGCCCTGGTGGCACAGTGGTCAAGCTCTCAGCTGCTAATCGAAAGGTCAGTGGTTCGAACCCACCAGCCGCTCTGTGTGACAGTTCTACTTTGTCCTATAGTTCTACTTTGTCCTATGAGTTGGAATCAACTCAACGGCACACAACAGCAACAACTTCAAATACCGTAACTACTATGCAAGTTAAAGAAGCCACTGCCCATTCTTAATGAGAATCTTCCGTTTGTGATTCATGGATTAAACCCCTATAAATGGCTTTACATAACATACATGCCCAAAATATGTGGATCCACAAGAGTTCTAAGAGTATTCATATAAGTATGTATCTGCTCGTGAGAAAATACGTATGGGAGGGAAGAAAGGAGTAGAAACGGATTCCCTTTTAAAAAAACTAGAGCTGCAAGCAAAAACTATTCACATGCATCATTAAGAAGTGGGCGTATAGAGAGCTAAAGGTGGAAGCCATTGCACTTCCACATTGTCATTCTTTTGGTCCTTGAAAAGATTATTTCTTGATGGGAAACCATGGACTGATAATTACCCTGAGAGAAAGGGCCCACTTTTCTTGGTGTGGTGGCCTCCATTCCATTACATCATGCAGTACTAGCCTGATTGAGTTGAAAGGGGTCTTAGATGAGATCATCTCAGCACAGGGTACCCAAATGATTGCTCATGAGAAAACGTTCTCCAGGCAGAGGTGCCCCTTTTGGACCACTTCCAGATTGTGCTCATTGAGTGAGCAGGAACCTGAGTGAGTACTGGATGTGTTGCTTGTGAGGAGTACCCGGCAGACCCCTTTCTGACCCTCACTGGCCTGTCCCCACAGTTTTCTTCCAACCATCACAGGGAAGAGCAAACAGAAACATTGGAGCTACTGCTCTCATGTCCCATATTGTACTGGGGGTGTATTGAAGAGTACCACTTCTGTTTTTGCCAAAATGCCTATTATTTTTCAACAATAATTCTGATGGAAGCTATGAACCAGACTATGTCATGTTCTACTTTGGACTTGGCTGTCAAATATAGAAGCTCAACAAAGAGATCTGTGTCATGGAAACTGGAACACACATCAGCTCCAGGGTTGGTTAGTTCAAAAGATAAAGGACATCACTAAGAACTCAAGTTCTTGTCCATCTTTAAGGCTCTGTGTCATTCTCAGCTGTTTGCTGGCTCCTCTCATAGTCACAAGATGGTGGGCAACTTATCTTCAAATTAGAAGCTAAAATAAGATTATCTTTTTTCTCTGTCTCTTTGAGAACCAAGAAACTTTTCCTAGAGGTCCACTTCAGCCCTGGCAGACTTCCCCTCGCATTTCATTAACTAAAATTGAGTCAAATATACGTTTCTAAGCCAAACCTTGGCAATGGAAAAGGAATTAGCAGGATTGCCTTTGACTAATGAAGATCTCCTTCTCCTCTGGAGTGGGGCCAGGGTCACTTTCCTGGAGCACGTAAGTAAATGGAGGAGAGTGACACCTGAGAAGAACTGGGGTTCTGTTAACATTGTAAGCTCAGAGGAGGTGAGAAATTTTAAACGGGCAATTCAGCATTACCTGTACAATATCTTTTGCAGTCCTAAATTAAAACTATTTAGTTTAATTTTCTCCACTAAAAAAAATTAAGATATCTTTTAAAAATATGTAGCTGTGTAGGGTTGATAACTGTTCCTCCTTGGAGATAACTGTCCTCATCTTTTTGTTTGATATTAAAATATTCTTCCTTTTAGAAAATTATGGTGATTGTAGATTTTAAAAATTTATTAACCTCATAAAGTAGAGATATGTCTTTTTTACATCTTTGTTCTGATAAAATTATACTCTGATTTTCCACTGGGAGTCCACCTTGATTCTCACGCTCAGTCCATGTTCTCCTAGTGGAGCCAGTAGAGTTGGGAAAGACTTGGGCCCGGCAAATTAGAATCTCACATTCTACTGGCCATAGTGATTGGCTCAGGGGTGGCAGATGGTTGAATCACAGCCAGTAAGTTGGAAAACTGGAACAGAGATGAGCATCCTACCGCTGTTCCCCCAACACACACATCTGGGTGGATATAGCCAAGTGGGCTGCTGGAACTATGTAGTGAATGTATATCTTGGAACTATGTAGTGAATGTATATCTGAGAATGACCCAACTGTTCAGAGGACAGAGATATAAGAGACAGGTTGGAACTGGATCCAAATGTCATCCTGAACCCATATAAGCCCCTGGACTTTTTAGCTACATGAGCCAATAAATTCTCTGTTTGACAAGGTCAGGTCAGTTTTTATGTCACATGCAACACAAAGACCTCATTGGTATACCTTGTTTGTCAAAATAGAAGTTTTCCAACCCTACATTAGTCCCTCAATTTTGTTTTGCTTTTTAAAAAAATATATCACTGGTTGGGATAGTCTACAAAATATCTGACCAGTGAGCTTTAAAACTGGCAAGGTCATGATAAAGATTGAGAAACTGCCACAGGTTAGAAGAGAATATGGAGATATGATGACTAAGTGCAATGTGGTATCTTGGATTAGATTTCGGAACAGAAAAAGGATACTATGAAAAAACTGGTGAAATCCAAACAAACCATGTAGTTTGGTTAATAATATGGCAAGTATGATAATTTCCTAGTTATAACAATTGTACTGTGATTCTGTAAGATGTTAACATTAGGGGAAGCTGGATGAAGGGTATATGGGAATATTCCGTACTATCTTTGCAACTTTTCTGTGAATATAGATTTATTCTAAAATAAAAGCTTAAAAACAAATATTACTGGGTTTGGTACCCCAAAGTCTAATAATCGCTGAACTAGTCTGACTTTTTCAATTCACAGATGAGGACACCAAGTCCCAAAGAGATTAAGGGACTTGTCTATGGCACCTGGCAATTCACGTGAGAGCTGAGCCTGGAATCCAGGCTGTATCACCTGGCTGTACAACTCACACTGCAGCCCAGGGACCCAGGGGCCTTTCTCAAAAGATACAGTTTCCATGGAAACAGCTCTTCTCCAAACACAATTAATTCTCTTGCCGCTCTCCATATTAGCTCTGGACTATTACATTTCAAAGCCCATTTTCCACATTGACAAATTATACAACTATAGCAATCCAGGAATGAATTGCAACATCATGGAAAAGGAATTTGTGCTAGAAACTTAAACAACCATATGGTCAGTGGATTAACATTATCCATAAACAGAAATCATCACATTCGGTCGTGCCTGCCAATCATATTCAGATATATTAAGCATTTTCTAAAAGGCAATACATGAACAATGTTGATGCAGAC
Source organism: Elephas maximus indicus (assembly GCF_024166365.1). Taxonomy (NCBI): domain Eukaryota; kingdom Metazoa; phylum Chordata; class Mammalia; order Proboscidea; family Elephantidae; genus Elephas; species Elephas maximus. The sequence goes on from NC_064844.1 coordinate 45,071,193, forward strand.
TAAGCCCAGTTATGATATTTCCTAAGACACATTGTAAAGGGGCTGTATTTCAAATAACTTAGGTGGGAGTGAAAAATGACACCATCTGGAAAAATTATATTAGATGACTCAAAGAGCAGTTCCAGTGATGACAGGCACTAATGTTGAAGTCTCATTTTTAAAGTTCGGATAAGGAAAAATTAGAATAAGCCACAGTTCTCCAAGAGTAACCTCATATATCATCATGAATTCCTCCATGTCTAATTGGACTTTGACAACACAGCCCCAGAATGAGACTATATTCCTTAATTTGAGTAAAAGGGATATCTGGTCTACCTGTTTCCCCCAACCCCACCCCTCACCCCCAGCCCACACCGATCCCACCCTCCAGGAAATCTCTTCTTGTAATACTCCTTTCACCATGTCCTGGTACCCTTAGCCCAGCACAGAGTCAGCCACAAATGTTAGTCCCTCCTTTCCTCCTTTTCCCCACCCAATAATTAGTCCTTTTCCATCCTCTGAGCATTAGCCCTTGGGCAGAGCCCAGGCATCCTGCTGGAATGCTGATCACAGAGTACCAGAACCCAGGGGACTCCTGAGAAACATGGACTTGGATCTGTTAATTGGCATCCTCCCCTGTAATTGCCAGTGACTATTGGAATTATCTGATAAAAGTTATGACAACGTTTCCCCTTCCTTGGCACAGAGATGACTTTGGAGATGAATCTTGATAGAGAAAAAAGCCACAATTTCTTATGTTGACTACATTGTCCCTCATTACCTAATGGCTGTATGACAGAAGATAAAAAATGATCCTGACAGCCAGGAATAATGGGCCCCAAATTACACAGTGTAATTTAGCAAGAATGTAGGCAGTGCCCTACAGTTAGGTTCCAAAAGTGCCCCACAGAGACCCAGGGGGCAGTGTGTGACGGCAGCAAGAGCAGAAGCCCAGCCTCAGGACTGCCAGGTCCAGCTCCCAGCCGAGCCTCCCACCGGCCGGCCGTGTTTGGACACATTACTAACTTCTTTGGATTGTATTTTTCTCATCTGGAAAACGAGAAACTTAGATGAGATGATCTACAGTTTCCCAGATTTCAAACTACTTGGCCAACAATAGGATAATGACTCAATAAATTATGGTGCATCCCCATGACAGAATATCATGCAGCTGTCAGAAACTCCTCTGTCCCAAGAATATTTGATAATATGAGAAAATGCTCATGACTTAATGTGAAGTTAAAGTAAAAAGTTAAGAGGGAAAAAGTGAAATGCGGATTATGGTTCTAATTTCGCAAAATCAAATGTATGCCTCAAGAAGGCTCAAACACTCTCATAAGAGAAATGTAAATTGAAATACAGACGTACCATTTTCCATGTAAATAAATAAATAAATGACGTCTCTCCCTGAAAAAGAAAGAAAGAAATGTATATTTCTGAGGAAAAAAGAGGCTAGAAGGAAGTAGAAAAAGTGCTAACAGTGCTTACCATGATTGTGTATAAACTCACTGGATGGTGTAATTGTTTAAGCGCTCAGCTACTGGTTTGAATCCACCCAGAGGCACCTCGAAGGAAGGCCTGGTGATCAACTTCTGAAAATCAGCCAGTTAAAACCTTATGGATCGCAAGGGTCTATCTGCAATTGATCATGGGGCTGGACTAAGCAGCGTTTTGTTCCATTGTGCATCAGGTCACCATGAGTCAGGCCAACTAGACAGCAGCTAACAACAATAACATGCTTTGTTTCAGGTGGTCTGCAAAGAGAACAAGAGCCCTGGGGAGTTTTTATTTCCTTTTTGTAATCTTCTAACTTTCCCAAATTACCTTTGATACACATATTAGTCTAACAAATAATTAAAAGAACAAATGACATTTCCATAAAGCAGGTTTCTAATAAAGCAGAATTGAAAGTTATAGTGAACCTCCTGAAGCAAAACTACTGTAAGTACAAGTAGGTAGAGCTGGGGCCTACGGCCGGGATCCTACAGTGAGTTAAAAGGTCAAAGGAGGAAAGAGCTGAAGGTCTGTGATATAAGGGATACTGGAGCCTGTCCTGGCCCGGCTTTTCCAGGCACAGGCTTGCACCCTGTGGCATTGGTTGGGGAATGGATCAAAGGAGCTATAACTTGTCAAGGTAGAAAAAGGCGTTGGTTGATGAGAACACAAACTATAAAAAGAAGGATTTGGTAGCATGACATGAGACACTGGAAAAACTAGTGCAAAGCCATTCCTTAAAAAAAAATCTTTCCCCCCAAATGACACAACAGCCACACTTTTGCCCTCCCCCAAGCCTTTCATGCACTTCTAGTGCCCAGGTTTTGGTCCCTAATAATATTCTCCACTAAAACGAAAAGGAAAAATGTGGATGGGTCTAGCACATCCTCTCACTGTTGGCAGCAGGCAAGGGTGCTTTCTAGGCTGTCCGAGGGAGGCTGTGCTGAGAGAACGTGGAGCAGCTGAGCTGTGACAGTTCGCGCATCAAAAGTTGAGCCTCGTTGTTCTTGGTATGTACGTTCTAGAAAGTTGCCACAAACACTGAATTCGTGGGTATTGAACCATCGCTCCCAGAGGTACTACAGGGCTAGGGTTAGGTTCCTATAAGCTTCTGGTCACAACATTTTCATCAACCGACCAATGCATAAGTTTGTTTTATGAGTGTTTTTTTTTTTTTTTTTTCTGTTTAAAGCAACTTTATTTAATCTATATTTGACTCATTAACATTGAACTCATGGCCAATAGTACTAACACATACTGAACGAAGCTGATGAGACACACATTTTTTTCTCCGTAAGGCAAATCACAGCCTACTTCCCTTTAGGGACACAAGACAGCACTTCAGCACTATGCTTGGAGGCCATTTTAGAATGTAAAATCACCAATAAAAAGCACAAAAATGCAAAAAATGTAAAACCAAATAGACTGTGAAAACACTTTTTCTACAGTATAGGAGCTGAAACAAGCAAGCAGGGTGTCACCTTATTCAACCACAGCTGAGAATGTGTCCCTGTCAGGTGACTCGCATTTCTCACTGCTTTGAACACGCCCCAAAATGACTACGGGAATGCTAGGAGTATTGATTCTGAGGTTACAAATAAAATTTAGTGAGCAGGCAAATTTGCAAATCAGAATCTGTGAATAATGAAGATCAACTGTGTGTGTGTGTATAGATAAATGCGCACACACAGTTCAGTGGATATATGAACACACAGTTGATAGTTTTAATAAAAAAAAAATAATAATAACCGTGTGTGTGTATTAAATGTCGGAAAGTAAGGATAAGTACTTCAAGTATAAATAAAAAAAGAATAAACACAGAAACTGTGGCTAAGCCAAGTAAAACTGAAAAACATTGATGCTATACCAAGGACAAGCTGACCAGGGTCAGAGAGGACACAGACAGTGAGCCCGTGAAGGAGGGCCTGAAATCGGCCAGCTTTGGTGGCCACTCACAGCAATCAGTTACAAAGCAGCTCAGCAGTGGGTTCCAAGTCCTTACGGGGGCCAAGTGTCCCCAAGATTAGGCTAACTGCCGAGACTGGGCCCCTGTCTCCTTAAAGGAGGGACCTTTAGATCTAATCTTGCAGATACACCTATAAGGGACGCTAACCAAGTCAAAGTACCATATGGCAAGGCAGTGGACCCGGTAAGCCAGTAGGCTAAATTTAAGAAGTCTATCATTTCTGGAAAAAGACACCTCCCTTCAGAAAATGAAAATCAATTCCAATTCCGGGAAATTTAAGTGAAACTCAATTATCACAATTACAAACTCAATTATCGGGGGGTGAGATTTGAGGCGCCCGTTCCTTGATTCTGCTCAAGAATTCACAGCTCACATCCCACAATCTTGGCCACTCTGAGTGTTTGTTGTGTGCTGAAACCTCAGGAAGAGAATTTCAATGAGACAGTAGAATCAAAGTAAGAATGAGGATAAGAACAATTATAGCAAATAAATTCAGGTACTAGCATTTTTGTAAATGTTTTAACATAAGTCAAATAATCTGTTTTATAATCTCTGTGATATTTGGGGCGTTATCAAAGCATTTAAGAAAATCTGATATAATGGATTTGTAATTTTAGAATATGGCAAATGTTTAGGAGATTAAATAATTTTCAATCGATTGGGAAATGTCAGAGAAAATTTAATTTGTTAAGTTTTATTTATAGCCGTATACGTATTGTGAGACTGTGTAGAGAAATATGGAGCATTTAAAGTTAATAAGATCTTAATCATTCAATAATTTGGAAGATTAATAAATTGAATCATTAAACAGTCTACACCAATAGTAATTCTCTCTCTCCATCCTCAAAACCCCCAGACATGAAAGAAGCCACCAACATAATGCTTGGAGCCCAGGGCAGACTATCCTGAGAAGCCCTCGGCTATGTGTGTGGCACCCAGGTTCAGGGAGCGGGAGAAAGGCAGAGGAGGGAGGAAATCAGACTCCATCCCAACCTGCCAGAAGCAGCATCTGAGTAGGAGGCTCAGTCTCAGCTGGTGACAGGTTTTCACTGTGACCCGTGATATGACACTCTCTGCAGTGAAGGCAGCAGCGGCACTGGCAGTACAGAAGTCTCCGTTGACCTCAGAGGCAACAGCTGTACACCCAGTTTCTGGCCTCAGGGGTTCTACTTTCACGATAAGGAAGGATGAAACACCTTGGACAATTCTTGGTATTATTGTGGCAGGATAGATCCCAGAAAGAAAAAAAAGAGGAGTTGAGATGGAGACTTGAGGTCTTTAATTGGAACAGTACCAGGAGATAGGACCTGAAGAAGTGGGACATAGTGGTTACCTCTAAATTTTTTTTTTTAGTATTTTATTTTTTGTGGCTGTTATTCAGAAAATACACAACAAACATACACCAATTCGACAGTTTCTACTTGTACAATTCAGTCACATTGAATGCATTCTTCCAATTGTGCAACCATTCCCACCCACTTTTTTCTGAGTTTTTCCTCCCCCATCAGCATAAATTCAGTGCTCCCTAAGGTACCTATCTAATCTTTGAGTTGCTGTTGTCAATTTGATCCCATATTGATAGATCTTAAAAGAGCACAAGGCTCAAGGCAAACATTCATTACTAGTTAAGCTAAACCACTGTTTGGTTTTAAGACTTCAGGGATATTTTTGGTTATCTTAGGGTGGTAGTTTCAGGGGTTTATCCACCTTCAACGGCTCTAGAAAGTCTGGGTTCCTTTGGAGTACTGTTGTTTTTGTCCGCAAGCATCTATTCACTTTTTCTTCTTTTAGCTGTACCTATTTTTCCCCTCGGGGACCACCTCTCCTTCATGTTTGGTACATCTGTCCCAGATGCACTTGATTCCTTCCCCTGCATTACCAGCTTGAATGTAACTCAGGACCAGACAATGAGAGCATAATATTTAAACATTGATGAAAGCCTGGAGTTTCAAGGGCCACCATGTGGGGCATTAGAATAAACTCAACACAAAGAATGGCTGAGCCAAGGACAGAGAGAAACTAACCCCTGGACGAAGATAGTCCTAAAGCATTCCCTAACTTTTAAGTTACATGAGCCCATAAATACCCTTTTTGGTTTAAGCCAATTTGGTATGGGTTTTCAGTTACTTGTAACCAAGAGTCCTAATGGGTACAAGCACATCTGAAGGCTTAGAAGAAACTGGAAACATCACCAGGAAGAACAGCTGAGGAAATGGTTATGTTAGCCTGGAAAGGAGAAGATGCTAAGGCTACAAGAAAACTCTCTTCAAATATCATGTCAGTGAATGTTCCTGGAAGATAAATGTCCATTGAATAGGTAGATGAAGTTTTCTAATAATTAAAGTTGTCCAACAAAGGAACCTACGTCCTTCATGTGGAGGTCAACTCCTCATAGAGGAAATATCCCAGCTAAAGTTGAACGATCACCCGATGTTGGCACTAAGATTCCTAAAGTGGGTGAGAAGTGTGAATAGAGAACCCATCTCAAATGACTCTCCTTACTCTAATGTTGTTAGGTGCTGTCGAGTAGCGACCCTATGTACAACAGAACAAAACACGGCTCGGTTCTGCATCATCCTCACAATCATTGCTATCTTATTCTAGTAGTTAGTAGAAAGCAGGAGAAGAAACAATCATTAGGGAAAACAAGTGGAAGTGCTGTAAAACACTGCAAAATGTGGCTTGACCAAAGAGAAGTTTCACTGAGAGTTCCTTGAGTCTGATTCAGTCTGTAGCCTGATGCTGCTGAACAGGAGAGTTGATGCGGAAGTCAGAAGCATCACTGGGAAGTGTAGAGAACTGAGCATTTCCCTCCATATAATATGAATTATTTAAATGGAAATTTCTGTAGTTGGTTTGCAATGGTGACTTTGTAAAGCCACTTCTGTTGGTGTGACCAACATGGGAAAAAAATATGGAAGAGACCAGTCAGAAACTTGGCAGGAATGAAGATTTTGGGTGCTGGCAAAAAATATTGAATATACCTGGACGGCCAGAAGAACAAACAAGTCTGTCTTGGAAGAAAAGCAGCCAGAGTGCTCCTTGGAAGTGAGGATGGCGAGACTTGGTCTCACATATTTTGAACATGTTTTCAAGAGGGACCAGTCCCTGAAGAAGGACATCATGCTTGCTCAGCAAAAAAGAGGAATACCTTCGACATGATGAATTGACACTGTGGCTGTAACAGTGGGCTCAAACGTAGCTATGATCCTGATGGTGGTGCAGGATGGGGCAGTGTTTCGTTCTGTAGTACATAGGGTCACTATAAGTCAGAACTGATGCGAAGGCACCTAACAACAACAACACTGTATGTATGTGTGACTGTGGAAGTTACCAAAGTCAGCTCAGGTCCCACAGCCCATCACCAGTCAGTGATCCCTGTGCACATGGTTTCCAGGTGTTAGGTACCTAGAGACTGAGAAGAGCATGAAGTCAATAGTTTTCATTGATACAACAGGTTGGCTATTTTCACCCCATAATCTGGTTCCGTCTACTTCTCTAACTTTGTTCTATTTCTCTAGCTCATTGTACTTCAGTCACTTGGATTTTTTTTTTGGGGGGGGGAGCATTTAAAACAATTGTATTTATACGATTATGTAATGTTAGCCTCTCCCACAAGACTTTGGATTTTCTTTTGATTCTGCAAACATACCTAGCTCTTTCCCATCTTAGGATATTGACCCTTGGTTTTTGTATGGTTGGCTCCTTGAGGTTGTTCAGATATTAGCTTAAATGTCACCTCCTTAGTGAGATCTTTCATGATCACCTATGCAATTTAGCAACCTTCCCCCTACTCCCCGAAAGAGAATCCATCATCTTCATTACATATCCTGATTTGTCTTCCTGGAGCTAATCTTTATCAAAAATTGTCTTGTTCACCTATTTGGTGCTTGCTTATTGCCTCTCTTCTCCATTAAAGCACAAGCTGTGAAAGCAGAGAACTTGTCTGTTCTATTCATTGCCATATCCTCAGCTCTTAGAACAACTCCTGGCACACAATGCACATGTAGTGAGCGTTTGTTAAATGAATGAGTGATTGAATGAATATACTCTTTTCCCACCTTAATCTTGGAGACATTTCCTCCTATGCAGTGTTTTCTGGAAAATAGAGAGAGTGAGCAAGTGAGTAAATCAGAGACAGACAGACTCTTTTGTTGAAAGGACTCATCCCTGGTATGGTAACTTGCCCTTTAATTTTTTTAGTGTTCTGAGATGGCCAAGGAAGAAGGGAACGAAGGACTTTATCCAGAGTACATCCCCCTCTGTGAGCACATCCAACACACTCCGCAAGAGCAACCCGAACTTACATTTTAAAAAAGCCCAAGTGTAGCTTACTGCTTTTTCAACCCATTCTCTCCCCTTTGTCCCCAGTGGAGATAAGAGTAGACAGAGAGTCCTACTTCCTCCACTCTGTGAAAACTCAATGAGTCTTGAGTTGAACTCAACTCTTCTTACTTGAGTGTAGCTATTGTTTTCCTCTTGGTATTGACAAATAACTACTTGCTGGCTTGCCCAGTACTGGAGATAATTGACAGGCGATGGCTTTTTAAGTATGAGCACACATCACCAAAGCAGAGCTTGAACCACCTTCCCAAAGGATTTTGCCCCATGGGGAACTTCTTTCAGAACCTCAAGAGGAACAACCTGTAATTATTTAAATGAAAGAAGGGGAGGAGTATTCTTTGGAATGTCATCTCACAGGCTTTCCTGGAGTCAGAAGATCTTGGGGCACCCTAAACATGTTAGCCAACACAGACAGAGCTGGCCTCTTGGGGAAGTTTGGGCACAGAGGGTGGGGAAACAGGCTTTCTACAGAGAAACAAAAAAAAGAAAGAAAGAAAGAAAATCTTCTTGAATACAGGAATGGCATCTCCATGGCAGGGACAGATACACAGAGAGAAAGGATGGTGCACTCGTGAGTGAGAAGGTGAACATACACATCACAGGGCTATACCCATTAGAAAGGCAGCCAAGGGAGGTATATTTTTGGCTAGAATTCTAAATTGTTGGGATGCTTTTTTGTTTCTTGGCTTGCCTGTATAGCTGCTGGAAGTATAAAGATATGATCCACTCTGCCTTCAATCATTTATTTATTCATCATTAAATATTGTAGAGTACCCGTTATGTTTTGCAGAAACTGCTTTTGGTTCTAGGGAATCGACTCTGAACAGGACAGAGATGATCCCTGTGTTCATAGGGCTTGTATTCTAGAGGTAAAGACAGACATTGAAGAGAAGTTTGAACAAGTGATTAGCAACAGCTACAAGTTTAGTGTAGGAAAGCTGGCCAAAGGAAAAGAGGCCCTCACTGCCAGTTTCCTCCTTGTTGCACTCCACCTGCTATGAGGTCCTGCAAGTAGTGGGGGCAGGGGTAGAATTGTAGTTGAAGGAAGGAGTTATGCCCCAGACCTGGATCCCAGGCTCCTCATAGTCTTTGCAGAAAAGGGGCTAGATCTACAAAAGCACAGAAACCAAGGGGCCCGTACATTTTATCCAGTTCACTCTCTGCTCAAGCCATGCTCTGGTTGCCAAGTCGCCCTGGGCAGGTAACTTTTGGTCCATCCTACCCTCAAACTACTTTTCTACTTCTCTGTCAACAGCTCAAAAACCACACATAGTTTTTCTAACACAGACTTCCTCACAAGTTGTGTCAGTTCAGGTTATACAGGAAGCAGACACCAAGATGGAGTTAGAAGCACAAGAGATTTATTGGAGGAAGTGTCTGTAAAGGATGAAGGGGAGGAGGAGCAAGGAGTAGTCAGGGAAAGACTTTGGACCGCAATGCAGGTCTGGCACCTGTGAAAGGAAAGTGGGGAGAAAGGAAGATCAGGTAGGAAGAGCCTACGGTAATAGTACAGCCCCAAGTAAGTCTTGGGCAGTCCAATGGGGAGTTCTAGAGCAAAGCTTACCCATAGAGGAGTCCTGCATTAGACAGAAATTGTCAGGTCCTAGTGCCCCTGTCATGCACCCTCATTGGCTGGACCTGCCTGGGGAGAGTGTGCTCTTGGCTCAAACACAGCCACAGATCCCAAAGGCACAGCAGCTGGAGGCTTTCAGCTAACTACACTCCTCTCATCAGGTTCCCTTTTGAAAGGAGACCTGAGGGGCACACTTCCATGGTTGCCACACAAGGTAAGCTTATGTCAGTGTTCTCACTTGCAGTTCCATTCTCCCTTGCTATGGATCACAGCCAGAGTGACAGTTTCCATAAGCAAAGACTTTGGCTTCCAGGGAAGACAGTGAGAATGGGGAAGGAGAGAAGACACCAGAAATGTTGTCCAGGTTCTAGGGGTGCCAGCTACAGTGGCTGAATGGACAGCTAGGGGCAGGAAACATAGGGATTGAAGGGTCAGTGGGTTTCCCTCCGAGAGTGCTGGCCAGACAGAAGGGTTCTGACTGACAGCCAGAGACAGACACAGTGGACAAGCCACTGATGGTTATGCAGGACGAGCTGTACCACATGCTCCTCAGGTAGGTGCAGCCTAGCCAAGTTTAGCTCTTCTTCCTTGGTTCCCCATATTCTCCTCATGTGAATTCTAGACACTCGCCTCTATAAATGCTTATTTACACCCAATTGTGTAGATCCTTCTGATCCTCGATAGGTTATTAACTCAACAGGTTATTAAAGAAAAAGCCCAATAATTGTTTCTGACCAAGAATCCAAAAGAGATTAAGCTGAATCCATCTTAGAATGTTTAAGTCTTATTTCTTAAAACAGATGAGAACCATTATCTTAGTAGAACATTTGGTCTAATTTAATAGCCCCTTACATCTCTCTCAAAAACTTAGCCTGAATTTTACAACCAATGGTAAAGGGAGCTTGAGCAGACCAAAGGTTACATTGTGTCATAAACTGAGGCGTGTTGTTGTTAGATGGCATCGAGTTGGTTCCAACTCATAGCCACACTATGTCAGAACGAAATACTGCCCTATCCTGTGTCATCCTCACTATCATTGCTTTGTTTGAGCCCATCCTTGCAGCATTTGTGTCAGTCCGTCTCGTTAAAGGTCTTCCTCTTTTTCACCGACCTTCTACTTTATCAGGCATGATGTCCTTCTCCAGGGACTGGTCCCTCCTGATAACATGTTCAAAGTATGTGAAACAAAGTTAAGAAGTATGTTTAACTAATTTCTTTGTATCTAATGTCCAAAGATGGAATGAAATAAAAGAATGCTGACAATGGCAGTATCACCCCTAAACCCAGCAAGAGGGGCCCCATGCTTTTGAGCACCCTATATCTCACAAATACAAAACTTAAACACCTACTCAAGGGAAGCCTGGGCTTTTGAGGGCAGTGGTGGCTCAGTGGTATAATTCGCACCTTCCATGCAGGTGACCTGAGTTCAATTCCTGGCTGATGCACCTCATGGGCAGCCACTACTCGACTGTCCATGGAGCTTGCATGTTGCTATGATGCTGAACAGGTTTCAGCGGAGCTTCGAGACTAAAACATCAGCCATTGAAAACCCTAGGGATTGAAACGGTTTGATCCCATTGTGGATGGTGTTGCCATGAGTCAGGGCCAACTCAACAGCAGCTAATATCAATGAACATCCACTCACTTGATTAATACTATTTAGGGCCCAGGAAAATCCTTCTCCAGATCTTTTGCTCTACATCCTCGAAACAAAGGTGACTCTGAATGAATGCTATGAAGGTTGTGTCATTGGAGATGGACAGTGTGCTTAGATGGACATGGAAGTGCGTAGATCAAGAAGAGACAAATTCAAAGGAATAATAACAATAAAGGCAAATTAACTTGTCCCACCTTTCCTCTCAGACAGTAAAAATCCAGTAGGTTCTTGCATAACAGAATATAATTTTCTTGTTTCTCTTTGTGTTCCAATTTGAGCTTCAGGAAGCTCTCATTGATTAGTCTGCATTCACAGAAGTTGTATATGGTGGCTAAGGAACATTTTAAAGTTTTAAATAATTCACGCTGCTCTTAACTTTGATTGTTAGCTGGATTTATAATGTTTAAGTATGTGGGCCGCTGTTGCACTCTTGTCCTGCTACCCACAAATGTTAGGAGCAGGCCTGGATGGTGGTACCCTGGATACCATATAGAAGTCAACAAAAGGATCAAGGTAACTTAGGCCACACTTCATGAAAACACTCCTGTAGTGGATCATTAGCAATGATGATAATCACAACAGCAGTTCCATAAACACACCCAGAAGGAAAGTCCTACACATTTTGTTCTTGTTATCAGCTCTTTACCCTCTTCTGCGTGGTAGCTCTGCATGCTGTGGGGTAAGAGCTGTGAGGAGCAGGCCCTCATGCCCCAAGTCTCAGTAGCCCTTAGTTGCAAAGGAAAGACCACTTCTTGTTTCTACCCAAACCCTCATCCTCTCAGTGCAGAGTCTCTGGGTTCTAAGTTCTGCATCCCAGATGCTCCCAGGAGGTTTCCAGATGCCATTTCATGTGGGCTCTGCAGCCAGAACTTGGATGCTTCCAGATAGCCTTCTTGCTCATCCTTGGCCCCAGCACGGCTGCTCTTTCCATCCAGTGACCTTGTTAGGGCATCTTCCTGCTGGTGGCTGTGGCTGAGCCCAGCCAGGGCATGCCGTGGTGCACGGTCTGGGGACCTGGCTCTCTCCTTGACTCCTTCTTCCATCCAGAGGAATGCCCCTTCCCTTTGCCCCTGCTGCTCTAAGCTCCTTAGAACATCACCAGGCTCACCCCTGTCTAGAGAGTCCTTTGCTGCACTGGCTTCTGCCCAGCTCCCAGACATCCTCAAAGGACAGGGTTCTCTCACCACACCCTCCATTCTCACTTAATCTCCAGCAATCTCCACAGCACTTCCTCAACTGAGAGAGCAGGCATTTCCCCTCCAGCACCATCAGTGGAAGTGCTGAGTGGTCCCTTTCAAAACAAGGTTTAGTCTGCCCCCAATATAACTCTTTCAAAATAGTTATTTTTCTCAGCTTTAAAGGAAAAAAAAAAAAAAGAAGGCCATGCTAAGATCGTGCTCCACTGCATGCTCCATTACACATCCAACAATCCACATGCCATCTTCTCAGCTTCCAAAGTCATCTCCATTTCCAGCCTGTCCCTCAGAGTTGGGCACAATCAGGGGGAGAGGTAAGCTCCGATAACCCACTAGATGCCGCATACCTCTGAGGAGAAGAGAGTCCTCCAAGCCAGCTTCTAGAGCCTCCTCAATGAAAAACAAGGCAGCCTACATATTCTCAGACTGCCGGAGATGGAGGACCATATAGAAATCACGAATAAGATCACCTAATTTTACAGATAGAAATGATGAGGTGCACAGAGAAGCAACTGACCCAAGGTCACTCTGGAGTCAGCAGCAGGGCAGGAGGTCTGACCCACAGCACTTTACAACACAGATACCCTGTGGATTCTGTTCCCAGGAGACAAGCCTACACTTCCTTGGTAAATAAGAAGGAAGGGACTTCCAGAGCCTTTTCATCACCCCAAAGGAGAATTGTGGCCAGGAAGTGTGGGCAGAAGACCTTGGACAGACACCAACCAAGTTGACTAGTCCCAGACTTGTTTAAGCTTGGGTCAGAAGAGGGGAATGTGAGAGCAGGAGGAGGGGAAGGAACAATGGGGACTCCCCTGCCCTCTGCAGCCTTTGCTTACTGCCCCCACCATCCTCCCCTCTCCTGGGTCCGTATTATCCTCCTCTACCACCCATACCACACACCCCGCCTAGCCTTGCCCACTGTCCTATCACCTGGACCACTTTCTGAGCAGGACAGAGACAGAATGAGAAGATGCCCAGGGCAGGGAAGGAAGGGGGAGGCAAGGACTTGAGATACACAGAGCACCTGATACAGCTCCCCAGAGAGAACTAAGTGCAGCCTTCGTTCTGGCTGAGGAGCACCTTAAGGCAGAGGTTCTCAACCTTGGCTACACACTGAAATTAGCCAAGAAGCTTTAAAAAATACAGATAGCTGGGTCCACCCCAGAGACTGATTTATTTAGTCAGTGGTGCAGTCTGAGTATCAGGATTTGTAAAAGCTTCCTTGATTCCAATTTGTAGCCAATATTTCAATTCAGCTTCTTAGAAGAAAAGGCCCTCATTCATCTCATATTGGGTTCTCTGCCTCAATTAGAAGCAAATCATGTTTAAATAGAAAATACTGAAATCCTTTTCTCATTCTATTCCCAGTCCACACACTGGTCCCAATTGTTTTAGCCTGAACTGTCAAATTTTCTTTTGAGATCTCTTCCCTGCTCCTTGGGCTTCTGTTACCACTGCCAAATATCCAGAATTCAGATTCTTCAAAGCCTTTTCCAGTTCTTAAAATCCCTTGGTATGTGGCTCTATGAAAAAATTTCACCACAGCTATAAACGGTATCTGTTCAAAAACTCATCTTTCTCTTCCAGCCATGATGGAGTAATTGGTATCAGACTGTCCACCCCAAAAACAAGGAGAAAATTGGACAAAATATATAGAACAGTTGTTTCCAAATACTGGGCAACAAGAAGTGCAGGACTATAAACAAAGAGAGTCAGAAACAAAGTGAAAAAAAAGAAAACAAACAAAGTGAGCCCTGTGATTTCCCTGGCTTTCTGCCAGAACCCACTTTCCAAGATCGTGGTACAGAAGAGGAAACCCAAGCATAGCACTGCAGCTTTGCCAAGTTGAACAGGCAGAGGTTGGGCTCAAGGAGGCTAAGGCAGCTGCAGTTTATGGGGTAGAGTGCTGGAAAGGAGAGAGCCATGCAGGGAAAGAGCTCCAGGGATCTTCGCAGAAGCCTCCTTGAATCTATTGCTGAAAACTAAACTGCTAATGCTTAGGGTAAAACTCCATGAGGCTAGGCAAAGAAGTATGGGGATCTGTATGTTGAACAATTGCGAGAGTTTACACAGGGCTGAGAGAGAGTAGAAATCCAGTCAGAACGGAGAAAACTCATTGAACACCCAGGGCATTTAGTAGGGACCCTGAAAGGGCTATCCCTAAGTCCCAAGCCAAGCCCACTGCCACTGAATCGATTCCGACTCATAGTGACCCTGTAGGACAGAGTAGAAAAGCCCCATAGAGTTTCCAAGGAGCGCCTGGTGGATTCGAATTGCTGACCTCTTGGTTAGCAGCTGTAGCACTTAATCACTACACCACCAGCGTTTCCTCATCCCTAAGTAAAAAAAAAAAAAAAATTACCCTAAAGGAAAGGTTATCCTCTACCTGCTCTAACAAAACTTAGAAGTAAACCTTGGAAAACTTGAGCTGATCCTAAGCTCCTTAACTGCATGCCAAAACAAACTCCAATACTCCCTAAAGGACAAAAAACAAAAGTCCTCCACTCAAAAATTTAACAGTCACAATGCCTAACACCCAATAAAAAAATCACTGAACATACAAAGAAACAGGAACATGTGACTCATAATTGTTGTTAGGTGCTGTCAAGTTGGTTCCAACTCATAGTGACAACAGAACGAAACACTGCCCAGCCCTGTGCCATCCTCACAATCATTGTTATGTTTGAGTCCATTGTCGCAGCCACCATGTCAATCCATTTCATTAAGAGACTTCCTCTTCTTTGCTGATCCTCTACTTTACAAAGCATCAAGTCCTTCTCCAAGAACTGATCCCTCCTGATAACATATCCAAAGCATGTGAGACAAAGTCTCACCATCCTCACTTCTAAGGAACATTCTGGCTGTACTTCTTCCAGGACAGATTCGTTCATTCTTCTGGCAGTCCATGGTATATTCAATATTCTTCACCAACACCATACTTCAAAGCCATCAATTCTTCTTTGGTCTTCCTTATTCGTTGTTCAGTTTTCACATGCATATAAGACAATTGAAAATATCATGGCTTGGGTCAGGTACACTTTAGTCCTCAAAGTGACATCTTTGCTTTTTAATACTTTAAAGACATCTTTTGCAGCAGATTTGCCCAATGCATTACATTGTTCAGTTTCTTGATTGCTGCTTCCATGGGTGTTGATTGTGGATCCAAGTAAAATGAAATCCTTTACAACTTCCACATTTTCTCCATTTATCATGACATTGCTTATTGGTCCAGTTGTGAGGATTTTTGTTTCCTTTATTTACATTGAGGTGTAATCCATAATGAAGGCTGTAGTTTTGGGTCTTCATCAGTAAGTGCTTCAAGTCCTCTTTGCTTTCAACAAGCAAGCTTGTGTCATCTGCATATCTCAGGTTGTTAATGAGCGTTCCTCCAACTCTGATGCCACATTCTTCTTCATATAATCCAGCTTCTCAGATTGTTCGCTCAGCATAAAAACCGAATAAATATGGTGAAAGGATACAACCCTGACATACACCTTTCCTGCATCAGGATTGTATCCCCTTGTTCTGTTCAAACAAATGTCTCTTGGTCTATGTATAGGTTCTGCATGAACACAACTAAGAGTTCCGGAATTCCCATTAGACTCATAATTAGAAAAATAAAATCAATCAATATAAATCTACCCAGAAATGACAGAGATGATGGAATTAGCAAACAAGGACATTAAAATAGTGATTATAAATGTGCTAATATAAATAGACATAATGAGAAAAGACATGGAAGACAGAAAGAGAACAAATAGAAACTCTAGGGATAAACAGTAAAAAATAAATAAATAAATACCTTAAATTAAAAAGTTATTGATGGCATTACCAGCAGATTAAACATTGCAGAAGAAAAGACACGTGATTTTGAAGACAAAACAATAGAAAGATCTATAAACTGATACAGAGAGAGGTAAAAAAAAAAAAAAAATTGAAAAAAGTTAATGGAGCCTGTGAGCTATGAAAAAATATCAAGTGGTTGAACAAGTGTAATAGAGTGAGGGCAGAAAATACTGAACAAAATAACGTCTGAAACTTCCAAGTTTGATAAAAATCCTAAACCCACAGAAGCTAGACTAAACCCAAGAAGGGTAAACACAAATAAAACAATGTCAAGGCACAGAACCTTTTAACCACATTGCTTAAAAAAAGAACAAGGATAAGGAGAAAATCTTAAGAGTAGACAAAGAAAAACGACACATGACATAACCAAAAACCAAACCCAGTACCGTCGAGTCAATTTCCACTCATAGTGACCCTAGAGAACAGAATAGAACTGCCCCATAGAGTTTCCAAGGAGCGCCTGGTAGATTCAAATTGCTGACCCTTTGGTTAGCAGCAGTAGCACTTAAACACTATGCCACCAGGGTTTCTGACACATGACATATAGGAAATAAAATGAGAATGACTACTAATTTATCATCAGAAACAATGCAAACCTAAGGTGATAGAATGACAGTTTTTAAATGTTGAAAGGCAAAACAAGTAAACCTATAATTCTATAAAAAGTGAAAATACCCTTCAAAAATCAAAGTGAAGATATTTTCAGACAAGCAAAAGCTGAGAGAATTCATTGTCAATAGACTTATACTACAAAAAATACTGAGAGTTTTTCAGGCTGAAGAAAAATTATTGCAGTGGAATCCTGGATCTACACAAGGGAATGAAAAGTGCCTTAAATAGTAAGTAAGTGGGTAAAATAAGTTTTTCTCATTTTAAAAGATAATTGATTGTTCAAACAAAAAAATAATAACAATATATTGTGGGTTTATACCATATAAAATTAAAATGTATAACAGTACAAATAATGACAGGACTAAAATGCATTGTTGTGAGGTCCTATATAATAACCAAAGTGGTAAAAAAAAAAAAAATTTTTTTAAACATTATTTAAAGGTAGACCGTGATAAGTTAAAGATGCACATTGTAAATCCTATAACCACTAAAGAAACAGAAAACCAGAGAAGTATAGCCAAAAAAAACTAAGTGAGGACAAAACAGATTATCAACCGGGTAAAAATACAGACGCAGCTAAATGCTGTCTATAAGGGGCCCACTTTAATTATAAAGACACAGTAAAGCTAAAGATAAAAAGATAAACACACACAGAAAAGGGTGAATCCCAAAAGCATTGTGCTGAGTAAAAGAACCCAGAGATGAAATAGTTCGTACTTTATGATACTATTTACATGAAACTCTCAAAAAGGCAAACTGAATCCATAGCGACAAAAGCAGATTAGTGGTTGCCTGAAGCCACGGGTGGCAGGAAGGGATGAAGCGCACAGGGGTCCAATCAGGACCACCTACATAATTTATGGGGTCTCTTGTTCCAAAACCATTAAGAATTTCAAAACAGTGACAGCAGAGGATTAAACCAAGCGCGGGGCCCTTCCGAGCACAGGGCCCTGTGCAATGACACCCATCACCACCTACGAAGCTGGGCCTGAGTACAAGGAAATCTTCTGTGGTAACGAAAATGTTCTATATCTTGATTTTGGTGGTGGTTACATATTTGCATACATTTGTCAAAAGACATCAAACCACAGTTAAAATGGCAAGAGTCCCCTCAGGCCACCGAGGAGAACAAAACTGCAGACAAAGCAGCCAATAATCTGTCGTGTTTTGCTTTCTCCATTAATCTCTGCTAACAATAGCCCTTCAGCCTTCAGGATTCAACCACGCCCTCTCAAGAAACCTCCCACAACGTCCTCATCTCCATTCGCTGTTTCCTTACACAGTATCTACCACGGGCATTGTTCAAGGAGCTGGAGATAGGAAAAAAAAAAAAGAAAAAAAGCTATTAAAAAACTCATTTCCTGCTATCAAGGAATGAGTAGTCTAGTGCTGCGCTGTGCAGCATAGCAACTGTTGGCTACGTGTGGACATTTAAATTTCAATGAAGTTAAAAGTTCGGCTCCTCATTCACACTAGCCACATTTCAAGTACTCAGTAGACACATGTAGCTAGTGGCCCCCATATTGGACAGCACAAAACATTTCTATCATTGCAGAAGGTCCTATAGGACAGTGCTGGGTGTGGAAACAGGCAGTGGGAGATACACGTGAATACGCTAGTTCCACATTCTCCGGGTTTTAAATACTTGCAGACACCAGTGTTTTGCATTCCATCACCTACAAACCAGAAGCATCCCCCAGTCAGGCGATGTGGACAGGTGGGGCTTGGGGTCCTGCTTGCATGGAGGAGAACAGGGAACCCTTGGAAAGTCTACCTTTTAAAGGTGAGCTCACCATGCCTGTCTGGGCTAAAATGCTCCCAAGAAGCTCTTGCTCAGTCCCTCTCCAGTCAGTTGCTATTCCTCAAGTGTTTGTTCTTGTTCCAAGCACCTCCCTAAGAGTATCAGCCCAGACATCCTCAGCCTCTCCTCCTCAGCAACACGTGAGACACCATGCTTGCCCACTGGCGGCAACGACGCATTGTGTCTGAGATTTTCAGGTGGGGCAAGGAAGTAGCTCCAACGACTACAGTAATTTGCTGACCTCGCCACCCCCAAAGACCTGAAAACCCTCTCTCTCCTGCCTTTTCTAATGAGAATAATTTGTTTTAATCCCCCTTCTGATGCGTGAGTACCCACTGCACATGCTTGAAAAAAAGCTGCCAGCCTCTGCTTAAACACCTTCAGTGAGGAGGCGCTCATTACTTTCCACCATAGCCATCACTGGGTAGCATTCTTCTTTTGATGGAATCAGACTGAAGGAGTCTCAGTGGTCCTGGTTTCAACCCTTAAAAGCCATACAGAGAGGCGGAGCCAAGATGGCAGACTAGGCAGATGCTACCTCGGATCCCTCTTACAACAAAGACACGGAAAAACAAGTGAATCGATCACATACATAACAATCTACGAACCCTGAACAACAAACACAGATTTAGAGACGGAGAACGAACTAATACGGGGAAGCAGCGATTGTTTCCAGAGCCTGGAGCCAGCGTACCAGTCAGGTACGGCACAAGCACAGAGAGCTGCTCCACCCCCCTGAACTAACCCTGGGAAGGGGACCAGCCGGGTCGCGCGGGCGGCGTGGGACGCAGCCGGTAGGAGAAGTCCCTGGGAGGCAGCGACTGGTATTGGAGCGGGGAGAACAGCGTCCCAGCCAGAACACTCGGTCACGGCACAAGCACAGGGACCTGCTCCACCCATCTGAACTAACCCCGGGAGGAGGCCCAACTGGTTCTCGGGGGCAGAACGGCCACGCGGCTGGAGGGACGAGAAGTCCCCGGGAGGCAGCGACTGATTTTGGAGTCGAGAGCGCACCGTCCCAGTAGAGGAGCCTTGACGCTGGGCGTGGGGCTGGAAGCGGAGGATCTGACCGTGACTCCAGCGGGCCAGACCCCCCGGGGGCAATCTCCACACAGCCAGCACACATAGGCGACGCGCCCCGCGGGAGTCTCAGATATAATAGTCATTCCAAGCAAGACAAGCAACTCTGGCTGTATTCTGAGGTGCTACTCTCCTATCTCTCTGTTCCCTCCCCCACCTTCCCCAGGCGGCTTCATTAACATCTGAATAGCCTGAGCCAGAGGGAGAACTCTGATAGGGATCTGACTGCATCTTTTTTTTAGCGGATTTTCTGGAAAAACAAGTTTCCCAGTTATGGCCCGGAGACAACAATCCATATCAAACCACTTAAAGAAGCAGACCATGACAGCTTCTCCAACCCCCCAAACAAAAGAATCAAAATCTTTCCCAAATGAAGATACAATCTTGGAATTATCAGATACAGAATATAAAAAACTAATTTACAGAATGCTTAAAGATATCACAAATGAAATTAGGATAACTGCAGAAAAAGCCAAGGAACACACTGATAAAACTGTTGAAGAACTCAAAAAGATTATTCAAGAACATACTGGAAAAATTAATAAGTTGCAAGAATCCATAGAGAGACAACATGTAGAAATCCAAAAGATTAACAATAAAATAACAGAATTAGACAACGCAATAGGAACTCAGAGGAGCAGACTCGAACAATTAGAATGCAGACTGGGACATCTGGAGGACGAGGGAATCGACACCAACACAGCTGAAAAAAAATCAGATAAAAGAATTAAAAAAAATGAAGAAACCCTAAGAATTATGTGGGACTCTATCAAGAAGGATAACCTGCGGGTGACTGGAGTCCCAGAACAGGGAGGGGGGACAGAAAACACAGAGAAAATAGTTGAAGAACTCCTGACAGAAAACTTCCCTGATATGAAAGACGAAAGGATATCTATCCAAGATGCTCATCGAACCCCATTTAAGATTGATCCAAAAAGAAAAACACCAAGACATATTATCATCAAACTCACCAAAACCAAAGATAAACAGAAAATTTTAAAAGCAGCCAGGGAGAAAAGAAAGGTTTCCTTCAAGGGAGAATCAGTAAGAATATGTTCTGACTACTCAGCAGAAACCATGCAGGCAAGAAGGGAATGGGACCACATATACAGAACACTGAAGGAGAAAAACTGCCAGCCAAGGATCATATATCCAGCAAAACTCTCTCTGAAATATGAAGGCGAAATTAAGATATTTACAGACAAACACAAGTTTAGAGAATTTGCAAAAACCAAACCAAAGCTACAAGAAATACTAAAGGATATTGTTTGGTCAGAGAACCAATAATATCAGATATCAGCACAACACAAGGTCACAAAACAGAACGTCCTGATATCAACTCAAATAGGGAAATCACAAAAACAAATTAAGATTAATTAAAAAAAAAAATACACATAACAGGGAATCATGGAAGTCAATAGGTAAAAGATCACAATAATCAAAAAGAGGGACTAAATACAGGAGGCATTGAACTGCCATATGGAGAGGGATACAAGGCGATATAGAACAATACAAGTTAGGTTTTTACTTAGAAAAATAGGGGTAAATAATAAGGTAACCACAAAAAGGTATAACAACTCTATAACTCAAGATAAAAGCCAAGAAAAACGTAACGACTCAACTAACATAAAGTCAAGCACTATGAAAATGAGGATCTCACAATTTACTAAGAAAAACACCTCAGCACAAAAAAGTATGTGGAAAAATGAAATTGTCAACAACACACATAAAAAGGCATCAAAATGACAGCACTAAAAACTTATTTATCTATAATTACCCTGAATGTAAATGGACTAAATGCACCAATAAAGAGACAGAGAGTCACAGACTGGATAAAGAAACACGATCCATCTATATGCTGCCTACAAGAGACACACCTTAGACTTAGAGACACAAACAAACTAAAACTCAAAGGATGGAAAAAAGTATATCAAGCAAACAATAAGCAAAAAAGAAGAGGAGTAGCAATATTAATTTCTGACAAAATAGACTTTAGACTTAAATCCACCACAAAGGATAAAGAAGGACACTATATAATGATAAAAGGGACAATTGATCATGAAGACATAACCATATTAAATATTTATGCACCCAATGACAGGGCTGCAAGACACATAAATCAAATTTTAACAGAATTGAAAAGCGAGATAGATACCTCCACAATTATAGTAGGAGACTTCAACACACCACTTTCGGAGAAGGACAGGACATCCAGTAAGAAGCTCAACAGAGACACGGAAGATCTAATTACAACAATCAACCAACTTGACCTCATTGACTTATACAGAACTCTCCACCCAACTGCTGCAAAATATGCTTTTTTTTCTAGCGCACATGGAACATTCTCTAGAATAGACCACATATTAGGTCATAAAACAAACCTTTGCAGAGTCCAAAACATCGAAATATTACAAAGTATCCTCTCAGACCACAAAGCAATAAAACTAGAGATCAATAACAGAAAAACTAGGGAAAAGAAATCAAATACTTGGAAAATGAACAACACCCTTCTGAAAAAAGACTGGGTTATAGAAGACATTAAGGAGGGAATAAGGAAATTCATAGAAAGCAATGAGAATGGAAATACTTCCTATCAAAACCTCTGGGACACAGCAAAAGCAGTGCTCAGAGGCCAATTTATATCAATAAATGCACACATACAAAAAGAAGAAAGAGCCAAAAGCAGAGAACTGTCCCTACAACTTGAACAAATAGAAAGTGAGCAACAAAAGAATCCATCAGGCACCAGAAGAAAACAAATAATAAAAATTAGAGCTGAACTAAATGAATTAGAGAACAGAAAAACAATTGAAAGAATTAACAAAGCCAAAAGCTGGTTCTTTGAAAAAATTAACAAAATTGATAAACCATTGGCTAGACTGACTAAAGAAATACAGGAAAGGAAACAAATAACCCGAATAAGAAATGAGAAGGACCACATCACAACAGAACCAAATGAAATTAAAAGAATCATTTCAGATTGTTATGAAAAATTGTACTCTAACAAATTTGAAAACCTAGAAGAAATGGATGAATTCCTGGAAAAACACTACCTACCTAAACTAACGCATTCAGAAGTAGAACAACTAAATAGACCCATAACAAAAAAAGAGATTGAAACGGTAATCAAAAAACTCCCAACAAAAAAAAGCCCTGGCCCGGACGGCTTCACTGCAGAGTTCTACCAAACTTTCAGAGAAGAGTTAACACCACTACTACTAAAGGTATTCCAAAGCATAGAAAATGACGGAATACTACCCAACTCATTCTATGAAGCCACCATCTCCCTGATACCAAAACCAGGTAAAGATATTACAAAAAAAGAAAATTATAGACCTATATCCCTCATGAACATTGATGCAAAAATCCTCAACAAAATTCTAGCCAATAGAATCCAACAACACATCAAAAAAATAATTCACCCTGATCAAGTGGGATTTATACCAGGTATGCAAGGCTGGTTTAATATCAGAAAAACCATTAATGTAATCCATCACATAAATAAAACAAAAGACAAAAACCACATGATCTTATCAATTGATGCAGAAAAGGCATTTGACAAAGTCCAACACCCATTTACGATAAAAACTCTTACCAAAATAGGAATTGAAGGAAAATTCCTCAACATAATAAAGGGCATCTATGCAAAGCCAACAGCCAATATCACTCTAAATGGAGAGAACCTGAAAGCATTTCCCTTGAGAACGGGAACCAGACAAGGATGCCCTTTATCACCGCTCTTATTCAACATCGTGTTGGAAGTCTTAGCCAGGGCAATTAGGCTAGACAAAGAAATAAAAGGTATCCGGATTGGCAAGGAAGAAGTAAAGTTATCACTATTTGCAGATGACATGATTATATACACAGAAAACCCTAAGGAATCCTCCAGAAAACTACTGAAACTGATAGAAGACTTTGGCAGAGTCTCAGGTTATAAAATAAACATACAAAAATCACTTGGATTCCTCTACATCAACAAAAAGAACACCGAAGAGGAAATCACCAAATCAATACCATTCACAGTAGCCCCCAAGAAGATAAGATACTTAGGAATAAATCTTACCAAGGATGTAAAAGACCTATATAAAGAAAACTACAAAGCTCTACTACAAGAAATTCAAAAGGACATACTTAAGTGGAAAAACATACCCTGCTCATGGATAGGAAGACTTAACATAGTAAAAATGTCTATTCTACCAAAAGCCATCTATACATTTAACGCACTTCCGATCCAAATTCCAATGTCATATTTTAAGGGGATAGAGAAACAAATTACCAATTTCATATGGAAGGGAAAGAACCCCCGGATAAGCAAAGCACTACTGAAAAAGAAGAAGAAAGTGGGAGGCCTCACCTTACCTGACTTCAGAACCTATTATACAGCCACAGTAGTCAAAACAGCCTGGTATTGGTACAACAACAGACACATAGACCAATGGAACAGAATTGAGAACCCAGACATAGATCCATCCACGTATGAGCAGCTGATATTTGACAAAGGACCAGTGTCAATTAACTGGGGAAAAGATAGCCTTTTTAACAAATGGTGCTGGCATAACTGGATATCCCTTTGCAAAAAAATGAAACAGGACCCATACCTCACACCATGCACAAAAACTAACTCCAAGTGGATCAAAGACCTAAACATAAAGACTAAAACGATAAAGATCATGGAAGAAAAATTTGGGACAACCCTAGGAGCCCTAATACAAGGTATAAACAGAATACAAAACATTACCAAAAATGATGAAGAGAAACCCGATAACTGGGAGCTCCTAAAAATCCAACACCTATGCTCATCTAAAGACTTCTCCAAAAGAGTAAAAAGACCACCTACAGACTGGGAAAGAATTTTCAGCTATGACATCTCTGACCAGCGCCTGATCTCTAAAATCTACATGATTCTGTTAAAACTCAACCACAAAAAGACAAACAACCCAATCAAGAAGTGGGCAAAGGATATGAACACACATTTCACTAAAGAAGATATTCAGGCAGCCAACAGATACATGAGAAAATGCTCTCGATCATTAGCCATTAGAGAAATGCAAATTAAAACCACGATGAGATTCCATCTCACACCAACAAGGCTGGCATTAATCCAAAAAACACAAAATAATAAATGTTGGAGAGGCTGCGGAGAGATTGGAACTCTCATACACTGCTGGTGGGAATGTAAAATGGTACAACCACTTTGGAAATCTATCTGGCGTTATCTTAAACAGTTAGAAATGGAACTACCATACAACCCAGAAATCCCACTCCTCGGAATATACCCTAGAGATACAAGAGCCTTCATACAAACAGATACATGCACACCCATGTTTATTGCAGCTCTGTTTACAATAGCAAAAAGTTGGAAGCAACCAAGGTGTCCATCAATGGATGAATGCGTAAATAAATTGTGGTATATTCACACAATGGAATACTACGCATCGATAAAGAACAGTGACGAATCTCTGAAACATTTCATAACATGGAGGAACCTGGAAGGCATTATGCTGAGCGAAATGAGTCAGAGGCAAAAGGACAAATATTGTATAAGACCACTATCATAAGATCTTGAGAAATAGTAAACCTGAGAAGAACACATACTTTTGTGGTTACGAGGTGGGGAGGGAGGGAGGGTGGGAGAGGGTTTTTTATTGATTAATCAGTAGATAAGAACTGCTTTAGGTGAAGGGAAAGACAACACTCAATACATGGAAGGTCAGCTCAATTGGACTGGACCAAAAGCAAAGAAGTTTCCGGGATAAAATGAATGCTTCAAAGGTCAGCGGAGCAAGTGCGGGGGTCTGGGGAACATGGTTTGCGGGGACTTCTAAGTCAATTGGCAAAATAATTCTATTATGAAATCATTCTGCATCCCACTTTGAAATGTGGCGTCTGGGGTCTTAAATGCTAACAAGCGGCCATCTAAGATGCAGCAATTGGTCTCAACCCACCTGGAGCAAAGGAAAATGAAGAACACCAAGCCCACACGACAACTAAGAGCCCAAGAGACAGAAAGGGCCACATGAACCAGAGACCTACATCATCCTGAGACCAGAAGAACTAGTTGGTGCCCGGCCACAATCGATGACTGCCCTGACAGGGAGCACAGCAGAGGACCCCTGAGGGAGCAGGAGATCAGTGGGATGCAGACCCCAAATTCTCATAAAAAGACCAAACTTAATGGTCTGACTGAGACTGGAGGAATCCCGGCGGCCATGCTCCCCAGACCTTCAGTTGACACAGGACAGGAACCATCCCCGAAGACAACTCATCAGAAATGAAAGGGACGGGTCAGCGGGTGGGAGAGGGACACTGATGAAGAGTGAGCTAATTATATCAGGTGGACACTTGAGATTGTGTTGGCGACTCTTGTCTGGAGGGGGGATGGGAGGATAGAGAGAGAGGGAAGCCGGCAAAATTGTCAAGAAAGGAGAGACTGAAAGGGCTGACTCAAGAGGGGGAGAGCAAGTGGGAGTAAGGAGTGAGATGTATGTAAACTTATATGTGACAGACTGATTGGATTTGTAAACGTTCACTTGAAGCTTAATAAAAGTTATTTAAAAAAAAAAAAAAAAGCCATACAGACAAGCCCGATTCCTTCTCCCTTTCACAGGTATGAAAGTCCTACATGAGGCTCCCCAGCCAGAGCCTTACGTTCTCCTAGCTAATAAACCCCTAGCCTGTCCTACTGCCACAGCGTTTATAAGGGAACTGCTTGCAGATGGATGCTCCCAGGGCCCTCTCAGCATCACTGGTCCAGAGCTTCATTTGAGGTCTTCTGTTGCTGATGACATCAACAAAAAAATCGTGCAAAAATTACTTCTGCATCTATGGCAAAACCACTGACAAAGATGCAAGCTGCTCAGGGTTCTGTGCATAAACCCACATGAGGCATTTCTTTTAGGGTTAAGCTCTGATTTTCAGAACTCACTGAACAAATTGGTATGTTTCTTCCTTTATTATAAGCACTCTGTGGTTTTTAGCTATTCGTATGTTTATTCATTTATTTGTTTTGCCTTCTTCATCAGACTGCTCTGAAGTTCAGAGCCAACGACCCTCCCTTCTTCGCAGCCATCCCGCTTCTCTTACCTGGTGCTGTGTGCTGAGTGACACTCACACTTCCGTGGCTGTGGCTGTGCTGCTGCAGCTGTTTCGGAAAGCTCAGAAGAGTGGGAAGGCGGAACCTTAATTAAGGCGACCCTCCCGGCCCCTGTCCCTCCCACCTCAACCCTCCTTCTCACTGGCCCTTCTTCAGAGGGGCCACAGCAGGCGATAGCACTGAGGAGCCCCCCAACGCAGACAAGAAAGGCAGGTCAGGGAGAGCAAAATCACACCCTGCGTTTCTAAAATGGGTTTCAAAGGAATGGGAGTGGCTTCAAGTGGGCCTAATGGAATGAATCTATTTTTTAAAATTGCCTCCAAAATATTTTAACTATTAGCACTATTTCAGAGTGAATTATCATGTCACTCCAGGAGTACGGCTTTTCCTCTCCCTCTTTGTTAACTGCACATCCCTGAAATGAGTGGAACGGGCCAGGACATTTTTATCTCCCCCCGCCCCCGGGTGGTACAAACAGTTAAGCACTCAGCTACTAACCAAAAAGTTGACAGTTTGAGTCCACCCAGAGGTGCCTTGGAAGAAAGGCCTGGTAATCTACTTCTGAAAGATCACAGCCATTGCAAACTCTATGGAGCACAGTCCTACTCTGACAAACATGGGGTCACCATCACTCAGAATCTACTCAATGGCAATAGGTTTTGTTTTGTTTTTGGTACCTCCTGGGTGGGATATATTCAGGCTTGTACTTTGACTCTTGTGGACTTGTTCTAATTTTCTTCAACTTCAAATTGCATATGATGAATTGACGGTCTATTCCACAGTCAGCCCCTGGCCTCATTCTGACGGATAGTATTGAGCTTTTCCAACATCTCTTTCTACAGATGGAGTTGATTTGAATCCTGTGTATCCTGTCTGGCCAGGTCCACATGTATAGTTGCCATTTACGTTGTTGAGAAAAGGTATTTGCAATGAAGAAGTCATTGGTCTTGCAAAATTCTATCATGCCATCTCCAGCATCATTTCCAGTCACCAAGAGCATATTTTCCTACTGCCAATGCTTCTCCTTTGTTTACAACTTTCCCATTTTAATTACCAGTAATTATCAATGTATCTTGATTGCATGCTTGATCAATTTCAGACTGCAGGTTGCGAGAGGCAGAGCCAAAATGGTGGAATAGACAGACGCTTCTATCGAGCCCTCTTTACAACAAAGACCCAAAAAAAAACAGGTGAAACGAGTGTTATTTGTGACAAGCTGGGAGCCGTGAGCGTCAAAGGCAAGCTTAGACGACGAACTGAGGGGCAGAGGAAGGAAGAGACCATTCAGAAGCGGAGAGGAGTTACCGGACCTGAATCACGGGGAGCCCTCAGGCACCCTTCCTGGAGCAGCTGCACTGGCCGCAGCGGGCTGGTCCTAGCGTTCGGCAGCAGTTTCCTCAGGGAGAAGCAGCCAGCGACGCAGCCCACTCACACCTCCAGAACCTGAGCAGAAGGGCGCTCTTGGCAAAAGCTATGTACTTGCGTATATTTTACCGAGCCCCCCGCACCCCCAGGCCAGCTTCAGCGGCTGAATCCCTAGGCCTGAGATAGACCCTGGTGAGCACCTAGAGACATCCTCCCAGCCTTGGGGAAGGAAAAAATTTCCAACTGGGGGAAAAGATAATTTGCCAGCTCCATTAACTGGGGGAGCTCAGGACAGAAGTGGCTCCTGTCCATGCATAAACCATCCGTGGACCTTGAGCACCTTTCCCTTCTGCAAGGACCTGTGTGGGCCTATTTCAGGAGAACAGGCCCTTGTTGGCAAACTCCAACCATTTCAGCTGTGTGGTGGAGAGGTGGGTGTTTGATGTTTGACATTGCTTCGCCTATTAAACAAGGTCCTCACCTACCCACAACAGGGACCTAAGGACTTGTGGCTTCACTTGGGTCACCCACCTACCCATGACAGGGGCCCAGGGATAACTGGTACCTCCCAGTCCTTACAACCAAAATCTTTGGGTGCCCATGGTCCCTCTGCAGAACCCAATCACCAGCATGCTCTAGGGAGCAGAGATGCATTTTCCTCAGAGACACTTGGGGGTCGGTTCTCAGCCCCCTGCCTTGTTCAGAGCGTGACCCTCTGCTGCAATCAGAAACAGGTATATTCGCCAATCATCCCTGCCCCACTAAGACTGTAGGACAGAGCCTGTACCACACACTTGATATCAGCTACCTGGAAACCTGAGCTGAATTCATATAAGAAAACTGAATGGACTCCTAGAATGATATACCTGATAACAGCTCTAGCCAGCTGGGGACAGGACACCAGAGCTCCAAAGGTGAAAATAATCAAGCTATCTCACTCAAGCAAGCCATAGGGCTATACCAAAACAAAACAAAGCAAGCAGCTACGACACAGTAAGCAAGCATAAAGTGATACGATAACTTATAGATGGCTCGGAGACAACAGTCAATATCAAGTCACATAAAGAAACAGACCATGATCACCTCAACAGGCTCTCATAACAAAGAATCCAGGGATCTTTTAGATGAAAGTGCGTTCCTGGAATTACCAGATGCAGAATTCAAAAGTTTAATATATAGAACCCTTCAAGACATCAGGAAGGAAATGAGGCAATACTCAGAACAAGCCAAGGAACACACAGATAAAGCAACTGAAGAAATTAGGAAGATTATTCAGGAACATAATGAAAAGTTTAATAAGCTGGAAAAATCCATAGACAGACAGCAATCAGAAATTCAGAAGATTAACAATAAAATTACAGAATTAGATAACTCAATAGAAAGTCAGAGGAGCAGAATTGAGCAAGTAGAAGCTAGAATTGCTAAACTCGAAGATAAATCACTTGGCACTAAGATATTTGAAGAAAAATCAGATAAAAGAATTAAAAAAAATGAAGAACTCTTAAGAATCATGTGAAACTCTATCAAGAGAAATAACCTATGAGTGACTGGAGTACCAGAACAGGGAGGGATAACAGAAAATACAGAGAGAACTGTTGAAGATTTGTTGGCAGAAAATTTCCCTGATATTGTGAAAGATGAGAAGATATCTATCCAAGATGCTCATCGAACTCCACATAAGGTAGATCTTAAAAGAAAGTCACCAAGACATATTACAATCAAGCTTGCCAAAACCATAGATAAAGAGACAATTGTAAGAGCAGCGAGGGAGAAAAGAAAAGTCACCTACAAAGGAGAGCCAATAAGAATAAACTTGGACTACCCGGCAGAAACCATGCAGGCAAGAAGGCAATGGGATGGCATATCTAAAAAATTGAAGGAAAAAATTGCCTGCCAAGAATGATATATCCATCAAAACTGTCTCTTAAATATGAAGGTGAAATTAAGACATTTCCAGATAAACACAAGTTGAGGGAATTTGTAAACACCAAAACAAAACTACAAGAAATACTAAAGGGAGTTCTTTGGTTAGAAAATCAATAATATCAGGTATCAACCCAAGACTAGAACACTGGGCAGAGCAACCAGAAGTCAACCCAGACAGGGAAATCCAAAAAAACAAAGCAAGATTCAAAAAAAAAAGCCCAACACAGGATAACGGCAATGTTATTATATAAAAGAAGACAACATTAAAATAATAAAGAGGGACTAAGAAATGTAATCATACACCTTCCGTATGGTGATGATGATATGGCAATACAAAGAAATTTCAAACTGCAGGAGTTGGTAAAAATCTTCAATTTCTTCATCTTTGGCATTAGTGGTTGGTGCATAAGTTTGAATAATATTCGTATTAAGTGGTTTCCTTGTAGGTGTATGGATATTGTCCTATTGCTGACAGCACTGTATTTCAGGATAGATCGTGAAATGTTCTTTTTGACGATGAGCACCATGCCATTCCTCTTCAATTTGTCATACCCAGCATAGTAGACCATATGATTATCTGATTCAAAATGGCTAATACCAGTCCATTTCAGCTCCCTAATGCCTAGGATATTGATGTTTATTCATTTCATTTCATTTTTACCATTTCCAACTTTCCTAGATTCATACTTCATGCATTTTACATTTTGATTATTAATGGACGTTTGCAGCTGTTTCTTCACAGTTTGAGTCATGCATTGGTCCTGCTGGTACATTGGTCCTGCTAAAATAGCAGATGAAGTGCTTGGATTAAATCGTACCAGAAATAGAATCACAGATTTCCTCTTCCCCTATCATAGTCGTTGGTCCACACACCAACATCTATTACTTTAGGTGCTAAATCCATTCCAGGACACCAGGACAGGAGAGACCAACCCTGAACTGAAGTGAGCAAAGGGCTAGAATGAGAATACAGGGCTTCCAGGGCTATAAACACACACACACACACACACACAAACATGGACATGTAGCTAAGCACATACTCAAAAAACATATTTAAAACACACAAAGAGAGATGCATAAAGGGACTCCAAATCCAGAGACCCCTCAGACACCTTGAGCACATGGTAGTTATTTAACTTTCCTATATCTCCAGTCTCTCTCTTTTTTTAAAAAATTGTACCTTAGATGAAGGTTTACAGAACAAACTAGTTTCTCGTCAAACAGTTAGTGCACACATTGTTCTATGACATTGGTTAACAACCCCATCCGTGACATGTCAACACTCTCCCTTCTCAACCTTGGGTTCCCTGTTACCAGCTTTCCTGTTCCCTCCTGCCTTCCAGTCCCTGTCCCAGGGCTGATGCACCCCTTAGGTCTTGTTTTTTTTCCATGGGCCTGTTCAATGTTTGGCTGAAGGGTGAACCTCAGGAGTGACCTCATTATTGAGCTGAAAGGGCCATACTCTGAGGGTTTCTCCACTCTCTTTCAGGCCAGCAAGTCTGGACTTACTTTTTGAGTGAGGATTTTTTTCTACATTTTTATGCAGCTCTGTCCAGGACCCTCTATTGTGGTATCTGTCAGAGCAGTCAGTGGTGGTAGCCAGGTACCATCTAGTTGTACTGGACTCAGTCTGATGGAGGCCATGGTACATGTGCTCCATTAGTCCTTTGGAGTAATCTTTCCCTTGTATAGTTTTTTTCCTTCTCTCATGCTCCCAAAGGGGTGAGACCAGTGGAGTAGCCTAGATGGCCGCTCACAGGCTTTTAAGACCCCAGACGCTACCCACCAAAGTAGAATGTAGAACATATTCTTTATAAACTGTGTTATGCCGGTTGAGCTAGATGTTCCCTGAGACCATGGTCCCCACAGCCCTCAGCCCATTGATTTGGTCCTTCAGGAAATTTGGATATATCTATAGAGCTACCATGACCTTGACTTGTAGGCTGTGCTGGCTTTCCCAGTATTGTGTGCTGTCTTACCCTTCTATTGTCTATTACATGTTTTTCCATCCCTTCCCCTCCCCTTCCTCATAAAAAAAAAAAAAAACATCAAAATTGTTTCTTTTTGTATATAAGCCTTTTCATGAGTTTTTACAGTAGTGATCTCATACAATATTTGTCCTTTTGTGATTAACTTATTTCACTCAGCATAATGCACTCCAAACTCATTCATGTTATGAGATACTTCACAGATTCATCGTTGTTCTTTATCATTGTGTAATACTCCATTGTGTGTATGTATCACAGTTTATCCATTCACCTGTTGATGGGAATCTAGGTTGTTTCCATCTTTTTGCTATTGGGAACAATGCTGCAATGAACATGGGTGTGCATATGTCTGTTCATGTGATGACTCTTATTTCTCTAGGATATATTCCTACCAGTGGGATTGCTGAATCATATGCTATTTCTATTTCTAGCTTTCTAAGGAAGTGCCATATCATTTTCCAAAATGGTTGTATCATTTTGCATTCCCACCAGCAGTGCATAAGAGTTCCTATTTCCCTGCATCCTCACCAACGTTTGTTATTTCCTGTTTTATTGATTCATGCCAGTAATGCTGGGGCGAGATGGTATCTCATTGCAGTTTTGATTTGCATTTTTGTAATGGCTAGAGCCCATGAGCATTTCCTCATGTGTATCTTGGCCACTGGAGTGTCTTCTTTGATGATGTGTCTGTTCATTTCCTTCGCCAATTTTTTAATTGCATTATTTGTCTTTTTCTTGTAGAGGTCTTGGATTTTCTTGTAGATTTTAGAGATCAGACCTTGGTCTGATTTGTAATAGCCAAAATTTTTCCCCCAGTCCGTAGGTTCTCTTTTTACTCTTTTGGGAAGTTTTTGATGAGCATAAACGTTTAATTTTTAGAAGATCCCAGTTATCTAGCTTATCCTCTGGAGCTTGTGTGTTGTTGGTTGTGGTTTGTATCTTTTTACTGCCATGTATTAGGGCCTCTAGCATTGATCCTATTTTTAATTCAAGGAACTCCATTTAGGTGTTTGAACTATTTTGAGTTAGTTTTTGTATATGATGTGAGGTATGGGTCCTGTTTCATTTTTTGCAGATGGACATCCAGTTTTGCCAGCACCATTTGTTAAAAAGACTGTCTTTTCCCCATTTGGTGGACTTTGGGCCCTTGTCAAAGATCAGGTGACCATAGGTGGATGGATTGACATCAGGGTTCTCAATTTTATTCCACTGGTCAATGTATCTGTCACTGTACCAGTATCAGGCTGTTTTGACTACCATAGCTATATAGTAGGTTCTGAGGTCAGGTAGTGTGAGTCCTTCTACTTTTTTCTTCTTCTTCAATAATGCTTTACTTATCCCCGGCCTCTTCCCTTTCCATATAAAGTTAACAATAAGTTTTACCATCTCTTTAAAGAATGTTGTTGGTATTTGGATTGGCATTGCATTGTATTTGTAAATTGCTTTGGGTAGAATTGTCATTTTCACAACCTCGAGTCTACTTATTCATGAACATGGTATATTTTTCCATTTACGTAGATCTCTTTTGGTTTCTTGCAGTAGTGTTTTGTAGTTTTCTTTGTATAGGTCTTTTACCTCCCTGGTTAGATTTATTTCCAAGTATTTTACTTTTTTAGGGGCTATTTTTTATTATAAATGGTATTATTTTCATGATTTCTTTTTCATCGTTCTCTTTATGGTATATAGGAATCCAACCGATTTTTGTATGTTGATCTTGTATCCTGCTACTCTGCTGCATCTTTCTATTAGTTCAGTAGTTTTCTTGTGGAGTCTTTTGAGTTTTCTATGTATAGTATCATATCATCCGCAAATAGGGACAGTTTAACTTCTTTATTACCAATCTGAACGCCCTTTATTTCTGTTTCTTGCCTTATTGCTCTAGCTAGGACTTCCAAGACAATGTAAAATAGGAGTGGTGATAAAGGGCATCCTTGTCTTGTTCCTGTTCTCAAGGGGAAAGGTTTGAGCCTCTCTCCATTAAGAATGATGTTGGCCATTGGTTTTGCATAGATGTCCTTTATTATGTTGAAAATTTTTCCTTCTATACCTATTTTATTGAGAGTTTTTATCAGGAATGGGTGTAGGACTTTGCTGAATGCCTTTTCTGCATCAATTAAGATGATCGTGTGATTCTTTTTATTTCTGTGATATGAATCCTACTTGTTCGTGGTGTATTATTTTTTTGATAGGATGCTGAATTCTATTGGCTAGAATTTTGTTGAGAATTTTTGCATCTATATTCATGAGAGATATTGGTCTGTAATTTTCTTTATTTCTGGTGTTTTTGCCTCGTTTTGGTATCAGGGTTATGCTGGCTTCATAGAATGAATTCGGAAGTATTGCTTCCTTTTCTGTGTTCCCAAATAGTTTGAGTAGTACTGGTGTAAACTTCCCTGAATGTATGTTAGAATTCTCCAGTAAAGCCATCTGAGCCAGAGCTTTTCTTGTTGGGAGTTTTTTTTTTTTTTTTTACTTTTTCAATCTCTTCTGTTGTTATGGGTGTGTTCAGATTTTCAGCATCATTTTGTGTTAGTTTGGGTAGGTCCTATGTTTCTAGAAATTTGTCCATTTCCTCTAGGTTTTCAAATTTGTTGGAGTATAGTTATTCATAATACTGTTATGATCCTTTTTATTTCAGTTGGGTCTGTTGTAATGTCACCTATTCCATTTCTTATTTAGGCTATTTGTGTCCTCTCCTGTTTTTCTTTTGTCAGTTTGGCCAGTGGTTTCTCGATTTTGTTGATCCTTTCAAAGAACCAACTTTTGGTTTTCTTGATTCTTTCTATTTGTTTTCTATTCTATATTTCATTTATTTCTGCTCTGATCTTTATTTTTTCCTTTTTTTCTGGTGGCTGTGGGCTTCTTTTGCTGTTCTCTTTCTAGTTGTTCAAGTTGTGTAGCTAATATTTTGGTTTTGTCCCTTCTTTTTTGATGTATGCATCTATGGCTATAAATTGACCTCTGAGGATAGCCTTTGGTGTGTCTCAAAGGTTTTGGTATGATGTGTTTTCATTCTCATTTGATTCTAGGAATTTTTTGATTCCATCTCTGATTTCTTCTATTACCCAGGGGTTTTTAAAAAAAAAAAAAAAAAGTTTTTTTTTAAGCAGGGTATTATTCAGTTTCCATGTAATTGACCTTTTTTCCTTACTCTTCCTGTTGCTAATTTCTACTCAGATGGCATTGTGGTCAGAGAAGATACTTGGTATTATCTCAGTGTTTTAGATTTTGTTGACAGTTGCTCTGTGGCCTAAGATGTGGTGTATTCTGGAGAACGTTCCAAATGCGTTGGAAAAGAATGTGTACTTTGCAACTCCTGGGTGGATTGTTCTATATATGCCCATGAGGTCAAGTTGGCTGATTGTGCTCTTTTGCTCTTCTGTATCTTTGCTGAGTTTCTTTCTAGATGTTCTGTCCTTTACTGAGAGTGGTGTGTTGAAGTCTCCTACTATCACTGTGAAACTGTCAATTTCTCTTTTCAGTGCTGTTAGAGTTTGTTTTATGTATTTTGGAGCCCTGTCATTGGGTGTGCAGATGTTTATTATGGTTAAGTCTTCATAATGGAACCTCCCTTTAATCATTATATAGTGTTCTTCTTTGTCTTTTATGGTGGGTTTTATTTTAAAGTCTACTTTAAAGAGATTAGTATTGCCACTCTTGCTCTTTTTTGGTAGTTATCTGCTTGATATATTTTTTCCATCCTTTGATTTTTAATAAAATTACATCTTTGTTTCTAAGGTGTGTCTCTTGTAGACAGCATATTGATGGATCCTTTTTTTTTTTTAAATCCATTCCATCACTCTGTGTCTCTTTATGGGTGCCTTTAGGCCATTTACATTTAGTGTAATTATTGATAGGTGTGACTTTATTGCTGACATTTTGTAGTGCATTTGTTTTGTGGTGCTAACATTTTCTTTGTTCCTCTTACTATCCTGTGTTGAGTTCCTTTCATTTGTGGATTTCTTTTGTTTTGTGGATTTTGTTTTTACTGAGACTTTATGTTTTTCTTCTTTATTTTGATGAGTAGGTTTGTTAACCTTCTTTGTGGTTACCTTGAGATTTACCCTTATCTTCCTAGGTTTGAACCAGTCTATTATTACCTGGTATCGCCTTGCCTTCCTCTCCATTAGAAAGTTCTATACCTACACTATTCATTTCCTCTTTTATTGTTCTGACATTGTTATCATTTACAGATTAACCTCTCTGTTTCCCTGTTGCAATTCTTTTGGTTTTGGATAGTCCTTGAGAGTTTATTTCCTAGGTTGGTATCCAGCTGGTACAATCTTGTGTCCTAGATTCAGGTGGTAGTCTGATGTTGTTTGTTCTTAGACTGAAGGACTCCCTTTAATAATTCTTGTAAGTTTGGTTTGGCTTTTACATATTCCCTTAATTTCTGTTTATCTGGAAATGTCTTAACTTCACCATCATATTTGAATGGAAGTTTTGCAGGATATGTTATTCGTGGTTGGCAACTTTTTTATTTCAAGGTTTTATGTATGTCATCCCATTGCCTTCTCACCTGCATGGTTTCTGCCGAATAATCAGAGCTAAGTCTTATTGTTTCTCCTCTGTATGTGACTTTTTGTTTTTCTTGAGCTGCTCTCAGGATTTTTCTTTGACTTTGATTTTAGCTAGCGTGCTTATGATATGCCTTGGTGTTTTTCTTTTGGGGTCTATCCTATACGGGGTTCATTGAGCTTCTTGGATGGTCAGTTTTTCATCATTGATGATATTAGGGAAGTTTTCTGTCAGCAATTCTTCAGTAATCCTCTCTGTGTTTTCTGTTTTCTCTCCCTGTTCTGGAGCTCCGATTACTCCAAATTTTTGCTTTTGATCGTACCCCACATAATTCTCAGGGTTTCTTCATTTTTCTTTGTTCTTTTTTCTGATTTTTCCTCAGAGTCATATTCAAATATTTGTCTTCAGTTTCACTGATCCTGTCTTCCATCATTTCAAACCTGCTCCTCAGCCCTTCTATGACACTCTCCATTTCTGAAATCTTGTTGTTTATCTTTTAGATTTCCAGTGGATGTTTTTGTATGATTTCTAGATGTGAGTTTATTTTGGCATTTTGTTCCTGTATTATTTTCCTGAATTGTTCCATTTTTTGTCTTATTTTCCATGAATTTGTCTGCCTTTTCTTTAAAATTGTCTATTTTTCCCTCATTTTTGTCTGCTTTTTTGCTTCAACTCTTGGATACCTCTGAATATTAGAGATTTGAATTCCCTGTCAGGTAGTTTTAGTGCCTTTTCTTCTACTGGAAAGTCATCTGGTGTTTTATTTTGGATGCCTACTGGAACCATCCTGTCCCCCCTTTTTTTTTTTTTTTTTTAATATGTTTTGATATTGTCTGCTTCAGGACATTCAGTACTTATTTTCTTGGTTTTCTGATTGTAGATTTGTTTGTTTCGTCCTGTTTTTTTGGGGGGGGGTTGTTTTATTTTGTTATGTCTGAGCAGGCGGGCTGTGTGTTCTTTGTTGTTTGCTCATCTGTAGTCATGACACTTTTCACCTCCTTGTCCAATGGGCAAGCCCAGTCACTCAGCTATGGTGCAGCAAGGTAGGTCCATCTGAAGGGGAGGAGCTGGGATGGGTTGTTTCTGGCACATATTAGTGCTGATGGGGTGGGCCAGGAATCCGTGCTCGGCAGGTTCCGGTAGGCCATGCCTATGCTGCTTGGAGGTGTGATGTTCAGTGCGTGGTGCAGATAGGCAGGAAAGGGGGGAGGTTGTGAGGTATGGAGCTAATATGTATATGGGGAAGAGGAGAGAGAAACAGGATCCCAAAACAAACAAACAAAAGGAAAAAAAAGAGTGGAAAGGGAGCTTACCATTGGTGTGGAGAGATGAGAAACTGAGACCTGGAGAAAAACAAAAGGGAAAAAAAAAAAACTAGATAAAAATATGGGGGAAAAAAAAAAGAAAGAAAAGCCCCCAGGGGTCCCACCAGTGCAGCTGCAAAAACCAGAAAAGTCTCCCAGGCTGTGCTGTATAGCCTGGCTAGAGGGGTCACACAGCACCAGGTATTCAGGAGATAGGAAAGCAAGTAAGTATAGACAGATGAGAACTGAGAAATGAAGAAAGAGAGAAATGAAAAAAGAAGAAAAGAAATGCCCCCAGGGATCCCACAACAGGGCTGTGCAGATTAGGGGAGTGGCTCCTAAGCTATGCAGTGCAGCTGGCTAGAAGGGGATCCCAAGACAAGAAAAGAAAAAGAAAAACAAAACAAAACAAGCAAAAAAAAAAAAAAAAAGCCTCAGGGATCCCACCAGTGTGGTGTTACGGGCTGGGGGAGTGGTTTGCCAGTCAAGTGGGGCTTCACAGCCTTTCAAGAAGAAGCAAAGATGGCTCACGGAGCCAGGTGTTCGAGAGAAAGGAGGTGGAGGTGGTGGGAGACATGGAAGAAACCAAGAGATGGAAAGAAGCAACACCAGCTCAGGGACCTGGCCAGTGGGGCAAATCCAAGCAGCCTGGGGTGGAAGCAGTTGCTTGCCTCCCAGCCAAGAGACTGTGGCTGGCGGGAAGCAGAGGTGGCTGAAAGGGGAGAGGAAGAAGGGTGGGAATTAGGAAAGCATATATATCGTTTGTTACTGTATGTTCTGTCTCCTGCTGGGGACTTCGTGAAGCTGCTTTCCAGTACTCCCTGTGCGCCAATCTGTGATGTAAGTGGGTGAATCCAAGCATCACAGATACTGCACTTCCCAGCAGGTTGAGCCACTGCAGCTAGCTGGAAAGTTCAGAGGTAGAGCAGTGGGGAGAGGATGGGGGGGTGGGAAAGCATGTATTGCTGATTACCGGGTGCTCTGTCTCCTGCTGGGAGCTTTTCCATGCCGCCTGTCAGGTGAGCTCCGAAAGGAGTCCAAGATGGTCAATCTGTGCTGCGTTAGCTGATACGGAATCTTGGCACGTATCTCTCATCTCTCTCTCTGTCCTTAGTCAGTTTCTTATTCCATTCGGTGTTTGGCTGTGTTCTTTATCTCTTTATTTGATACTTTAGTTTCCAGGAATGACGTTTGTCTCTGTTTTACTTAGTTTTTCAGGTCTTTGCAGTGGAGGGATGGCATGGTGTTTCTGTCTAGGGCACCATGTTGGCAGGAACTCTCCTATACCTCTTGTCAGGATCCCTGGTGGTACAGTGGTTAAGTGCTCAGCTGCTAACTGAAAGGTCAGCAGTTTGAACCCACCAGTCACTCTGTGGGAGAAAGATATGGCATACTGTTTCCGTAAAGATTACAGCCTTAGATACCCTATGGGACAGTTCTACTCTGTCCTATAGGGTACTGTGAGTTGGGATTGACTTGATAGCAACAGGTTTGGTTTGGCCTTTTGTCTGTAGAATGGGGATGATAAGAACAGGAATGTTGTAAGGATTCCATGTAACATACTTGGAACAATTCTTGATCCAGAGTGGGCACTCAATTTTTGTTAACTGTGGTTATTATTATGGCTAGAAGCCCTCACAGGGCACAGACATACAGTGGGACACATGCAAGCACAAGTACACCAGACACACACACAATCAGACTCACAGGCACACACATACACAAATCTGACCACAGGTACAATGTGGTTGCTCACCAAAGAGAAGCCATGTCAAGCTCCTTGCTAGTGATCAGTGTGGCAGGGCTCAAATGGTTTAATCTTGGTCCAATTAGGCCAGTTCTGCTGTAGCCAGGCTGCAGCAAAGAAAATGAAGTTAGTCTGTGAATTCAAGTGAACAGAGTTTTGAAATGGAATATGGAGGGAGCTGAGGAGAGAAGGGAGGATCTGAGGGAGTGGCAAGGTATTTGGCCTTAGAGGAGGCAGTACAACAGCAATGAGAGTTCAAAGTAGTCATCTAACCTCTCTTTAAGCTGTCTATTGGCTGGGCCTGCAGCATAGCCACACCTCATTCTCAAAATCCTCAGTAAAATGTTTATTACCAGCCAGTGACTGATGCAACAAGTGTTTGAAGACAATCAAAGAATGGGGTTGTGTTCCACATCTGAGTTCATGCACAGCTGGTCATACTTAGAGCCAATGAATGCAGAATTCAGTGGGAGCGGGAAATTTGAGCCAGCTGACCAGGAGAAAAGGAAGCAATCTGAGGTCGCTCCGAGACAGCATCATGAGATGGGGATGGGAGCCAGCTGCAGGACCATCCCGGTGGCCGACTTCTGGGTTATAAAAGGATCAGAAATATGAGGATGGATGGATGTCCAACTTCTAAAGCAATATCACCACCTGCGAAGGGAGGTAGAAGGAATTATGCAAGCTTTGTCAGAGAAGGCTTTGTGGAGAGTGGGTGTGGGACAGAAGAAAAGCTGTGTGGTCAGCCTGAAAGAGGTGAGGGTTATATCTGGTGGGGGTCCTCTGGGAACTTTCTCTGCAATTCAGCAAGATTTTCTTGTACTCAAGTCTTCGAGTAGCACTTGGACAATTAGTCTCTATCATCTTTCTTGCTAGGAAAAGCTGACCCGCAGCTGCGTTAAGAACGAACGCTGACTCTGGACGTCAGGGAAGGTTAAAGGCAAGGGACCCAGAGCTTTTGAAGAAAAGGTGGCCATCTGGGTGATGCAGGTGCAGGTGGCTGTGGCTGGAAGGTGGCAGATGGTTTGGTTTTATGAAAACAAATTAGGGAACACGAAAGCTGACAGGTGTGCAGGTGCTGGGTCATTGTGAAAGGGGTTACCCTAGGTGAAACGAATTTTTTTTCTTTTTTTTCTATTTAAACTTGGGCTGAGCACAAGGATTTCATCGCTACTCATTAACTGTCTTTCTAACTTTGCCCGCAAATATGGTTGGAATCTCTTTACGGCCGATTTGTTTGGGAAATAACTCGGGCAATAAAAAGAAGAGGAGAGAGTTAAGGCAAAGCAGACCTCCCATTCATTATCTACAATTCCAAAATGTAAAATAGCACTGAAAATGGTAAGTTAAAAAAAACTTATTTGTCAACAAAACCTGCCCTAAAACCTGTGGCTTTGTTGTCTGTCTTTAGTCCATGCAGTGTGAATATTTGATGCAAAAACTTTGATGGGCTTGACTGTGGAGTACTGCCGAAGACCCCACCGGGGTTTTACATAATATAGGTAATATGCGCTGCGTTACCTTTCTGAATTCCAAAAAGTTCTGAATTCTGAAACACGTCTGGCTCCCAGGGTTTGTAGATGAGTCCCCCCACCTCCAGGCACAGGCAGGGTTTGTTGGTGGTGGGCCTTATCACAGGACATTTAGGTACAAGACAGTAGATGCCCCCATAGAGACGATGCAGCTCTTCCCGTGTGTGCACCCAGGGAGCACCAAAAAGAAAACAAAGCAATAAAAACCTGTTGCCATTGAGTAGATTCTGAGTGATGGTGACCCCATGTTTGTCAGAGTAGGACTGTGCTCCATAGAGTTTGCAATGGCTGTGATCTTTCAGAAGTAGATTACCAGGCCTTTCTTCCAAGGCACCTCTGGGTGGACTCAAACTGTCAACTTTTTGGTTAGTAGCTGAGTGCTTAACTGTTTGTACCACCCGGGGGCGGGGGGAGATAAAAATGTCCTGGCCCGTTCCACTCATTTCAGGGATGTGCAGTTAACAAAGAGGGAGAGGAAAAGCCGTACTCCTGGAGTGACATGATAATTCACTCTGAAATAGTGCTAATAGTTAAAATATTTTGGAGGCAATTTTAAAAAATAGATTCATTCCATTAGGCCCACTTGAAGCCACTCCCATTCCTTTGAAACCCATTTTAGAAACGCAGGGTGTGATTTTGCTCTCCCTGACCTGCCTTTCTTGTCCGCGTTGGGGGGCTCCTCAGTGCTATCGCCTGCTGTGGCCCCTCTGAAGAAGGGCCAGTGAGAAGGAGGGTTGAGGTGGGAGGGACAGGGGCCGGGAGGGTCGCCTTAATTAAGGTTCCGCCTTCCCACTCTTCTGAGCTTTCCGAAACAGCTGCAGCAGCACAGCCACAGCCACGGAAGTGTGAGTGTCACTCAGCACACAGCACCAGGTAAGAGAAGCGGGATGGCTGCGAAGAAGGGAGGGTCGTTGGCTCTGAACTTCAGAGCAGTCTGATGAAGAAGGCAAAACAAATAAATGAATAAACATACGAATAGCTAAAAACCACAGAGTGCTTATAATAAAGGAAGAAACATACCAATTTGTTCAGTGAGTTCTGAAAATCAGAGCTTAACCCTAAAAGAAATGCCTCATGTGGGTTTATGCACAGAACCCTGAGCAGCTTGCATCTTTGTCAGTGGTTTTGCCATAGATGCAGAAGTAATTTTTGCACGATTTTTTTGTTGATGTCATCAGCAACAGAAGACCTCAAATGAAGCTCTGGACCAGTGATGCTGAGAGGGCCCTGGGAGCATCCATCTGCAAGCAGTTCCCTTATAAACGCTGTGGCAGTAGGACAGGCTAGGGGTTTATTAGCTAGGAGAACGTAAGGCTCTGGCTGGGGAGCCTCATGTAGGACTTTCATACCTGTGAAAGGGAGAAGGAATCGGGCTTGTCTGTATGGCTTTTAAGGCTTGAAACCAGGACCACTGAGACTCCTTCAGTCTGATTCCATCAAAAGAAGAATGCTACCCAGTGATGGCTATGGTGGAAAGTAATGAGCGCCTCCTCACTGAAGGTGTTTAAGCAGAGGCTGGCAGCTTTTTTTCAAGCATGTGCAGTGGGTACTCACGCATCAGAAGGGGGATTAAAACAAATTATTCTCATTAGAAAAGGCAGGAGAGAGAGGGTTTTCAGGTCTTTGGGGGTGGCGAGGTCAGCAAATTACTGTAGTCGTTGGAGCTACTTCCTTGCCCCACCTGAAAATCTCAGACACAATGCGTCGTTGCCACCAGTGGGCAAGCATGGTGTCTCACGTGTTGCTGAGGAGGAGAGGCTGAGGATGTCTGGGCTGATACTCTTAGGGAGGTGCTTGGAACAAGAACAAACACTTGAGGAATAGCAACTGACTGGAGAGGGACTGAGCAAGAGCTTCTTGGGAGCATTTTAGCCCAGACAGGCATGGTGAGCTCACCTTTAAAAGGTAGACTTTCCAAGGGTTCCCTGTTCTCCTCCATGCAAGCAGGACCCCAAGCCCCACCTGTCCACATCGCCTGACTGGGGGATGCTTCTGGTTTGTAGGTGATGGAATGCAAAACACTGGTGTCTGCAAGTATTTAAAACCCGGAGAATGTGGAACTAGCGTATTCACGTGTATCTCCCACTGCCTGTTTCCACACCCAGCACTGTCCTATAGGACCTTCTGCAATGATAGAAATGTTTTGTGCTGTCCAATATGGGGGCCACTAGCTACATGTGTCTACTGAGTACTTGAAATGTGGCTAGTGTGAATGAGGAGCCGAACTTTTAACTTCATTGAAATTTAAATGTCCACACGTAGCCAACAGTTGCTATGCTGCACAGCGCAGCACTAGACTACTCATTCCTTGATAGCAGGAAATGAGTTTTTTAATAGCTTTTTTTCTTTTTTTTTTTTTTCCTATCTCCAGCTCCTTGAACAATGCCCGTGGTAGATACTGTGTAAGGAAACAGCGAATGGAGATGAGGACGTTGTGGGAGGTTTCTTGAGAGGGCGTGGTTGAATCCTGAAGGCTGAAGGGCTATTGTTAGCAGAGATTAATGGAGAAAGCAAAACACGACAGATTATTGGCTGCTTTGTCTGCAGTTTTGTTCTCCTCGGTGGCCTGAGGGGACTCTTGCCATTTTAACTGTGGTTTGATGTCTTTTGACAAATGTATGCAAATATGTAACCACCACCAAAATCAAGATATAGAACATTTTCGTTACCACAGAAGATTTCCTTGTACTCAGGCCCAGCTTCGTAGGTGGTGATGGGTGTCATTGCACAGGGCCCTGTGCTCGGAAGGGCCCCGCGCTTGGTTTAATCCTCTGCTGTCACTGTTTTGAAATTCTTAATGGTTTTGGAACAAGAGACCCCATAAATTATGTAGGTGGTCCTGATTGGACCCCTGTGCGCTTCATCCCCTCCTGCCACCCGTGGCTTCAGGCAACCACTAATCTGCTTTTGTCGCTATGGATTCAGTTTGCCTTTTTGAGAGTTTCATGTAAATAGTATCATAAAGTACGAACTATTTCATCTCTGGGTTCTTTTACTCAGCACAATGCTTTTGGGATTCACCCTTTTCTGTGTGTGTTTATCTTTTTATCTTTAGCTTTACTGTGTCTTTATAATTAAAGTGGGCCCCTTATAGACAGCATTTAGCTGCGTCTGTATTTTTACCCGGTTGATAATCTGTTTTGTCCTCACTTAGTTTTTTTTGGCTATACTTCTCTGGTTTTCTGTTTCTTTAGTGGTTATAGGATTTACAATGTGCATCTTTAACTTATCACGGTCTACCTTTAAATAATGTTTAAAAAATTTTTTTTTTTTTTACCACTTTGGTTATTATATAGGACCTCACAACAATATATTTTAATCCTCCCATCCTTTGTGCTGTCATCATACATTTTACTTTTACATGTTATGAACCCAGAATATTCTGTTATTATTTTTTCTTTGAACAGTCAATTTTCTTTTAAATATTTTTTAAAAGGAGAAAAGACTCATATTTACCCACTTATTTACTATTTGTGGCACTTTTTATCCCTTTGTATAGATCGAAGATTCCATTGCAGTCATTTCTCTTTAGCCTGAAAAACTCTTAATATTTTTTGTAGTATGTCTGTTGACAATGAATTCTCTCAGCTTTTGTTTGTCTGAAAATATCTTCGCTTTGATTTTTGAAGGGTATTTTCACTTTTCATAGATTTACAGATTGACCTGTTTTTCCTCTTGACATTTAAAAAATGTCATTATACCAACTTAGGTCTGCATTGTTTCTGATGATAAATCGATGGTTATTCTCATTTT
This sequence comes from Elephas maximus indicus, assembly GCF_024166365.1. Taxonomy (NCBI): domain Eukaryota; kingdom Metazoa; phylum Chordata; class Mammalia; order Proboscidea; family Elephantidae; genus Elephas; species Elephas maximus. The sequence continues at coordinate 45,115,967 of NC_064844.1, forward strand.
ATTTCCTTTATATCATGTGTCTTTTTTTCTTTGTCTAAAGATTTTTTCCTTATCCTTTTTTTTTTTGTTTTAGCAGTGTAATTTTTATGTGCCTCAACATTCTCTTATTTGTGTTTACCTTTCTTGGGTTTAGTTGACCTTTTGTGGGTTTAGGATTTTTATCAAATTTGGAAAAATTTCAGACATTATTTCTTTCAGTATTTTTCTGCTCTTACTCTCTTACACATATGTTCAACCACTTGATATTTTTCCATAGCTCACAGGCACCATTAATTTTTTTCAATGTTTTTTTTTTTTCCACCTCTCTGTCAGTTTGTAGATTTTTCTATTGTTTTGTCTTCAAATTCACATGTCTTTTCTTCTGCAGTATTTAATCTGCTAGTAATGGCATTAGAGTTTCTATTCATTCTCTTTATATCTTCCATGTCTTTCCTCATTATGTCTGTTTATATTAGCATATTTATAATCACTGTTTTAACACCCTTGTTTGCCAATTCTATCACCTCTGTCATTTCTGGGTATATTTTTATTGATTGGTTTTACTTTTCTAATTTTCTAATTATGAGTCCAGAACTCTTAATTATGTTCATGCGGAACCTGTACATAGACCAAGAGGCATTTGTTCACACAGAACAAGAGGATACAACCCTGACACAGGAAAGGTGTGTGTCAGGGTGGTATCTTTTCACCATACTTATTCAGTCTATATGCTAAGCAAATAATCCTAGAAGATGGACTATATGAAGAAGAACAGGGCATCAGGATTGGAGGAAGACTCATTAACAACCTGAGATTACACAACCTTGCTTGTTAAAAGCAAAGAGGACTTGAAGCATTTACTGATGACAATCTAAGACCACAGTCTTCATTATGGATTATACCTCAAAATAAAGAAAACAAAAATGTTCACACTGGACCAATAAGCAATATGACAAATGGAGAAAATATTGAAGCTGTCAAGGATTTCATTTTACTTGGATCCACAATCAATGCCTATGGAAGCAGCAGTCAAGAAATCAAATGATGCACTGCATTTTGGGCAAATCTGCTGCAAAACGTCTCTTTAAACTGTTAAAAAGCAAAGATGTCACTTCGAGGACTAAGGTGTTCCTGACCCAAGCCATGGCGTTTTCGATCACCTCATATGCACGCAAAACCTAGACAATTAATAAGGAAGACCAAAGAAGACATAATGCCTTTGAATTATGGTGTTGGCAAAGAATATTGAATATACCACGGACTGCCAAAGAACAAACAAATCTGTCTTGGAAGAAGTACAACCATAATGCTTATTAGAAGCAAGGATGGTGAGACTGTGTCTCACACACTTTATACATATTATCAGAAGGGACCAGTCCCTGGAGAAGGACATCGTACTTGATTAAGGAGAAGTTCAAAAAAAAAAAGAGAAAGACCCTCAACAAGATGGATTGACACAGCAGCTGCAACAATGGGCTCAAGGATAACAACGATTGAGAGGATGGCGCAGGACTGGGCAGTGTTTCCTTCTGCCATACGTAGGGTCACTGTGAGTCGGAACTGACTCAACAGCACCTAGCCACAACAACAATTTTCTGTGCCTTCTGTGAGCTTTTTTGTAGGAACAAGTGAGAGAATGTCATGTAGGTGGCCAGTGGTCTTGGTGCCTCTGTCTGGTGATAGTGAGCAGAAACTCCACCCAGGGTGGATCAAGGGGAGTTGTGCTCTAGCCACTGTACAGAGAAACATGTATATTAGACAGGAGGTAGGACTTGCTAGCAGTGAAGTTTGACTTGATGAAGGATTATTGCAGGGCGCTGATGGTAGATGAGGCGTCTCCTTTTTGGAATGTTTCCTACCTCTACCGGATACTGAGGACTTCTCTTGCTCTTGCTTACATCTTACACACACCATCACCACCAAACTTCATAACAACTGGGTAAGGGTAACTTAGCGCAATTGCCACCTTATTACAGATGGGGAAACCAAGGCACAGAAAGTTTAAGTGACTTGCCCAAAGCCACATAACTAGTAACTTATAAATCCAGGAGATAAGCCAGAGTCTTTCTGACTCTAAAGCCTGGGAACCTTCCGTTTTATCAAAGCATCTATGGGCCATTTGATTATTTCTTTGGAATTGTTCTGATTCCTTAGGTAAGACACCTACCTCTTAATGAAGGAGCTGTTATATTTCCGCAATCCCGGGGCTTATCAGACTGGAGGGCTTATTGGATTGGGCCTCCTTCTGGGCCTGGGCTGTCCATTAAAAAAGCACAAGCTCCCCTCTAGCCACTGCTATCATTCATCCTTATAAACTCCCCATATGCTGGATGGAGATTTAATCTACCCGTTTTACAGTAAGGTAAGGTGACACACCTGCCCACAGTCACCCATGGTGGATCTGTGGCAGGCCAACATCTGAAAGTCAGCCTCTCAGAGGGGATCCCAGCCCCCAATCCTCTCCCTGAGTCCCTCTGGCAGTCACTGCTGTGTGCTGTGACTGAAAGCTAGGCAAGCAAAACCCAAAGGCTCCAGGTGCAGGATCTCACAACTTCCCTGCCAAGGTCCCTGGTCACCCAGTCCTCTTCCCTCCTCCGCTTAGGAACAGCTCTTAGGCTAAAGCCCTAAATCTTCCATGTGCCCTCCCAAGTCCTGCTGACCTGGAGGCTGCCCCTCCTTTTCACTCTCCTCTCTCTGGCCACACTGACCACACTGTTTCTCAACGCAGTCAAGCTCTTGGCTTCCTGTGTTCCCTCTGCTTAGAACACTATTCCCTCAGGGACTTTCCATCCTTTAGGTCTCGCCTGAAGTGTAATTTCCTCAAAAAAGTCTTCCCTGGCCCTCCAGACCCACCAGGACCCCTATGACATGCATTCAAAGCTCCCTGTACTATTGACTCATAGTTCACAGCACACTGCAGGTAATTATTTGAGTAATTGTTTAGTGTCCACCTCCTGCCCGGAACTGTAGGGTGTGTGAGAGCAGAGACCATGTCTTGTTCATTCCTGCATCCCCACCCAGTCCACGGTGCCTGGAACATAGTAGATGTTCAACAAATATTTGAAAGACATATAAAAAATTGAAGGAGGAAGAGAGGGAGAAAGGGAGAAAGGAAAGAGAGGAACAGAGAGGAGGGAAAAGGTGAAGGGAAAGTAGGAAAGGAAGAGGAAGGGAGGGAGAATGGGTTATTGACCTCTGAACCCCCCCCCCCCAGGGAGTTTGGTTCAGAAAGTTGCAGCCATGCCCTTTGAAACACTGATGCATATTAGCCCATTTTGCTATAGTAACATCAACTGCAATGCCGTCACCCCTTGGAGGCCATTTCAGGGAGAAAACATATTGGAACACGGCAGTAAGAGGAATGTCCCAGGAATGTCAGGACTTTTATTCTGTGGGTCCCTGACTCACTTTCCAGACACATCAGTGACGTTGCTCTCCTTAAAGGTGCTCATCACTCACAAGGGTGACTGCCCTGGACTCCGCCGGCCCGAGATGACTCAGTCTACATCCAGCCAGACCTCCTGCAGCCTCCTGCTGGCTGTGCCAGCCACTCCTCACCCTGACACCGCACAAGCCCAGGGCTGAGGTCACTGTCTCCTCCCACTTCCCCTCGCCACCACTGTCTCAGCCTGTCCTCAGGTTGCTGTCACTGGGCCCTTTGTGTGTTGACTTTCTCTCCTTCACCAAGGTTGGCTATTGTGTCACCTCTTTTTTTAGGAGGCAGCTATAGGCTGGAGAAGGTCCAAAAGAAAGGTGGAAAGGAACCGAAGACTAACTCCACCTGCTCTGACAGTCCTGCCTCCTCTTCCATTTCTAGAAGCCTGGTGAGAAGGTGTCTCTCAGGCCCTACTTGTGACCCAGAAAGGCCTCCCAAAGCAAGGCAGACACAGTATAGTCTGAGCCTCACTGTGATTCTCACTTGCTCTGGGGAAAATTGGAAGAACTGGGAGAGGTTGTGAGAAAGACGGAATGAGGCAGCCTGTGCGGGGCGGCAGGCGGTGAACCACTGCTTGCTCATTGCTGTGGATGCGGCGACAGCGGCTGCACATCCAGACAGGTCTGCCCAGTTAACCACTAGCCTGAGAAATCAGGCGCCAGCGGCAGCTGGAGCAGCTCAATGGAAGCAAGAACATGACCACAGGTCTCAGGTCAGAGGATGCTCCATCCCTCCGTCCCTAGGGTGGTGTTTTCCATACAGTGCTTTTCTTGTAGCCCAGGCAGCCCTAACTGAGAAAGGCATTTAGAAATCTATAGCTAGCTTCTCCCAGAGAGCTGACTGCAGGCACCCGCAGTAAAGGGCTCTGTATTCCAGCCAGGGTGGGCAACCCTGGTCTGGGTGCAGTGCAGCACAGCCGACCACAACACGTGGGGCTTCCCAGGATGCTCCTAGAGTCATCAGCAGCTCCAAATCGTATTGGTCGAAGTACTATTGTCCCCAGAGCATCTCGTGGGGTTGCTGTATGTGGATAACAGTTTGGGGAGTGCTATCTAGATCAACTCCTCATTTTTCAAATAGGGAAACTGAGGCCTGGGTCATATTGGCAGTGGAAGGCTGAACTGGGTTTGTCTTTGTGGGCTCCTTGTGAGCTCCCTGAGTGCCAGGCCTCCAGCTCCTCACCCCTAAATGGCCTCCAGCAACTCCAACACCCAGCCTTGCTCAGATGAAGCTGACCAGACAAAATAAGCCAGATGCCTGCCCCAGGGAAGGGGCCTGAGATGGGGATTCCAGAAGGAAGAAAGGGTGAAAGGGAGGCTTTGCCATAGAAGGGAAGCTATTTTAGGTTTAAGAGCCATGGCTGCTAACCAAAATGTCAGCAGTTGGAATCCATCAGGTGCTCCTTGGAAACCCTATGGGGCAGTTCTAATCTGCCCTATAGAGTTGCTATGAGTCAGAATTAACTCGACAGCAGTGGGTTTTTTTTTTTTTTTTTACTTCTGAAACCCTGAGCAGACCCTAAAAAAAACCTAGTCAAGGACATTTCCAACCTTGAGCTCTAACAGACTAGACAAGCAACTCACACCTAGAGCTATTAATTGAGAGACTACAGTGGGGAAGAATACATATTTACAAGAGAAAAAAATATAATGAACTTCTTAAATTTTCTCTCCTTGCCTTAAAATATACATATATATTTCCTTCTTTTCATCCTTCCTTCCCTCTCTCCCTCCCTCTTTCTTTCCCTTTGCTCTGTATTTTGGAATTGCTTTTTATACTATTTGTGGATAAAATAAAAGAATGATGTTATGCTTTCTTATTACAGATAAATTTGGGAATGAGTCTTAATCCTTGATATTCAGGGTATTGCTTTCAGAGAATCTCTTGATTTGCTAAACTGAAAGTTCTGTTCAGGAGCAGCTCCCAGTCCCAAGGGGGTAGGGAAAGGACAAGGTCCCAGAGAGTAAGGGCCTGCCGCCTGCGCTAAAGGACATATTCCTCAGGATGCATCACGTGCATCATTCATTTCCTTGCCTTCTCTCCTGCCATATACTGAACGTCTCATTATCATTAAGTGTCCTGTTCCCTGCTATGGCTGAGTTCTCAGGGCTTGGCCCAGGGTCTAAAGAGATGGAGTCTGGGAAAGCATACAGCACAGCTGGGGGATGGCCAAGTGGAATGGTGAGGGCCCTCATATGTGGTTTATGAGAATAGCAGTGGGCATGGAATTGTCTGTGGAAGGGGGAAAAAAAACAGGCAAGAAGAGAAGGAAATTAGCATTTGTTGAGCACCTACAAAGTGGCTGGTAACATATAACAAGACAAACACATATGTTGCTCTATAATTTACCAAGTGCTCTCCCACAAACTCTTGTCCTCTCTCTCTTTCATGTTTTTTTACAGCCCTTTCCACTTCTGAGTATTAGCTTATATATACATCATTTCATTTGCTTATTTTCTCCCCCAATAGACTGTAAGTTCTAGGAGAACAGACTCTATAGGTATTATTCACTGCTGCGTACCCAGCATCTAGAGTGCAGCCCAGCACATAATTGGCATTAAATAAATGTTCAATGGATGGATAAATAAAATCACCATCCTAACAGTTTTTGAGAGTATTTGTTGTTGTCAGCTGCTGTCCAGTCTACTCCAACTCATGGCGATCTTATTACAACATAAAGAATTGTTTCCTGGGCTTACATGATCCTCACAGTCGGCAGCACGTTTGAGTCCATCATTGTAGCTACTGTGCCAATCTGTCTCACCGAGGATCTCCCATACTCTCGTTGGCTTTTTATCTTAGTTGTCTAGTGCTGCTTTAATAGAAATACCACAAGTGAATGGCTTTACCAGAATTTATTCTCTCACAGTCTAGAAGGCTAGAAGTCCAAATTCAGGGTGCCAGCTCCAGGGGAATGCTTTCTCTCTCTGTCGGCTCTGGGGGGAAGGTCCTTGTAATCAATCTTTCCCTGGTCTAGGAACTTGTGAGCACAGGGACCCCAGGTCCAAAGGAAACATGCTTCTACCTCTGCTTTCTTAGTAGTTTGAGGACCCCCTGTCTCTGTGCTTGCTTCTCTCTTTTATATCTCAAAAGGATTGACTCAAGTTACAATATAATCTTGTAGATTGAGTCCTGCCTCATTAACTTAAGTGCCTTTAATTCTGCCTCATTGACATCATGGAGGTAGGATTTACAACATAAAGGAAAATCATACCTGATGACAAAATGGTGGACAATCACACAATACTGGGACTCATGGCCTAGAAAAGTTGACACACATTTTGGGGGACAGAGTTCAATCCATAACAGTTCCCAAAATTCATGTCCTTGCCACATATAAAACACATTCACCCCATATCATAGCAAAAGTCTTAAATCAACTTGAAGTCCGAAATCCTAAAAATTCCTCTTCATCCATGAAATCTAGAATACAAGGTATCTGCTCCCAGGTACAATGATGGAACAGACACAAGGTAGACGTTTCTATTACAAATGGGAGAAATTGGAAAAGGGATAACTGGCACCAAGCAAGTCAGCAGAACACGTTACATTAGCTCTGAAGCACTGAAAATAATCTTCTGTTCTCTGAGGTCATTTAGGCAATGGCCCTGCCCTCCAGACTCTGGGTGTTGGCCACACTCTCCAGATTCTAGGTGGAGGCCCCTCAACCCTGGGCTTCATCTCTGACTTCCAGGCCCACTGAAATTGCAACTCTGCTCCCTCGAATTTGAGGGGCCCCGTAGCATCACTATTGGTCAAAATTAACTTGTAGGTCTGAGTGGCCATCCCACCCTCTCTGTTCCAGCAGACCCTGTTCTTCTGCCCCTTGGGCATGGCAGCCCTGCCCCCTTGGCTTTTGGCAGCAGATCTGTCCCCATCCTGCTGGTACTCGAACAACAGCCCCCCACTCTGGAAGAGAGCTGGTGAAGATCTGACTCTTCGAAATCTAGAAGACTGTGGCTCCACCCTTTGAGGCCCCAGAGGTCAGGGCCCTACCCCTTGAGACAGAAGGAGTTCTGCTTCCTGTGTTCCTTGTCTCTTTAGCTTCTGCTTCCTGGTTCCTTGGCCTCTTGGTCCCTCGGGCCTCATCACCCACATCTGCCTGTTGGGGCAAGTGCTCCAAAGCTCTTTAGTTCCACTGATAAGTGCTTGGAGGCACCCCACTATGCCAGGAAGCCTTCTGCTAAAGGCACTCAGCTCTCTCGCTCCATGGGTCAGCTCCAGTGCTGTCTTGCACTGGTCTGGTTCTGCAGCTGCCTTTTTTCTGCTGTTGCTTTGCACCATCTGCACCATCTCCAGTCTAACAGCTCTCCTCACTTCCTTCTGAGTCCTCATCAGAATTGTCTTTGACATCTATAATTCCACCAATAGTCTCTTCGAGGAAATTTAGGCTTTTACTCTCAGGCAATTTAAAACTCTTCCAGCTTCTACCCATTCACAGTTTCAAAGCCACTTCACATTTTAGGTATTTTTTAGAGCAGCACCCCACTCCTGGTACCAAATTTTGCCTTAGTTATCTAGCGCCACTATAAAAGAAATACCACAAGTGGATGCCTTTAACAAACAGAAATTTACTCTCTCACAGTCTAAGAGGCTAGAAGTCCAAATTCAGGGTGCCAGCTCCAGGAGGCTTTCTCTCCCTGTCAGCACTGGGGGAAGGTCTTTGTCATCAATCTTCCCCTGGTTTCAGAAATTTTCAGCACAGGGACCCTAGGACCAAAGGACACATGCTCCTTGCTCTGCTTTCTTAAGATATGAGGTCTCCCTGTCTCTCTGCTCACTTCTCTCTTTTATATCTCAAAAGAAATCGACTCAAGATGCAATCTAATCTTATAGAGCCCTACCTCATTAACATAAATGCCTCTAATCCTGCCTCATTAACATCATGGAGGTAGAATTTACAACACATGGGAAAATCACATCAGATTACAAAATAGTGGACAATCACACAATACTGGGATTCATGGCCTAGCCAAGTTGACACACATTTTGGGGAACACAATTCAATCCATAACATCCCTCTGCTTCACCAAACATGATGTCCTTCTCTAGTGATTGATCTCTCCTGATGGCATGTCCAAAGCAAGTGAGTTGGACAATGTTCTGTTGTGATGCATAAGGTTTTCATTGGCTAATTTTTAGAAGTAGATCACTGGGTTTTTCTTTCAAATCTTAGTCTGGAAGCTCCACTGAAACCTGCCCACAGTGGGTGACCCTGCTGGCATTTGAAATACTGGTGGCATAGCTTCCAGCATCATAGCAACATGCAAGCTACTAGAGTACAACAAACTGACAGAGGGTGGTGGAGAAATTACCATATGGCCCAGCAATTCCACTTCTAGGTATATACCCAAAAGACTTGAAAACAGGGAAACAGATATTTGTACACCAGTGTTTATTGCAGCACTATTCATAATCACCAAAAGATGGAAACAACCTATATATCCATCAACAGATGAATGGATAAACAAAATGTGATATTTACATACAACAGATTGTACTTTAACCATAAGGATAAATGCTACCACACAGATGAACCTTGAAAACATTATGGTGAGTGAAATACCAAAAACCAAACCCATTGCCCTCAAGTCAATTCCAACTCATAATAACCCTGTAGGAAGAATAGAACTGCTCCATAGGGTTTCCAAGACTGTAATCTTTACAGAAGCAGACTGCCACATCTTTCTCCTACAGAGTGGCTGGTGGGTTTAAACCTCCAAAATTTCTGTTAGCAGCCAAGCATTTAACCACTCTGCCACCAGAGCTCCTTTGATGAAATAAGTTAGTCACAAAAGGACAAATATTATATGATTCCATTTATATTAAATAGGCTAATACACCCCTGATGGCACAGTGGTTAAGAACTCAGGCTGCTAACCAAAAGGTCAGCAGTTAGAATCCACCAGCCACTTCTTGGAAACCCTATGGGGGCAGCTGTACTCTGTTCTATAGGATGGCTATGAATGGGAATTGACTTGACGGCAATAGGAGGCAATGGGAGACTATACAGAGGCCAAAGTTTATTAGTGGTTAACAGGAGTGCAAGGGAGGAGGAAAGGGGCAGTCACTACCTAGAGGGCACTGAGTTTCTGTTAATAATGGTGGAATGATGGAATAATTTGGAAATGGACAGTGATGATGTTTGTACAACATGGTAAATAAATTAATGTCATTGAATTGTACATGTAAAAAATGTTGAAATGGCAAATGTTTTATTACATATATATATTACCAAAATAAAGAAAAGGTTGGGCTGTCTTTGCTGTCTATCTTAGAAGTGACTTGGTTCTACATTTTCTCTCAAGCTCCCTTTCCCTCCCACATGGTTTATTTTTCTGCCTATGGGCCTGTGATGGTTAAGATTGTGTCAACTTGGCTGAGCCATGATTCTCAGTGTTTATGGGCGATCACTCCTGTGACAGGATCTGCTGTGAGTAGCTAATCAGTTGAAAAGGAGTATCCTTGGGGGTGTGGCCTGCATCTAAATATAAGCAGACATTCTGGCTCTTTGCTCGCTCTGGATCCTGTGGCTGCCTCCGGTTCATCTGACCTCCGGTTCTTGGGACTTAAGCTATCAGCTTATCTGCTGATCTTGGGATTCGTGGATCTTCACATCCTGTGAGTGGAGCCCTGCTGTCTGACCTGCCAATCTTTGGTTCACCAGCCCCTGCATGAGCCATTTCTTTGACATAAATCTCTCTCTGTTTATATTTATATGCTTTACTGGTTTTGCTTCTATAGAGAACCCAGCCTAAGACAGGGCTTAACTGATTCTTTTTCCTAGTGGATCAGAATCCTCAGCAGAGCCTAGCGTCTAAGGACTCAGTCAGTGGCTCCCTACACAGTGTGGAGAGGCTGTCCTGTGAGAATGCTCAGTGGGAGGACATCTTCCTGGGGACCACACCTCTCACTCCCACCTATGTGGGCACTGCCCACCCCTCCTCCTTTTGACCCACTTCATGAGGCTTGGTTTCCACTGGAGACTCAGGATTAGGTGACCTGGACTGTGAACTGAAGGTCCTGAGGCTCACACAGAGGAAGGTGAGCTGCTGCCATCTGTTGTGGGCAGTAACCTGACACCCAGTTCCCTTGCTGGGGCCAGATGCCACTCTGACCCTGGCTTCCAGACATTCATCTTCTGCCAGGTAACCTCCAAGGGGGCAAACTCCAGCCAGGCAGATGGGTCTCGTTTCCAACAGGTCAGCACTAGGCCTAGGTGCCCCACATGGGCAGTCAGCACACTGCCAGCCCTGTCTCTGCCCTGGGATAAATGGCCCTCTCAAGGTGACCAGATATTGAGGTGCCCCAGGAGTAACCCAGATCCAAATGGCAGTTCTGAGCCTTCCAGAAACTAGACCCCAAAGAAAGCACAAGTCAGGGCTGTGGAGGCTTGGCAGAGAGAGGTTGGGTGGCTGGAAAGAGGACACAGACCCTCAGATGGTCCTGGGAAATTGGAAATGATGTTCTGGCTTGGAGAAAGTCCCAAACAAGCCTGGGAAGGGGCTTCTCATGGAGGCAGGGGCAGTGACGCACAGAAGACACTTGTCTGGAGAGCAGAGAAGATTAACAGGGCAGGAAGGAGGTTGGTTAGTTCAGAGAAAGTGGCCAGGGCTTGAAAGGAGTGCCTGTGTGGGAGAGAAAAGGACCTTGAAGACTGGGCCAAGGGGTGCAGGATTCTTGCAGGAACTCAGGCACCATCTCACAACTCCCACCCCTTTCTCTTTCTACACTCTTCTCTTAAGAATCACACCCTTAAGAACCCAGGTATAAAAAGGAACTCATTTCATAGCAAAGGAAGTACAGCCTAGAACAAAATTCAAATTCACACGCACACACACAAAAAGGACCAGGCTTGCTGGTCTGACAGAAACTGGAGAAACCCCAAGAGTATGGCCCCCACAGACGGTCTTTTAACTGAAGTCACTTCTGAGGTTCACCCATCAGCCAAAGATTAGACAGGGCCAACAATAACACACATGGGCGTCATGCTTCGTAGTTCAATCCTGTATACGAGACTAATGGGCATGCCAGCTCAAAAGCAAAGGTGAAAAGGTGGGAAGGGACAGGAAAACTGTGCAAATGGAAACAGGGAACCTGGAGTGGAGAAGGGGAGAGTGTTGACACATCGTAGGGTTGGCAACCAATGTCACAAAACAATTTGTGTACTAACTATTTAACAAGAAACTAATTTGCTGTGTAAACTTTCACCTAAATCACAATTAAAAAACAAAAAAAAGTACAGCAATTGCCTTGTGCACGTGGATTTCACTGGTCTTACCACATGCTCCATTGTCCAGAAGCAGTTGTCTTGGAAGAACAGTGTAAAGGCCTGCTGAAGACTAGTTGCAGCACCAATTGGTAGGCAGCATCCTGAATGATAGAATTCTGTCCTACAAGATACAGTACAGGCTTTGACTCAGCACCCAATATATCATGCCATTTTTCTCATAGCAGGGATATATGATCTAGGAATCAAGGGTTGGAAGTGAGAGTGACTTCTCTCACTATTTTATCTAACAATCCACTCTCAGAATTTTTGCTTCCTGTACCAGCAACTTAGAGCTCTGCTGGTTTTGAGGTCTCTCTCCCCAAGGGGGGAGTGCCTCTACAAGGGGACATAAATAAACACTAGTTCCATTGAACTGGAAGATAGAACTGCCACCTGAACACTGGAGGATCCTTATGCCACTGAACCAGCGGGCCAGAAAAGATGTTACTCTCAGCCTGGGATGATTAATCCAACTACCAAGAGGAAATCTGGATTACTTTTACACAACGGTGGTAAGGAGGGCTATGTCTGGAACCCAGAGGTTTCTCTTAGTATGTCCATATCCAATAATAAAAGTTAATGGAAAATTGCAGCAGCCAAAAAAAGTCATTGCTACTGAGGATTCAGGCCATCCAGGTTCACATCACCAGCTCAAAAACTCCAGCCAGTGGAGTTCCTGGCTAAGACAAAGATAAGGTGAAATGGGTCAAAGAGGAAGGAAGTCATAGACATTAACTATAGCCTCACGACCAGCTACAAAAATGAGGACTGTAGCAGCTATGTTTATACGTGTGTACATGTGTGTGCGTGTCCAAAAACCAAACTTCTTGTGTCAAGTTAATTCTGACTCATGGAGATCCCAGGTGTTACACAATAGAACTTCACAGAAGCAGAGCAGCCGGACTACCTTTTGCAGTACCAATGGGTGGAGATATAAATATGGAGCCCTGGTGGTATAACGGTTAAGTGCTACTGCTGCTAACCAGAAGTTCGGCAGTTAGAATCCACCAGCCACTTCTTGGAAACCCTATGGGAAGTTTCTACTCTGTCCTATAGGGTCATTATGATTCAGACTCAACAGCAACAGATTTGGGTTTATATATATGTATATATATATCTCCACCAATTGTCAGATTGTCATACTAACAACAACAACATGTAATATATAAACCCATTGTCATGGAGTCGATTCCCACTTTAACATATATATATGTGTACACATACACAGGGTCACTATGAGTCGGAATTGACTTGACAGCAACGGGTTTTATATATTATGTATATATACATATAACCTTTCTCCTTCCCATTTTTCATTTTATGTGAGGATTACTGTTAATTGTTGTTAGTTGCTACCGAGTCAATTCTGACTCATGACTCATAGCCACCCTATGTACAACAGAATGAGAAACATCGCCTGGTCCCGTGCAACCCTCACAGTCACTGCTATGTTTGAGCCACTGTGTCAATCCATCTGGTTAAGGGTCTTCCTCTTTTTTTGTTGGCCCTCTACATTACTAAGCATGATGTACTTCTCCAGGGACTGGTGCCTCCTAATAATATGCCCAAAGTACGTGAGACGAGGTCTCGCCATCCTCACATCTAAGGAGCGTTCTGGCTGGTCTTCTTCCAAGACAGATTTATTCATTCTTCTGGCAGTCCATGGTATAGTCAATATTCTTCACCAGCATCAATTCTCCTTTAGCCTTCCTTATTCATTGTCAAGCTTTTGCATGCATTTGAGGCAACTGAAAATACCATGGCTTGGGTCAGGTGTGGCTAAGTGGTTGAGAGCTACAGCTGCTAACCAAAAAGTTGGCAGTTCAAATCCACCAACTGCTCCTTGAAAACCTCTGAGGCAGTTCTACTGTATTCTATAGGGTTGCTGTGAGTTGGAATCGACTCGACGGCAATGGATTTTGGGTAAGGTGCACCTTCGTCCTCAAAGAGACATCTTTGCTTTTTAACTCTTTAAAGAGGTCTTTTGCAACAAATTTGCCCGATACAATACATTGTTTGATTTCTCGAATGCTGTTTCCATGGGTGTTGACTGTGGATCCAAGTAAAATGAAATCCTTGACATCGTCAATCTTTTCTCTGTTTATCATGATGTTGCTTATTGGTCCAGTTGTGAGGATTTTTGTTTTCTTTATATTGAGGTGTAATCTGCTCGAGGGCACTGGGTTTTTTTTTTTAAGGCTGTAGTCTTTGATCTTCATCAGTAAGTGCTTCAAGTCCTCTTCATTTTCAGCAAGCAAGGTTGTGTCATCTGCATATCGCAGATTGTTGATGAGCCTTCCTCCAATCCTGATGCCCTGTTCTTCGTATAGTCCAGCTTCTCAGAGTATTTGCTGGCACACAGATTGAATAAGCATGGTGAAATGATTCAACTCCAATGCACACCTTTCCTGATTTTAAACCACTGTTTACCAACTACTGTTGGTAGTTACTTGTAAAATTTGGTTTTAGATTACCAGATAATCAGGAGAGACTATCACTGAATTAGAGAAATGATTAGTATCACCCAGAGATAGACACTGTGACTATTGCCCAGAGATGGATACAATAATGATAGGATGTTTTAGAGGGTGAGAGCATCTTTGTTTTTATGAAGGAGAGTTGCATCTTGTTATATAGACATACAAAGTTGCATTCATTGATGGATGTTCAAATATTGATAGAAGGTTTTGTGTATCAATGCTCAGTAGACAAAGAAGTAGACTGTGTTGCTCATTCAGTTATTGTCTCTCAGCCCCAAATCCAACTTTCTATATTTTGTTTTTTAGTGCTGAGATTAAGACTTTGCAAATTATGTCTTCCCTTAGCCAGCTTGGTTCTTGCTAGATTCCACTAATAGGCGATGCTAGGGGAAGACAAGACTTGCTACTTCTCTTTGGTATCTTACAGCTGCATTTGGTTCCAACCTGCAGCTTTTCTGTGTGCTCTTAGAACTAGCCTCATCGTGGCCCCATTAGAGGTCTGAGTAGGACCTGGTAAGGGCCCTTCTTCAGAGGTCTAAATCCCAGCTCCATGGGGCCTCACACCTGAAATCTGAACATCGAAGCTCTGATAAGCCTCAACTTCTCTTTGTTTCCCAGCTCTAGAAGTGGCAGCTGCTCCCTGAACTTATCATCTGTTGGGAGACAATTCTACACACCTCATGACAGCTTTCGTTTAGAACTATATTTCAAGATTTATAGCAAACGGCCTTGGAAGCCAGAGATAGTGTCTCACTTTGTGGCAGGGAGTAGGTTTCCTGACCAGGATAATACATCCCCCTCGGGCAAAGATTGGGCAGGTTTGCTGGGAGCCCCCTTATAAGATTGGGAATTTCCTAAACTCAAGGATTCTCAGCTGTGACATAGAACCACTGTGTGTGAAGCATCCACCTGGGTCCACATCCACATAGCTCCATGAGACCTCAGGGACAAGGCACACAAGTGTAAACATGAAGCTCATGCTGCCTGTTTTGCTGTAAGAACTGCCTAAATCCATCTGGGCTCATTGTCTCCTTACCAGGCAAATCTACAGCTATGTGGCAAGCCAACCTAGCTGCTGCCACCACACTGCTGCTTGGGAACTGCTTGACTGCTAGACATTATCTATGAATTAGCTCATGTTCCTTTTTATTTTGCCAGCCATACAATGGCTGTGTTACCAGTTCCCTATATTAATTCCCCTGTTGGAATGCCTCATGTGGTGTCTGTTTTCCTGACTGCACCTTAACTAATGCACCATACCTGAGCTCTGTGTTGCTCCATGTTAAGTCAAGGCTGCTCCCAACAAACAAAATGCATATTCTACCCAGCTACCCCATGAAGCCCACCGAGCACTAGCTACATGTGCAAGTGGACGAGCTAGAGAGAAATGGGAGTCTGCCATGGGCCCAGGCTCAGAAGCACAAGTTGGAACTTTAGGGAGCCTCACCTTCCCAAGTGAGTGAGCAGTGGCACATGAGGCTGGTGCCCTGCTGAGCGCTATCAGGAATGGGTCCAACAAGGCTCAAAAGGTAGTGCTTTCATGTTCTGGGTCACCATCCACTGGCAGATCATGAAATCAGCTAAATGGTTGAGATCAGCATTTGAATAAATGAAATAGAACAAAAAACAGTAGAACAGAATAGAAAAGTGCATTGCACATAGAGAATGTAAGTTTAATTTCTTTAAAATTTTGTATCAGGTGTGTGTGCCATTATATTATACTGGATTGTAATATAATTTTTTTTTTAATTATAGATGTGGTCAAGCAGTTTGAAGAAACCACTAGTCTAGATATCTTTCTTTCTTTCTTTGGAGGTGGGGAAAGTCCCAACTAAATTCATGCATATTTTCTTTTATCAGTCAAATAAGCATGCACTGAGCAGCTGTCAGTATTGGAGGTTCAGAAGTGGTGCCTGTTCCCAAGGAGTTCTCTCTGACGCTGGGACAAGAACTAACATACGGGCAATATGAGAAGAGGGTGCCATATGTAAGGGGAAAGGTGGGGCCGGATGAGAAGCTGGGTGTTTCATGGGCCACTCCGATGCCATTTTTTTGACATGGGGCTAATGTTCTTGGATCTTTTGACCTAGCCATTTTGGCAGGTTATGTCAAAGTGTAAATTACTTTCTTAAAATCATCAGTTAATCAGTGTGCAAAACAGACTCTCATACCCTTATTCCATTCCTGACTCTCACCCCACCCAGTGGGGTGAGGCTCAGGAATAGGATGGGAATGTCTGCGTAGTTGGTATTTTTTTTTTTTTTTTTTTGAGTTTAAAGTTTAATGGTTAGGTTTTAGGCTGAGTCAAAACATCTCTCTACATCAAAACAACTGTGTGTGAAACAGCTGCCATAGCTTCGGTCAGAATGGTTGCAGGAAAATTCCATGGGCCTGCCCTGTGGGACCCTCTAACACAAACTCTTATTTCTCCACCCTGCCAGTTTGAGGTCAGCGTAGCTCAAAGGGTGGCATTTATGTCAGCCAGACCTGGCCTCCCAGGCGAGAGCTAAGTAAACAGGAGTCCTGGGGAAGACCGTTTCTTCACGAGCACCCGTGGTGGATTTTTCCAAGGGAATGAAAGTTGCCTTTGTACAGAGGAGAGGAGAAAGAGAATCTGCTATTTCACGGCTGCCAGTTCTCCATGACCTCATCACTGTTGACTTTCTCATCATTTCATCTCTCTTGGAGCTAGAAAGATGGCAGGGAGGGAACTGGTAAATAGTACCACCGTGCCACAGAGAGTGGTCAGGGAAGGTGGGCAGTCGCTGACCACCACACCTCAGACCAGATGACAAGGGGCTGAAGCAAGGAGGAGGCAGCCATGAGATCCTGAAACAAAGTCACCTTCACCTTGGCCAAGGGTGCTGAGATGTGCCCAGTTTTCAAATGCCTACCAGTCAGGCCTTGATTTTTCCAGATAAAGAGAAAGCCAGTATTATTTTTCCCAAAAGACAGCAACATGCAAATGACACTTGCCCTATAATTTAGTACTTCCTGGAAAACCATAATTACCCAGTCACATCATAATTACCCCGCCACCACTCTCTTCCATTTGGAACTCTTGCTTCCGTGAGTTCTATTCTTAAATTCCTTCCCCAGCTTGAGAAACAAGACAAAGCACTTTAAATGGTTTCTTGATTGGCATTTTTCTCCTCCAAGGAACTTTATATAGTCCATCCTGATCCTTGAACATTTATTTTAACTTTCATATAAAAAGTGATTTCTAAATGAGTAAAAGGAAAGGAGTAAAGAATTCTTTTCCACGGCCAGCAAAGAAGAGAGCTATACATTACTCTCTTGATTCTCCTTCTTTAAAAAGTCTAGAGGGAGTTTAGCTTCTTCAGGGAGAGCAACATAGTGTCGCAGAAAGGACATACCACCATTTGAATGGTTGATTTCGCACAAGGTGCCACACCTTTCCAGAGGCTGGTTTGCCTATTGGAAAAATGAGGATTAGACTAAATCAGCATTTCCCCCAAGAGCTGGAGCTATGCCACCAGATGATTTTAGGTGCACACGAGTAGAGCATCAAATGACATTGAAGCTGGCAATGAAGAATTTGTTCTTTTGCAATTATCTTTCTATCCCTTTAATATTCTAAGGGAGAAAGTCTCTGTTTGGTGTCGGTAGGCCTTTAACACCTCTCTGAAGACTTTCTAATCTCCCTTTATAATGGAAAGAGCAGGAGACCAGGCCTTAGGCTCAAGCCATCTGTTGGCAATAGGAGCTAGAATTTAGTACTGTTATGTTGTTTTATTTATTTATTTTGTTACCTTCTGTTTTAATGTAATTGGTTTTCTATTTATAGTAAAAATATAGCTTCCTTTTAAGGTTTTGTTTTTTTCATTTTCTTCCTATTTTAACATTGGGGAAAAAATGGGATTGGGGTAGGAATTGTGCTTTCAGTAAACCTGTCTGTAATACCCTTCCCAGTTATTAGAAAACAGACCAAGGGAAAGTACCAAAAAAAAAAAAAAAAAAAACCTGTTGCCATCAAGTTGATTTCAACTCATAGTGACCCTACAGGACAGGGCAGAGCTGCCCCATGGAGTTTCCAAGGAGTGCCTGGTGGATTCGAACTGCTGACCTTTTGGTTAGCAGCTGTAACACTTAACCACTAAGCCACCAGGGTTTCCAAAGGAATGTAAGGCACCTACAAACGCTATTGTATTAGAGATGATCAGTGCAAACATCCACCCTGCAGGTGAACTCTGACTTAAACTGCTTTGCTATCCAGATACTCAGCAGAAATAAACTAAGTGCAGATAAACACCTCTGACGATTAGCAGGGAATCAGAAGGTTTTGTTTTGGTTTTTACTTGTTGTTTGAAAAGTCACAATGGTTTTATTTATTTCTCTTTTTAAAAACATTTCATATACCTAAATGAATGGACAGACAAAATGTGGTACATACGTACCAAGGAATACTAATCAACCAGTAGAATAAACAAAGTCTTGGTACATGCTTGAAGACATTATGGATGGAGCTTGAAGACATTACGCTGAGTGAAAGAGATCAGTCACAGATGGACAAATATTGTACAATCTCACTTATATAAAAAGACAAGAAAAGGCAATTGTATAGAGACCAAAATTTATTAGTGGTGACGTAGTACTTAAGAGCTATGGCTGCTAACCAAAAGGTCGGCAGTTCGAATCCACTAGACACTCCTTGGAAACTGTATGGGGCAGTTCTACTCTGTACTGTAGGGTCGCTATGAGTTGGAATTAGCTTGGCAGCAACAGGTTTGGTTTTTGGTTTTGGACCGGGCAAGAGGGAGAGGGAAAGGAGGCATTAACAGTGATGGAAAAATCTCATTAATTAAGAGTACGTTTGTTTTTTGCACAGCCTATTATTGTAATTGCTGTCAGTAAGTTGTACACCTGTAAAAAGCTGAACTTACAAAAATTATGTGATAGATACATTTCAACAATGACCAAAAAAAAAAAAAACAACAAGTAGCTGCTAAGGCTGCTTATATACAACCAAAAGCCTCATGGAATTTGGTTCCCTGGTTTGGAGGTTTAGGGTCATGATTTCATGGGATGCCCTAGTTAATTGGCCTAATAATGTAAGTAGTGCTTCTGTTCTACTTCCTAGTTCGTGCCTTAGTGCCTAGGTCTTAAACACTTCCAAGTGGCCCTCCAAGCATGACAGTTGGCCTCTATTTGCCTGGAGCAACAGAGGAAGAAGCAGAGTCAAGAACAAGAGGAGTATATGGAATGTGTGGCTAATTGCTCCATGAACAACTGCCTTCTTTGCCATGAGACCAGAACTGGATGGTGATTGAAGATTCTATAGGAGAATCTGGATTAAAAGGGGAAAATGCAGAACAGAACTTAAAATTCTCATAGACTCTAGACTTTCTGGAGCCAAGGAGGGTGGATAAACCCCTGAAGCTATTGCCCTGAGATAATCTTTAAAACTGAAACCAAAAATGTCCCCTGAAGTCTTTTTAAAACAAAAGAATAGTTTAGCTTAACTAGCAAAGAATGTCTGCCTTGAGCATTATTCCCTTTTAAGAACAATCTGTGTGGGATGAAAGTGCCAATAGCAACTTGAAAGATTAGATAGAAACCTTAGGGAGCAGTGAGTTTATATTAATGGGGGAGGAACAACTCAGAAAAGGAGGGTGGGAATGGTTGCACAACACGTAGAATGCAATGAATGTCACTAAACGGTACACGTGGAAACTGCTGAATTGGTGTGTTTTGCTGTGTACATTCTCAACAACAATAAAATAATTTTTTTTTAATGTCACATACACTGGGACTTTAGCACTCTTTCCTTCACAAAAATGCAATCACGTTTTTTTCTTAGGATAATCTAGAGAAATAGAATCAGTAATAAATAAATAGAGCGATTTTAAGGAATTCACTTATGTTTGTGGGGAGCTGGCAAGTCCAAAAGCTGTAGGCCAAATAACCGGAAGAATGAACAGCAATGAGTTCTGGCAAAATGTCTCTTCATAGTCTGAAAGTAAAATATACCCTAGGGGAGCTCTTTTTTTCCTCTTATGGCCTTCAACTGATTGGTTGAGGCCCACCCACATTATGAAGAATAGTCTGCTTTACTTATGGCCAACTAATGTAATCACGTGTAGCTATTTCATAACTAGACTAGTGTTTAACTGAACAGCTGAGCACCAGAGCCTAGCCAAATTGCTGTTGTTGTTAGGTGCCGTTGAGTCAGTTCCGACTCATAGCGACCCTATGCACAATAGAACAAAACACTGCCCGGTCCTGAGCCATCCTTACAATCATTGTTATGCTTGAGCTCATTGTCGCAGCCACTGTGTCAATCCACCTCGTTGAGGGTCTTCCTCTTTTCCGCTGGCCCTATACTCTGCCAACCACGACATCCTTCTCTGGGTACTGATCCCTCCTGACAACATGTCCAAAGTATGTAAGATGCTGTCTCTCCATCCTTGCTTCTAAGGAGCATTCTGGTTGTACTTCTTCCAAGACAGATTTGTTCGTTCTTTTGGCAGTCCATGGTATATTCAATATTCTTCTTCTCCAACACCACAATTCAAAGGTGTCAATTCTTCTCCGGTCTTCCTTATTCATTGTCCAGCTTTCACATGCATATGATGTGACTGAAAATACCATGGCTTGGGTCAGGTGTAGCTTAGTCTTCAAGGTGACATCTTTGCTCTTCAACACTCTAAAGAGGTCCTTTGCAGCAGATTTGCCTAATGCAAGGTGTCTTTTGATTTCTTGACCGTTGTTTCCATGGCTGTTGATTGTGGATCCAAGTAAAATGAAATCTTGGACAACTTCAACCTTTTCTCCATTTATCATGCTGTTGCTCATTGGTCCAGTTGTGAGAATTTTTGTGTTCTTTATGTTGAGGTGCAATCCATACTGAAGGCTGTGGTCTTTGGTCTTCATTAGTAAGTGCCTCAAGTCCTCTTCACTTTCAGCAAGCAAGGTTGTGTCATCTGCATAACGTAGGTTGTTAATGAGTCTTCCTCCAATCCTGATGCCACGTTCTTCTTCATATAGTCCAGCTTTTTGGCTTATTTGCTTAGCATACAGATTGAATAGGTATGGTGAAAGACTACAACCCTGACACACACCTTTCCTGACTTTAAACCAATAAGCATCCCCTTGTTCTGTCCGAACAACTGCCTCTTGATCATGTACAGGTTCCTCATGAGCACAATTAAGTGTTCTGGAATTCCCATTCTTCGCAGTGTTATCCATAATTTGTTATGATCCACACAGTCGAATGCCTTTGCATAGTCAATAAAACACAGGTAAACATCCTTCTCGTATTCTCTGCTTTCAGCCAGGATCTATCTGACATCAGCAATGATATCCCTGGTTCCATGTCCTCTTCTGAAACTGGCCTGAATTTCTGGCAGTTCCCTGTCGATATACTGCTGCAGCCGTTTTTGAATGATCTTTAGCAAAATTTTGCTGGCGTGTGATATTAATAATATTGTTCTATAATTTCCACATTCGGTTGGATCACCTTTCTTGGGAACAGGCATAAATATGGATCTCTTCCAGTCAGTTGGCCAGGAAGATGCCTTCCATATTTCTTGGCATAGATGAGTGAGCACCTCCTGCGCTGCATCTGTTTGTTGAAACATCTCAATTGATATTCCATCAATTCCTGGAGCCTTGTTTATTGCCAATGCCTTCAGAGCAGCTTGGATTTATTCCTTCAGTACCATCGGTTCCTGATCATATGCCCCCTCTTGAAATGGTTGAACATCGACTAATTCTTTTTGGTATAATGACTCTGTGTATTCCTTCCATCTTCTTTTGATGCTTCCTGCGTCGTTTAATATTTTCCCCATAGAATCCTTCACTGTTGCAACTCGAGGCTTGAATTTTCTCTTCAGTTCTTTCAGCTTGAGAAACGCCGAACGTGTTCTTCCCTTTTGGTTTTCCATCTCCAGCTCATTGCACATGTCATTATAATACTTTACTTTGTCTTCTCGAGCCGCCCTTTGAAATCTTCTGTTCAGTTCTTTTACTTCATCAATTCTTTCTTTTGCTTTAGCTGCTTGATGTTCAAGAGCAAGTTTCAGGGTCTCCTCTGACATCCATCTTGGTCTTTTCTTTCTTTCCTGTCTTTTCAGTGACCTCTTGCTTTCTTCATGGATGATGTCCTTGATGTCATTCCATAAATCGTCTGGTCTTTGGTCTCTAGTGTTCAATGCATCAAATCTAATCTTCCGATGGTCTCTAAATTCAGGTGGGATATACTCAAGGTCATATTTTGGCTCTGTGGACTTGCTCTGATTTTCTTCAGTTTCAGCTTGAACTTGCATATGAGCAATTGACGGTCTGTTCCACAGTTGGCCCCTGGCCTTGTTCTTGTTGATGATATTGAGCTTTTCCATCGTCTCTTTCCACAGATGTAGTCAATTTGATTTCTGTGCATTCCATCTAGTGAGGTCCATGTGTATAGTCGCCATTTGCGTTGGTGAAAGAAGGTATTTGCAATGAAGAAGTCTTTGGTCTTGCAAAATTCTATCATTCAATCTCCAGCATTGTTCCTATCACCAAGGCCATATTTTCCAACTACTGATCCTTCTTTGTTTCCAACTTTCAGATTCCAATCGCCAGTAGTTATCAACGCATCTTGATTGCATGTTTGATCAATTTCAGCCTGCAGCAGCTGATAAAAATCTTCTCTTCATCTTTGGCTCTAGTGGTTGGTGCATAAATTTGAATAATAGTATTAACTGGTCTTCCTTGTAGGCGTATGGATATTATCCTATCACTGACAGTGTTGTACTTCTGGATAGATCTTGAAACGTTCTTTTTGACGATGAATGTAACACCATTCCTCTTCAAGTTGTCATATAGTAGACTATATGATTGTCTGATTCAAAATGGCCAATACCAGTCCATTTCAGTTCACTAATGCCTAGGATATCCATGTTTATATGTTCCATTTCATTTTTGACAAATTTCCAATTTTTCTAGAGTCATACTTTGTACATTCCAGGTTCCGATTATTAATGGATGTTTGCAGCTGTTTCTTCTCGTTTTGAGTCATGCCACATCAGCAAATGAAGGTCCTGAAAGCTTTACTCCATCCACGTCATTGAGGTCGACTCTACTTTGAGGAGGCAGCTCTTCCCCAGTCATCTTTTGAATGCCTTCCAACCTGGGGGGCTCATCTTCCAGCACTATATCAGACAATGTTCCGCTGCCACTCATAAGGTTTTCACTGGCTAATGCTTTTCAGAAGTAGACTGCTGGGTCCTTCTTCCTAGTCTGTCTTAGTCTGGAAGCTCAGCTGAAACCTGTCCTCCATGGGTGACCCTGCTAGTATCTGAATAACAGTGGCATAGCTTCCAGCATCACAGCAACACACAAGCCCCCACAGTACGACAAACTGACAGACACGTGGGGGTAGCCAAGTTGACACATAATATTAGCCATCATAGTGTTGTACACACTGTCCTGCATTTTGCTTTATTCATTCAACAATACCTGTCAGAGGGGAGGGGTGAGGATGGAAAAGCACTAAATAGACAACAGATAAGTGGTAACTTTGGTGAAGGGTAAAACAGTACACAATACTGGGAAAGCCAGCACAGCTTGTACAAGGCGAAGACATGGAAGCTCCATAGACACATCTAAACTCCCTGAGGGACTGAATTAACGGGCCGACGATGTGGGAACCATGGTCTTGGGGAACATCTAGCTCAATAGGCATTAAACAGTTTATAAAAAAAGGTTCTACATTCTACTTTGGTAAGTAGCATCTCGTGTCTTAAAAGCCTGTGAGTGGCCGTCTAAGATACTCCACTGTTTTCGCCCCTCCAGGAGCAAGGGAGAATGAAGAAAACCAAAGATAGAAGTGAGAGAATAGTCCAAAGGACTAATAGACCACATCTACCACAGCCTCCACCTGACTGAGTCCGGTACAATTAGATGGTCCCAGCTACCACCAGATATCACAGTAGAGGGTCCTGGACAGAGCCGGAGAAAAATGTAGAACAAGATTCTAACTCACAAAAAGAGACCAGACTTACTTGTCTGACAGAGACTGGAGAAATCCTGAGAGTAAGGCCCATAGACACCCTTTAACTTAGTACTGAGGTCACTCCTGAGGTTCACCTTTCAGCCAAAGATTAGACAGGCCATTAAAATAAAAACAAGTATAAATGGGCACACAAGTTCAGGGGCAAGGACGAGAAGGCAGGAGGGGACAGGAAAGTTGATAATGGGGAACCCAAGGTCGAGAAGGGGAGAGTGTTGGCATGTCATGGGGTTGGCAACCAATGTCACGAAACAATATGTGTATTAATTATTTACTGAGAAACTAATTTGCTCTGTAAACCTTCATCTAAAGCACAATTAAAAAAAAAAAGGAAAAGAAAAATTTGACATTCAAGTTATACTGGTTAGTAAATAACGTTATATGTTCACAGTTCTTCTATTCCTCCCTGCATTTGCTATGGCTTCATTCATGTTCCACCCCACTGACTTTGGGCCATGTAACTTGCTTTGACCAGTGAAATGTGAGCAAACACAACATATGTCACTTTCAGTCATGGTTGACTTGGCTTCTTGCAATGTTATTTTCCTTGAGAAGACCATTTCCCAGGTAGCCACTGGTCCCAGAATGAGGAGACATGTGGAGTAGAACTAACCTCACCTTGTACCCTGAAGCCGAGTCTAGCCAAGCCGAGTCAATCTATAGCTGACTCAGAGACCTAAGATCTGTGTTGAAAGCCAGTGCAATTCTGGGGTTGCTTTTTTTTTTTTTTTAATTTTATTTTAACTTGTATGCAGCATACTGCAGCAGAGCCTCAGGAATAGAGCTAGCTTTAGTAAACGAAACATTCTGTTTTATTCTACAGTCTAATTTTCTTTTAAACTCAGAAGAAACAACTCTTAGCCCATCTGGTCCTGGTGCTTTTCAATGATAACTCATTTATCATATTTCTAATCAATTACAGTAATTGGTCTTTTCAAGTTTTCAACTTCTAGGGTCAATTTTGGAAATTTTAAATAGGTCATTATTTTCTAGACAGTTTGTAATATAACATTTTATCTTTTACATCCAAAGGTTTTCAAAGAGCACATTTCTTAATTTTCCAGCAGATTAGATTTTTTGATTGTCTTTTAATTATTTATAACTGATTTCACTGGGTTATGATCAGAGAGTGTGGTCTGTAAAACCATCATTTATTAAAATTTGTTAAGGATTTATTTGGCATCATGTACATGATGGGTTTTTGCAATTGTTCCATGAACATGGATATTCATTACTCAAGAAAAGAAGATTCTATACAACTTTTTTTTTTTTTTTTTTATACAACTAGTAAATTGAGATCATCGAATGTATTAGTTGATTCCTTTATGTGGAGAAGAATAATTGTCAAAAAGTGTGAGTAATGTTTTAAACTTTGATTTTCAAAAAGTGTGACTGATGTTTTAAAACATCAGATTAAAACTTTAAAACAAAGATTTTGTTCAAGTTTTCTTAAAACCAAACAACAGTTTACCTTAATTATTAAAAAAATAAAATAAAAATGTCTGCCTTGAGCATCACGCACTTTTAAGAATTATCTACATGGGATCAAATTGTTAACAGCAACACGAAAGATTAGATAGGAATCTTAGGGCGCAATGAACTTATGTTAATGGGAGAGGAACAACTCAAAAAAGGAGGGGAAGAATGGTTGCACAACTCAAAACCTGTAATCAAGCCACTAAATGGTACATGCAGAAACTATTGAATTGGTGTATGTTTTGCTGCATAGACTCTCAACAACAATAAAATAAATAAAATTTAAAGAGATTTTGTTGAACTTATTAGCTAATGAGGTAACTAGCAAAATGGTAATACGGTTCAAGTAAATTTGAGAACTGGATATCCACAGGAAATTTAAAAAGGAGTGTTAGAATAAGATGGAGCCCTGGTGGTGCATTGGTTAAAGAGCTCAGCTGCTAACCAAAAGGTCAGCAGCTCCAATCCACCAGCCACTCCTTGGGAACCCTATGGGGCAGTTCTACTCAGTTCTATAGGGTCGCTATGAGTCAGAATAGACTCGACAGCAAGAGGTTTGATTTTTTTGGTTTTGGTTAGAATAAGATTGCCAGGTTAGATACAAAATTGGCTAATGTCCTACAAGGCAAAAAATCATAAACTTTGGAGTTACCTTTTCAACAAGACAGAAATTATTTGCAAATTTACTGGACAAAAATCTACAAGTTAACATGTAACCATAGTATGTCTGGGACCTTTAATCAATAGCAAAGAGTAAGTTGACTAAAGTATATTTCCCTAAATAATTAAATAATATTTGGGTGGCTCTGTGTCCCATATGACCTTAAAAAGACCTGATGCCCAAACTTCTACCTTATTCCCATGTTTTGGATAATTTTTTGACAATTGCATTATGAGTTTTTTTTTTCTATATTATCCATTTAGCTCTGAGAATGTTTACTAAAGTCTCCACAACTGTATTTTAATCAAATTCATCAAGTTCTCCTTGTATTTCTAATACCTTTTGCTTTATCAGTTTGGCTGCAGTGCTGTTTGTTGCATACAAGTTTACATGTATTATGCCTTATTGGTCTCACAAATTCTCCCCTTATTCTATTTAGGCAATTAACCTTAAATTCCAGCTTGTCTGATATTAATATTATCACTTACACGTTCTTTCTGCCTTTTCCTTGTTATTGTTGTTGTACCTCTTTATTGACACTCTTATTGAATTGTTTTAGGTGTTTCTTATGAACATCACACGGCTTTTAAAAACAACAACAACAATTGGAGAGTGTGTCTCTGCTCAGTCCAATAACATTTAAAATAATTATGGAATTACTTAGAAGTCTACCTTCCAACCTGTTGTGTTCCTGTTGTTAGGTGCTGTTGAGTCAGCTCCAACTCATAGCAATCCTATGTACAACAGAACAAAACACTGCCTGGTCCCACGCCATCCTCACAATTCTTGCTATGTTTGAGTCCACGGTTGCAGCCACTGTGTTAATCCATCTCCTTGAGGATCTTCCTCTTTTTCACTGACCCTTTACTTTACCAAGCATGATGTCCTTCTCCAGGGACTGGTACCTCCTGGTAACAAGTCCAATGTGCATAAGACAAAGTCTCACCATCTTTGCTTCTGAGGAGCATTCTGGCTGTACTTCTTCCAAGATAGACCTTCGTTCTTCTGGCAGTCCACAGTATATTCGCTATTCTTTGCCAACATCATAATTCAAAAGCATCAATTCTTCTTTGGTCTTCCTCATTCGTTGTCCAGCTTTCACATGCATGTGAGGTGGTGATTGAAAATACCATGGCTTGGGTCAGGTGCACCTTAGTCCTCAAACTCACAGCTTTGCTTTTTAGCACTTTAAAGAGGTTTTGCAGCAGATTTGTCCAATGCAACGCGTCATTTGATTTCTTGACTACTGCTTCCGTGGACATTGACTGTAGATCCAAGTAAGATGAAATCCTCGACAACGTCAATCTTTTCTCCATTTATCATGATGTTGCTTATTGGTCCAGTTGTGAGAATTTTTGTTTTCTTTATGTTGAAGTGTAATCCACACTGAAAGCTGCAGTCTTTGATCTTCATCAGTAAGTGCTTCAGGTCTTCTTCTTCACTTTCAGCAATTAAGGTTGTGGCATCTGCATAACGCAGGTTTTAATGAGTCTTCCTCCAATCCTGATGCCATGTTCTTCTTCATATAGCCCAGCTTCTTGGAGTATTTGCTCAGCATTCAGATTGAGTAAGTATGGTGAAAGGATACAACTCTGATCCACACATTTCCTGATTTTAAACCATGCAGCATCCCTTCGTTCTGTTCAAACAACTGCCTCTTGGTTTATGTACAATCTCTGCATGAGCACAATTAAAAAGTGTCCTAGGATTCCCATTCTCCACAGTGTTATCCATTGTTTGTTATGATCCACACAGTCGAATGCCTTTGCATAGTCGATAAAACACAGGTAAACACCTTTCTGGTATTCTCTGCTTTTAGCCAAGATCCATCTCACATCAGCAATGATATCCCTCATTCACTTCCCTTTTCTGAATCCAGCATGAAATTCTGGAGTTCCCTATCAATGTACTGCTGCAACCGTTTTTGGAATATCTTCAATAAAATTTTACTTGTGTGTGATAATAATGATATTGTTGGATCCCACATTCTGTTGGATCACCTTTCTTTGGAATGGGCACAAATCTGGATCTCTTCCAGTCAGTTGGCCAGGTAGCTATCTTCCAAATTTCTTGGCATAGATGAATGAGCGCCTCCAGTACTGCATCCTTTTGTTGAAACATCTCAATTGGTATTCCGTCAACTCCCGGAGCCTTGTTTTTTGCCAGTGCCTTCAGTGCAACTTGGACTTCTTCCGTCAATAGCATTGGTTCTTGATCATATGTTATCTCCTGAAATGGTTGAACGTCAACCGTTTCTTTTTGGTATAGTGACTCTTTGTATTCTTTCCACCTTCTTTTGATGCTTCCTGCATTGTTCAATATTTTGCCCATAAACCAGAAATCCGTTGCCATCAAATCAACTCTGACTCACAGCAACCCTATAGGGCAGAGAAGATGAGGTTGTCAAGGATTTCATTTTACTTGGATTCACAATCAACACCCATGGAAGCAGCAGTCAAGAAATCAAAAGACGCATTGCACTGGGCAAATCTGCTGCAAAAGACCTCTTTAAACTGTTGAAAAGCAAAGACGTCACCTCGAGGACTAAATGCATGAGAAAGCTGGACAATGAATAAGGAAGACCAAAGAAGAATTGACGTCTTTGAATTATGGTGTTGATGAAGAATATTGAATACACCATGGACTGCCAAAAGAATGAACAAGTCTGTCTTGGAAGAAGTGCAGCCAGAATGCTCCTTAGAAGTAAGGATAGCGACGCTATGTGTTGCATACTTTGGATATACTATTAGGAGTGATCAGTCTCTGGAGAAAGGCATCATGCTTGGTGAAATAGAGGGTCAGTGAAAAAGACCCTCAACAAGATGGACTGACACCATGACTGCAACAGTGGGCTCAAGTATAGCAACAATTGTGAGGATGGCACGGGACCGGGCACTGTTTCGCTCTGTTGTGCATAATGTTGCTATGAGTTGGAACCCACTCGATGGCACCTAACAACAACAACAACAGCACGGAGTAGAACTGTCCCATAGGGTTTCCAAGGAGTGACTGGTGGATTCAAGCTCTTAACCACTGGGCCACCAAGGCTCTATTTTCTCTGAATCTAATATTGCAACTTGAGGCTTGAATTTTTTCTTCAGTTCTTTCAGCTTGAGAAATGCCAAGTGTGTTCTTCCCTTGCGGTTTTCTAACTCCAGGTCTTTGTACATTTCATTATAATACTTTGTCTTCTTGAGCCACCCTTTGAAATCTTCTGTCCAGCTCTTTTATTTCATCATTTCTTCCATTCACTTTAGCTGCCCTATGTTCAAGAACAAGTTTCAGAGTCCCTTCTGATATCCATTTTGGTGTTTTCTTTCTTTCCTGTCTTTTTGACCTTTTGCTTTCTTCATGTATAATGTTTTTGTTGTCAACCCACAACTCATCTGGTCTTCAGTCATTAATGTTCAATATGTCAAATCTATTCTTGGGATGGTCTGTAAATTCAGGTGAGATACATATACTCAAGTAGTACTTTGGCTCTCGTGGACTTGTTTTAATTTCCTTCAGCTTCAACTTGAACTTGCATATGAGCAATCGGGGGTGTGTTCTGCAGTCGGTCCCCGGTCTTGCTCTGACTGATGAAATAGAGCTTCTCCATCATCTCTTTCCACAGATGTAGTCTGTTTGATTCCTGTGTATCCTATATGGCAAGGTCCATGTGTATAGCCACCATTTATGTTGTTGAAAAAAAGGTATTTACAATGAAGAAGCAGTTGGTCTTGTGAAATTCTATCATGTGATCTCTGGAGTTGTTTCTATTACCAAGGCCATGTTTTCCAACTACCAATCCTTCATTTCCAACTTTCGAATTCCAATCACCAGTAATTGTCAATGCATCTTGATTGTGTGTTTGATCAATTTCAGACTGCAGAAGTTGGTAAAAATCTTTACTTTCTTCACTTCTGACATTAGTGGCTGGTGCATAAATTTAAATAATAGTCATATTACCTGCTGTCACTTGTAGGCATATGGATATTATCCTATCTCTGACAGCATTGTACTTCAGGATAGATCTTGAAATGTTCTTTTTGACAATGAATGGAACACCATTCCTCTCCAATGTGTCATTCCAGCATAGTAGACCATAGGGTTGTCTGATTCAAAATGGCCAACACTAGTTCATTTCAGCTCACTAATATATAGGACATCGATCTTTATGGGTCCCATTCCAATTTTCCTAGATTCATACTTCGTACGTTTCACGTTCTGATTATTAATGGATGATTGCAACTGTTTCTTTTCATTTCGAGTAGTGCCACATCAGCAAATGAAGGTTCCAAAAGCATTACTCCATCCATGTCATTCAGGTTGACTCTACTTTGAGGAGGCAGCTCTTCCCCAGTCATATCTGGAGTGCCTTCCAGCCTGAGGGGCTCATCTGCTGGCCCTCTATCAGACAATATTCCACTGCTATTCCTAAGGTTTTCACTGGCCAATTTTTTTCAGAAATAGACTGCCAGGCCCTTCTTCCTAGTCTGTCAGTCTGGAAAGTCCACTGAAACTTGTCCACCATGGGTGACTCTGCTGGTATTTGAAATATCAGTGGCGTATCTTCCAGGATCACAGCAACACACAAGCCACCACAGTAGGACAAACTGACTTCATGTTTATTATGTAATCGCTTCCCTCTTTCTTTTTGTTTATCCTTATTTTTGCTTTTCCCCTTGTTAGTTTGAAAGTTTTATTCTGCTTTTCCATTCCATTCTCTCCTGGCTCATTTATGTGTGTGAAGCATCTTCTCTTGAATGCATTTATCAAATGGGTTAGCCTCAAATATCTTTCTTTTTTCCATAACAGGTGAGTAGCTTGGTCAGGTATTGTCCTATCGATTCTATTTCACTGGCTTCTAGTACTAGATAGGAAATCTAATGCCAAGCTGAATCTTTTCTCTTTGTAGGTAATTTGAGGTAATTGGCTGGACCTTATAACTTTTTTCTCTTTTTCCTTAGAGTTCAGATATAATCCCAGGGACTTTCTAATCAATGCTACCTGAAACTCAGAAAGTTCTTTCAGTCTGAAGACTCAAGTCTTTCTTCAGCTCAGGTCAATGTTTTTCTATTATGTTCATTATTTCTTTCATCTATTCCTTTTTCTTCTTTTGAAAGTCCTGTTATGCATATGTTAGATCATTAGATCTACATTCCTAAACGATCTTTCCCCTTATTTTCTTCTCTATATTTTTGTTCTGTGCTTAAACCATTTCCTGACCTTGATTTTTTATGCTACTTATCTCAGCCTCAGTAGTGACCATTTTCCCCTTCAACTTATCTAATGAACTGTTTAGTTAGGGAATCACATGGAGACAGATAATTAAAGAAAGCAAGGAGGCAGAGACTATCATGTTTAGAAATAATTCAGTTGGGTGACAGCAACCAGGATGCAAAATCTTGACACTGACGGAGAAAGGTAGGGCAGGGTTTGTGACCATCATACAGGCTTCCTCTCACAGGGCACTCCCTCCACAGAGGGATCTGGGCTAGTGAGTGCCTGGGAGCCCAGTCTGCCTTCACTACAGAGGGGAATTGCTTCCAGAATAAGAGCCTCACAAATTTCTTTTGTTGTGTAGTGTACATTACTACCTATCAACGCAGTATGGGGGTGGCAGGTGGATAGGTCAGTGTGGCACCTTCTAGAGAGCTGGCACACTTACCCCTCACAAAGTTACAGATACACACACACAAAACTCTTGAACATTCATGGTCTCAGGTCATTCAGGTTGTCATTAGCTCTTCAACAACAAAGGGATACTGGCACATCATACTGGTGGGTCCTGCCTCCCTTTAAAACAGACTTGCTCAATTATTCAATGTTTCTTGAGGACTGGTATGATTCCCCTAACAATTAAACATTCCATTTAGCTGGGGGCTCACAAAAATGCCTCCCTGGCCTCAGGAAAGTTTCAGACCTGAAAGGGTGGTTAGAGAGGGCAGCTTTCAGGTCATCTGCCTTGCCAGTTTCAGACATGGGCAGGGAATGGAACTTATAACTGTAGTCGCTAAAGCCTGGGAGTCCCTGGGTGGTACAAAGAGTTAACACACCGGGCTGCTAATCTAAAGGTCGGAGGTTCAAATTCACCCAGAGGTGCCTGGGAAGAAAGGCCTGATGATCTACTTCTGAAAAATCAGCCATTGAAAACCCTGTGGAGCACAGTTGTACTATGACACACATGGGGTGGCCTGAGTCAAAACTGGCTCGGGGCAACTGATGGTGGTGGTAGCTGTGAACCCTGACAGCTGAGGGGTCACAGTGGAGGTGTCCTCTTCAAGGAGAGAACTGAGGCTCAGTAACCCACCCACTTGGGGGCCCGTGGGCCAGGCTGCTGTTCTCCCAGCTCTGATTTGGGGTACTCTGTCTCTGGCCTGCTGGCGTTTCCAATAACCCCTGAGACATCCAGGTCTGAGTGGCTTATGATATTGAACTCATCATTCAAAATTAAACTCCACTACTTTCTGAAATCAGCTTGTGTGCCAGTGGAGAAAGCCACTGTGCCCCTTTTCAAGGACTCCCTGCTACAGAGCCCCGTGGGCGCATGTGTTGAGTGTGAACGGGTCCGTCTGTGTGTGTGCCCAAGCGCACATGCGGCTTTGGCCCCGCACACATGCTCAGGGCCTGCACACACAATGGGCCGCTCTCCCTGGCTGGCACGTGGCCGAGCCCGGGGGTTCAGTCGGCTTGAGAGAATCCGCTTATTGTTGGCGCAGCTCAGCGGCCGCCGTCTGCAGCCGGGTGGGCTGCAAATCTATGCACGGGAGGCCTGGGTCCTGCTCGGGGCCGCGCGTCTCCCCCGCGCACCTGCCCAGCCGTCCCTACCCCACCCTCCTCACCAGCCATCTGTCGTCTGAGCGCCATTGTAAGCAGCCGCGCCTGGCGTCCTGGACGACACCCAAGGGGACCCGGGGTTTAGGCCGGGCGAGAGGCAAACAAGGAGGGTTTATTCCAATGCCGTTTGGAGGTGACATTGAGCAAAATGTACCTCAGCCCGGGGGCATCCGCCTGCTCCCCCGCCCTTACCTTTTTCGCTCAGAGTTTATTTGGGGGCCCTTTTCTGGACCTGGGGGCCCTTTTCTGGACCCGGAGGCCCGGGGTCTGCAATCTGAGCCGGATCCTCCTGCTTGGGCTTTCTGGGGTGTAATTTAACCGGAGGAGCGAGCCCGCCCGCCCGCCCTAGGCCTCCCCGAAGAGCCTCTGGAGCCCGTTTCAAATGCAGATGCTGGCTTTGTCTGCGCTCCTGTTCCTCCGGATTTACCCCAGCTGGCCTGGCCCCTTGGGATGCTGGGCTAACGGAAGAGTTTCTCTTCTCTGCGACCGCGAAAGCGGCCCTTTCGGTTACCACCAACCAGTCTTAAAAAACCAACCAGTCTTAGTTGCCCATTTTTGTTTAATATCTCACATCCTTCCTTAATGTTACCAAACGTTTTCAATGCTTTAATATATTCCTGCCACAAAGAAAACGAAACAAAGCGACGGTCACCGCGAGCTTGCTGTTTCAAAGTACAGCCTTGTCCCCCAAAGATTCTAATCCACCATCCTCCGCTAGATACCTCCCCGGCCCCAGTTTGAGAATCTCACCACCCCCTTCATACACACACACACACACACACACACACCTGA
Source organism: Elephas maximus indicus (assembly GCF_024166365.1). Taxonomy (NCBI): domain Eukaryota; kingdom Metazoa; phylum Chordata; class Mammalia; order Proboscidea; family Elephantidae; genus Elephas; species Elephas maximus. The sequence goes on from NC_064844.1 coordinate 45,149,900, forward strand.
CACACACTAAAACAAAAAAAGCACATCATCTCCTTACAGATGAAAAAAACAAAAGCCAGGGGACAGGAAGCTTCGCCAAAGGCCCACAAATGTGGACTTTTCTTCCCTATGGGTTTAAAACCAAAGGCATCCACACTCAATTCGGGATGCTATTACTAACAGGCATTTCTGGGCAAAGAGGGGTGTCAGGACTCAAGGGGCAAGACTTGGAGCTGGCCTCTCAGGTGGGGACTCTCCAGGCTAACACCTCAGTGAGGTTGCCTGGCTCAGGGCTCCTGCTCAGGCCCTTGACCCTGCTGCCAGGGAGCAGAGGTGCTGCCACTCCAAAGGTTCCCCACCCAGACCCTACAAGGAAATTCACAAAACACCAGGCAGAATGTAAGTCCACAGTGAGACTCTGCTCTTCTAGAACCTTCAGCGCTTCCAGCCCATAATTCTCCATCTGAAGAAAGCCTGTGGGATGAAATCAGAACGGGAAGTGGAGAAGTCGTGCAGCGATACTCACCCTGAGGTCTCCCTTCTTGGACAGAGCTGGGAACAACAGATCAGATGTGCTATTCTGAATGCCATTCCCCATCCCCTTCGATTCACAGACTGATTCTTTGTTGTTGTTAGGTGTTATGGAGTGTACAACAGAACGAAACCCTGCCCGGTCCTACACCATCCTCACAATCATTGCTGTGTTTGAGCCCATTGTTGTAGCCACTATGTCAATCCATCTCATTAAGGGTCTTTCTCCTTTTCACTGACCCTCTACCTCACCAAGCATGGTGTCTTTTTAACACTTTAAAGAGGTCTTTTGAGCAGATTTGCCCAATGCAATACGTCATTTGACTTCTTGATCGCTGCTTCCATGGGTGTTGATTGTGGATCCAAGTGAAATTAAGTCCTTGACAACTTCAGTATTTTCTCCATTTATCACGATGTTGCTTACTGGTCCAGTTGTGAGGATTTTTGTTTTCTTCACTGGGTTGTCCATAAGGAAGGCTGTAGTCTTTGATCTCCATCAGTAAGTGCTTCAAGTCCTCTTCACTTTCAGCAAGCAAGGTTGTGGCATCTGCACATCTCAGGTTGCTAATGAGTCTTCCTCCAATCCTGATGCCCTGTTCTTCTTCATATAGTCCAGCTTCTCGGATTATTTTCCTAGTGTACAGACTGAATAAGTATGGTGAAAGGATACAACCCTGACACACACCTTTCCTGATTTTAAACCATGCAGTATTCCCTTGTTCTGTTCAAAGCATAAGGTACCCCTTGGTCTATGTACAGGTTCCATATGAGAACAATTAAGTGTTCTGGAATTTCCATTCTCACCAAGTTGTCCATAATTTGTTATGATCCACACAATCGAACGCCTTTATATAGTCAATAAAAACAGATGAACCATCTTTCTGAAGTTCTCTGATTTCAGCAATGATTCCCCCTTGTTCCACTTCCTCTTCTGAATCCCGCTTGAATTTCTGGCAGCTCCCTGTCAATGTACTGCTGAAACCGTTTTTGAATTATCTTCAGCAAAATTTTATTTGCCCGTAAGATTGATGATAGTGTTCAATAACTCCTGCATTATGTTAGATCACCTTTCTTTGGAATGGGGTCAAATATGGATCTCTTCCAGTCGGTTGACCAGGTAGCTGTCCTCCAGATTTCATGGCATAGGTGAGTGGAGTACCTTCAGTGCTGCATCCGCCTGTTGGAATATCTCAGTTGGTATTCTGTCAATTCCTGGAGCATTGTTTTTTTGCCAATGCCTTCAGTGCAACTTGGACTTCCTCCTTCAATACCATCAATTCTTGATCATATGCTACCTCCTGAAATGGTTGAATGTCGACCTGCTTTTTGGTACAGTGACTCTGTATATTTCTTCCATCTTCTTTTGATGCTTTCTTCATCGTTCATTATTTTACCCATTTTGTTGTTGCTAGTAGCTGTCGAGTCGGTTCCTACTCATAGCGCCCCTGCACAACAAAACAAAACACTTCTGGTCCTGCGCCATCCGTACAATTGTTGTTATGCTTGAGCCCATTCTTGCAGCCACTGTCAATCCACCTCGTTGAGCGTCTTCCTCTTTTCCACTGACCCTGTACTTTACCAAGCATTATGTCCTTCTCCAGGGACTGATCCTTTCTGACAGCTTGTCCGAAGCATGTAAGACGTAGTCTTACCATCCTTGCTTCCAAGGAGCATCCTGATTGTACTTCTTCCAAGACAGATTTGTTCGTTCTTTTGGCAGTCCATGGTATATTCAATATTCTTCACCAACAGCACAATTCAAAGGTATCAATTCTTCTTTGGTCTTTCTTATTCATTTTCCAGCTTTCACATGCATATGATGCCATTGAAAATACCGTGGCTCGGGTCAGGTGCACCTTAGTCTTCAAGGTGACATAGAATCCTTCAAAAATGTAACTTGAGGCTTGAATTTTTTCTTCAGTTCTTTCATCTAGAAAAATGCCAAGTGTGTTCTTCGCTTTTGGTTTTCTAGCTCCAGGTCTTTGCACATTTCCTTGTAATACTTTACTTTGTCTTCTCGAAATCTTCCTTTCAGCTCTTTTACTTCATCATTTCTTCCTTTCACTTTAGCTGCTCTAAGTTCAAGAGCAAGTCTGAACTTAGAGTCAGAGTCTCTTCTGACATCCATTTTGATCTTTTCTTTCTTTCCTGTCTCTTTAATGACCTCTTGCTTTGTTTTCAAAAACCCGTTGCCGTGGAGTCAATTCTGACTTATAGCGACCCTATTGGGCAGAGTAGAACTGCCCCATATGGTTTTCAAGGAGCGCCTGGTAGATTCGAACTGCTGACCTTTTTGTTAGTAGCCGAACTCTTAACCACTACGCCACCAGAGTTTCCTTCGCTTTCTTTAGATGTGCTAATATCACTGATTACTCCTGGGCTCTGTGTATGTGTGTGTGTGTGTGTGTGTGTAAAACACACGTACATGGTACAGAATTCAGAAGGAACAAAAGGTTATTCAGTGAAAAATAAGTATCCTTCTGCCCTGTTCCCAGAATGACAGTATTTGATTTTCTGTTCCTGCTTGTCTGGGAGAAGGCCTCAGCTTTCATCTTGGCTGCTGGGCTCGTGTCTTGCCTCCAGCTACGGTGCTGCCTCTTCAGTAAAACAGAAGTAAGAATACCTACCACATGAGGTTGTTTGGGCCAAATGCAAATGTGCATAAAAATGTTCTAGGCCTGCTAAAGCATTGTGCACTCCAGGTTATCACTAGTAGAGACAAATCACTGTTCTCATTCCCCATAACTCAGGCTAGAAAGGTCTGAGGGACTAGGATGTGTAGATCTTGGGTTAGCAAAGGAAAGGTTTAGAAGGTGGAAGATAATAGGTTGTTATAATGTGGAGGAGAGCTGGAGTTAAGAGCAAAAGGGAAACGAGAGGCTGAAGGAAGATGTCGGTCAGGTTATGCTTTGTAACAAATAACCACAAAATGCATGCAACAATAAGCATTTCTTTCTTACTCAGCATTTGTGGGTCAGCTGGGGCAACTCCACTTGAGGTTGTAGCTCTTGAGAGTGGCTAGGGCAGCTTTGTTCCACGTGTCTTATTCAGGGCTAGGCTAGAGGGACCCAGCACCCTAGAGTATGTTTTTCTGGTGATGGCAGAAGCATAAGGTGCCAAGCCACACGGCACAAGCATAACATCTGCCAACAACCTTTGGCCAAAATAAGTCACATGGCCAAGTCCAAAGTCAAATGGAGTAATACACACTCTACCACCATGAAATGGTGGCAAAGGTATGTTTTACTGGGAAGTGAATAACTGGGAGCAATAGTTCAATCTCATCTCTCTACATTCCCTTCCTAGATGATAACACTCATCCTTCACAGCCTTGAATACCACACATTTGCTAAGGGCTCCTTAACTTACATTCCAGCCCACACCTGTCCCCTAAATGCCAACTACCATTAGTTCCCACAATCCTCCCCCCACCCCCATCTCCACTTGCACATCTCACATACTTCTCCAGACGGAACTCTTGGTTCCCAGTCCACACCCCAAAGCTGATCTCAGTAGTGGTTGCTCCTTTTATCCTCTTGCTCAAGGCTGAGCTGGAGGATTGCCTTTGACCCACTTTCTCATCCCCCCCCCCACTACATACAAACCATCAGCATGATGCTGCTTCCAAAATGTGCCACTCCCTGGTCCAAGCTCCCAGCATCTCTCACCTGGACAACTGCTATAGCTTCATAACTGCTCTCCCTGCTTCTGCTACTGCGCTCTTCAGTCTTTGTCACAGCAGAATGACACTCATAGGCTGTAGGTCAGATCATGTCACTCTTCTTTCCAAACTTCTGATGGCTTCCATCTCAGAGAAAATCCAAAGCCCTCGAAAGACGTATGCAGTCCTACATAGCATGCCCTTCACTTCCCCACATGACTGCATTCAGAGGGTACTCTGGCCCTCACACATTCTTCTCCAGCCACACCGCCCTTCTTACTGCTCTGCAAACACCATCAGGCAAACACTGGCCTCAGGTCCTTCACATTTGCTGTTCCTTCTTCCTGGAATGCTCTTTCCCCCAAACATCTGCACTGCTAGAGCCCCTGCTTTTCTTTCTCAGGAAAATTTCCCCTTGCCACCTTATCTAAAACATCACCCCTGACCCAAACTTTCAGATTCCCTTCTTAACACTATCAAATATATGATACAATTCACCTATTTATTTTGCTTATTTTTTTGTCCCTAAGGAGCCCTGGTGATATGGTGGCTAAGCACTCGGCTGCTAACCAAAATGTTGGAGGTTCAAACCCAGCACCTGCTCCATGAAAAAACAGATTGGTGATCTGCTTCCATAAAAGATTAAAAAAACAAAACAAAACAACACATTGCAGTCAGTCAATTCCAACTCATAGCAACCTTATAGGACAGAGTAGAACTGCCCCATAGGATTTCCAAGGTTGTAATCTTTACAGAAGCAAATTGCCACATCTTCCTCCCTTGGAGCAGCTGATAGGTTCGAACCCCTGACCTTTCGTTGAGCAGTCAAGTGCTTAACTACCAGGACTCCTCTGTGGGGTAGTTCTACTGTGTCCTATAGGGTCACTATGAGTTGGAATGACTCAATGGCACACAGTAGCATTTTCTTTCTCTACTGAAGAAAGTGTATGCTCCATATTTGGTGATTGTCCCAGTTTGCCCAGGACAGTGATTGTTTTAACACTGAAATTATCATGTCCTGGGAAATCCTTCATTCCCAGGCAATCCAGATGGTTGGTCATCCATTAGGACAGGAATTTTTCTCAGTTTTGTTCACTACTGTATTTCTATTCTTGGTGCTTAGCACATTGCCTGGCACTCAATAAATAGTGGTTGAATGAATGGTTGGATAAACAGTCAGAGTGATGGTTTGAAAACTTAAATCAGATCACATCTTTACCATGCTAAAAACTCTTCAATAGCTCTACATGGCTCTTAAAATCTAAACTCCTTAGTGTGGCCTCTGAAGCCCTCCTCTGCTGGCCCCTGCCTACAGTATCTCATTCCTTCTCTCCCTCCACTCTCTCCGAGCTTGAGATCAGGGCAGTCTGATCCCTTCCAGCGCACCAAACTTCTTCAAATCTGTAGGCTTTGTGGGTGCTGTTTTACTCTTCTAACACTCCTCTTCCTACCTTAATGTGGTTGTGGCGTCTAAAGCCATGGCAGCCATTTTGTGGCCATGACGAAACAAACCCAAAGATGAAAACCACGAAGCTAAGGGTGGCAGAGCAGAAAAAGAGAAGCTCTTTGGTCTTGGCCACATTGTTAGCCAGCTGAACCAACACCAGCACCTGCCTACTTCCAGTTTTTTGTTATGTAAGTAAAATAAACCCCGATTGTTTAAGTCACCATTAACCAAATTCTCTGTTACTTGCAAATGAACACATTCCTAACTGTGGCTTGGATAACTCTGGAGAGTTGAGGAATCCAGTTAGAAAATCATGGTTGTGGAAGTCCAGCGGCATAATGACTTGAACTTAAGCCCAGATTTTGGTTTTGGTGATTGAATGAATGCAGAGCCTGGAAACATTGCTTTTGAGGCCACTGAAAAGAGAGGGAGAAAAAGTCACACACGCTGTTGACCAGGACATGATCGGTGGAATTTCCAAAACTGACAGAGAGAAATCTGCACGGAAGGTTAGGGGTAAAAGATGTAAGATTTTGTCACATGGCAAGGTATAAAGAATTAATTAATTTTTTTTTTTAGTCTCTACCATGCTGTAGACACTGTGTCTAAAGTTTTACATGTACCAGCCCATAAAAACCTCCCACATTACAGAGGAGGAAGTTGAAGTTCAGGGAAGAAATGAAGTAAACACCCAAGAGCTATAGATTCAAAGCAATCCTGATCACAAGCCTGGAAGGTTTTTGTTTTGTTTTTAACTGAGAAGCTGATTTTAAAGTTGATATGGAACTGCAGAGGACCTAGAGTACCCAGAACAATCCTGGAAAAGAGGAACAGCATTGGAGAAATAATAACAACGGATTTTAAGACTTACTATAAAGCTAGTGTTATCGAAACAACATAGTATTGCTATAAAGATAAATAAATAAATCAATAGAACAGAATAAAGAATCCAGAAATAGACCCACACATATACAGACAACTGATCTTTGATAAAGGGCATCCTTGTCTTGTTCCTGTTCTCACAGGGGATGTTTTCAGCCTCTCTCCATTAAGAATGATGTTGGCTGTTGGTTTGTATAGATGCCCTTTATTATATTGAGAAATTTCCCTTCTATACTTGTTTTATTGAGAGTTTTATTAGGAATCGGTGTTGGCCTTTGTTGAATGCCTTCTCTGCTTTGAAATGAGCATGCGATTCTTTTATTTTTCTGGTGTCAAATTTTACTTTTTAGTATAAACACAGGATTGCTAAATAAAATATTAACAAATAATAGAAATATTCTATATCTTGAACTGAGTGATGGTTACATAATTATTTGAGCTCCTCACATATGATTCGTGCCCTTTTCTCTAAGTGTGATATCCTTCAATAAAACTTTTTAAAATGTACACTAGAATGTTAAATACAAGCTCAGACAACCTACAGTGACCCATAGACCTATGAGCAAGAAATAAATGGTTTGTTGCTGAAAGTCACTGTATCTTTTTTTTGTTATTAAGTGAATAAACCAAACGCTTCTAAAACTAGCATAGCAGGAGCAGGGTGGGGGTGGCAGGTGCATAGTATTCCATTGTGTGACTATACCATAATTTATTTATCTATTCATCCATTGATGGGCACCTTGGTTGCTTCCAGCTTTTTGCTATTGTAAACAGTGCTGCAATGAACATGGGTGTGCATATATCTGTTCCTGTAAAGGGTCTTACTTCTCTAGGATATATTCCAAGGAGTGGGATTGCTGGATTGTATGGTAGTTCTATTTCTAGATTTTTAAAGAAGAGCCAAATCCATTTCCAAAGTGGTTATACCATTTTACATTCCCACCAGCAGTGTATAAGTGTTGCAGTCTCTCCACAACCTCTCCAACATTTATTATTTTGTGTTTTTTGGATTAATGCCAGCCTTGTTGGAGCGAGATGGAATCTCATTGTAGTTTTGATTTGCATTTCTCTAATGGTTAATGATCATGAGCATTTCCTCATGTAAGCTACCTGAATGTTATCTTTAGTGAAGTGCCTGTTCATATCCCTTGTCCATTTTTTAATTGGATTATTTGTCTTTTTGTAGTTGAGTTTTGCAGTATCATGTAGGTTTTAGAGATCAGACGCTGATCAGAAATGTCATAGCTAAAAACTTTTTCCCAGTCTGTAAGTAATCTTTTGACTCTTTTGGTGAAGTCTTTGGATGAGCATAGGTGTTTGATTTTTAGCATCTCCGAGCTATCTAGTTTCTCTTCTGCATTGTTAATAATGTTTTGTATACTGTTTATGCCATGTATTAGGGCTCCTAGCATTGTCCCTATTTTTAATTCCATGATCTTTATTATTTTAGATTTTATTTTTAGGACTTTGATCCATTTTGAGTTAGTTTTTGTGCATGGAGTGAGGTATGGGTATCCAAAGCTATTGTATCTTTTTTAACAGCCTGCTAAAAGGTGAGGCATTCGACTTGAGGGCAAGGATTGTGTGTTTTGTCCACTGCTGTGACTCCTAATAATGCCCACAACACAGTAAACTGTCCATAAATACTTGTTACTAAAAATTAAATAAATTAAGCGGCAAGTAAGTCTAGAAAAATATCAAGAAATAATACATTTTAACCAAGTAGAACTTTTTTTCCCAAGTGTAAATATAAGGAATGCCATTCAACATAATTTATTGCGTTAGTATATACTGAAAGAGAAAAATAAATACTGGAAAGACTTAGTAAACATTCCTAAAGCCCACTTTTCAGACAAAGATTAGACAAGCCAATAAAACAAAAAATTAATACACATGAGGAACATGCTTCTTGGTTCAATCAAATATACAAGACCAAATGGGCAGCTCCTGTCCAGAAGCAGGATGAGAAGGCAGGAAGGGACTGGAACTGGATGAACTGACACAGAGAACCTGGGGTGGAAAGGAGAAGCATGCTGTCACATTGTGGGGATTGCAACCAATGTCACAAAACAATAGGTGTATAAATTCTTGAATGAGAAATTAACTTGAACTGTAAACTTTCACCTAAAGCACAATAAAATAAAATAAAATAAAAGATGAATGGATAAGCAAATTGTGACAAATTCATACAATGGAATACTACTCAACATTAAGAAGGAATGGACTACTGATACACATGACAACATGAATGACTCTCAAGGAAGTTATGCTACATGAATGAAGCCAGACAAAAGAGTATATACTGGATGATTCCATTCATAGAAAAGTTGAGAAAACACAAAGTAATCTATAGTGACAGAACGCAGATCAGTGATTGCCTGGGGACAGGGCATGGTGAGGGAGGGTTGGAAGGCAGGAATTCCAAAGGGGCACGAGGAAACTTTTGAGAGTGATGGGTATGGTCACTATGTTGATTGTGGTTATGGTTTCATGGGTGTATACATCATGTCAAAACTTAACAAATTATTAAGTGTAGTTTACTTTATGTCAGTGATGTCTCAATAAAACCCTATTTAAGAAATACCCAAGAGCACACGGGGGATCAGCAGTGGAGTCAGAACCTTACCAGCTCTCTAGGGCTGGAGAGCCTGAGCTCCCTTCACACCCCCAGGCTGCACCCCAGATGATCAAGGTCTGTTGCCTGGAGCTATGCACGTGAAAATTATGGCTGGAATAGCTGGAATTCTTCATCTAAACTGCAGGAAATCCAGAGGATTCTGGGCACCACATGAGACTATAAGAGGAAAGAAATAGTTCATTTTCTGAGAAAAATGAAGCATATTTTATGCAGTCCTGGAGCCTCTAAAACACCACTGCCAGCCTTTCTCCTTGACAATTTGGGGGGCCAGGGATGGGTGCTGGAAAAATAAAATCCCAGTTTTGCCTGCCCTCTGCAGCCAGGGTCTCAGGCAGAGGTAGTCACAGCACACATGAGGACTCAGGGGACACCAAGGTGGTATGGGGGTTACAGAGGAGGTGGAACGCCTGCCACATCTGAGCTCATAACTGAGGCACTGCTGTCTTCCAGGTTGCACTGTTATCTCTTGACTGTTGGTCTGATCCCTCCAGCTGTCTCCTGTGTCTGTATCTCTGAAATGGGAGCTCATGCTGAGCACACAAAAGGTATGTCACAGATGCAGCTCATTTCTCCTTCAAAACAAGGCTTTGCTTTGTCCAAATTTCCCCCTCTCCAATCTGAGCAATGGAAATGGTATGGAAAACTCCAGCATGGGAGTGTTCAGATTTATTTGAGTTGTGCAAGTGGGAAAAAATGTGCTTTTGCCAAAATTAAAAAATTCCCCCAGCCTTTCCTCTGAAACATGGTTTGAACCAGAACCGGTTAGAAATTTGCATTTCTAACAAGTTCCCAGGCGATGCTAATGCTTCTTGTTAGATAACAATTCTGAGAACCACTAGCAGAGCAGCCCTTCTCAAAATGTATTATACAGAAGAATCACCTGGGGCTCTTATTAAAATGTAGATTCTAATTCAGTATATCTGGGGCTGAAATACAAATTTTCATCAGGGGTTTGAACCAGAATGAACCAGTTTGAAGCCCTGCTCTGAAAACAATTTTCAAACCTCTGAGCCTAATACGTATGCTTGTCAGTTTTTTCATCTCTCTGAAGAATGAATTGTACTTCCACATGCAGGCAATCATTTGTGTGTAGATGCAGAGGGTAGAGTCAGAATAGAGGCTAGACAATCTTGAAAATGAAGCATATGATGAGTGGGAAGTGCAAGCTCCTAAATGCCCATGTCCTTTGACTTTCCAGTGCACTAAGGAGACCATTTCTTAACAACAGCAAACTGCTGTGTCGCTATTCTTCTTCTTTATCCCTCCAAGTTCATTCATTCATCCATTCCCTAAACATTAACTGAAAGTCAACTATGGTAGGCAGCTTCCAAAATGGCTCCCAGTGATTACCGCCTCCTGTTACTCACACTGTTGAGTATGGGCTGGACTTCTAATGAATAGAATATGGCACAAGTGATGGGATGGGACTTGAAGATTAGGTTACAAAAGACAGTGATTTCTGTCTTGCCTGCACTTTTTTTGTGGTTCTTCTCACTTGCTCCCTCTGATGAAGTTGGCTGCCATGTTGTGAGCTCCCCTATGAAGAAGCCCACATGGCAAGAAACTGAGGGCAGCCTCTGGCCAGCAGCCAGCAAGGAACTGAAGTGCTCAATCCAATAGCCTGCAAGAAACTGAATCTTACTAACAACAACGTGAGCTTGGAATCAGATTTTTCCCCATTCAAGTCTTCAGGTGACACCACAGCCTCAGCCAACGACTCGACTCCAGCCTCGTGAGAGATGCTGAGCCAGAGGACCCTGGTAAGCCACATCCAGATCCCTAACCCACAGTAACTGTGAGATAATACATGTTGTTGTTGTTTTAAACCATTAAGTTTTGGGATAGTTTGTTATGATGCAATAAATAACTCATGCACCAACTATGTGCCAAGCACTATTCTTGGCACTGAGGACATAGCAGAGCACAAAACATGCACAAATCTCTGCCCTCATGGAGCTGACAGTCTAGTGAGGGGAGGTAGACAATAGATAAACAAATATGTAAGAACAATACAACATATCAGATGATGCAGAGAAAAATAAAGTAGAAAGGAGAATGGGGAAGTGCCAGGGTGCAGCAGGTGGAGGTGATGGTGGTTGTAGTTTTAAATAGGGTGGTCAGGAAAGGCCTCCCTGAGGAGGTGGCATTTGAGCAGAGGCCTGCAAGAGGTGATGGAGTGAGTCATGGGCTATCTGGGGGAAGAGTGTTCCAGGCAGACAAAATAACGTGGAATGAGTTTTTGTTTTGTTTGACAAAATAAAGTTTAGAGAAGGAAAGGCCCTTGGCTTCTCTTTTCATCCTATAGGAAAATAACTAAATACAAGCACCCCACCAGAAATGCCTCCCAACTTTCCTCCTGCTTCCACAGAGTGCCAAAGATAGACGAGACAGCCGTAAGTTGTGTTTCTGTTTTTTTGTTGCTTATATCTCCGATATAGACAGCTACTCACCTTAGAAGGCAGGGATTTCTATGGTTTTCAGATGAGGAAGAAAGTTACTTGATGCCTCCTTGTCCCACCGTCTGCCCTGATATGGCTTTCCTGCTTGACTTGGAGTGTAGGATGTAGGAACTGGGTGACGGGGACGCCATGCCAGAGGGATGCCATCTGGAGAAGACTTGACCTGTCTGATTCGCTCCAGGACCCTTGAGGCCACCAACTGACTCTTGGCCAGACCCCCTCAGGGTCTAAGACAGAGCCACTCTAGCTGTCAAGATATGGTTGGATCTGATAAACACTATGATATAGATGAAACTTGGAAACATTGTGTTAAGTGAAAGAAGTCAGCCTCAAAAGGATAAATGCTGTATATGAAGTATCTAGAACACAAAATATATAGAGACAAAAACTTAGCAGTGGTTACCAGGTGGTAGGGGAAGGAGGAAATGGGAAGTTATTGATTAGGGATAGAGGGTTTCTAAGGAGCCCTGGTGGCACAATGGTTAAGTGCTCAGCCTCTAACCGAAAGTAAGCAGTTTGAACCCACCCAGTGACTCTATTGAAGAAAGACCTGGTGACCTGCTTCCATAAAGATTAAAGCCAATAAAAAACCCTATGGGCAGTTCTACTCTGTCACATGGGGTCCCTACTCAACAGCACCCAACAACAGCAGCAACTGAATTTCTCCTTGGGGCAATAACCTTTTTTTTTTTTGGAAAGGGATGGTGGTGACAGTTGCACGGTACGATGAATGTAATTAATTAATGTCACTGAATTATACACTTAAGACTGACTGAAACAGCAAATTTTTTGTGTTATATATTTTACCACAATAATAAGAAGAAGAGGAAGAAATGGTTGGAAACGGGGCCACTGACGACCACTTATTTCCATCTATACAGGCCACAGGCTTATCTGAGGAATTCAATGGAAGAGCAGTTTACAAAATGATTTTTGAGCTGCCCTGTGAAGAATGTAGGTGTGATAAAGTTATTCTGTTGAGCAGGGGATGCAGTGGAGGTTTTGATAGACTCAGCAATTATCCTTTCCCACAGCCCTGCGGTAAGAGTGAACACTGAGGCTGTGATGCTGGGGCTGCCCAATGGAGAATACTATTTGTGAGAACAGGTCCCAAGATCAGTTCCCTTCAGAAATGTGACCAGACCTTTGGCCCAAGTCAGAATCAAATGACTGCTTCTGATTTCTGTCAAACACTGGCTTTATTTGATGTCTTTCACACACAAGAAAGAGGATATGAACCTTTCAGCCAGCCCATGTTATCTGGAAAGACTGTGTAGGTCTTCATAGTGCCCCACCTGGGCCTCCAAGAGTTCCTTGCTTCTCCCTAGACAGAGAGGAAAGGTGAAACAAAAACATTGCCCAACAAACAAAAATGAGGAGCTGTGTCACCAGCAAACCCACATTAATGAAACAGGTGTAGAGCAGAAGGACAGTGACTCCAAACGGAAGCATGAGAATGCAGGAAAGTGTGGAAAGGAATGAAAAAGGTAAATATATGGGTAAAATATAAATGCATATTGACAATATACAGGAGAATAATAAAAATGTCTTGTGAAGTTTAAAATACATATGGAATTAAAATGCATGACAACAAAAGCAAAAAAATTGGGAAAGGTGTAAATGGAGTTTAAGTATTCTAAAATATTTACATTGTCATAAAAATGATAAAGTATTAATTCATATTAGACTTTAATAAGTCAAGGGTGCATATTGTAATCTCTAGGGTGACCACTAAAAGAATAGAAAAAGAATATATTTAAATAATAAGCTAAATGAGATGAAATAACAAAAAAATACTTAATCCAAAACAAAGCAAGAAAGGAAAAAAAAGGAACGTAAAACAAATAAAAAACGAATAGTTATTAGTGGTTACCAGAGGTGAGGAAAAAAAACAAAAACCAAACCCACTGCTGTCAAGTCTATTCTGACACATAGCAACCCAGTAGGACAGAGTAGAACTGTCCCATAGGGTTTCCAAGGAGGGGCTAGTGGATCCCGGGAGTGGGAGGGAGAAGGAAATGGGTGGGGGGAGTTATTGCTTATGGAGCACTAAGTTTTGGTTTATGGTGATGGAAAAATTGTATTGATTAAGGGTAGAGTTGCCCAGCTAACTAGTGTAATTGCTGTCAATAAGTTGTACACCTGCAAAAAGTTGAATTGGCAAAAGTTGTGTGTTAGATATATTTATAACAACAAGAACAAAAGAGCAGCTGCTAACGCTGCTTATGTACAACCAAACACCTCATGGGTTTTGGTTTCTTGTTTTAGAGATTTAGGGTCTTGGTTTCATGGAATTCCAATCAGTTGGCCTAACACTGTGTTCTAAAGTATTTACCTGTTCATTGGTAGCACCTGGAGTCTTAAAATCTTGCAAACAGGTATTCAAGGTACAATGGGTCTGTTCAGCTGAAGCAACAAAGGAAGAAGGAGAGTCAGGAATAGGAGGGAGAAATTAAATGTGTGTCTAATTGCCTCCATGAACAATTGTCTCCTTTGTCATGAGACCAGAAGAACTGGATGGTGCCTGGCTACCATTACTGAAAGCTTTGATCAAAGATTCTATAGAAGAATCCTGATCAAAGTGGAGAAAATGCAGAGCAGAATTTCAAATTTCCATGGAATCCAGACTTTCTAGAGCCAGAGGCTAAAAAATAACCTGCAACTATTGCCCTGAGATAATAATAATTTAGCTTAACCAGTAAAGAATGTCTGCCTTGAGCATTGTGCTCTTTTAAGAACTATCTGTATGGGATCAAACTGACAACAGCAACTCAAAAGATTAGATAGGAAACTTAGGGGGCAGTGAGTTTATTTTATTGGGGGAAGAACAATTCACAAAAGAAGGGTGAGAATGGTTACACAACTTGAAGAATGTAGTCAATGTTACTGAATTGTACATGTAGGAATTGTTGAATTGGTTTATATTTTGCTGTGTATATTCTAAGCAACAACAAAAAATTAATTATAAAGAAAAGAATAGTAAGATGGTAGATTTGAACCTAAGTATATTATCAATTTCATTAAATATAAATGGACTAAATATTGTCAGATTGCATTTTTTTTTTTTTTAATGATGTTGACCCAGGGAGCATGCACCCTGCCCCTCTTCTCCTTTCTTACTACTTAGAAGGCTGACTCAATGGCTAGAGCTGTCATGAGGCTATTTGAATCCAGAAGCTATGGTCAAAAACGAGGAGAAGCAGAAAGACAGAGGCTGGGATACTGAACACGCTGTGGAGCTGCCATAAGGACTCTAGATTACCTGCCTCCAGATTTAATGCCTTGTGAAAGAAAAATAAATCCCTAACTTGTTTAAGATTAAGCCATTTATCGTAAGGTGTCTTTTAGTCACGGCCAAACACAATCCCTGACACACAAGATTTGACATTATGTCTATAAAACTCACTGATTATCAGATACTAACCTTAGCCAAATTAAAATCACTGGGTTGTATAGCAAGAAGCCCTGGTGATGCAATGCTTAAGCACTCGGCTGCTAACCAAAAGGTTGGTGGTTTGAGCCCACCAGCTGCTCTGTGGGAGAAAAATGTGGCAGTCTGCTTCCATAAAGAGTACAGATTTGGAAACCCTATGGGGCAGTTCTACTCTGTTCTATAGAGTTGCTATGAGTCAGAATCGACTCGAGGGCATTGGGTTTTTTTTTTTTTTAGGGGTGTTATGTAGCACATATATCTATACTGAGCATGGTGTGATTTCACTTCAACAGAAGAGGCTACTTGGACCAGTCAGATCACAGGATAAGTTTTATCCATTAGAACCCAGCCTCAGGCACATTCATCTCCCATACCCAGAGTGATATCGCTACAGTACTTTATAAGCAACTTTAATGAATTTGGGGGGAAAAGGTGTTTCCTGTAGGCAGCCGCCAATCATAAAACAATATAGATCTTCCCATGGCAAAAACAAATGTCCACGTATTAAATTCATTCATTCAACAAATATTCTTAGAGCACTTAACTATGGGCCAAACACTGTTTTAGCCACTGGGGATACAGCAATGAACAAAACAGACAAAAATCTACACAGATAACAGTCTAGTGGGGAAGACAAACAATAAACAAATAAGTGAAATAAATAGTACATACAATGGTAATAAGTTGATGGGGAAAAAAACGGAGAATGGGGAACAGGGAATGGGGTAAATTGCGATTTAAATAAGGTGGTCAGGAAAGGTGATACTGAAAGGTGATGTTTAATAAAAGACCCAAAGACAGTGGGCTGGAGACAAATGACTTGGGGAAAAAGTTTCCATCAGCTCATGCCAGAGCAACAGGAGAGATTCTGGAGGACAACTTGTCCTCATGAGAGGTTTTGGTTGCAAATGTTTGTTGCTTGTTTAGAACTGTCCTTGTACTTAGAGAGGAGAAAGGGGGTCCCCCTACAAGGCGGTTAAGAGATGAGGATTTAAAGAACTGCTCTGTGCAGAGGACAATTCTTGAGCATGTTCTGGATGCCAGGCGTGTGCTAAGAGCACTTTAGTTAGATGGCTTCATTCATGCTCACGACAACCCTATGTATGAGGTAGATTCTATTATTATGTTGGTTTTACGTAAGATGAGTGAGACTAAGGCTGATCTTTTTGCCCAAGGTGGCAAAGTTCAGAAACAGAGCAGGAGGAGGCTTTCCCAAGTTCATGTCCTCAGCACCTTACAAACCCACCCCCTCCCATCTCAAAGGACTGCCAATCAGGCCAACATGAAGGGTAAATAGCAAGGGCTGGAGGGAACTTGGCCAGTTCAGAAGCGAACAGAGCAGAAGGATTATTTGGCCCCTCTAGGAAGCCCTGGCTGAACATTTCTCTCCTCCTCTGACTGTGGCATCAGGAGGGGCTCTATGGGTCCAGGGGGCTGGCGGCAGCTGCAGGTGCAGGGGGACAATGGGTCAGGCCCCCAGCATTAAGGACTTTGCAGCTGCAGAGACTAGGGGCTCTGCCCCTTCTCCCATCCCCACTCCCCTCCCCCACCGGACGACTGCTGTCCCTGGACCTTCCTCCCCCGGCCATTGTTCCTCATGGAAATGAGGTTGTGGGACAGATGCTTTCTTGGCAGCCCCTTGATGGCCGCCAGACCCAAAGGGAGGGGGCCTGGAATGTGTGGGGATATTAGCTCCCCTGGGGAAACACAGATGGAGTCCTGACTCCTCAGCCTTCCCGTAAACAGGACAGCTCAGCCATCAGGACAGGGACAGGAACTGGACCCCACAGGGGCACAGGACGTGGAGACATATGGTCAGTGCTTACCCTGGATTTCAGATGCTGTCTCAGGGCTCCACTTTTCTAAATAGCAGGGGAGAGAAATGAGAGCGAGGGAATTCCCACATCAGTGCACTGAAAAAGAGACCCAATGTTCCCTCCCTTTTCCCTCCTTCCCATTTAAGTTTCTGAAGTGCCAGGTGCTGTGCTGGCACTTTACATGCATTACCTCATTTAATCCTCCCAACAAGCCTGTGAGGGAAATCCATTTCACAAAGGAGGAAACTGAGGCAGAATAAGTGGCCACACACTCAAGATTATATACCACCAAGTTTAACTGACCCAGAAACCCTAGCTCTTAACCACTGTGATATACACTTTCTCTCTCTCCCCCTGTCCATTTTTTCCTTTCTAGTCTTTCATTCCTCCCTCCATTTTCTTCCTTTCTTCCCATTCTTTTTTCCTCTTTCCCCTTATTCTTCATATTTATTGGTCAAATAAATATTTATAAATCAACTACTATGTGCCTTGCACTGGGCATAAAGTAGTGAAGAAAGACAAAGCCCCTCCACCACTGAGTTTACATTCCACTGGGGGGAGACCAAGAATAAAAAAATAAAACAAATAAAATATTGTCATTGTTGTTAGTTCCCCTTGGGGTCCATTCCAACTCATGGAGACCGCATGTGTTTTTAGTAGTAATAAAGTAACTTACTGTTGTCAGGAAAATAAGAAGAGTGATGTGCCAGAGAGTGATGGGGGGGGGTGCTGTTTTTAAATTGGGTGGTCAGGGAAAGCCTCTCGGGGGGTGGGGGGGGGAGACATCTGAGATCAGACATGAAAAAAAAAAAGGAACTTACCATGTGAAAACGTGGAGCCAGAGTGTTCCAGGTAGTGCACGTGCAAAGACTCTGAGACAGGAAGGATTTTGGCAGGTTTGAGGCACCAAAAGCTGGAGTACAGTGAGCAAAGGAGCAAAGGAGAGGGCAGATGTAGATGAGGTGGGAGGGGTAGAGGGACTGTGTAGGCAAGAGTAGACTCTGGAGCAGCAAAATGTAAGTCATGTTTCTCCAGATGCAGGGTAGAGAATAGGTTGAAGGGGACAGGCAATAGTAGAAGCAGATGACTTTCCAGTAGAAGAAAAGGCACTAGAATTACCCGACAGGGGACTCAAATCTCTAATATTCAGAGTAATCCAAGAGTTGAAGCAAAAAGCAGACAAAAATGAGGAAAAAATAGACAAATTTAAGGAAAAGGCAGACAAATTCATGGAAAATACAGACAAAAAGATGGAACAGTTTAGGAAAGTAATACAGGAACAAAATGCCAAAATAAATTCACAACTAGAAATCATACAGAAACACCAGTTAGAAATCTAAAAGATAAACAACAAGATTTCAGAAATGGACAATGTCATAGAAGGACTGAGGAGCAGGTTGAAACGATGGAAGAGAGAATCAACAAAATTGAAGACAAACACTTAGATACAACTCTGAGGAAAAATCAGAAAAAAGAATGAAGAAAAAGGAAGAAACTCTGAGAATTATGTGAGATATAATCAAAAGCAAAAGTGAGTGATCAGAGTTCCAGAAAAGGGAGAGAAAATGGAAAACACAGAGAGGATCATTGAAGAATTGCTGACAGAAAACTTTGCTAATATCATCAATGATGAAAAGCTGACCATCCAAGAAGCTCAATGAACCACATTAGGATTGACTCCAAAAGAAAAACACCAAGGCATATCATAATCACACTTGCTAAAACCAAAGACAAAGAAAAAACCCTGAGAGCCGCTTAAGAAAAACAAAAAGTCACATACAGAGGAGAAACAACAAGACTAAGCTCTGATTATTCGGTAGAAACCACGCAGGTGAGAAGGCAATGGGATGACAGACATAAAACCTTGAAAGAAAAAAGTTGCCAACCAAGAATAATATATCCTGCAAAACTTTCATTCAAATATGATGGTGAAGTTAAGACATTTCCAGATAAACAGAAATTAAGGGAATGTGTAAAAACCAAACCAAACTTACAAGAATTATTAAAAGGAGTCCTTCAGTCTGAGAACAAACAACATCAGACCACAGCCTGAATCTAGCATGCAAGATTGTACCAGCCAGATACCAACGTAGGAAATGAACTCTCAAGGACTATCGAAAACCAAAAGAATTGCAACAGGGAACCAGAGAGGTTAATCTGTAAATGACAACAACATCAGAACAATAAAAGAGGGAATAAACGGTATAGGTATAGAACTCCAATGGAGAAGAAGGCAAGGCGATACCAAGTACTAATAGACTGGTTCAAACCTAGGAAGATAAGGGTGAATTTCAAGGTAACCACAAAGAAAGTTAACAAGTCTACTCATCAAAATAAAGACAAAAAACATAAAGTCTCAATAAAAACAAAATCTACAAAAACAAAGAAACAGAAAGAAATCCACAAACAAAAGGAACTCAGCACAGGACATTCAAAAAAAAAATGAAATAAGTCAATCACAAAAGGACAAATATTGTATGAGGCCACGACTGTAAAAACTCATGAAAAGGTTTACATACAAGGGGTGGGGATGGAAAAACACTTAATAGACAATAGATAAGCAGTAATTTTGGTGAAGAGTAAGACAGTACACAATACTGGGGAAGCCAGCACAACCTGTACAAGGCAAGGCTACGGTAGCTCCATTGACACATCCAAACTCCCTAAGAGACTGAATTGCTGGGCTGAGGGCTGTGGGGACCATGGTCTCAGGGAACATCTAGCTCAATTGGCATAACATAGTTTATAAAGAAAATGTGTTCTGTATTCTAATTTGGTGAATCGCATCTGGGGTCTTAAAAGCCTGTGAGTGGCCATCTGGTCTCACTGGTCTCACCCCTTCAGAAGCAATAAAGAATGAAGAAAACTAAAGACACAAGCGAAAGATTAGTCCAAAGGACTAATGGACCAT
The DNA here is from genome assembly GCF_024166365.1 of Elephas maximus indicus. Classification (NCBI taxonomy): domain Eukaryota; kingdom Metazoa; phylum Chordata; class Mammalia; order Proboscidea; family Elephantidae; genus Elephas; species Elephas maximus. Next base: position 45,169,658 of record NC_064844.1, read on the forward strand.
ATCTACCATGGCCTCCAGCAGACTGAGTCAAGTATAACGAGATGGTGCCTGGCTACCACCACTGACTGCTCTGACAGGGATCACGGTAGAGTGTTCTGGACAGAGCTGGGGAAAAATGTAGAACAAAATTATAACTCAAAAAGAAAGACCAGACTTGCTGGCCTGACAGAGGCTGGAGAAACCCTGAGAGTATGGTCCCTGGAAACCCTTTCAGCTCAGTAATGAGGCTACTCCTGAGGTTCAACCTTCAGCCAAAGATTGAACAGGCACATGGAACAAAACAGGACCAAAGGGGCGCATCAGCCCTGGGGCAGGGACTGGAAGGCAGGAGGGAAAAGAAATGCTGGTAATAGGGAATTCAGGGTTGAGAAGGGAGAGTGTTGACATGTCATGGGGTTGTTAACAAATGTCATACAACAATGTGTGTACTAACTGGTGAGAAACTAGTTCTGTAAACCTTCATCTAAAGTTCAATAAAAGAGAAAAAAAATGTTATTTTCCTTAATAATTATTTGCCAAAATGTGTTACATGTTCTGTGTTTTCATCAATTGTGTACTAATAATTTAAACCAGAATAAAAAATTTAATTCCTAGAAACTTAAAATCACAGAATATTTTTAAATGTTTAAATTTTTTTTTTTTAGTAACTTTTATTAAGCTTCAAGTGAACGTTTACAAATCCAATCAGTCTGTCACATATAAGTTTACATACATCTCACTCCCTACTCCCACTTACTCTCCCCCTCTTGAGTCAGCCCTTTCCGTCTCTCCTTTCTTGACAATTTTGCCGGCTTCCCTCTCTCTCTATCCTCCCATCCCTCCTCCAGACAAGAGTTGCCAACACAATCTCAAGTGTCCACCTGATATAATTAGCTCACTCTTCATCAGCGTCTCTCTCCCACCCGCTGACCCGTCCCTTTCATTTCTGATGAGTTGTCTTCGGGGATCGTTCCTGTCCTGTGTAAACAGAAGGTCTGGGAAGCATGGCCGCCGGGATTCCTCCAGTCTCAGTCAGACCATTAAGTTTGGTCTTTTTATGAGAATTTGGGGTCTGCATCCCACTGATCTCCTGCTCCCTCAGGGGTCCTCTGCTGTGCTCCCTGTCAGGGCAGTCATCGATTGTGGCCGGGCACCAACTAGTTCTTCTGGTCTCAAGATGATGTAGGTCTCTGGTTCACGTGGCCCTTTCTGTCTCTTGGGCTCTTAGTTGTCGTGTGGCCTTGGTGTTCTTCATTTTCCTTTGCTCCAGGTGGGTTGAGACCAATTGCTGCATCTTAGATGGCCTCTTGTTAGCATTTAAGACCCCAGACGCCACATTTCAAAGAGGGATGCAGAATGATTTCATAATAGAATTATTTTTTTTTTAATAACTTTTATTAAGCTTCAAGTGAACATTTACAAATCCAATCAGTCTGTCACATATAAGTTTACATACATCTCACTCCCTACTCCCACTTACTCTCCCCGTCTTGAGTCAGCCCTTTCCGTCTCTCCTTTCTTGACAATTTTGCCGGCTTCCCTCTCTCTCTATCCTCCCATCCCCCCTCCAGACAAGAGCTGCCAACACAGTCTCAAGTGTCCACCTGATATAATTAGCTCACTCTTCATCAGCATCTCTCTCCCACCCGCTGACCAGTCCCTTTCATTTCTGATGAGTTGTCTTCGGGGATGGTTCCTGTCCTGTGTCAACTGAAGGTCTGGGGAGCATGGCCGCCGGGATTCCTCCAGTCTCAGTCAGACCATTAAGTTTGGTCTTTTTATGAGAATTTGGGGTCTGCATCCCACTGATCTCCTGCCCCCTCAGGGGTCCTCTGCTGTGCTCCCTGTCAGGGCAGTCATCGATTGTGGCCGGGCACCAACTAGTTCTTCTGGTCTCAGGATGATGTAGGTCTCTGGTTCATGTGGCCCTTTCTGTCTCTTGGGCTCTTAGTTGTCGTGTGGGCTTGGTGTTCTTCATTTTCCTTTGCTCCAGGTGGGTTGAGACCAATTGCTGCATCTTAGATGGCCGCTTGTTAGCATTTAAGACCCCAGACGCCACATTTCAAAGTGGGATGCAGAATGATTTCATAATAGAATTATTTTGCCAATTGACTTAGAAGTCCCCGCAAACCATGTTCCCCAGACCCCCGCACTTGCTCCGCTGACCTTTGAAGCATTCATTTTATCCCGGAAACTTCTTTGCTTTTGGTCCAGTCCAATTGAGCTGACCTTCCATGTATTGAGTGTTGTCTTTCCCTTCACCTAAAGCAGTTCTTATCTACTGATTAATCAATAAAAAACCCTCTCCCACCCTCCCTCCCTCCCCACCTCGTAACCACAAAAGTATGTGTTCTTCTCAGGTTTACTATTTCTCAAGATCTTATGATAGTGGTCTTATACAATATTTGTCCTTTTGCCTCTGACTCATTTCGCTCAGCATAATGCCTTCCAGGTTCCTCCATGTTATGAAATGTTTCACAGATTCCTCACTGTTCTTTATCGATGCGTAGTATTCCATTGTGTGAATATACCACAATTTATTTGACCATTCATCCGTTGATGGACACCTTGGTTGCTTCCAACTTTTTGCTATTGTAAACAGAGCTGCAATAAACATGGGTGTGCATATATCTGTTTGTATGAAGGCTCTTGTATCTCTAGGGTATATTCCTAGGAGTGGGATTTCTGGGTTGTATGGTAGTTCTATTTCTAACTGTTTAAGATAACGCCAGATAGATTTCCAAAGTGGTTGTACCATTTTACATTCCCACCAGCAGTGTATGAGAGTTCCAATCTCTCCTCAGCCTCTCCAACATTTATTATTTTGTGTTTTTTGGATTAATGCCAGCCTTGTTGGTGTGAGATGGAATCTCATCGTAGTTTTAATTTGCATTTCTCTAATGGCTAATGATCGAGAGCATTTTCTCATGTATCTGTTGGCTGCCTGAATATCTTCTTTAGTGAAATGTGTGTTCATATCCTTTGCCCACTTCTTGATTGGGTTGTTTGTCTTTTTGTGGTTGAGTTTTGACAGAATCATGTAGATTTTGGAGATCAGGCGCTGGTCGGAGATGTCATAGCTGAAAATTCTTTCCCAATCTGTAGGTGGTCTTTTTACTCTTTTGGTGAAGTCTTTAGATGAGCATAGGTGTTTGATTTTTAGGAGCTCCCAGTTATCGGGTTTCTCTTCATCATTTTTGGTAATGTTTTGTATTCTGTTTATACCTTGTATTAGGGCTCCTAGGGTTGTCCCAATTTTTTCTTCCATGATCTTTATCGTTTTAGTCTTTATGTTTAGGTCTTTGATCCACTTGGAGTTAGTTTTTGTGCATGATGTGAGGTATGGGTGCTGTTTCATTTTTTTGCAAATGGATATCCAGTTATGCCAGCACCATTTGTTAAAAAGGCTATCTTTTCCCCAGTTAATTGACACTGGTCCTTTGTCAAATATCAGCTGCTCATACGTGGATGGATCTATGTCTGGGTTCTCAATTCTGTTCCATTGGTCTATGTGTCTGTTGTTGTACCAATACCAGGCTGTTTTGACTACTGTGACTGTATAATAGGTTCTGAAGTCAGGTAAGGTGAGGCCTCCCACTTTCTTCTTCTTTTTCAGTAGTGCTTTGCTTATCCGGGGCTTCTTTCCCTTCCATATGAAATTGGTGATTTGTTTCTCTATCCCCTTAAAATATGACATTGGAATTTGGATCGGAAGTGCGTTAAATGTATAGATGGCTTTTGGTAGAATAGACATTTTTACTATGTTAAGTCTTCCTATCCATGAGCAAGGTATGTTTTTCCACTTAAGTATGTCCTTTTGAATTTCTTGTAGTAGAGCTTTGTAGTTTTCTTTGTATAGGTCTTTTACATCCTTGGTAAGATTTATTCCTAAGTATCTTATCTTCTTGGGGGCTACTGTGAATGGTATTGATTTGGTGATTTCCTCTTCGGTGTTCTTTTTGTTGATGTAGAGGAATCCAAGTGATTTTTGTATGTTTATGTTATAACCTGAGACTCTGCCAAACTCTTCTATTAGTTTCAGTAGTTTTCTGGAGGATTCCTTAGGGTTTTCTGTGTATATAATCATGTCATCTGCAAATAGTGATAACTTTACTTCTTCCTTGCCAATCCGGATACCTTTTATTTCTTTGTCTAGCCTAATTGCCCTGGCTAAGACTTCCAACACGATGTTGAATAAGAGCGGTGATAAAGGGCATCCTTGTCTGGTTCCCGTTCTCAAGGGAAATGCTTTCAGGTTCTCTCCATTTAGAGTGATATTGGCTGTTGGCTTTGCATAGATGCCCTTTATTATGTTGAGGAATTTTCCTTCAATTCCTATTTTGGTAAGAGTTTTTATCGTAAATGGGTGTTGGACTTTGTCAAATGCCTTTTCTGCATCAATTGATAAGATCATGTGGTTTTTGTCTTTTGTTTTATTTATGTGATGGATTACATTAATGGTTTTTCTGATATTAAACCAGCCTTGCATACCTGGTATAAATCCCACTTGATCAGGGTGAATTATTTTTTTGATGTGTTGTTGGATTCTATTGGCTAGAATTTTGTTGAGGATTTTTGCATCAATGTTCATGAGGGATATAGGTCTATAATTTTCTTTTTTTGTAATGTCTTTACCTGGTTTTGGTATCAGGGAGATGGTGGCTTCATAGAATGAGTTGGGTAGTATTCCGTCATTTTCTATGCTTTGGAATACCTTTAGTAGTAGTGGTGTTAACTCTTCTCTGAAAGTTTGGTAGAACTCTGCGGTGAAGCCGTCCGGGCCAGGGCTTTTTTTTGTTGGGAGTTTTTTGATTACCGTTTCAATCTCTTTTTTTGTTATGGGTCTATTTAGTTGTTCTACTTCTGAATGCGTTAGTTTAGGTAGGTAGTGTTTTTCCAGGAATTCATCCATTTCTTCTAGGTTTTCAAATTTGTTAGAGTACAATTTTTCATAACAATCTGAAATGATTCTTTTAATTTCATTTGGTTCTGTTGTGATGTGGTCCTTCTCATTTCTTATTCGGGTTATTTGTTTCCTTTCCTGTATTTCTTTAGTCAGTCTAGCCAATGGTTTATCAATTTTGTTAATTTTTTCAAAGAACCAGTTTTTGGCTTTGTTAATTCTTTTGATTGTTTTTCTGTTCTCTAATTCATTTAGTTCAGCTCTAATTTTTATTATTTGTTTTCTTCTGGTGCCTGATGGATTCTTTTGTTGCTCACTTTCTATTTGTTCAAGTTGTAGGGATAGTTCTCTGCTTTTGGCTCTTTCTTCTTTTTGTATGTGTGCATTTATTGATATAAATTGGCCTCTGAGCACTGCTTTTGCTGTGTCCCAGAGGTTTTGATAGGAAGTATTTTCATTCTCGTTGCTTTCTATGAATTTCCTTATTCCCTCCTTGATGTCTTCTATAACCCAGTCTTTTTTCAGAAGGGTGTTGTTCATTTTCCAAGTATTTGATTTCTTTTCCCTAGTTTTTCTGTTATTGATCTCTAGTTTTATTGCCTTGTGGTCTGAGAAGATGCTTTGTAATATTTCGATGTTTTGGACTCTGCAAAGGTTTGTTTTATGACCTAATATGTGGTCTATTCTAGAGAATGTTCCATGTGCGCTAGAAAAAAAAGCATATTTTGCAGCAGTTGGGTGGAGAGTTCTGTATAAGTCAATGAGGTCAAGTTGGTTGATTGTTGTAATTAGATCTTCCGTGTCTCTGTTGAGCTTCTTACTGGATGTCCTGTCCTTCTCCGAAAGTGGTGTGTTGAAGTCTCCTACTATAATTGTGGAGGTATCTATCTCACTTTTCAATTCTGTTAAAATTTGATTTATGTATCTTGCAGCCCTGTCATTGGGTGCGTAAATATTTAATATGGTTATGTCTTCCTGATCAATTGTCCCTTTTATCATTATGTAGTGTCCTTCTTTATCCTTTGTGGTGGATTTAAGTCTAAAGTCTATTTTGTCAGAAATTAATATTGCTACTCCTCTTCTTTTTTGCTTATTGTTTGCTTGATATACTTTTTTCCATCCTTTGAGTTTTAGTTTGTTTGTGTCTCTAAGTCTAAGGTGTGTCTCTTGTAGGCAGCATATAGATGGATCGTGTTTCTTTATCCAGTCTGTGACTCTCTGTCTCTTTATTGGTGCATTTAGTCCATTTACATTCAGGGTAATTATAGATAAATAAGTTTTTAGTGCTGTCATTTTGATGCCTTTTTATGTGTGTTGTTGACAATTTCATTTTTCCACATACTTTTTTGTGCTGAGGTGTTTTTCTTAGTAAATTGTGAGATCCTCATTTTCATAGTGCTTGACTTTATGTTAGTTGAGTCGTTACGTTTTTCTTGGTTTTTATCTTGAGTTATAGAGTTGTTATACCTTTTTGTGGTTACCTTATTATTTACCCCTATTTTTCTAAGTAAAAACCTAACTTGTATTGTTCTATATCGCCTTGTATCACTCTCCAGAATAAAAAATTTAATTCCTAGAAACTTAAAATCACAGAATATTTTTAAATGTTTAAATTTTTAATTTACATTTTTATTAATGAGAATTGTATTGAGGAATCAATACAAGGCTTTCTAGCATAAAGATATATTTCAAGAGTAGAATATTCTATTGGAAGAAGAGAATGGAAATGCAATTTCAATGAGAAAAGGAGCTAACTAGAATTTCTGATTCTTTTGAAAAAGTGCTTGTTGAATTTTGATCAAAGATTTTATAGAAGAATCCTACTCAAAAGAGGGAAAATGCAGAACAGAATTTCAAATTCTCATGGAACCCAGATTTTCTAGAGCCATAGAGGATGGATGAACCCTCGAAACTATTGCCCTGAGATAATCTTTACACCTTAAACCAAAAATAGCCCCTGGAAACTTCTGAAAACCAAGCCGTAGTTTACTTTAACTAGTAAAAAGTGTCTGCCTTGAGCATTGTGCTCTTTCAAGATCTCTCTATATAGGATCAAATTGACAACTGCAACTTGAAAGATTAGATAGCAACCTTAGGGGGAGGAACAACTCAGAAAGGAAGGTGAGAACGGTTGTACAACTTGAAGAATGTAATCAGTGTGACTGAATTGTACTTGTAGAAACTGTTGAATTGGTGTATGTTCTGCTGTGTATATTCTCAACAACAACAACAAAAAATCAATTAAAAAAATTTTTTAATTGGAAAAAGTAAGGGAAAAAAAAGGCTCATTGATGTATTTATTCCTAATGCATGAATACCAAATTGCAATGGTATTTAGATTCCATATGATACACTTAAATGAGCAACTGAACAGTCTGACTTCTAAAGTCTATTTTTATTGAAAATTACATCATTTGGAACTGTTTAAACTTCTAAGAAAAAATTTAAATGTTAACTTAGAAACGTGCTAAGGAGTAAAAACTTTCCAAAAACATCAGGCATCTGTGAGAAAATATTTACCACCCATTGGCCTAGAGTATCCCACCACATCCCAGATGGAGCCCACCGAGCTCCACTAGGCCCACACCAATTTTGCAGCCTGGTACTAAGCTACCACTCATGGCCAAGCTTCTGCCCTTTATGGCACTGCCCGTGCCTTGTGCAAACAACCGCCCACTGTGTCCTAGGCAATATCCTGTTAAGAATTAATTCTCACAACAAATTTGTGGTTAGGTACCATTTTTATTCTTACTTTACTTCTGAGAAAACTGAAGCTTAGAGAAGTTAAGTAATTGTCCAAGGTCACCCAGAGAGTAAGTGGTCCATCTCTAAATCAAAAGAAAAGACAAGCCACAGACAGGAAGAAAATATTTGCAAAATATGTATCTGACAGAGTTTGTATCTGGAATTTACAAAAAAGTCTTTCAATTCAATAAAAAGAAAAAAAACAACACAACTTTTAAAATGGGCAAAACATTTGAGGAGATACTTTATCTAAAAAGATACTGAAATGACAATAAGCGGATGAAAAGACTCTCAACCCAAGTCCTCAGAGAGTCGTCCATTAAAACCATGGTGAGAGACCATTACATACCCACTAGAACGGCTAAAATGAAAAAGACTGACATTATCTATCAAGTGTTGGGGGATGTGGAGGAACTGGAATTCTCATGTATTACTAGTGAAAATATAAAATGGTACAGCTGCTTTGGAAAACAATTCTTCTTATAAAGTTAAGCATATACTTTATGCATACTCAGCAATTCCAGTACTAGCTATTTGTTTGAAATAAATGAAATGAGTAAAAATATACGTCCACACAAAGACCTGAATGAGAATATTCATAGTAGCTTTATTTATGATAATCAAAACCTGAAAACCACCCAACTATTCATCACTGGTGAGAGGACGAACAAATGATGGAACCTCCATACTACGGAATACAACTCAGCAGTGAAAAGGTATGGAATTAATAAAGGGCATCTATACAAAGCCAACAGCCAACATCACTCTAAATGGAGAGACCCTGAAAGCATTTCCCTTGAGAACGGGAACCAGACAAGGATGCCCTTTGTCACCGCTCTTATTCAACATTGTGCTAGAGGTCCTAGCCAGAGCAATCAGGCTAGACAAAGAAATAAAGGGCATCGGGATTGGCAAGGAAGAAGTAAAATTATCTCTATTTGCAGATGACATGATCTTATACACAGAAAACCCTAAGGAATCCTCCAGAAAACTATTGAAACTAATAGAAGAGTTTGGCAGAGTCTCAGGTTATAAGATAAACATACAAAAATCACTTGGATTCCTCTACATCAACAAAAACAGCATCGAAGAGGAAATCACCAAATCAATACCATTCACAGTAGCCCCCAAGAAGATAAAATACCTAGGAATAAATCTTACCAAAGACGTAAAAGACCTATATAAAGAAAACTACAAAGTACTACTACAAGAAACTAAAAAGGACCTACTTAAGTGGAAAAACATACCTTGCTCATGGATAGGAAGACTGAACATAGTAAAAATGTCTACTCTACCAAAAGCCATCTATACATACAATGCACTTCTGATCCAAATTCCAATGACATTTTTTAATGTGATGGAGAAACAAATCACCAACTTCGTATAGAAGGGAAAGAAGCCTCAGATAAGTAAAGCATTACTGAAAAAGAAGAAGAAAGTGGGAGGCCTCACTCTACCTGATTTTAGAACCTATTATACAGCCACAGTAGTCAAAACAGCCTGGTACTGGTACAACAACAGGCACATATACCAGTGGAACAGAATTGAGAACCCAGATATAAATCCATCCACATATGAGCAGCCATTTGACAAAGGCCCAGTGTCACTTTAATTGGGGAAAAGATAGTCTCTTTAACAAACGGTGCTGGCATACTGGATATCCATTTGCAAAAAAATGAAACAGGACCCATACCTCATACCATGCACAAAAACTAACTCCAAGTAGATCAAAGACCTAAACATAAAGACTAAAACGATAAAGATCATGGAAGAAAAAATAGGGACAACGTTAGGAGGCATAAACCGAATACAAAACATTACCAAAAATGACGAAGAGAAACCAGATAACTGGGAGCTCCTAAAAATCAAACACCTATGCTCATCTAAAGACTTCACCAAAAGAGTGAAAAGATCACCTACAGATTGGGAAAAAATTTTCAGCTATGACATCTCTGACCAGCGCCTGATCTCTAAAATCTATATGATTCTGTTAAATCTCAACCACAAAAAGACAAACAACCCAATCAAAAAGTGGGCAAAGGATATGAACAGGCACTTCACTAAAGAAGATATCCAGGCAGCTAACAGATACATGAGAAAATGTTCTCGATCATTAGCCATTAGAGAAATTGCAAATTAAAACTACGATGAGATTCCATCTCACTCCAACAAGGCTGGCATTAATCCAAAAAACACAAAATAATAAATGTTGGAGAGGCTGCGGAGAGATTGGGACTCTTATACACTGCTGGTGGGAATGTAAAATGGTACAACCACTTTGGAAATCTATCTGGTGTTTTCTTAAACAGTTAGAAATAGAACTACCATACAACCCAGAAATCCCACTCCTCGGAATATACCCTAGAGAAACAAGAGCCTTTACACGAACAGATATATGCACACCCATGTTTATTGCAGCTCTGTTTACAATAGCAAAAAGCTGGAAGCAACCAAGGTGTCCATCAACGGATGAATGGGTAAATAAATTATGGTATATCCACACAATGGAATACTACGCATCGATAAAGAACAGTGAGGAATCTGTGAAACATTTCATAACATGGAGGAACCTGGAAGGCATTATGCTGAGCGAAATTAGAGGCAAAATGAGAAATATTGTATAAGACCACTATTATAAGATCTTGAGAAATAGTATAAACTGAGAAGAACACATACTTTTGTGGTTACGAGGGGGGAGGGAGGGAGGGTGGGAGAGGGTTATTTACTGATTAGTTAGTAGATAAGAACTACTTTAGGTGAAGGGAAGAACAATACTCAATACATGGAAGGTCAGCTCAACTGGACTGCACCAAAAGCAAAGAAGTTTCTGGGATAAACTTAATGCTTCAAAGGCCAGCGGAGCAAGGGTGGAGGTCTGGGAACTATGGCTTAAGGGGACTTCTAAGTCAATTGGCAAAATAATTCTATCATGAAAACATTCTGCATCCCACTTTGAAATGTGGCATCTGGGGTCTTAAATGCTAACAAGTGGCCATCTAAGATGCATCAGTTGGTCTCAGCCCACCTGGATCAAAGGAGAATGAAGAACACCAAGGTCACATGATAACTATGAGTCCAAGAAACAGAAAGGGCCACAGGAACCAGAGACTTAAACATCATCCTGAGACCAGAAGAACTAGATGGTGCCTGGCCACAACCAATGACTGCCCTGATAGGGAGCACAACAGAGAACCCCTGAGGGAGCAGGAGATCAGTGGGATGCAGACCCCAAATTCTCATAAAAAGACCAGACTTAATGGTCTGACTGAAACTAGAGGAATCCTGGTGGTCATGGTCCCCAAACCTTCTGTTGGCCCAGGACAGGAACCATTCCCGAAGACAACTCATCAGACATGGAAGGGACTGGACAATGTGTAGGAGAGAGATGCTGATGAAGAGTGAGCTACTTGTATCAGGTGGACACTTGAGACTGTGTTGGCATCTCCTGTCTGGAGGGGAGCTAGGAGGGTAGAGAGGGTTAGAAACTGGCAAAATTGTCACAAAAGGAGAGACTGGAAGGGCTGACTCATTAGGGAGAGAGTAAGTGGGAGTATGAAGTAAGGTGTATATAAGCTTATATGTGACAGACTGACTTGATTTGTAAACATTCGGTTAAAGCTCAATAAAAATTATTTTTTTAAAAAGTGCATTAAAAAAAAGGTATGGAATACTAACAGAGGCAGCAACTTCATTGAATTTAGAAAGAATAATGCTAAGTTAAAGAAATCCAACTATAACCCCAGACACCCTTTTAACTCAGTACTGAAGTCACACCTGGGGTTCACCCTTCAGCCAAAGATTAGACAGGCCCATAAAACAAAAAATAATATACGTAGTTCAATCATGTATATGAGACTAAATGGGCACACCATCCCAGATGCAAGGACAACAAGGCAGGAGGAGACGGGAAAGCTAGATGAATGGAAATGGAGTACCAAAGGTGGAGAAGGGGAGAGTGTTGACACGTCGAGGGGCTGGCAACCAATGTCAACAAAACAATATGTGTATTAGTTGTTTCATGAGAAAGCTATTTTACTCTCTAAATCTTCATCTAAAGCACAATAAAAAAAAATCAAACTATATAAAAAAGACTACATATTGCATGATTAAAGGTTCTATTTACATAAAATTCTAGAAAAGGCAAAACTGGAGTGACAGAAAACAAATCCGTGGTTACCTGGGGCTGAGGGTCAAAGGAGGGGATTGACTGCAAACAGATATAAGGAAACTCTTTAAGGAGATGGAAATGTTCTTTCCCTTTATTGTTGTGGTGGCTACAACTACCAAACATCATTAAACTGGACGCTAAAATGGCCCAATTTTATATATTTTATAATTAATTATATCTTACTAAAAATGCAGATATGGTCTTGTCCAAAAAGAATAATAACTGATCTGACCGACTCCCTGATCCCTGCCTCTCCCATCTTCCTGGCCTCCTATCCCTACCCAGGCTGGTTACCTGACCTCTGGCCATGAAAGAAAAACTCTCTAGGGTCAACCCCTTCGTCCAAGTGCTGGATTCCGTGTCTCCTACAGCACCAGCTACTTTGGATTTGGGCTGGGGTTGGCGGAGGGCCTGTCAAAGGGTCTGAAAAAGCAGGTCCAGCAACTCAGACCAGCCTGGCCTCCAACAGAGTTTAGCCAAAGATGAAATATGGACTGCATTATTCACCAGTCTCCAACTCTGGAGCCATCTTATTTTCTACAACGATGATTGCCTTATATCTGTTTGAGATCAGTCTCGTGTCTTTCAGCCTGTGAGCCTGTGCTCACTTATGTGGGTGCCTTAAACACAATATATGGTCTCTTTCCCATAGGAATTTTCAGACTCTTCATACCAGTTGGTACCATTGCGAACCTATAAGGGAGGAATGTTATTTATGGAGTCTCCCTAGCACATTTGAGCACAGGTTTCACAGAGCACCCTACAAGACCAACACCTACACAAAATGTCCTAAGAGCCTCTGCACAAAACAAGTCAGGCATTATCATGTTTCCAAAGAGACTCTCCAGCCCCAAACCTGCCTAAAGAAACAACTTTCCAAAAGAACCAAAAGACCAGGGACTTTCTGTGAATGCACCAAGAGGAGAGGGTGAGACTGGGGAGAAAGGCAGCTCTGCGCCAGCCTTCCCCTGGGTAACCAGGCTTGGTGAAAAGAAGGTGATGTCTGGGAGGGGGTATCGTGTACCTCTTAGAAATGCGGGCTCAGCCCCCGGGCTTTGAAAACCCCAAGCCTCAAATCTCTCTTCCCAAGGTCTTAGCTGTAGCCCCCAGAGTAGCAGAGTACTATACCACTACCCAGAGTGCTGCCTTCATAGAAGTCCCCACCCCCATGCCCTGGAGCTTATCCTTGTCCGATGTGTGGGAACCAGCCCACAGCATGGAAAGCAAGCCCTGAATTCGTAGAACCAGCTGAGCAACCGTGAGCTCACCAACTTCCGGCTCCAAGTGCCCACCCCAGTCCTGACAAGGCCTGGAATGAGCACCTTGGTGAGAAAAATGACAAAAGTGGCCTAGTCAGCTATACCTGGAGAAGAGAAGAGCACCTTCACTGTGGCTCCTGCCACAGACCCTGTCATGAAAGGAAAGAGATTTAAGAAAAAGCCTAACCCCTCAGCAAAGGAAGGCAGGAGAGGAGAGAGCGGGAGTGTGGTAACAACAACATTCTGGAAACTAGGAAGGAAATAGAGGAGGTTTTAGCTTTTTCCCCACTGTTAAGTATTTGGGAGAAGGAGGAAACAGTCTCAGAAAGTACAGCCTTTAGCAGGTAGAGGTACCAGGCTCTCTAAGGGTAAAGGTGTGGCTAAAAACAGGAAGATTGGTTAAAAACCTTCTAAAGAGGAGCACACCCCAGATGCCCTCCATCACCACAAAAAGAGAAAATCAGCTTCTTACCCCACACCACCTCCTTCTCCACCACCCACCAAATCCAGAGTTCCCTTCTGGAGAAACTGAAGGTGGTGGTGGTACAGAGGGGTCCTGGCATACAGAGCTCACTCCCACTCTTCCCCTTCAGCTTCCATTCCTTGTTCTGCTCCTAAAATACAGGTAATTAGACTTCCAACCTCCAGGCAGAAGAGTCAGAGGGCACTTTACTGGGAAACTGACCAGCCCAAGGGTAATGGCCTCCATGTTCTGCTATTTTGGGTGCCCAACATCAGGGCCAGAACCCTACCCCATAGCTTTTCTGTGATACTCACCAAGAAACTAGCTCTGCCCCACACAGGGCTTCCATCAGCTTTAAATGCCTTACTCTTAAATCCGACCAAGGAGCCAAGAATCCAAATCATTTGAGAGAAGCCTTAACTACGATAAAACAGAGACCAAAACAAACAGAAAAAAAAATGTGCTCCAAGGAAACAGAGATAACATGGGGACTGGAAAGAGAAAACCAATGTTAATGACAATAATACTCTCAGAGAGATAATCAAAGAGAGCTGATTTACGAAACAAGACAATGCTATGAAAAGAAGCTCCACACAAGAAACAGCTCTGGAAAATTTTAAAAAAAAGAAAAAAATGGTAGCAAAAGTATGAAAGGGTTGAAGTACAAATTGGAGAAATTTTCTCAGAAACATAAAAGATAATGGCAAAAAAAGACTTAAAAATTAAAGAATTGTTTTGAGGAGTTCTAACATCCAAATAACTGGAGTTCCAAAAGAGAACAGATAAATTGGAGAAAAGTAACAACAAAAAAAATTATATGAGCAAATTTCCCAGAGCTGAGGGACAGGAGGTGACAGATTGAAGGGCCCAGCATAAAGGACAAAAACATATCAAGGCACATCACTGGGAATTTTCAGGATATCAGAGAAAACCCTAAAAGCTTCCCGAGAGAGAAAAAACATTTTATAGCCAGGAATCAGCAATCAGAATTATATCATTATTCTCAATAGCAACATTGGAAGCGAGAAGTCAATGAAGAAACTCAAAATGCAGACGAAAAATTATTTCTAACCTAGAATTTTATACCCAGCCAACTACCATCTGTGCATATTGCTATTGTTATTAGTTGCTGTCAAGTCAGCTCCAACTCGTGGCAATCTTATGTAATAACAGAATAAAATGTTGCCTAGTCCTGCGCCAGGTCTTTAATATGTTTAAACCCATTGTTGTGGCTATTGGGCGTACAGTGTATAAGGGCAGAATAAAGGCATTTTCAAACATGCAGGGTTTCAAAACATTTGCCTCCCACAGATCCATTCTGAGGAAGCTTCTATAAGAGTAATCCCAGTAAGAGGAAGACAAGGAATCCAGGAAACAGGGGATCAAACAGAAAAGAAGTGAGGGAAGGCCTACAATAAAGATGAAGGGAGATCTCAAGATGAAAGCTGTTTGGTGGGACCAGACAGCAACCTGTCCCAATTCTCCAGGAGGGATGCCATCAAGACCAAAATGGACCTCGTAGAATACCAATGGGTCTACAGTTTTTGAATGAGATTTTAGAGTTATAGTGGTTAAGAGCTGTGGCGAGTTATGGCTGCTAACAAAAAGGTTGGCAGTTTGAATCTACCAGCTCCTTGGAAACTCTATGGACAGTTCCACTCTGTCCTATAGGATCATTGTGAGTCAGAATCGACTCGACAGCAACGGGTTTGGTTTAACGGGTTTGTTCTGTCCATTCGGGCATAAATTAGTACTAAAGACATAGAAAACCAAGCAAATAAAAACTATTTAACTCCAATAAAAACAGTTGTATAAGAAGGGAAATGTAATCGTGGCAAATTATGTGAGCCAGCTATTAATAATATTCACATAGTCACAGTAATATAAACACCAAATAGTAATTTAACCAAGAAATGTCATGTAACCATATTAAGAGGATGGGGGACAGAAAGTGTGTGTGTGTGTGTGTGTGTGGTGTTGTGTGTAAAAGAGCTAAATCCTAATCTTTTATAGTAGACAGTAGATAGATAATACAACAAGAACACCATGAAACAGAACAATTTTTTTCTATTTTTGAAATGTAGGTATAAATAACAGAACATCTAAAAGAGTTGAAAGTGGATTTCTCTTTTGAGTGCACTCAGTAGGGAGAAAATAGAACAGGCAACTGTTTTTTTTTATATTATAGGCCTTGTAGTACTATTTGACTTTTTAACTTTTTTTATTGAGGTATAATTGACATATAGTAAACTATACCTATTTACAGTACACATTTTCGTAAGTTTGACATATGTATACTCCACAATCAAGAGAGTGAACGTATCCAGTACCCCTAAAAGTTTCCTTGTGCCCCTTCGTAATCTCTACTTTCCAAGATTACTCCTGGGAGGAGATATGGGTGGCTGGAAGTGAGTAGCCAACCAAGAATGGCTCAACAAAACCTGTTTCTGTTTTAGAAAACCAAAGGAGTCTGTGCTTGGTTTCCTGTTTCCAGATCGCAGCCTACGGCAGACACATGACAGCCCAACTTGGCCTTCAGCACTGACCTTGAGAAACACCTCCTGCAGGAAGTCTGCCATGAATCCCTCCATGGGCCCATGCTCCCTTCCTTCAAGGTGGAACTCTGCGCTCTGAAGTATACTTGCCTGTTTTTCCTGTGCACCCAGTGGCCTGTGAGCTCTCCAAGAATGGAAACCTCCTTCGATTCACAGGACCTATCTCAGAGTGGGTACCCGGGAAATATTTGTTGAGGGAAAACATAAAATACATGTGTATTCGTTTCCTGGGGCTGTTGTAACCAAGTACCACACGTTAGGTGCCTTAAAACAACAGAACGTTATACTCTCCCAGTTCTGGAGGCTAGGAGTTTGAAATCAAGGTGTCTGCAGAATCACGCTTCCTCTGAAGACTCCAGGGTGTCAGCAGGGTCATGCTTGCCTCTTCTAGCTTCCGATGCTTGCAGGCGATCCTCAGCATTCCTTGGCTTGTAGACGCATTACTCCGATATCTGCCTTATCTTCAAATGACCTTCTCCCCTGTGTGTCTGTGTCCGAATTTGCCTCTTCTTATAAATACACCAGTCATTGGATAAGAGTTCACTCTAGTCAGGCATGACCTCATCTTAACCTGATGACATCTGCAAAGGACCTATTTCCAACTAAGGTCATATTCCTCCTGAGTTGGAACATTTGTGAAATTGGGCCTCATCATAGTTGTGGTAACAGGGCCCTAGAAAAAGAAGGAACCCTGACTTTCCAAAATGCGCCTGCTCCTTGGCCCCTGGCCTTCCTCTGGTACTGGGGGTTAAGGTTTCAACATATCTTTTTTGAGTGACACAGTTGAACTCACAACAATGCAAGAGAATAGATGCATGAAAGGGTGATCGTGTAAGTGAATGCAAGATGTTTTCTCAATATGAGCTATGTAAGTGTGTATTAAAGGCAGCATTTCTCTAAAGACCATATGAGAATCCAAGAGAGGCCAAAATGAGAAGAAAGCTCAGTTAACACAACTGGAGCTATTAGTCCATCCTCAGAGGGCTCTGGGAGATCCCATTCCCTGGATGGAACCCTCTCCCAAACATCTTCCCTCCCACCAGGGATACAAAGCCCACCTTGGGAGCTCTGGGTGGAGCTGATCCCTCCAGCTGGAGATGAGGGTCACTAGTGGGTGCTTTTCTATCACACTGATCCTGCCCCAGCAGCCACAGAAATCTGTCCTGGGTGTTTTCTACAAGGAGCCCTGCAAACCCAGACTCCCATCTTCCTCCCCCTGCCCCCCACCCCCATCAGTATTCCTGCCATCTCTCACCAAGAGCCAGAGGGTCTTTCCAGGCAGCAACAGCATGTCCACCAGTCCAGGACCACTCAGTACAGGTAGCTTTGCAGAGAAGACAGGCGTCTGGGGTTAAGTTGATACTTCAAAATGATCTTCCCACTTTCACTGCCCCAAGGATGCCAGTCCCTAGGTCCCCACCCCCACCCCCACCCCCTTCTGATGGCTACCCAGCCAAGAATAAACTGAAGGCTGTACTCCTCCAAAGTATCCATTTATTCCCCCATGTCCATTAGACCCATCTTCTGTGTAGGACTGGGAACTGTGGGGGTTTTGGGCAATGGGTGACCCCAGAGATTGGAGTGGAAATGGGGCGATGGTCAGAGCTTCCTCCCCAGTGTCAGTCCTCACCACTTGCAGGAGTCATCCCAGCCCTGGGCCTACAGGAGCAGCAGAAGCAAAGGACCCCAGAGGAAGGCCAGGGGCCAAGGAGCAGGCGCATTTTGGAAAGTCAGGGTTCCTTCTTTTTCTAGGGCCCTGTTACCACAACTATGATGAGGCCCAATTTCACAAATGTTCCAACTCAGGAGGAATTAACCCCTGAAGACACAGACCGTGTGAGGCAGTCTGCCCCTGATGCAGAGTCCAGGCCTGATGCCTGGGAGTGGAAGGGGGTGGTGGTAGAAGGAAAAGGCTTGGAAAGAAACCTAAAGGCAGAGGGTTCAGAAAACGGGTGTGGGGGGTGGTGGACTAGGGCTTGCCGGAAGACAAAACAGGAGACCCCCAGTTCGTTTTCCTTCTGCTTTTGGAGGTAGTTGCACTGAAACTTCCAATAGCCAGGCTCTTCCTATGAATTTGTTCCCTGCCTCAGATTCGGGTGGGCTTCCTGTTTCCCATAACCTGCCAAAGGAAGCGTCCCGCAGAGGCTAGAGAGGGAATTTCACAATTGGCCGAGTCCTTCTTTGATGTTGCCACCTGGGCCTAAGCCCCTTCTCCACCAACTGACCATTTGGGAATTGGACCATTCTCTTCCTAGTTCCATGGGAGGGCCTGCTAGAGTCCAGCTAAGCACTGGCTTTCATATTCCCATTGGGTGCAGCCGGACGCAGCTGCAGGGCCAGACTGAGGCCATATCACAGGCCCAGGCCCAGGCCCAGGACGAGGCGGGACGCGGGTGTGGGCTCCTGCTTCCCTGGCTAGGCCCCGTACACACCTACAATCCAGCCACACCCCTGCAAGCTGTACTCAAGCCTGGCTCACTCTGAGAACTGGGTCACATCTGCATCTTTCCTGGGCGTGACTCCAGACCCAGTCAGCCACACTGTCATCTGGGAAGAATCTTTACCTGTTGCGGGGGGTGTTAGAAAGAGGGGGACAAGGTGTATCTGAGAGAGACAGTGCTTGGAGGGAAGTTCTGGCTCACCAGGTATTAGACACGGGGGCAGTGGCAAGCCTCTCTTCCTCTGCTATGAGCAAAGATTTCTATACTAGTGCCCACCTGTGCATGCCTGCCTCCAGCACATCTGAGCTGTGGTCACCTTCTCACCAAACGGCCCTGCAGAGCCAGGTGTGACTGCCAGCTCAGGAAAGCTTAATCCACTGGGGTCTCTGCCCTGCCTGGGGAGGCCCTGCTCTCCATCCCTCTTGCAGAGAGGAGGAGAAAGAAGAAGAAAAAAATTGAGTGTAAATTTCCCATGCAGGTTTCAGAAACCCTACTTCCCCTCTGGAAACCTTGGTGATGCAGTGGTTAAGTCCTTCAGCTGCTAACCAAATGAGCTGGAATTGACTTGATGGCAACTGGTTTGGTTTTTTTTTTGGTTTATTCCCTGTCTGTTGCTCTGGTCGCCAGGCCCTCCCCATGCCTCCTGGGCCCAGGGACACAGAGGTGAGCAGTTACAGGGGCCCGCTCATTGCCCGCAGTAGGCTTGGCCACTCTAAGACATACCTCCTTGACTCTAGCTGCCTTGAGCTGGCACCTTTCTGCAACCATCTCAAGAATGTTTGTGAGGTATTGTGTCAGGTGACTCTACAAATGCCCCTGAAACATTGTATCATGTGGCTTTTCCCCAAATTTTCCAACCTCAGGATTCACATGCTCACACACACTGACTCTCACATCTCCACCAAGTGTTTCCAAGAACACTGTCCACCCTCAGGGTAAGGCAGCCCGGGACCTCTTCTCTCTTCCTTTTCATTTTTGTATCTAGTTGGGACGGTGGCACATTGGCCAGAGCTTCTCTCTGTGAGGAAGTTCTCATGTGGTCCAATGTCCCTCAGCTTGACACGTATGGCTCGTGTTCTCATTCATCTCAAATCCAATCCCTATTCGAAATGCAATATTTGGTTTCCAACTAAACCACGTGCACTCACACACACACACACTTTTTGCGAGAGCTTTATTTTAAAAAAATCAATAATATCTCTAGCTAATAAATAACTTTCCAAGGTTGCAAAGTTTTCTTGTCTCCGGCCCCCTCCAGAGGCTCTGGGACTCGCAAACTCCATGCTCGGGGGAGGGAAGGTGGTGGGGAGAGCAGCCAAGGATGAAAGTCAGTGCTGACCATCCTGGTGGACAGAGGACAGTCCCCCAGGTGGATGTGTTGAGTTGCCCCAGGTGGGCAGGTCTGTGGGGACAGGAGGGGAAGGAGGAGGTGGGGAGGTGTGTCGGAAAAGGTTTGCAAAGAAGGTAAGGGATTACCATAGTCACAGATGGGTCAGCATATGGCAGGCTAGGAGGAGGAAGAGCCCTGGGGTAGACGAAGGGATTCCCCATGGAGGAACTCAGACATAGGGGGGCCCTGGTTGGCAGCGGTGAGGGATGAGGTGAAGAAGAGGCAAAACAGGGAGGAGGCAAGTGGAGAAAGGGAGTGCTCCCAGAGCCTGACCTGTCCATCTAGGGAGCCCTGACTCTGGGGGTCACGGAAGAGTTTTGAGAAGGAGAAACTGGGTAGGCCTGGTTACCTGGCTTCATCGTTTACTCTGTTACCGTGAGTAAGCTACTTAACCGTTCTGAGGCTTGGTTTCCACATTTATAACACTGGGATGATAACAGAACTCCCTCAGAGGGTGTCCGTGAGATCTGAACGGAGCTGCTGCGGGAAAAGCAGGTGGTGGCTCACTGCGGCGGGTGACTCAGTTAGTTACAAAAAACCCTGCGCGGTCGAGTCAATTCCGACTCAGCGACCCTATAGGACAGAGTAGAACTGCCCCATAGGGTTTCCAAGGAGTGGCTGCTAGATCCGAATTGCCAGCCTTTTGGTTAGCAGCCATGCACTTAGGCGCTACCAGGGCCCCAATTCAGTCGGTTCCAAAAAAACTCATTGTAGTCGCTTCAATTTCGACTCATAGCGACCCAATAGAACAGAGCAGGCCTGCCCCATAGGGTTTCCAAGGAGCAGCTGGTGGATTCCAACTGCCGACCTTTTGGGTTGCAATTCAGCTGATTGCCAAGAACAAACAAACAAACCCCAAACCCACTGCCTTGGAGTTGATTCTGACTCACAGCGACGGGGTAGAACTGCCCCACAGAGTTTTCAAGGAGCGACTGGTGGATTCGAACTGCCGACATTTTGGTTACCTGCCAAGCTCTTAACCACCAGGCCAGCAGAGCTCCACTCAGTTGGTTACCAAAACAAACAAACAAAATCCATTGTTTCCGACTTGATTCCGACTCATACTGACCCTACAGGACCAAGTAGAACGGCCCCATAGGGTTTCCAAGGAGCTGCTGGTGGATTCGAACTGCCGGTCTTTTGGTTACCAACCAAACACTTAACCACTGCACCACCAGGGCCCCATTCAGTTCGTTAAAATCAAAACCCATTGCCGTCGATTCCAACTCATAGCGACCCTATAGGACAGAGAAGTACAGCCTCATAGTTTTCAAGGAGCGCATGGTGGAGTTGAACTGCTGACCTTTTGGTTAGCAGCCATAGCACCTAACTACTATGCCACCAGGGTTTCCAATTCAGTTGGTTAGGTGGGTCAAATTAACCACAAGATTTTTCAACCCAGACTGACATTTCCTGTGGATCCAAAAAATACGGGTCCTAAAAGAGCTGTTGAAGGTGTCTGTAAACAATAAAAGTGCAATTCAAAGGTTGCCGCTGGGCGTGAAAGCAGTGGGGGTTAGGGACCAGGCTCAGTCGCAGAAAGCAAAGTCATTTCTTCGCCTGGGGTATGGTCCAGGCCAGGCCGATCTAGGCCTCCCTGCTGCTTCACACACACAAGCTGCGCTGTCGTCCCCTCCTGCAGCAATGCCGGGAGGCGGGAGTCCCTCCGTATTGTTCTGCCAAAGGGTTTAGGGGTGAAGGAATGAGAAGAAGGGGAGAACGGGGGCGGTACGGGGTCCAGAACTGGGAGAAAAATCGGCCCCAGCAGCTTCGACGGAAAAGGGCAGCCACGAGGCCCCTGGGCTGCCCAGGCGGGGAGCTCAGCTGCCGCCGGACGCCCAGCCCGCAGGACCGCCTCCCCGGAGGAAGGCGGGGGCCGAGAGGAGCGAACGGGAGGAGGCGAAGGGCGGAGGAGGGCGGCGGGCTGCGAGGTTATTTGTGGTTCTCTTTGATCCCGAGGGGGAACCTGAAACGCTCACATTCCTGGCATAGCAGCCGCCTCCGGCGCGGGCCGACCCTGGGGCTGCGCGTTGAGGCCAGAGCAGCCAGAGCGTCGGCGCCACTGCTGGGTGCACACCTCCGCCGCCGAGCTGAGTCGAGCAGAGCCAGGCCGGGCCGTCGGTTCCGACTGCGCGGGGCACCCACGGGCCTCAAGGGTAAGGAAGGCCGCTTGGCGCTCCGGGGAGCGCGCAAGGCCAGCAAAGACGCGACCCAGCCGAAGGCCGAGCCTTGGCGCAACCCGGCGTTTTCCGGGAGCCGGAGCCCCGCCGGTTGAGCGTCCTCAAGGCGCAGTGCGCACTTTCGAGGCGGCGGCAAAGCCGGGAAAGGGCCTTTCCGCCCAGGTGACAACGCGCCTTGCGCCCGGGTATCTCGAATTGCGCCGGTCCCCTGCGCTTGGGGAGGGTGCAGCCTCTAGGGAGATCAGGGTCGGTGTTTTGGGTCTCCGTTCGGGCATCGTGGCGCGGAACAGGGCTGGAGTCGCCGCTTCGAGTTCAGGTTGCAGGGCCTTGGGGGTTGGTTTGGTTAGGTAGGGGGGTTACAGGTGTCTTTGCCCCCAGCTAGCCCAAGAATTCGTCTTTGTCTTCCTTGGAAAATCCTCTCTGGAGCCACTAACCGGCTCTCACGTAGAAAGAATGCAGCCTGCAGTCCAGCCCGGTGACGTCAGCGCTAGAGTATTCGGAAAACAAAGAGGGCTTGGAAGGGGGAGAGGCGAACCCCGGACGCTTAAAGACCTCTTCAGGCCTTGAGCTGCGCTCGCCCGCTTCCTCCTGGCGCACCGGTGGCCACCGAGTGCTTATGGTCAGTTGGGAATAGGGGTAGGGCGAGCGTGAGCCCAGGCTAAGGCCAGAGATGCGTTCCTGCTTAGAAAAGGGGTGGCTGGGTGGGTGAGTTTAGAGAGCAGGGAGCGCTAGCGCAGCAGAGGCTGGGGTTGGGGGCGCAGATTTTAGTAAGGGCTCAGCCCTTTGGTATGGGAAAGGATGTGCAGCCGGCGGCCTGACAGGCGTAAACTCAAGGATGAGAAGCCCCAGGAGTGTGCTCTGCTCTCTAGCATAGTGTTGGGGGCCTGGAATCCGTCGGGAGGAGGATTCTGCCGCCCCCCCACCCCCACCCCCCGCCTTCCTCAGCCGGAGACAGCCCAGACAGTGATTAACTTAGGAAATGCCCTAAAGATGATGAAACTCCAGGGCAAATTGGCCTGTTTGCTCTTTTCGTCGCTGAAAACCCCGGGGTCTTGCATCTCTACTCGGGGGGCGGGGGGGGACACGGAATGGGTACCAGAAAGGTTGAGGACGGGGTGCCCTCCTGCCTCACCCCCCCGCCCGGGGCTGGTGGAGTCCTGGGGAGGAGAGAGTGGACTGGGAATGGCTGTTCTGTCCACATGCCAAGACCAAACTGAGGAAGGGCCCTGGGGCTAGCTTTGTGCCAGAGGAGGGCTGCATTCCTCCTGCTCCCCGCCCCCCCAAGACCTGTGGAGGTGTGGGTTTTGTTTGGTTTTGCCTGAATTCTGGTTTGAAGGTTTGTGTTAGAGGAGGCTGTGGAAAGGAGGCCGGGCAGGTGGGCAGCCTTCCAGGGCATGAGCCAGTGAGATGCCCAGTCTTAGAAGGGAACAACACCTTCTTTGGATACTCGTCTCCCTGCACTTTGGGCTCACAACCCCCGGGGTCCCTGCAACCCAAGGCCTCCCAATTTCCCCCTTCGCTCCTCCAGTTGGCTCAAGTAGGTGTTACTGATGTTACAAAAGATGCTGAGTGCCCATCTCCTGTATGCCTAGAGGGCCCGCAGGGGCTTTTCCAAATAGCAAGGTTGGGGGAAAGCGGGGAGAGGTGATCATAGGGCTGAAGGCATCATGCCCCTCCTTTCATTTTCCTGGAGTACCCATGCAGTTACTGTCGGCACACAGAGACTATGTGGCTAACCCACTCACCTTGATGGGTAGGATCTTTTTGCCTCAACTCACACATTGTCCTACTGCACCCTCCCGTCTTTCATCCCTTATCCACCACTTTAGATGCATTTTCTTCTTCCTGTGTACTAGCAGAGTGACTGCCAAGGTCATCCCATGACAGGGAGCCCTGAGTTCATTCTGTCAACAGCCCTTGATTAAACAGAGCCCAGGGTCTGCCCTCCAGGGAGCTCGCTGGTTCAGGGGAAAGCAAGGGAGGTGGGTAGTAGGCTCAGGGGGTAAAGGGTAGTGGGTTGGCTGTGCCGAAGCCAGGGCTCAGGCATGCTTCCTTTGGGGTAGATCTGGCTAGATCTGAGCTGGTCCCCATGGGCCTGCCCTTGAATCACTCATCTGCAGGGGCTGTGATTGCTGATTGATGACCTTCTGGGCTGCTGTTGTCTTCCTCTAGTTGTAGTAAGTCTTTGTGAATATTATTATGGTTGGACCAGGCTGTAATGGAAAGTCCTCCCCTTGCCCACGTGCTCCCACTCATTGTTCTCTCTCTCCTCTCAGGTGCTCTGGGCCCAGGTGCTGCTGGCCATTCTCCAGGCAGGTGTGTGCAAGCCAAGGAAGAATGAGGACGCTAGAAGACTCCTCGGGGACAGTCCTGCACCGCCTCATCCAGGAGCAGCTGCGCTATGGCAACCTGACCGAGACACGCACACTGCTGGCCATCCAGCAGCAGGCCCTGCGGGGTGGGGCTGGAGGCACAGGGAGCCCCCAAGCCTCCCTGGAGATCCTGGCACCTGAGGACAGTCAGGTGCTGCAGCAGGCCACGCGGCAAGAGCCCCAGGGCCAGGAGCACCAGGGTAGCGAGGCCCATCTGGCAGAGAATACCCTGTACCGGCTGTGCCCACAGCCCAGCAAGGGCGAGGAGCTGCCCACCTATGAGGAAGCCAAAGCCCACTCACAGTACTATGCGGCCCAACAGATGGGACCCCGGCCACACATTGGGGACCGGGAGCCACGCAGGGCCACAGGAGGCGGTCAGCAGCAGGACGAGGCCCTTCGGGAGCTGAGGCACGGGCATGTACGCTCCCTGAGTGAGCGGCTCATGCAGCTGTCCCTGGAGAGGAATGGCGCCCGGGCCCCTACCCACATGAGCTCCTCCCACAGCTTCCCGCAGCTGGCCCGCAGCCAGCAGGGCCTCCCATCCAGGGTCCCCCCTGCTGAGGGCCCGGAGAGCCGCGGACCCCCACCTCAGTACCCACATGTTGTACTAGCTCATGAGACCATCACAGCTGTCCCTGACCCGCGGCATCGCACCCGTGGCAACCCACACTTCCAGCATGCTGAAGTCAGGTAACTGCCCCCTATTATGGTCTTTTAGCGCCAACTCTTGGCTGTCTTCCTGTGTGGCTCTCCCAGGGCATAGAGCCTCAGGATCACACCTTGTGTCAGGGCTGGCAAGATCCCATTCCACCCCCACCAGCCCTAGAGGCTGCCTGATCTAACCCCCTCCTTCTGCAGATCCAGGAGCTGATGCCTGGAGGACAGAGCGACTCAGCCAAGGTCACACGACAGGTTAAGAAGCCTGGGCACAGCAAGTTAATGGCATCCCTTGCCTTACTTCAGAGAGGCACCATTGTCTG
This sequence comes from Elephas maximus indicus, assembly GCF_024166365.1. Classification (NCBI taxonomy): domain Eukaryota; kingdom Metazoa; phylum Chordata; class Mammalia; order Proboscidea; family Elephantidae; genus Elephas; species Elephas maximus. Next base: position 45,195,096 of record NC_064844.1, read on the forward strand.
CTTAGCTTGGTATGCATAGCATTCAAGTAACTAGGGCTCCCAAAGGACATGGATTACAGCAGGGGGTTAAGGGTTAGATTTCAGAGAGAACTTCCTAAGGATGAGGGTTGGGAATCATTGCCAAACCGTTTCCAAGTTAAGCAGTAGGGCCTCCTTCCCTGGAGGTTTTTAAGAAAATGGTAGACAGCTTGTTTTCTGTGATTATTGGAAGGCATTCCTAACTGGAGACAGGAAGGACCAAATGGCTTCCTTAGAGACCTCTCCCCATTCTATACCAGGGCAGCAGCTGCCTTGTTTCTCCACCATTTCCTTTCACCATTTCTCATGCCTCATGTGCCTGGAGCCCATTATAAGAGAGATTCTGGGTCCAAGTGAGCCCCCTTTTTTGTGGAGGCTGCTGAGCCAAGAGGGGACTCAAAGTTTGAGTGTGGAGGGGAGCCGTTGGAAGATGTTGATTTGCTTTACCTTTAGAAAAAGTCCCTCTGGTTGCATGTGGAGAATGGATTGTAAGGGGCAAGAATGGAAGCAGAGAAACCAGGGGAGAGGCAGGAAGCTCAGATAGTTTGCAAATATGTGGATCCCTAGAAATGAGGCTGCGCCCAGGCTTCTCACCTGGCCCAGGTACCTTCTTCAGAGGTGCTGACACAGTGCCTGTCATGCTGGAGCAACCCCCACAGGCGTCCAGGAATCCCCACCAGAAGGGCCTGATTTGTAGACTCCCTTCCTCTTGTGGCCCAAGGTCAAAGTCTCTTCATGCCTGCCGAGTCGTCGTTTAGTCACCCACTTTCCCACCGCTGGGCCTTTCCTTGCTCTCGAGAAATGAGTGATGCAATGGTGTTGGAATGGAGGAACCAGAGGTTGGAGCCTCATGGTTTTCCTCCACCCTCCACCCCCCAGACTCCCCACCTTATCTCCCTTCTCAGGGCTCTGTCAGGAAGGGTTTCAGAAGCTGAGTTGTGGTTTCTTCTTTTGGATCAGCCTTATTGAACCCTGTCAGGAAAAGATAATGTCGTGGAAAGGAAGTAGACTGTTTTCAGGAGGACAAAGAGAAGGGAAAGCAAGTGTGAAGGGAAAGGAGACTCTATTCTTTCTTGAGCTAAGTCATCCCCAAAGAATGCCAGCTGTGTCTGCCTGGTCCTGTGCAGGGGGAGCAAGTTCTTGAGGCACCCCCAAGAATGGCCACATTTAGCAGTGAAGGGAGAGTTTGGACATTCCAGTGGGGACCCTCTGCCTAGCCCTCACTGGAGGCCCAGCTTTAGGTAGTAAGAGAAATACATCTGCTTAGCCTCTCCTTTTGGCTGGTCAGATGAGGAGTATTTGTTGGGAGCTGGAGGCAGGGCCTTCTCTTCTTTTAGCCTAGAACCCTAAGAGGAGCAGGGAAGCCATGGGCTGTGGAGATGGGAGGGGTAGGGTGGCCATGATGGCTGAGGTGATGGACTCAGAAATGGAATTAAATTTTCATGAAGTTTCCGGATCCTGGGAATTCTTTATGAAGCTGGGACAGTTTGTTCTTTTACAGTTGGAGATGCTAGGCCTCAGAAAGACACTCTGACTCCCCATACTTCTTGCCCTTTCCTCCTTTCTATGACACCGGGCCTTGAGGGTGATAATTACACCAGCTCTAGAAGCCAGTAGAACATTGTCCTCTGAACTCAGGTTATTGCAGTATCCAGAGGCTGCCCCTACTCCAAGACGGTCCAGTGCTTGGGTCACATTTATTTTTAAAACTGAGAGTAAACTGAGGTCAGCACTAGGAGAGGTGGAGGTGGGGCCGCCATGATTTGAGTGCCTGTTCTGTGCCCAACCCTCTGCCAGGCCTTATGTAGCCCTTGCATGCACCTATGGGGCTGGAGACTTAACCCTCGTGATTTACAGAGGAATGCTGACCCTGTGGGGCCGAGGCACCTGCCCAAGCTTAAGCAGCTGGAGCCAGGATTTGAATTCATATTTGTCAGACTCTAGAGCTCAGACTGTTACTCCAGCATCTGGCTTGCCATGCTAACCTTAACCAGAGTCTTCTAAAAATGTATCTGAGTGGGTGGCAGAACCCAAAATAGGAGGGAGAAAACTTGAGCATGCTATACTGACAAGCACAGTGTAAGGACTAAAACTGGTAGCTTGTGACAGACATGGGGTAACTACTGGGGCCCAGCCATCGAGTAGTCCAGGGGCCTGGAAGGCTAGGGACTCAGAAACGACTGATATGGCTTCCAGACCCAAAAAGAGCCTCTTATCCAATGAGAGGGTCGAGTGTGCATTTTTTAAGATCCTTTATTCAGCACTGGTTGCTTAGGAAGCCCAGAACTGTGCAGGCCAAAGGCCTTGGCCTCAGTGACACTGGGCATGAAACAAGCATCTTGGCATTAATGCCCTCCAGCCCTGCCCCTGGCCTTTGAGGATCTTGGGTAGATTCCATTTGGAAAAGGTCTTCCCCACTGCTTGCTACCTAGCACTGTGGGAAGACTGAGTCTGCTTGTCTTCCCAGCCTGCCAACTCGGGGGCCCTCTGGGCTAGAAGCCATGAGCATCTGTGCAGCCTCTGAGCACCGTCTCTTATGTTTCCCAGGATCCTGCAGGCCCAGGTGCCCCCTGTATTCCTCCAACAGCAGCAGCACCAGCAGCAGTACCAGTACATGCAGCAGCCCCAAGAGCACCCCCTGCCCCCACACCCAGCTGCTCTTGGCCATGGACCCCTGAGTTCCCTCAGTCCACCTGGAATGGAGGGGCCAGCAAGTGCCCAGGGCTCCTCGGCCACCTCGGGCAGTGCCCACCTGGTCCAGATGGAGGCTGTGCTGAGGGAGAATGCCAGGCTACAGAGAGACAATGAGAGGCTGCAGAGGGAGCTGGGGAACTTGGCGGAGAAGTCTGGCTGCATTGAGAAGGTACACCCTGCTGGGGCCTCAGTGGGGCAGGGGGCAGGAAGGAGCCCCAAGGGGCTGACTGGGGAGTGGGTAGTACAAGGGCAGACAGAGGAGCCTGAAAACTTGTGTCTGGCTGAGCTTTTACATGTCCCTCTGCCCTCCCTGCCTGCCCCCCTTCCCCTCGTGTACCCTCCGGACAGCTGAGGAGCAGCCGGGAGGCCAGCAGAGCAGGCCTGGAGCATGAGCAGTTGCTGGCCAGTGGTGGTTAGAAAGAGCCCATTCACCAGCTCCCTGCACACTCGCACCCTTGCCCTGCACACACCCCCTCCCGCAGACACCTCCCCACAGAGGGCCCTTTGTGTCCCCCACACAACAGCAAGCCTGTTCCAGCACAGCCCTGGCCAAAAAGAAGAAAACCCCTCCTCTTGGGAAGGAAAAAAAAAAAACGAGTGACTTGTTGAAATTGCAGAGCCAGCTAGGAGCACGTGTGGAACCTGCTGGCAGCCAAGTGGGAGGGACAGCCAGGGCCAGGCTGGCCCCTGGGGTGGATGGCAATGGCTGAAGGAGCAAATACTCCAGGCAGAGGTGGGCTTAGGATGGGGTCTGGTGACCCCCGCTTTAGTGAAGGTTCGTTGTTGTCAGGTGCTGTCAAGTAGATTCTGACTCATAGCAACCCTGTGTACAACAGAACGAAACACTGCCTGGTCCACTGAAGGTTTACTGGCTATATATCAAGGTTCAGCCTTAGCAGGTAGTCTTTGGCCTTCGTCTGGCTCTCTAGTAGTATCCAAAATGGATCAGATCCTCCAGAACATGGCTGGAGTCTTTTTGTGCCCACTCCTGCACACTGTGGTCCAGTTTCTCAGCAGAGGCTGGACAGAAGTTTAAAATGCTCTTTTCTGGATGCTGAGCACAGGAAAGCTGTATTTAGTCATCGTGGAGGCCCTGAGTCTAGTGAGCATTTGGTGCTTATGGCCCTTGCTTGCTGGTCCCAGCAATGTAGTTTAACTCAGGAGGCTACAAGCCCTCTATAGACCTGGACTTGCTGCTCCTGCTTTCTATACTCCCATCCGCCCCTGTTTCTGATGGAGACTGGCAGGTCAGCCTGAGCTGCTGGGGAGGGCCTCGGTTGCTGCATACCCCCCAGGGAGCTCTCCTTTCAGCTCTGCTGTCTGCCTCTTGCAGCTGGAAAGCGAAATCCAGCGGCTCTCTGAGGCCCACGAGAGCCTGACAAGAGCCTCCTCCAAGCGTGAGGCACTGGAGAAGACCATGCGGAACAAGATGGACAGTGAGATGAGGAGGCTGCAGGACTTCAACCGGGATCTTAGAGGTAAGAGCCGTAAGCCAAATGGCAGGAGGGGTGTCTGTGGAGGGCTTGGTCCCTCTGTTCCCAGGGAAAATTCAGAATCTCTGTCCTCTGCAAAAATAAGTGCAAACTGTCTCAAAAGGGGCCAGACAGACTCCTTGTGTTTTGGACCTTGGAACCCCTCTTGGAGCTCCTGCTGATATGGTCCAGATGGTGGCCCTTGACGGACAATGCTCCCTCCTCACTCAGCCCCCAGCTGAGCCCCAGTGCTTCCCTCTGAGCCCAGCCCCAGCTTAGAGGGTATAGCCCCACAGACAGGACCCCAGGCAGGTAGCTTCCCTGATACTAAAACATCTTCTTTTCATTGAGAACAGAGAGATTGGAATCTGCAAACCGCCGCCTGGCAAGCAAGACACAGGAAGCCCAGGCAGGCAGTCAGGACATGGTGGCCAAGCTGCTTGCTCAGAGTGAGTACAGGTCCCACTCAGAAGCCTGGTGGGTATGTGGGTGGGGACACCACAGCGGCCCCTCTGGATAGGGAAGATTGTCCCTCCATCTTGCCAAAGCAGTGCTTTTAAGCACAGGTTTACTGAATGCTTACTATGTGCCCTGCACTGGACTGAACTGGACTGGGAGAAGATGTTGGCTCCTAGAGAAGAATAAGATCTACTTCTGTGTTGATTGGGGAGATCAAGTGATACAAGAGGGGCAGCAGAGGAGCAGTGATTTGCTGAGCTGTGTGGTGCTGGCCATCAGTGTACCTGGTTGGAATCAGTATAACTGAAAAGCAGAGGTGGAGTGGGCAAGATAAAGAATAGGCTTGGAGACAGGTGAGGTGAAGGAAAAGATGAGTCTAAGTTTCCCAGGGAGTTATAAGGAACAGAAAGTTTGGGGGACCCAACAGAAATGTGAGAAGCTGGAGAGTGTAGTAGAACTGGGGCCATAGCAAGGTGACCAAGTGGGGGTGTCTGTAGACAACCGAACATAGGTTCCTGGAGCTTAACCATGTAGTCCAGTCTGAAGACGCGGCTTGGGAGGTGTTTCCCTCAAGAGGGTGGTCAAAGCCTCTCTGACGAGTGGATGAGTTCATTGACTAGTCCATTCATTCATTCATTTGTTCATTTAGCAGAATTGTGTTAAGCACCTGGCATGTATTGAACAAAAGGTGGGACCAGGCCCAGAAAGCCGCCATGGCAGGGAGATCAAGGAAGAGAGAATGACTGAAAAAAGGCAGGGTTCTCCAGACACAGGCCCCTAGAGGCTGGTGGTTAGGAAGCTCCCAGTGGCCTGAGAGAGAGGCTCTATAGGAATTGCAGGGGTGGAGGGCAGGCCACAAGAGGTGAAGAAGGAGCTCAATGGCTTGAGTAGAACTGCGGCGAGAAAGCCAAAGGGGGCAGGAGAACTTTAACAATCAGAAGAGAAAGAGAAGCAGTTGGTCATTACTACTTGTGCTGCGGTGATATTTGAGGTATCTACAGTAAAGTAGAATTGGGGTGGTCAGTATCTGGGTGAGAAAGGAGGATGTCAAGGAAACCTGCTGTTAGGGGAATGGATAGTGAGGGTGTCCAGAATTGGAGAAGCAACTTGGGGACTGAACTCTGCCTGGGGCACTACCTTCCTCCTTCAAGGAAGGCTCAGGGCCCCGGACAGGGCCTGCTCTGAATCGGGGGCTCCAAGCCCAGGGCAGGGAAGGGGGCACACAGCACAGATTGAAGGAGCTGATTTGGGGAGCCCTGGTTGCTCAATGGTTAAGGACTGGGCTGCTAACAAAAAGGTTGGCAGTTGGAACCCACCCAGTCGGAGGGTGAAAGACCTGGCGATCAGCTCCAGTAAAGATTACAGCCTAGGAAACACTATGGGTCAGTTCTCCTCTGTCACATGGGGTCTTTAAGTCACAATAGACTCAGCAGAACCCAGCAACGATGACACAGTAGGAGGTAGGCTAGGCTGTACTGGGTGGGTTCAGTGAGGTGGCCATGGTTTAGGGTCTTCAGGAGAGTGTTCTGTGGAGGAGGGCCGACTTTTGGGCCCTGGGTCTGTGAAGAAAGGAAGGAATGGGGCGGGTTTCTGGGAGCCTGCCCAGGAGAGGAGAGGGGGAGGCGGGCTGGAGGCGTTTCCGCTCCCTGGGGAGCGAGCGCCAGGCTGTTCTTGGCTCCTGGCTGGGGCCTTAATCTCGCAGCCGCGGGTGACCTGGATGCCTGGCATTCCAGAGCCTGGGCTGTTCGCTGTTCCGTTCTGGCCACCCCCTCCCCGTCCCCGCCGCTCCCTCCGCAACCTTTGGCCCCTAGCTTTAGGGGGAAGGACAGTGATCACAAAGGGAGACAAACACAGCAGTGGGGAACCATACTTTCTGAAGGTACAAGGTCCTGAAAGTCTAATTTGCTCTGTAAACTTTCACCTAACGCACAATAAAAAAAATAATAAAACTTTTATTTTAAACCATGGGGGAGAAAAAGAAAGGTCCTAAAACAAGCCAGCAGCCTGCTGTTCCCTCCACCTCTTCCTGCCTTCTAGCCCACCCATAGTCCCCTCTCCCACTCTCTGGCCTTCCTCTCCTACTCCAGCCTGGGAGTTGGTTTGTTTTTTTTTTTGCTGAGGACCTTGCCTCTCAAGATCCAGAGGTCCATGGTTTTACCAGGGAATGACCCAGAGCCTCCCAGCCCCAGCCAAGGCCTCAGAGGACACACTGTGGTTGTGGAAGGTGGCAGGAAGCTGCTGGAAGCAGAATACTGGCTCCACAGGCCCCTCTGCCCCAACAAGGGCTGAGGAAACCCAAGCCCCTCTTACTTCCTCCTTTATAGACATCTCAAAGGGCTGCCAGGAAATCGCAAGATTCTCAGGGAAGATGATTCCAGTGGACCTCACTTTTTTCTGGGGGTCAGTCAGCACTGGCACCAAAGTGTGGCCATTATCACCAATGCCATCTTGGCAAGCCATAGGGCCCCAGCGCTGCCCCCTCTGGGGACCTGCCTTGAGTTCTGCTCTGGCTCTGCTAGCTCTCTCCCTATGGGCACGTTTCTTCTCCCTGAGCTTCAGGGCCACTGGCTCTGAGATGGGACAGCAGTAATCCCTCCCCTTCCTGCCTTGCAGAGGCTGGGATGAGATAGAGGCTATGAGCAGACTGTAACCTGTCGTGTTCCGTGAGCCACATAGGAGGGGGGGATCATCATCTCTGAGTCCAAACTCTGAGTCCAGCTCCATTTCAGTATTATTGGGCTTCCCACCTTTTCTCTCCATGCCAAAGAATGAAGCTTGCCTGGGTCTAGCCTTTAAAAATCCAGAGTGATCTGGGTTGCCTGAGTCCTCCCTCTCCTGCCCCTGGACCCTGAGTAAATGATCCTCCCTTATGCATCCCAGAGTCCCAAGCCTTCTCTTCTCTCCCAGAACTTGGAGACTTAGAGACGTACTGTCCTGTAAATAGTCACTTAGCCACTTGTGGCCCAAAGATTAAAATTCTAGTTCCTCAGTCATTCACGCTAGCCGCACATCAAGGGCTCAGAGATGGCATGTGCCTCGTGGTAACTGCGTTAGAAGGCATCGTATAGAGCATTTCTGTTATAGCAGAAAATCCCACTGGATAGCACTGCTCTAGAGACAGTTCCTTTGGGTTCATCAGACAGGCCCTGCGGCCCTGTCCCCCTCCAGCTCTGCAGCAGGGTGGACAGCTGACACATTCGTCAGTGGGGGTCAAGAAAGCAGCCTGGAACTCCCAAGGGACAGCCGTAAGCCTAGAGCATCAGCTAGAGGACTTGGTAGTCTGGCTTGGGCCTTGTTTGTCCCAGCTGTATGGAGAAGGTCTCTGAGCAGAGTGCCCTGGGCAATCAACAAGATGATTTAAAAGTCGGTTGAGCTGAAACCTGAGACACAGTCAGACAAATCTGCGAACTGTAGCCATTTTCTCTGGACTGCCTAGGTTGGGTTTCTTTATCACCACCTGCCAGGCTGGCCGCGTCTCAGTTAGCACAGCTATAACTGAAATACCGCAAGTGGGCGGCTTTAGCAAAGAGGATTTTATTCTCTTAAAGTTTTGGAGGCTAGAAGTTGGAATTCAGGGTGCCAGCTCTAGGGGAAGACTTTCTTTCTTTGTCGGCTCTGGTGTTATAGCTCACCTCACTTCCTTCTAAGTCCTCACCAGAATTGACCTTGATGTCCGTAATTCCATCAACAGCCTCTTTAAGACAATCTAGACTTTTACTGTTAGGCACTTTAAAACTCTCCCAACCTCTACCCATTACTCAATTCCAAAACAATTTCCACCTTGCAGGTCTCTGTTAGAGCATCACCCAACTCTCCGGTGCCAAATTCTGTCTTAGTTGCCTACTGCTGCTATAACAGAAATACCTCAAGTAGATGGGTTTAACAAACAGAAATGTATTCTCTCACAGTTCAGGAGGCTAGAAGTCTGAATTCAGGGTGCCAGCTCCAAGGGAAGGCTTTTTCTCTCTGTTGGCTCTGGGGGAAAGCCCTGGTCATCAGTCTTCCCCTGGGTCTTCTCAGCACAGGGACCCCAGATCCAAAGGATGTGCTTCCTCCCAGCTTTTCTTTCTTGGTGGTGTGAGGTCCCTGTTAAAGCTACCCACTTGTGGTATTTCTGTTCTAGCAGCACTGGATAACTAAGAAGGAAATGTGGCACTAACTGGGGGAGGCCGGGGCCTGCAGAATGAACCCTGGAGTCAATTTCAAGAGACTTATAGATGTGAGGACCTCACACCACAGCCAGCAGCAGCCTGGACCTTTGGAGCCAGGCAGCCTGGGTTCCCACCTTGGCGTCACCGTTCACCTCCTGCTTCCTCCTCTATAAGGTGGGGGTCACAAATCCTACCTTGAGGGGCTGTTACTAGAGGACTTAAGGAAATAAGATGTGTAAATGTCTGGCTCATGGTTCAGCAGATGATGGTTGTCTTCTCCTTCCTTCATTCTCCCACTTAAACAATGACCATGTCAGTCTGTCTCACCTTCTATTTTCTCATCTGTAAATGAGCATCACAGTTCCTACCTGGAGAGTCTCTAGTGTTATCATGAGGCTCAAAGGAAATTATGAACATGTTTTTGAAATGGTGAGACCTGGCAAAAGTGGGTGGTGTTTGGGGCTGTCCCATGGCAAGTCCCCACCCCAGTAGAGAGCCAGAGTAGCTCCGTTCTTACAGCAAGGGCCCTGGTCAGGCTCTGCCATTTACTTGTGACTTAATGTGAGCCTTGATCTCCTCATCTGTAAAATGAGGTTACCTAACTCCTAGGATGAGATGCAATCGTGCAGTCATGCCGGGCACATGGTGGGCACTCAGTGGGGCCAGCCAGGTGGTTACTGTAACTATTATTGCTTGGAGGATGACCAGCCCGCTCTTTCTTCCTGCAGGTTATGAGCAGCAGCAAGAGCAGGAGAAGCTGGAGCGGGAGATGGCACTGCTGCGCGGGGCCATTGAGGACCAGCGGCGTCGCGCCGAGCTGCTGGAGCAGGCCCTGAGCAGTGCACAGGGCCGGGCAGCACGAGCTGAGGAGGAACTGCGCAAGAAGCAGGCCTACGTGGAGAAGGTGGAACGGCTGCAGCAGGCGCTCGGGCAACTGCAAGCTGCCTGCGAGAAGCGTGAACTGCTGGAGCTACGTCTGCGGACGCGTCTGGAGCAGGAACTCAAGGCTCTGCGTGCGCAGCAGGTGAGCCAGGAAGACCTGTAGAGGTGGCAGAGCTAGGAGCAGCGTCTAAGGATGCCAGTTCTCATCGTCTTCTCGGGCTCGAGAATTGGAAGCCAATTCTAAGGCCCCTGGAAGCCCCTCCTCAGGTCCAGGCCGTGGCTCCCTTGGAAAGCAAGAGTGATTTCTGTTTCACCCTTTCTGCAGGCCCTCTCCCACCCACCAGTCTTAGTAGAGACTCTGCCCCTTGGCTTGTGTCTAGCCTCGGGGAACTCAAGACTTGAGCTTCTGTTCTCAGCCAGAAGCAGGGATGGAGTCCTTGGTCTCTAGAGAAAATAGATCAGAAATAATGATGCCAGGTTGAAATTCAACGGAACCTTAATCTAGAAGCCTAGCCAGCTCTTATATGCCTCCCCAAGATCAGGAGGGAAGATGGTCGCCGTGATCCTAAATCTTTATCCTTACTTGGGACTTCTGAGTAAACAACTCTTGCTGTTTGCAAACCAGATAGAGTTCTGTCTCCACTCCCTTCCCATACAGGTAGGATAAGCAGTCTCCTGGTTTGCCTGGTACTTTCCCAACTTAGAGGATAATTATAAGGTCACCTATGCAAAGGTCCTTGGATGGTACAAACGGTTTGCACTCAACCTGAAGGTTGGAGGTTCAAACCCACCCAGAGGTACCACGGAAGAAAGGCCTAGAGGACTGCTTCTGTAAAGATTACAGCCAAGCACACCCTATGGAAGAGTTCTACTCTGTAACACATGGAGCCATCATGAGTTGAGATCAGTATGACAGCAGTGGGTTTAGGTTTTGTTTTTGTCTGTTTGTTTTTGAGGGGGTGGGTTTTTTGGGTTTTTTTAATGCAAAGGCAGACCTGAGTGTTCCTTTACCTTTAGCCAGAGGATTCAGGGCAGGGTGTGGGGAGTGGAAACCCCTTGTCATTCCCTCTGTCTCTGGGTGCAAGCCAGATGAGGGGGAGTGAGTGCCATCACTGAACAAATGCATGTATAAGAGAGAGCCCTCACATGTGTGTGAGGACCAGGGGTCACCACAGCCCAGCCTCCACCCTTGACCACAGTGCTCCTTGCTCTGCAGAGACAGGCTGGCACCGTCAGCAGTAGCAGTGGCAGTGGTGGGACTGCAGAGCTCAGTGCCCTGAGGCTGTCAGAGCAACTGCGGGAGAAGGAGGAGCAGATCCTGGCCCTGGAGGCTGATATGACCAAGTGGGAGCAGAAGTACCTGGAGGAACGGGCCATGAGGCAGTTTGCCATGGATGCAGCTGCCACAGCTGCTGCCCAGCGCGACACCACCCTCATCCGACACTCCCCCCAGCCCTCGCCCAGCAGCAGCTTCAACGAGGGCCTGCTTGCTGGCAGCCACAGGCACCAGGAGATGGAGAGCAGGTTCGGCATTACAGACCAGGCCGGGCTGCCTAGGTGGGGAGGAGGGCATGGCTACGTTCAGTCCCTGTCCTTAGTCCCTGATAAATAGACCCCTCTCCCTAAAAGGTCAACATTCCCTCCTGCGTCTGAGCAGACCAGTGTTTGGCACTCCAGAGCAAATGTACACATGCTGTTTCCTGTAACACCAGCCAAGTCCTTGTTCAGCCCAGGAAACTGGGTGTTAAGGTGTTGGATGACATTCAAGTCTCTGGGCTCCTACCTGCCTACCCCTTCCCCATGTAAATCAGAAAGACTTTCCTACTGAGTCCACACTGTGCCATCCCAGAAGGGATATGGACGACATTCCTGACTTGGGAGCAGTTAGTATTTTCTCTCCAAAAACAAAAATCTGGGTCCTTATGTGACTTCCATTTGATCTACTCTAATTCAAAAGCACACACACATGAACTGAGCTCATTCGATGGTCAGACAGCTCTGGGGCTTTGCTCTCTAGGACCAGGGCTGTGCCATTGCCATTATCAAATGAGTTTATAAGCCAGCCCTTGATGAAATGTCTTTGCTGGTATAAAAGGGCCCCAGCGCCCCATGCTCTGTGGTTGTCAGCCTGGGCTCTGAGAGCACGCAGTGCCAGAGTTGTGATGACATTTCTGAAGGCCTGCTCCTGGCCTTGCTGCAAGGGCAAGAGGTCCAGCCTGGATGTAAGGACAGCTTTCTCTTCAACTCTCCTTGAGGAGGGTGGAAGCTGCTGGGCCTTACCTGCTTGCTGGAGTCTGATGAAGTCTCATCCCTCAGATTAAAGGTGCTTCATGCCCAGATCCTGGAGAAGGACGCTGTGATCAAGGTTCTTCAGCAACGCTCCAGGAAAGACCCTGGCAAGGCCCCCCAGGGCTCCCTGCGGCCAGCTAAGTCTGTGCCATCCATCTTCGCAGCTGCAGCGACAGGAACCCAGGGCTGGCAAGGGCTGTCCTCTAGTGAGCGGCAGGTGGATGCCCCCGCCCGCCTGGCTGCAGGTAAGAGGAGACTGTTGGGTACTGTAGCTGGGCAGTTGCTCTCAGACCTGAACACAAATTACCACACCTTTCTTCCCAGAACTGAGGCTCATGGAAGCCAGGGCTTCCTGACCCCTCTTCTAGGCGAACCAGCTTATACTCTGGCTTCAGTGACCATATAGCCCACAACTGTCCAGCATATGCGAAGAGGGGACCTGTAGGCGCCACCCCATTTTCATAAATTTCATCACCTTCTGGCCTAGCCACATAATCTAAGCCAAAACAGAGATTCCTGTGCAGATGCGCCTTCTAGACAAACCCCTACTGATCCTTCTTCTAAAAGCAAATGCCACGGAAATTCTAGAAACGCTGCTGGTTTTAGTATTTAATTTACAAAGAAGGGTTCCTCTACTCAAAACATTTGGAAACCAATCTAATGAGAGTTATTTGCATTTGAAAACATGTATAAGTGATTGGTCTTTAATCAAAGTGCTTGCAAATCAAGAATGACCCACACCACATTGTGTCCTTTAATCAAAGTGCTTGCGAATCAAGAATGACACATTGTGTCCCCAATACGTACAGTAAACTCAGAGTGTTCTTCATTGGAGCCTTGTCTTGTGGGGATCAGTAACCATCAACCTTCTATTCTGCCTCTACAGCAGACAGGGCCGCTGCAGAGGAGCCAGGGGCCACAGCCCCCCTCCCTGCCCATGCCAAACACGGGAGCAAAGATGGGAGCACCCAGACTGACAGCCCACCAGACAGCACCTCTGCCTGTCTGGCACTAGAGCCAGACAGCCTTTTGGGGTGCATCAGTGGCCAGAGGACAGCCTCACTGGGTAAGTGTCACACCCTGGCTGGGGGGACTGTGAGATGTGAACCGGGACACCAAGGTCCTTTCTTCCCAGACCCCTCCTGCTCATGGCTTCACATTTCATAGGGAGCCCTGTATGGCTGAGGGGAGAGTAAGGTATCTGCCTACCTCAATATGCATGTGAAGGCCAGTTGAATGTATGAATGGAGGAATTGAGGACCCTGGTTAGAGACAGATCCAAAGTTCAGAAATAAAGCTACCAGATGGGAAGACTTTATCTCCTCTTTCGTAGTCTTCCTTACATATAGCATTTAATTGCCAACCTAAATATCTAAAATAATAGAGCTTGGCTAGTTAATCCTGATGGTGTACTCAAGTTAGAAGACTTTGTTTAAAAAGAGTCTGGGAAGAAGAAATTTGAGAAGATGACTTTTATTTTTTTGCTCCCCTTTTCACATTAGCCTTTGCATATTTGCCTGTGCCTCAGGAGCTCAGAAAACCACAGGCATGAAAAGAATTCTGCAGCCTCCCTCCCTCAGGGCTCTCCATCGCTCCCTCTAGTCTAAAGTTATAAACAAATGAGTCTTCCACATTGGAGGTTGGTAGTCTAGGCTGTGGGGCAGCAGAATATATTACTTGGTTGGCCAAGTTAGGGGGACCTGGGGACCTGGGCAGCTGAGGCGGGAAAAATTGGTGAGTTTAAAGGACCTATCTTAAAAAGGTACCAGGATTTTTACAAAAGCAGCTGGTGACACTGGCTGGCATGTGCCTGTGTTCTTGTCTCTCCTCAGACTCTGTAGCTACATCCAGAGTCCAGGACTTGTCGGACATGGTGGAGATACTGATCTGAAAGAGGTTGCGCCTTGGGGACTCTGAACCATTTCCTGTCCTCCTCAGCATCTGTCACTCTCGGCCATTCTGGCGGCCCCTCCAACCACTTCCCCACTTTCCCCAACCAGGCACTCATTTCCATCAACCGTCTGGTCCCATGAGCTCAGGAAGGAGTGCCATGGGGGAGGGGAGCTATGACTACCAGCACCCCAGAAGACCCTGCTTCTTAGCCCCACATTCCTCCCGTGCCCTTGGAGAATGAGGATTCAGCTTTCGCCTGCTGCCCAAGGCTTGTTGCTGGGGAGCAACTGGAAGCCCAGAACGGAGTGGAGCCCTCTCTGATCCCCCAGTTGGCCCTCGGGTGGGAAGGGAAGGGGTATGTTGGTTTGGAGGACTGAGTTCCAAGGCAGGCTGCCCATGGACAACAGGTGGGCTACTCTGATAATCAAGTCAGCCATGATGTTTCCCTCTGGCTAAGTGTGATCCCAGCCAACTTCATCTGCTCCTCAGCTCCTCACTGCCTCCTTGGGATCACCGAATCTTGAATCTTTTGGGAACGGTTGAGGGCGTTATTCCTGCAGAAGCTACAGCCTCACTCCCTCACTTGGTGTGGGTTAGGGGCCTTTTAAATGGACTGGGAGATGCTGTGCAGTTTATATATAATCCCTTTCTTGTGGAACAGAAGATGGAAGCATGCTGATTCAGATCTTGTGCCCTTGGGCTGTGTTCCCCTGTCCTTGCTGCCACAACCCCTGTAACTTCTGACTGGCCTCCCCAGTTATTTCTCCTCAAATTCTTGGCCATGGATTTTGATGCTGGTTGACTCATGGGATACTGGCTATCTTTTCCTCCATCTTGAGCCCTGCATTAAATGTCCATGGGATCTCCATTGCCAGCCTCTTAAAATGGCTCCACAGCTCCTGTCCCTGAGACATCCTGTTGGTTTGCTTATGAACCTTGAGCCAGAAGAAATGAGCCATCACACATGGACATCTGCCATGCCCACGTGTGGGCTTGGGTGACCCTCCCCAACACCAGTGCTCTCTGAGAAAACTGGAGAAGTAGCCTTGTTCTCTTAAGTGTCTCTGTTCCCACCTGGAGGGCTTGGGAGAGGGAGCGATGCTGTTGAAAACTAATTGAGCTACAAGATATGACTCAAATAGTCCTCAGAGAATGGGGCCCCCATCACAAAATGGCGCCCATGAGGCTGGGTCCTCAAGCTACCCTTGAGCCCTGAAGCAGGGCCAGAAACATTGGACTTAGTGTGAAGCGCCCCACTTGGCAGCCTGCCAGCAGCAGCGGACTTTGACTTTTGGTCTTAAAAAGTCCCCCAATTTAGCCCCAGAAGCAATTGGTGGGTTTTAGCAGTTTGTCTTGACTGTTTTTAGTTCTTCTTGAATCTCTGTTTTTTGTTTTTCCTTTACTGTTTTTAGGTTCTGTATGTGTTGTTTTATTCTCATGGTTCCTCAAGTTTCCTTTTTAAACATTTGCATTTGCTGGACAATTGCATATTTTTTTAAATCCCTACCCTCTTAAAGCTGAACAGTACATTTGGTTCATGTGCATTGTTTACAAAGCAAAAAAAGAGAAAAAAAGGCAAAAAAATATTGTGAAAGGAAAAAAAACACAACAACTTAATATATTTTGGATTAATATTTGGTATTTCTTTTTAAAGTATTTTTTTGTGCTGTGAACGTTTTCTGCCAAAGACCATGACGTGTATGTTTAAGTTATCATAAATATTTAAAATGTAAACTTGGCTGTTTTGTTATGCCACCCTGTACCAGGATTGCTGCCGCATTCCATTGGGTATAACAGTATTTTAATAAAAAAATAATAATTAAAAGTGGTGTCTCTGCATGGGTAAAAGACTTGTCACTGAGAGGTAGGGAGGAAAAGGGAAGGGAATGAGGACCTGGGGGCCACCCACATCATCGTCTCTGACCACTCTCAGCACTGAACTGTCCCTTCATTCCTCGCCCTGTCTCCTGTGCTCCTTGGCCCTAGAACAGCAGCCAGCTCAGAGTCACTGCCGCTGCTCGTACATGAGGAATGAAGGGTGCTGGCTTCCATGTCTGACTGTGGGCCACCTGCAGGCAAGGCTGGCTGATCCTTCTCTACAAGGTGAGGATGGAACCTACTGCCATCCAGTCTCAAGCTGATTCTGACTCATGGCAACCCCAGGATGGCACGCAGGATAATCTCTCCAAGGACCCAAGTCAAGTCTCAGGAATTTTTTGAGGCTGCATCAAGGAGAGAATTGGAATGGGGGCATGGTTGGCTTTCTTTCCTCTTGACAGGGAACATTTCTCACAGGCTGGGGGTGTCTAACAGATGGGCAGCCTCCCCAGGTAGCTCTGTCCTAACTGGCTTTATTTGGCCATATGCTATGGTTACTGCACAGTAGGAGTACGTGTACAAGGGTGGCTTTATCATCCCCCTAGGCCTACCCCTTCTCACCACCTGGAACACACAGAGTCTGTGTCTGGACCATGTGAGGGACCCGCACCAGGCCTGAGTGTGTTCACGTGTGTGGCACGTTCCTGGATACCACCTCTTGCCCTTGCTATAGCGCCACTCCTCTCTCCTGATGCTCAGGAAAGAATATTGCTCCAATTCATGAAAGAGAAAACCATTCTCAATCTTGCGTGTCCCATTATCAGAAACAAAGTACCTGCCTGAGCCTCCGTAGGTGGCATGTCAGCACACCTAGGCTCCTTAATTAGTCTGTGAGGCTGGCAGTCAGAGAGACGGCAGCCGGGCAAGGCTATGGGGCTTGGGACAGGAACAGTTACCACCATGAGCTGTAGGTGAAGTATCTTCAGAGCAGGTGCAGGGACCCGACAGCCATGTTAATGAGTAACCAAGCTAGGATCCCAGAGAACGTGACTTCCTGAGCTAGCCTACTTGCCCGCAAGAATGGAACCAAACAAGTGAAAGAATTTGGAACATCCAAGGACTTTTCTCACAACTCTGCAGAAGGTAGTGGGCCCCACAGCCCAAGGAAGAGGGAACAACCACCACGTCCTGGTCACACCTCCACCCCAGGCCTCTCCAGCCTGCCTCCTGTCAGCTGGGCAGCATCCCACCACACCCTGGGTTGGGGTTTCTGCTGTACAGATCAGAATGATTTCCTGAGATGCAGGCCTAGTCTCCCGAGGTGGCCTGAACCAGGAGCTCCTGGACCCTGTCTCCGTCTGCTCTCCCTTGGCCTTTACCAGCCCACTGTAGGTTTGCTAGGATTTAGCACCCAAAACAAAATGGTAGTGCCTGTGGCAGAGGCTACCAAAGAACAGCTTGGCAAAGAGGTTCTCGTTCATCTCCACCTGCCCCAGGAAGAGCCCTGTGGGGGCAGTTCAGACTGGAAGCAATCAGTCCTTACAGAGCACCATCCCACCCACAGCACCACCAGCCAGGAGCTTTCAAAGTATCTGCGCCCTCCTGCCAGAGCTATCTGTCAAAATTCACTTTATTTCTCAGCAGAGACCAGGGAGATAAAGTGCGCCTAGCTAGTGCACATGCGTGTGTGTTTGTGCACGTGTGTCCTGAGCACAGGTCCCAGAGAAAAGGTGTGAGGGTACCAGTTTCTCCCAGCTGGTGCCCCTGCAGGGCACTGAGGCTACCACCAGCCACGTGGTCACCAGCAGGTCTGAGGAGCCACTTCTCAGTGAGCTTTGAAATTTGACCTTACAAAGCTCCAGAACTGGGGGGAGAGACAGGGCCTGGGGAGGGGGATGTTTACCCCATGTGCTCAGGCATCTGTAAAGGCAGTAGGGGCTTGGGCCACAAGAGGTGTGTCCCTGGCTTCCATGTGGCTCTTCTGGGCCCTTTAGAGGCCAAGTTCCTCTTCAAGGGGGCAGCCCTGCCCTGCCTGCCCTGCCCCCACCCAGGGCCTCTACCAACACAGCTAGGTGTACAGCTCACATTGCCCCAGAGGGTGGAAGGGCAGCCTGTGAGCCACTGTCCCAGCCTCCCCCATCTCCTTCACCTCCCAATTAATCATTAACTCCTCCCCTCAGCTCCAGCATGTGCCGGCCTGGACAGTTTAGAGAAAATGCACAAACTCAGGGCAGTAAACTGGGGCCCAGTAGCTCAGAGATAGGAGTCTCTTTGTGGTGCAAATGATTAAGCACTCAGCTGCTAACCAAAAGATTGGTGGTCTGGACCCACCCAGAGGCACATTTGAAGAAAGGCTTGGCAATCTACTTCTGAAAAATCAGCCATTGAAAACTTTATGGAACACAGTTCTACTCTGTCACACATGGAGTCACCATGCGTTAGAATCAACTTGATGGCAACTGGTTAACTAGCCCAAAGATGGTTGAAGCCTCTAAGGGCCCCAGCCGGACAGGGAACCTGTTTGCAAGGCCACTGTCTTGCCTCCCAGGACAAGAAAGGACCAGGCAGGGACACAGTCCTCTTCTGAACAGCCCAGGCTCTGTGTGAGCAAGCCTTCAGGAGGCAGCCCTGAAAATCCAGCACCACGCTTCCTAGACCTGCCAGGCCTGGATCCAACACATGTGAAAGGCATCAGAGCAACTGAGCTCTCAGCATCCTTGTTTGTTTCTGTTGTGCTGTAATTCACATACCCTTGTCAGGTGTACAACCCAATGGTATCTTATATCACAGCATCCATTTTAGGCCAGCGGTCAATCATCAACAAATGCCCCACCAGTGGGCCACGCGGACACAATTAGAAGTGTGATTTGATCTGGTGCATTCACTCTTGTCCAGCGCCTATCTCCCAGTATGACACTTAACTTTCCATAATGGCCAGTCTCCTTCCACCCACGCCGGGCCTGGCAGCATCTTCCACCCACCTCACCTGGGCTGCAGTGAGGCCATTGTCTGCTCTGAATTGGAACCCTCAGTTTGCTCTCGAACTGCTAACCTAAATGACAGTGGTTCAGACCCACCCGGTGGTACAGTGAAAATAAGAACTGGCAATCTGCTTCCATTAAGATTACAGCCAAGAAAACTCTATGGAGCACAGTTCTACATGGGGTGGCCATGAGTAGGAACCAACTTCATGGCAACCAACAACAACAACAACCCTCTTACCCCTGAAGCTGCTATGGTGGAGGTCTTGGCCTGAGACTTGGAAAGGAGGCCTATGAGCCCTGGTCATCAAGGTGCCCACCGTCTGCTCAGGATTTTAGAGTCAAAGAGCATTGGCAAGGGTGAGTCCACTTTTGATGGATATGAAGCTGATATATTTTGGGGATCCTCTTCAAGAAAAAAAGTGAAATGGTAAATACAAAATTAGGTCCAGAGTCTAGGAAGGGGCCTGTTCAAGTGAGTGCCCAAGGCACAAGCTTCGTTAGTTTCACAGTAAATCTGTGTAAGTCTGGGCTTTTGGTGTTGTGTCTCCCCAAAGATGAAGCTTTGGGAGGTGCCCAGGACTCAGGCTCATGATTCTCTCTCCTGGGTGAGGCTGGGACCTAGAAAGCAATGAATCTGCAGATGGAGTACCTGCTTCTGGGTACCCAGTATAGCTCAACCACCTCCCGGATGCAGAGGTGCCAACAGCAAGGGGGCCCTGGAGTCTGGGGGGTGTCACCACAGAGCACGGACAATAGGGCTGACCAGCTTCCTAAGGACCAGCCCTGTGATTGGCACATGTCTGCACCCTGTTATCAACCACCAAGCAAGCCAGTGACATCACTAAGAGGGTGTGGGGGATTCCAGCCACACAGGGCAACACTGTCAGAGCGGGTGACACCAAAATAACTCTCCATAAAATGTTTGTGCAGTATTTCATCAGAAATTTATTATTTTTTATAAAAATATCCCTGTAGTTAGTTACAACAACAAAAACATTTTTCATAAGCCCAGCTTGCATGTATCAATATACCTACAAGGCTAAAACTCTACGCTAATTTGCTTTTTGAACCTCCGATCAGAGCTGTCGTTATTACCCAATTACGACGATGCTTCGAATCACGTGCTTTCGTCTGCACGCACTACAAGCACACGCTGTTACTACCTACACTTTTATAGTCACTGATTTTGTCAAATTTTCTGATGTTTTAGCTATAATATTGTGCTAATTAGCACAGGAGAGGTGACACCATTAGTTACCGCACCGGGTGACACCAACACTAGTAACGACACTGCCTCCAGCCCCTAGCCAGAGGGTGAAGAGCATATCTGACAGTCAGCTCACAGTACCCTCGGGAGCTCACTCACTTGTAGTAGGGACTTACTGTCCTCTACTGTGAGAGCCTATCAGCTTTCAATTCTAAGCTGGCCAAATGCCATGAGCTGTCCTTAGATGAATACCTCTTGCAAGTCCAAAGTCTCATACCTGGGGACACATTCCAGGTGTGATTGGGCAACAATGTGGACATTTCCCTGCACAGGTTTGCCTCTTCTTGCACTAACTTGGCCTTCTTTCTAGCTCCAGGAGGCCCTGCCCACTCTCTGCTCTGCAGCCTTTGCTTACTCAACACAACGTTCTATGGAAATCCTACGGTATGTTGCATCAGCAGCAAAAATCCCGGAATCTCAACTAGCAAGTGAATAAATGCACAAGCCACAGCTAAAAAAAACAGCTAAGGTTCACCCGAAAAACAACATGAACCTTCTTTAATTTAAAAGAAAGAACAACAGGCCTCCTCCCCAGGGGGTGTTCTCTAACGTTTGCGTTCTCTGCCTCAGCATAGCTGATTTCTCTTTACTTCATTCCATTTCTGTGTAAGTAGCCATGCCATCTCTGCATTCAAGGATTCATTCGTATTACAGATGTTTATTGAGCACCTGCTATGTGCCCAGCATTGTGGCAGGCACTGGGGATACAGTGATGAATAAGGTAAGGAATGTGTCCAAACACCTTTATGCTCCTAATATTTACTTTATTTTTATACTCCACACCGAGCGAAGTAAAGGGACGTTCATAAGTGTTGGACGAATGACTATTCATGACAAGAACTGGCCCCTGTCTGCGTCTTCAGTTCCAAAGTCTACCAACCTCCTGGATGGATGGTTCTGAGTGCCCTGTGGTCTCTCTTAACCCCACACCTTTGCTCATGCCATCCCTTTTATCTGGAACGCCTTTCTTAGTTCTCTCCTCTCTCTGCCTGCTTAACTCAAAATCAATCAATCAAAATTGAGCTTGAGGATCACTTCCTCCTGAAAACCTCTCCTCTCCAGCTTCCTTTATGCCCCGACAGGACCAGGAGAAAGGAGAGTAGTGGGGCATGCAACTGAGGGAAGGTGGTTAGCAGACGTTAGCTTGTGGCTCTGCTTGAATGAGAGGGAGCAGGTGAGAGGGAGCAGGTAAGGAAGGCATAATTGACTTTTCCAGTTATGCCGAAGTTTGTTCCTTGTCCCCTTGCTGGAATCACATGTGACCCAGAACAACACCCAGATAGTAGTCTTTTAGGACGTTTTGGTGAGACGGCCAGTGCCCCTCCTCCTTGGCCAGACCCCCACCATTCATTGGAGATGGGGAAGGACAAAAGGCATCCTACGGGTGGAATATTCAGGTCAGAGAAGGAGAAGCTCAGCCTGAGGGCTTGGGCCAAGGTGGAGAAGAACGACGGGCCTTGGCCGTGGGTGTGTGAGCCCAGAACTGGCCCTGCCAGATGGCTGGCCCATGAGTCAGGCCCAGGCGCTGCCAGCCACGTGGGCTGGGGCCAGACCCAGCCGTGGGAACAGCAGGCAGAACCAGAGCACCCCCCACTCCCAGGAGAGCTGCTTCTGCCTGGCCTTGCCAACCCTGGGCTCCCCCTCGGAGTGGGCCAGGTGGGGTAGGGGCAGAACACTTTTTATCAGGGCAGAAGCTCCCAGCCATGCCTTACTTACTTGAGTCACAAGAACAACTCATAGGGGCTCCGAACAAAAGGCTGTGATCAGAACCAAGCAGGGGTAGGGGGCAGGGGCCCCACTAACAAGGCAGGGACGAAAGGACAGCCCACTCAGTCTCCATGCAATCACCAGGTGCCAACCTTCCTTCCCTTTCTACCTGGGAGCAGAAGCACCAAGTCAAGAGAGGAAGGAAGTTGGTGACGCCTCTGTGGAATGGAAGAATTTGTCTTCCAGCCCCTGTTCCTCTTGCTTCTCAGTCCACAGGGCAGGCATGAGAAAGAGTCCCTCAAGTCTAGGCAGTGTTGTCAAAGGCCTGGGCCCGAGGCCTGCCCCTCCTTCCTGTAGCCCTAAGCTGGTTCATCAAGGCCTCAGCCCCAGGGAGCAGGGGATTTGGTCAGGTGCAGTGTGGTTGAGTCTTCACTGCCCTCCCACCTGATGTCCTCCTGGTATCAGACTCTGTGGGGAAAGCCAGTTAATTTTTGTCCAATCCTAATTTGAATTTCTGGGCAATGTCAAATTGCTATAAATTCTATTGTATCTACAGATGCTATAGTACCGAAGTTTCTAAATGCTGGCTCTCAATTTCTATACTTATCTCCTCTCATGGCCCTGCTCCATGGACCACACTTTGTGAGATGAGAAGAGCTTTGGGGGAAAACAGGGGAGGGGAAGAGAGACCAGGAATTTAAAACAAGGTGGCAGGAGTGGGAGGTCCACAGCAGTGGTCATTGAGAAGGTGATATTTCAGCAAAGACTTGAAAGAGGTGAGGGCGTGAGCCATGCATGTATCTGAGGGAGGAACATTCCTATCAGAAGCTTTAATAGAAGCAAAGAGGTTTTTACCAACTTGGACTGTCACTGGTCGAAGCCTCCTTGAGGGGGTAGGATTGGAAGGAACACCTTCACAGGGAATGAAATGGAGACTCCTGGGCAGGAGACGCTCCAGGGGTAATCCTCCTGAGCACTGCAGGACCTGCAACTCCCAGAGGTGGTTCTTTCACCCTGGGGCGGGCCTAAGGTGAGCCATCTCCCCTCAGAGCTCTAAGCAGCATCTGGAAGCCTGGGCAGGGCCTCCCTAGAGCCACTGGCATCCTAGGCGGGAGCACAGCTACCCTCTACCTGGTCTCTCTCCTTTCAGAACCTCCTTCCTTGATGACCCAGATCTCAACCCCTGAGAGGAGGGGCACTGGGAAAACTAAACACAGACCATCAGCTTGGGAAGAAGGCATTGCTTGCAGTGCTCAGTGCATCTACCTCTACCTTTGGACAGAAGAGGTGTTTCTGGCCCGGGAGATATTTTGGGCCCCACCTCTGTGTCCACACAGGTGTCTGGGCCATGACTATCAGGAAGGTTCCATTTACCTGATTTGTTCCTGCATCTGAACCCAGGGTACCGGGGCTTAGGGGACATGTGGCAAGGTGAAGACCCCCTCCTCCACTGAACACACTTCCATACCTGCACAAGCACACCCAGCCTCATACACATACTTCCACACTACACGTATACACACAAACATGAAATACACTCATGGGCTCAGCCACATGCGGGCCTGCTCACAAGTATCCAGGTACATAAACTCCCAGGTACATCATATGGTCACGTATACTTGTACACACACACACACACATGCACCCACAGACATATACTCTTGCAGGTCTGCACCATCCATACCCACACCAAATACGTTGTCCCAGACATGCACACCTGCTTCCTGTGTACGGATTCGCTCCTTCTCCCACACCTCAGGAGAGTTTCTACTCAGAGCAAACACCTGCAGTGAGTGGCAGACAGGAGGATGGGACAAAGTTTACTCAAAATATAAATAAAATGAAGCTACAAGAGAGTCTGGTAGTCAGTGGGCCATCTTCCAAAATAATAACATCTTCTTTATTGAATACTTACTCTATGCAAGGCATCATGCTCATGCTAAGGGGTCTTCATACATTATTTCATTTCATTCACATGCTCTGGTTTTGGAACGAGAAACCTGAGGCTCAGAGAGCTTAAGGAACTTTTCCAGAAGTTGTTTTAAGTTTACTCATGTGTTCAGGAGGCCCCACCAACCGAAGGAGCAAACAGCAGGCTCCAGAGCTCACCCCCTCCCCCAGCAGGCCTTTAGGACAGTGAAGCTGGGGTGGGGTCAGGTTTGGACAAGATATGCTCTGACCTCCCAAGTACAGCCTAAAGGCCAGGAGACAGTCCTGTGCATTCCTTACAACTAGGTCACTGTGACGGAAAAGCACTGACACACATGCCGGAACCTAAGGTTGACTGGAAAAGGCTTGGGAAAAACCCAGCTGTTGTGGGGCAGCAGATGTTAAATAGGTGTTCTGTCAGGCCTGTGCAGTACTGGTGAGGGTGTGTCGGTGGCAAGGGCTCTTGCCTGGGGCAGTGCAGACTCAAAGGAAGAGGGCAGTAATTTAAGAGGGGCTGCAACACTGGAAAGGCATGTGGGGCAAGTGGACACGTTATTAATATTGCTATTGTTGAGCACAACTGTGTGCTAGGTATTGTGCCAGGTATTCCTCATTTACTATCTTCCAGGATTCAGTCCTGCGAATTAGGTAGTATTGCCCCCGTTTTACAGATGAGGAAACTGAGGCTCAGAGGACTTAAATAAATTACTCTAGGTCTCTCCAGCTAGTAAGGGCATAACTAGCATTTGAGTCAAGGCCTGTCTGACTCCAGAGCTCAAACTCTTTCTACATCCGCATGTTCCCGTGTGTTCTGGTTCAAACCCCTGCGGAGAATTTGCACTTCTAACGAGTTTCCCGCTGAGAATTTGCATTTCCGTGCCAGATATACCGAATCAAAATCTACATTTTAACAAGATCCCCCAGGTGATTCTTATATATAACATCCTGGGAAATTGCTAGAAATGCGAATTCTCAGCAGGGGTTCAAACCAGAATGAACCTGTCCAAAAAGCCCTGATTAAAGCTAAAACTTGCATTTGAAACTGTCACAGCCAAGAGGAGCCTAAGGAGACCGGACAGCCAAGTGTAATGTGACATCCTGGACAGGATCCTGGAATAAAAAAGGGCATCAGGGAAAAATTGAGGAAATCTGAATAAAGTATGAACTTCAGTTAATAATAACGTATCAGTATTGGTTCATCGATATTGGTTTGTAGGTTCAAATTATGACAAATGAACCATACTTGGGAGCCCTGGTGGTACAGCGGTAAAGAGCTAGGGCTGCTAGCCAAAAAGGTCCACAGTTCGAATCCACCAGCTGCTCCTTGAAACCCTGTGGAGCAGTTCTACTCTGTTCTGTAGGTTTGCTATGAGTCGGAATCAACGCCATGGTGAACAGGTTGGTTTTTTGGTATTGTAAGATGTTAATGGTAGGGGAAACTGGGTGTAGGGTATACAGGAACTCTCTATACCCTCTTCACAAACACTCTGCAAATCTAAAACCTGCGTTTTTATCAGAAGCAGGAGGTAACCTACACTCCAAGTCACAGCCTGTGTCCAAGGTCTGAAGAATTGCTTTTCTCAAAATGAGAGGCCGCTTTGGACTTTGTACCCCTGAGTTCCCATCA
Organism: Elephas maximus indicus; assembly: GCF_024166365.1. NCBI lineage: Eukaryota > Metazoa > Chordata > Mammalia > Proboscidea > Elephantidae > Elephas > Elephas maximus. The sequence continues at coordinate 45,220,286 of NC_064844.1, forward strand.
CCTATACAACTTGAAATACAGACATTAATTGCAGGGCTGTTAATCCCTACCTAATCCTCTACCTAAAGGAGGCAAAATGACGCTAAAGGCAGGCAGAACCAGGCAAAGGGCAAAAGGGCACAGAGCTCTGGGACTCTGCATGCTGGCCTGGCTGAGGCACGGAGTCAGGAAGCCTTGCTGGACCTGTCTATTCCTCCCTGACAATGCAGCCTGTCCAAGCTGCCGTTCGTCCATTTTCTTGACTGTTCACAATACAGCACGATTTTCAATGGACAAGTCATGCACTTTTTTTGTTAAATTTATTCTTAGTATTTTAATCTTTTTGATGCTATTGTAAACGAAATTGTTTTCATGAGTTCAGTTTCAGATTGCTCATTGCTAGTGTATAGAAATGAAATTGATTTTTTAATAAGTTAATCTTGTGTCTTTCCACCTTACTCAACTTGTTTATTATGAATTCTAGTAGGTTTTTTTTTTTTTTTTTGGTGGATTCTCTAGGACTTTCTACATACAAGATGATGTCAACTGTAAACAGAATGGTTTTGCTTTTTCCTCTCTAGTGTGGATATTTTTTATTTCATTCTCTTGCCTAAATATTCCAGCTAGAACCTTTAGTACAATGTTGAATAGATGTGGCAAAAATGAGCATCCTTGTCTTGTTCCTGATCTTAGGGGGAAAGCATCCAGTTTTTCACCATCAAGTATGATGCCAGCTGTGAGTTTTTTACATACACCTTTTATCACATTGAGGAATGCTACTATTCCTAGTTTGATGAGTTTTTTTTTTTTTTTAAATCATGAAACGAGATAGATTTTCTCAAGTGCTTTTTCTGGGTCTATTAAAATATAGTTTTTCTCCTATCTTCTATTAATAGCGTGTATTATGTTGCTTGATTTCTAGATGTTAAACCAACCTTGTATTCCTGGGATATATGCCTCTTGGTCATGGTGTATAATCCTTTTTATATGTTACTGGATTCGATTTGTTAATATTTCACAGAGAATGTTCCCCATGAGAATGTAGGCCCAGGAAGGCAGGGGCTACACCTGCCCTGCTCACTGCCATAGTATCCCCAGCCCGTCTGGCAATACCAGGTACAGAGTGCTCGGTGAGCCTCAGCGAATGAATGAAAAAGTGAACCTATAAAATGTGATCGACTCGACAGCACTGGGTTTTTATAAAACATGGGGCATCAGGATTCGAGGAAGACTCATTAACAACCTGAGATATGCAAATGACACAACCTTGCTTACTGAAAGTGAAGAGGACTTATAAGCACTTACTGATGAAGATCAAAGACCACAACCTCCAGTGTGGCTTACACCTCAACATAAAGAAAACAAAAATCCTTCCAACTGGACCAATAAGCAACGTCATGATAAATAGAGAAAAGATTGAAGTTGTCAAGGATTTCATTTTAGTTGGATCCATAATCAACACCCATGGAAGCAGCAGTCAAGAAATCAAAACACACATTGCATTAGGCAAATCTGCTGCAAAAGGCCTCTTCAAAGTGTGGGAAAGCAAATATGTCGCCTTGAAGATTAAGGTGCGCCAGACCCAAGCCATGGTGTTTTCAATCATCTCATACGCATGTGAAGGCTGGACAATGAATAAGGAAGACCGAAGAAGAATTGACACCTTTGAACTGTGGTGTTGGCAAAGAATATTGACTATACCATAGACTGTTAAAAGAACAAGTCTGTCTTGAAGAAGTACAACCAGAACACTTCTTAGAGGCAAGGATGGGGAGATACTTTGGAGGTGTTATCAGGAGGGATCAGTCTCTGGAGGAGGACATCATGCTTGGTAAAGTAGAGGGCCAGCAAAAAAGAGGGCCAGCAAAAAAGAGGAAGACCCTCAACAAGATGGATTGACCCAGTGGCTGCAACAATGGGCTCAAGCATAACAGCAATTGTGAGGATGGCGCAGGACTGGGCAGTGTTTTGTTCTGTTGTACTTAGGGTCACTATGGGTTGGAACGGACCTGATGGCACCTAACAACAACAGCAACATAAAACACAGGATCTCCTGCACTTTCAAAGAGGTAAGTTAGCAATAATGACCATTATATTACCACAAGTGTCTGAGTATGTATAACCCATGTATACCACAGAGGCAGGGGAGGTTATGAAAGACCCAGGCTCAGAATGCAGCGTTTGCTGGGAGGGGACATTCAGTGGCTTGGTGTCCCTCCTCAAGGCACAGACCCAGAAGGTAGGGGCTTATGGGGGCTAGGGGCTCTCCTTCCATAAGCAGCTCCCTCAGCCTGGGGTTCATGGCAAGGTCTCAGGTGGTCACATGTGCTCCAAGGCCCCTAAGCAAACATAAGACAAGTGAGTGAGCATGTTGTGGATAGCTGTGGGTGAGACAGGGATTTCTGGAACCTGTGACAAACAAGCCTGTGGCCACTGACAGGCCTGGCCTTAATATAACTTCTGGAAAAGTTGCTTAAGCTCTCTGAGCCTCAGGTTTCTCATTCCAAAACCAGAGAATGAGAATGAAATGAAATAATGTATGAAGACCCCTTAGCATGAGCATGATGCCTTGCATAGAGTAAGTATTCAATAAAGAAGATGTTATTATTTTGGAAGATGGCCCACTGACTACCAGACTCTCTTGTAGCTTCATTTTACTTATATTTTTAACATCTGGTCAGTCTCCCCAAGTGAGTGCTACTTGGGCCAATCTAAATCCCAGAAGAGCATGGGATGTTCCCCAGGAGTGGCCAGGAGGACACCACCCTCACATCCTACCTGGACACAGGAGAGGGTTTCTTCAAGGGAAGCATAAATAAAAAGCCTTTTCTTGGCTACCTGAATAGGAGCTTTAAACCAAACCTGTTGCGGTCGAGTCGATTCTGACTCACAGTGACCCTACAGGGCAGAGAAGAACCGCCCCATAGTGTTTCCAAGGAGCACCTGGTGGATTCGAACTGCCAACCTTTTGGTTAGCAGCTGTAGCTCTTAACCATTATGCCACCAGGGAGCTTTAGGAGCAAGGAAAGTTGTCCTTCATCCCGCCCCCTCTGCCTCCCCACCATGTGTCAGGCTGACTTTTGTCTCCTACTGTAAAGACAGTCCAGACCAACACAAAGGCAACAGAACAAGGAGGCTCCATTGGAAGAAAGCTGGGTATAGCCTCTGCCCATCAACTCTTAAGAGTGGATCCCAGGTCCCTCTCTCTTAATCAAGTAGGAATTCTTCTCCAGGTCCTGGCTTCAGGCCTCTAGCTCCTTATCTTTTCCATACCAGTCTTATCAGTGAATCCACCAGGAATGTATTTGTTGCCCTTTTAGCAATCAGTGATTTTGCAGAGCTGGCCTTGGCCCCCTCCCTTCTGGAAAGCAGCTCAGCAGCTTAGCTAGGGTGGGCTGGGGCTTTGGTCTGAAGAGCTCCCAAGACCAGGTACAGCTGTGCCCCTCAATCCAGGTGAGAGCTGAGCACTTTCTGTGGGTCCACATCCCAGATCACCTCACAGACACCTTACTAATAATGTGGATTCCAGGGTAACTACACCAGAGTTGACTGAGATTTTAAAGGAAGTTGAAAAAGAGCAGTTGGAAAAGTAGAGAGAAAACTGGCATTAGGGGAATGTGAGGGCCAGTGGAGGGTGAAGGAGAGCAGAGCCTGAAAAGGCCAAAGGATGTGCCAATTGACAAGTAACTGTCTGGAGCCCACTTTCGTAGCTAGACAAGATCTCAAGGTTATCTGTACAAGGACTTTGATTACAACATTGTTTACCACAGTGAACCATTGAAAATAACCTTAAGGTCCCACCATAGGAGATAAATAATGGTTCATCCAGCAACAGGTAAAAAAAATTGGCAGCTCACAGGTTTTATTTACCTTTTAAGGAGAATGTAGTAATTATTTACTGGTATTAAAAGATTGAAAGGCTTATGGGTCAAAAATCTGGTTTTCCAGCTTCTCTTGAACACTAGAAACTCTGGAAATACTCGACCCTCATTTCTACTTGGGACCACATTGGCTGAATTAAGTTGAAGCAGCTGCCTCCTTCAAACGAGGAAGCCCCTCCAGGTGGCCAAGGTTTCTGCCTGGACAGAGTCACTCATGAAACTTCCTGCCAGTCCCTATAGGCTGTTAGTGTAACTCTTTTGCAAATGGTGTTGTCTGTGCCTGGAACATTCTCCCCTTCACTCTCAACCCTTTGCCCTGCTAATTACTTTTGATCCTTTAGGAATCGTTTAAAAGTCACCTCTTCATGGAAGATTTCCCTGACTACCTCAGGCTGAATTAGTTCACCCCGTTTTATGTTGTCATTGGATCCTTGTAAAACTCTCCACCTTTGTGATATATCTTCAGTTTAATCTTGAGAACACACAGACAAACCCAAATTGAGGGACATTCTATAAAATAACCAAGCAGTAATGAAGTGTTAAAGAAGCAAAGATGTTACCTTGAGGACTAAGGTGTGCCTGACCTAGGCCATGGTATTTTCTGTCACCTCACGTGCATGCAAAAGCTGGACCATGAATAAGGAAGAATGAAGAAGAATTGATGCCTTTGAACTATGGTACTGGCAAAAAACATTGAATATACCATGGACTGCCAGAAGAATGAACAAATTTATCTTGGAAGAAGTATAGCCAGAATGCTCCTTAGAAGCAAGGATGGCAAGACTTCGTCTCACACACTTTGTACATGTTATCAGGAGAGACCAGTCCCTGGAGAAGGAGATCATACTTGGTAAAGCAGAGGGTCAGCAAAAAAGAGGAAGACCCTCAATGAGATGGATTGACACAGTGCCTGCAACAATGGGCTCAAATACAGCAATGATTGTGAGGGTGGGGCAGGACCAGGCAGCATTTCATTCTGTTGTACATCGCTACGAGTTGGGACCAACTCAATGGCACCTAAACAACAAGGAGACAGGACAACTAAATGCCACGTGGTAACCTGGATTAGATTCTGGAACAGAAAAAGGACAGTGGTGGAAAAGAAAGTCTGTAGTTTAGTTAATAGTATTCTACCAATGTTAATTTCTTAGTTTTGATCATTACAATATAGTTATGTGAAATGTTAACATCAGGGGAAGCTGGGTAAAGGGTATATGAGAACTTTGCATTATTTTTGCAGTCTTTCTGTAAGTCTAAAAAGGTCTCAAAACAAAAAATTAAAAAGGTGTTTGTGTAAGTATTTGCTTGATGTCTGTGTCCCCTGCTAGGCTGTAAGCTTCACAAGGACGGAGACTGCGAATGCACTAGCTTGTCATCACTGCATGCCTGGCCTTGGGTAAAGTGCATGACACATCCAGAGTACTCAATAAATACATAAATACAGCCATATTCGTTGACATGGAAAAATGTCCATGGCATATTATTAAGTGGAAAACATAGGACAGAACATACATTTTGAAAAATTATACACACACATGTCAATATTTATGTAGATGAAAAGACAAGGATTTGCCAATGAAATGTTGATAGTGGCTATTTCTGGAAGATAAAGTTATGGTAATTTGTCTTTTCTTCTTTTTACTTTGCTATATTTTCTAAGCATATATGCCAAAACAAAAAACCAAACCCACCACCGTGAAGTCGATTCTGACTCATAGCAACCCTATAGGACAGAGTAGAGCTGCCCCGTAGAGTCTCCAAGGAGTACCTGGTGGATTCAAACTGTGGACCTTTTGGTTAGCAGCCATAGGACTTAACTGCTACATCACCAGGGTGTCCATAATATATCACTTTGAAGGGCCTAGGCACCGCTGGGATTTGAACCCAGGATCTCCTGTTTACCAGATAGCATATATAAAAGTCCACAAACTACTTGCGTGCGTGTGTGCGTGCGTGCGTGCGTGCGTGCGTGTGTGTGTGACTCATACACATCTTCATTTCAAAGAAAACCATGAGCACTGTACTGGAAGTTAGGTTCCTGAGTGCAGACCTGGAACCATACTCCAAGGGGCTAGGCGGAAAACACGGGTTTCTGAACCCCAGGAAATGGTGACCTAGCTGCATAGTAACTGCAACCAATACAGGGGAGAGGCACCAGAAGGGTGAGTTAATGCCTCTCAGCTTCTCGGTTTATCCATTCAGCCAGTTAACAGCCTCTGAGCAAATCTTTCAAACTAGGAACTGCCCTATACCTATTATCTATTACTGTGTAACAGACCACTTCAAAACCTAGCTGCTTAAAACAACAACGGTTTTATTTGCTCTCAATTCTATGAGTCAGCAATTTGAGCTGGGCTCAGGTGAGAGATTCTTCCACTAGCCTCACCTATGGTCATTCCATGGCTGCAGTCTTCTGGTGGCTCAACTGGGTCTGGAAAGTCCAAAACGGCCTCATTCCATCTGACAATTGGTGCTGGCTGTAGTCAGTCTAGTGAGCCTCAGCTGGGATGGGACTTGTCTACTCCATGTGGTTTCTCATGCTTGAGCAGGTTAGCCCAGGCATATTCACATTTCCGCTTGGCAGATTCTAAGAGAACAAGAGCAAAGGCTACAAGAACTCTTGAGGACAAGGCTGTGGCATTCTGGTGGTTAAACAAGTCACAGGCAAGCCTAAATTCAAGAGGTGGGAAATAGACTCCACCTCATCATGGAAGAAGTAGAAGAGTCACATTGCAAAGGGGCATGCACACAGGGATGGGAGGAATTGGTGCAGCCATCTTCACAAGCAATCGATCATAGGCCTCATTCTGGAAGAATGGAATGAACAGATCCAGGACTTGCTTTTGAGAAGTATAGTGCTGATTGAGTGCTGATGTATAGTGCTGATGTATAGTGCTGATTGAGGCAAGAGGAGATTTTCAAAAAAGGTTTATGTGGAAATGAGCTTGGAGTTAACGCTTTTGAGAAGCAAGTGGCGCAGCTGACCCTAACACGCTGGGGCAAGTGCCACATGTTAGAATAAAGGCATAGGTGAAGGAGGCAAATTCCTGGGGTGTGTATATTGGAAATGGGGAGGTAGAGGATGAAATGGAGCTGTCTACCTGTCTTCTAAATTCCAGGTCAAGGGACCTGTCATCATGTCTGGCTCTGGATAATGACCCCATATGCTGGGACCTTAGGGCTCTAGTCACAAGCTCAGATAATCATTGCTGGGGATCACAATCTAACCCTAAAGGAAGGACGGCACAATCTCAAATCCCGAAAGAATCAGATATGTTCCTGATGTATAGTGCTGATTGAGGCAAGAGGAGATTTTCAAAAAAGGTTAATGTGGAAATGAGCTTGGAGTTAACGCTTGGCAGAGTCTCCTCTTTCCTCCCTTACAGGTGAACATTTGCGCTTTTCTCCAGTGACTGCACAAGATAGGTCTAGCTGACCACATCTATGTGGGAGGAAAGCCTCCAAGGGCATACATCTACTATACCGTGTGGAGGTGGAATACTGGCTTCGTGGATTCACTGTGTGACTTTGAGCCTGTTTCCTCATCTGAGAAATGTGGGCTCACAGGGATTTTGTAAGAATTGAGATAATGTATTTGTAAACAATCCAGAAATTGTACTGTCATTTGTAAGACCATGTGTAACTCATGAAATGTCCATCATTCATGTAATGCTCAAAGTTGTTTTGTCTGTCCAGAGCAGCAACCTCTCTCCTAGGGGCTCCTCTTCACCCTTCTCCAAGGGTGTTTTGAACGGGAACATGTCTCATCTTAGATATCCTGCTCATAGTAGTTTGTCCAGGGGTGGACAACTAGTTCAAGTTGGGCCAATCAGTGTTCTTCCCTGGAATTTTTTAATAGTGAGGATGTAAAAAGGTGGCTTAGTTCCCTTATGGGTCTGGGAACTTGTCTGCATGTCTGAGAAATGTCCCTGCCACAGGGAGGAAGTGGAACGGGAGCAGAAGATGTAAGCGAATCCCGGTGGTGTGTCAGTCCTTGGTTCCAGCTATCTCTAAATGCCTCCACATCCCTACTCTTCCTGCAGCTATGACACTTTTTCCAAAGAAATTTCCTTTTGCCTAGACATGTAACCAAAGGAATTTGACTAAGACAGTTGATCTGTTCAATGTTCACTGAACATTTCATCTGCCAAGCCCTCAAAGTACAATCGAGGAAGACCTGGACCTTTTCCTCTGGGAGGACATAGTCTAATATAGATGGCAGAGAAGACAACAGACAGTGCAATGGGGGCTGCCACAGTCATAGTATAATGCAGGAATGGTCTGCTTTGCTTAGGGGAGTCCGCCAAGGCCTCATGGGAGGAGGAGCCTACCCTGGGCCTTGGGCCTGTGAAGGTCTCTCTGGCGGTGGCAAGAGGTATGGAGGATGTTTTAGACAGAGCATTAACAGCTTGTGCAAAGGCATGGGTTGGGAATCCTCACAGTCCTGCTGGGGAACAGAGGCATTTTCTAGGGCTGGAGCTTGGGTAGCAGAGAAGGCAGGTCAGATCAGACAGGCCTGGTGGACCAGGATCAACAGCATGAACAATGAGAGTGAGCAGCTGCTAGGATCTGGGTCCATCCAGGGCCATCCTGTAGGAGGAGGTGCACCAGATGAGGTACAGGAGCTGGCAGGAATGCTCACACAATGTTGGGGTAGTTACCCAGTTTTTACTCATGGCCTTCACTCTGAGCCGTGGGAGCTCAGTCATGCAGACAAGCTTGGCCTCCTCAAGGGTCCTCATACCTGGGCCCTGTTACTGGAACGATGAAGGGCAGACTAGCACCTCTGCACATCCTGGCTGCCCCACTCAGCAGCAGGCACTGGCAGAAGTCACATGGGGAGTTGGCTTCCCTGTAGGTCTCATGCCTTCTGCTTCCCTGAGAGTGGCTCAGAGCTGACCATGCTGGGAGCAGGCTGCCCTGGCAAAACAAACACATCTACTCACAACTTAGAACACAACAACAATAACAAGTGAGCCCTTTGGTTCAGATGGGAAGGAGGCAGAGACTTTAGAAGGGGAGAATCTCCATGGAAGCCCCTTAGCTGCACAGGACCAGAGGGCTGGCCCTCGCCTAGGTGCCAGAGCTTTTATTTCCCCAAGCAGTCCCTAAGTGACAGGCACTGTGCAAGTGGAACTCTCAATCCAGGGGCAGCCCAGAGGGCAGCTCTGTGGAGCCCATAATGAGAACACGTGAGCAGGGAGTCCGCTCAAGACAAAGGGACTATGTGGATGCATGTACCCAAAGCTGTTGTCAGAGAGCAATGAGCATCATAGAGGCCATTGGAGGAGATAGTGTAAGCAGGTAAAAGGCAGAAGTCAAACAGCCAGAGTCTGCAAAGGCCACTCTGCCAGGTAGAACCCGTTTGCCCACCTGACTTCCGAGGCACCTTGCATAATCTTCTGCAATAACGGGCAACATGGTTTTGTAAACTGTTCACCCACCAGGCTGTAAGAGCCCTGAGAACAGGGTCTGTCTTGTTCGCCCGACACCCTCAGCTCCGGCCTAGGCCTGGCGTGGAAAGGAGGCAGGAAGCAGGGGTGGTTACTGAACAAGTGACCGCACAGACCTAGGGAGAGCTAGCAGCAAGAGGCAGGACTAGGATGGTCCCAGGGACTGTAGAGGGACAGGACCTCAGAAAAGGGTGACAGGACATGCAGCAAGCTTTGATCAGGAGATTTAAATCTGCGACAAGCTCAGGGAGGGGAGAGGGACAAGTCGGATCCAACTGCTCAACCTGGGGTGTCCCAGCCAAGAGGACAGAGATTCAGGGAAATGATGGCTTTGTGGTAGGGACAGGAACCCAGGGGCAACGGGGCAAAGGGTGGAGAAAAGGGACACAGGGGCCTGGGCTTTCATACAGGAGCCCTGCCAGAAGCAACAGAGAAGATTTCAGCCCTGGCCTGGATATCTCTGTAGTGTCCACGATGATCAAGTACCCACATCTAGGCTCAGCGAATCTCCCAGAAGCAGGGAGACCAAGACTCATACTAGGAGGGCTGGGCAGAGCAAGGTGGACCTGTTCTCTGACCACTGGCCACACTGCAGGCCTGCAGGCTGAAAGGGAATCAGTGAGGAGAGACTGAGATCCTGGAGTCCTCAGTGACTCCCTGAAGTGGACGGCATCTGGGACCACTCAGCAGTGCACTCAAGACCGACAGGGGAGGCGGGAGCTGTGAGGCTGCAGGGAAGAGCTTCCCATCTGCAAGGGGGCCATCACTACTCCCCCTAGAGCAGCAAGTGGAGCATGAGCAGGACTTAGCAGGGCTCAAGAATAGCCTTTGAGTACTATGGCCAAGCGCTCGTGGGGCAGAGGGAAATGGAAAGTGATTTATCAGGTGGAGAGTGAAACTGGAGAGGAAGGCCAAGGCCAGATCACAGAGGGCCTTGTGGGGCGGCCAGAGCTGAATGCTGTCCCAATTGCCAATAGGATGCCAGGGAAGGGTTTGAAGCAGGGAGTGGTACAGTTACTTTTGCATTTCAGGAATTTGCAGACTCACCCTGTCTGCCCACCTACTACCCCAAGGCCCATAGTGCTGTGTGAAGTGGTATTTCTTTGTGACCAAAAGGTCAGGGGCAGGCATGTTGATTCCCAGGCTTTCCCAGGACCAGTATACCTGGGCATGGAAGGAAGTGTGATCAAGCCTCACCCAGGACACAGTCCTCTTAAGAAGCCCATTGGCTTTTCAAGGCACTGGGCCATCCCCACTCGACCTGATCCTCCCTCCCAGCCCTGGCTTCTTGTTGGGCTGGTTAGTGCTGCTGCCAGCCTCCCACTTCAGGCTTAAGGAGGGGGTCCACCCTGGGCCTTGGCTCCTCACCAGCTACCCATGGCATCCCCTTCCCCCATTTCCTGTCAGGCAGGCTGGGCTGTGCTATGCCTCGGAGCACCACCCTCCCTAGCCCCTGCCATTGCCTAGCTCAGCATCCACCAGGGAAGCCCAGATCCCCAGGACATGCCCCAGTTGGGGGCCACTTCACCAGCCTTCTGTGTTGCCTGGCGCAGGTCTTGCCTGGAAGAGCCAAGATGCATGGAGAAGGGAATTCCCAGCCCCAGCCCCCTTACACAGACACCCCAGCACCCCTCACTTACTCTCTCAGTGACGAGGCCAAGTTGCAGTCTGCAGCACTCCCTCTATGACACAGGCCCCCCGGCATTGCTTCTGGGAGGCAGAATTTTCCCATGTGGGGCTGATTTGGGGGCTGGTGATTCATCACTTTCAGCAGCGGCAGGATGGTGCAGTCTACAGGTCCCCACAGGAGAAGGGAGGGAGCAGGCTGCCAGGAACAGGTTGGGGGCTGGCGGCGGGGAAGGAACAGGAATCATATGCTCAACCCTTATTGTCAACACCTCCTGGAACATCAGGCTAGACATGGACAGTGCAGTAGCCCTGCCTTCACGGAGCTCAAACTTGCTGGAGGCAGATGAAACAAAACTAACGAGATGTGGGGCAGATGCTTAGGAAGGAAGACGTAGAGGTTCTACAGGAACACAAGAGACCCTGATCTGGGGAACCCAAAAGGCCTCATGGGAAGAGATCTCAGCTGAAGCCTGGAGGCTGAGTTGGCCAGGTCAAGAAGAGGAGTGAGAACAGAAGGTGAGTGAGAGCAAGGTACAGGGGAAGGACGGGCAGGAGGTCTTTGTGACTAGAGAGTGGAGGACCAAGTGGTACAAGACGGGCCTGAGGAGTGGGTGGCCAGGGCAACATGGACCCCAGGAGACACCTGTTGCCTAGAAGGCTCTTTGGTCAGATGGCCATGGAGTGGGTAGAGAAGAATACTTCCTACCAGAGCTCCTGGACATGCTTCCTAGGATAATGCTCCCCAGAGTGCTCATGTCTTCTTCTCCCCCATGAGTCCTAGAAAATAACTGCACAGTTAGAATCACAGGAGTGTCCTACATTAGTTATTCTCTCCGCCTGGGACCCCCGGCCAACCTGGGCTTCACACTCATCAGCCACATGAGTATGGCGTTCAGAGAGCCCAAAGAACTTGCCAGAAGTCATGTAGCATGTCAGGTATACAGAAGGCATCAAATCCAGGCCTGCGGGTTTATTAATAGGTATCATGCACATATACACAACGATTCCCTGGAACATAAACTTGGGAAGTGCTGGGTTAAATAAGATAAAACAGGCACTTTACTGCAGGACTTTTCAGAGCCTTAATGCTATGAAAGGGTGAAAGGGGGTAGAAAGCATTTATCCCTGTTGGAGCTGGTGTTTTCAGAGGTGCACACTCCAGGGCCCACAGCTCTGGACTATCGGGTCAGAGGCTGGACTTTGGGAGCCTTCCTGCTCTGTGTTGTTTGTGTATTCGCTTTCATGCTGTTTTTTTTCCCCCCTTGCATTTGGAAGGGCTAGTTTTTAATTTAAGGAGGCACAGTGTTTCAGCGCTCAGCTGCTAACCGAAAGGTTGGCAGTTCGAACCCACCAGCCGCTCTGCAGGAGAAAGATATGGCCATCTGCTTCCGTGAAGATTACAGCCTACGAAACCCAACGGGGCAGTTCTACTCTGTCCTATAGGGTCGCTATGAGTATGAATCTACTCGACAGGCAGTGGAATCAGTTTGGATTTTTGGTTTTTAATTAGAGGTTTTGCATAAGTTTGGGCAGAAGAGGATGAGCTGCCCTGACCTGCAGTCTTCCCCCAAGACTTCTGATTTCTGCGCATATTGCCTGAGGCCTCAGATCATCTGTGTTAATGTGCCTGTGGTTCAGAAAGGACACTCCCAGACAGTACAGGTCACAAGGGCACCACATGTGTGGGGAAGACTTCCAGGAAGTGGTGGCATGTTATCATGAGGGTTGGGTGGGAGAAGAGCAAAGGGCAAGAGCAAAGGCATGAAGGAGGAAGCGGCAGTCATGGGAAGCTCAAGGGCCATGCGGGCCGAGGCTTGGGGAAGCCATGAAATGGAACTAGTACCAGTGGTAGAGGCCTTGGAGGCTGGTTAAAGGATTTGGGCTTGGAACCTGGGGGCATCAGAACCAGAGAAGATATTGAGAGAGGAGTGACTTGATCAGATCCACAAGCAAGTCCACCCAGGATTCATTCCCAGCAGAAGGGATTCTGGGCATTCCTTCCTCTCTGTGAAACTGTGATCTCAGCCACTGCCTGCAACCTCCTGTCTCACTTCTGCTGGAGTGTCCCAGCTCTGACCCAGTCCATGCCACCTCCTATCTCGGCCTCCTTCATATAGCCTTCTTGACCTGGTGTCTGTGTCACCATTGCTCCCCTCCACGACTGTACAGATGACCTCACACTCCTCTACCTGAGAATCTTCTTCTGGGCTATTTCTTGTGTTCTTCTGCTCACTGCAGACTCCTCAGCTGAACCATCTGCACCTGCCACCTTCCTGCTCACCAGGCACTGCTCCCAGGGCATTTAAAGAAGGGTGGTGGTGGGAATGTGAAATGGTACAACCACTTTAGAAAATGATATGGCTCTTCCTTAAAGAGCTAGAAATAGAAATATCATATGATCCAGCAACCCCACCCCTAGGAATATACCCAAGAGAAATGAGAGCTGTCACACGAATAGACATATGCACACCCATGTTCATTGCAGCAGTATTACATAATAGCAAAAAGATGGGAACAACCTAAATACCCATCAACAGACAAACGGATAAACAAATTATGGCACATAAACACAATGGAATACTACCCAACGATAAAGAACAATGATGAATCTGCAAAACATCTCACAACACGGATGAATCTGGAGGGCATTAAACCAAACCCACTGCTGTCGAGTTGATTCCAACTCGTAGTGACCCTATAGGACAGAGTAGAATTGCCTCATGGAGTTTCCAAGGAGCACCCGGCAGATTCGAACTGCCGACCTCTTGGTTAGCAGCCATAGCACCTAACCACTGTGCCACCAGGGTTTCCAGGAGGGCATTATGCTGAGTGAAATAAGTCAGTCACAAAAGGACAAATATTGTATGAACCACTATTATAGGAACTCAAGAAAAGGTTTAAATGCAGAAGAAAGCATTCTTTGATGGTTATAAGGGTGGGGAAGGAGGGGGAGAGGAAGTCACTAACTAGGTAGTCAATAAGGATCAATTTCAGTGAAGGAAAGGACAACACACAATACAGGGGAAGTCAGCACAACTGGACCAAAGCAAAATCAAAGAAGTTTCCTGGACATATCCAAACACTTTGAGGGACATAGTAGCTGGAGCTAGGGCCTGGGGACCATAATTTCGGGGGACATCTAGGTAAATCAGCATAATATAATTTAGAAAGAAAATGCTGTACTTCCCAGTTTGGTGAGTGGCATTTGGGGTCTTAAAAGCTTATGAGCATCCGTTTAAGATACATCATTTGGTTCCATCCCACCTGGAGCAAAGGAGAATGAAGAACACCACAGACACAAGGAAAATACCAGCCCGAAGGACTAAAGGCCCAAATGTTCAGAAACTCCACCAGCCTGAGACCAGAAGAACTAGATGGTACCCAGCTACCACCAGTGATCACCCTGACAGGGAACACTACAGAGAGGCCCAGACAGAGCAGGAGAAAAATGTAGAACAGAACTCAAATTCATGTAAAAAGACTATGGCTCCCAGACACAGTTAACCCAGAACTGAAACCATTCCCGAAGCCCAGACAAAGATAAGATTATAAAACAAAAAATAGTATACATGAGGAATGTGCTTCCCAGTTCAATCAGATATATGAGACCAAATGGGCAGCTCCTGTCCAAAAGCAGGATGAGAACATAGGAAGGGACAGGAACTGGTCGAATGGACATAGGGAACTCAGGGTGGAAAGAGAGAGTGTGCCATCACATTGTGGGGATTGCAACTAAAGTCACAAAACAATACGTGTATAAATTTTTGAATGAGAAATTAACTTGAGCTGTAAACTTTCCCCTAAAGCACAATTAAAAAAAAAAAAAAAAAGACAGGTGGCTGCTCTGAGGTGCTGAGCAATGGCTGGTGGGTGGCTCCCTGCTCCAGAGAGCACAGGATGGCCCCCTCTCTTTGCACAGACTGTTCTCCATCCTGGCTTTCCTGGAGCCCATCCCTGGCTTTCTGGGAAGGAGGTACATCAACCAGGCCAAAGACTGGCCATTGTAGCCACCCTGACCAGGATTCTGGACACTTGTCTCATTCACAATATCAGATGTCAAAAGCTATCTGGGAAGGGAGGGTGGAGACAGAAGAATGCAAGACCTTACGGACTGAAGGCCTTAGACTGCAATGACTTGCTACCCCTACCCCGTCCTTGGAACATTTAAGGATCTCGATGGCGGGACTAAAGGTGCCATCCCCTCTGCCCTCTGTGCTGTGCTAGGGCAAGGCTGGCTGCCTCCAGGGCTCCAAGTGTCATATCCTTGGTTAATCCTTTGATGTGGTTGTCCTTCTGACTTGGAGAGGTGCTTTCATACTCTCTCCTGGGATTCTGGGGAAGGGTTACTGGCGTCAGCTCATGGCAGCCACAAGAGCTGCTCTCCAAGGTCACCAGGTCCCATGCCTGACCTGCTGAAACACTCTTTCCTTGGAACTCTCTCTTTCTTGGCTTCCCTGAAGGGTCAGAATCCTTAGAACCTCGTGAATCTGCTGTCTGATTCCTTTCTGGCATGTTAGGTATTTTTACAATTGTTCTAGAATCCCATTATCTCAGCCTTCTGAGCAGGTCAGTGACTCATGCTGACTGAATACGTGACTGGCCACCAACACAGTTACCTGTTGCCCGCACTCAGGGACGTGTAAGAGGGGGCCTGGGCCACGGACACAGAGGGTCAGTGTGTACACTGCCAGTCTCAGAGGGCCTTCTCATCTGTCCTCAGCATGTTCTCCTCTCCTGAGGGCCCAGCCATGGAAGAAACACAACAATAACAAAAATAAAAAGAAACGGTCCTGAGCACACAGTATAATTGCCAACACTGAATGAAGTTTCAAAGAATAACAAAAGCAAATTAAAAAGTTGTCAAGCTGGGAGGTGCTCAGAGTAAATTGTACTCATTCTCTCTAGCCAGCACTTACTGCATTAGTAATTTTACACTTATCTGTGTTATTATGTGCTTAATTGATTCAACAAATATTGGGTGAACACCCACTAGATGCCAGGCACGATTCTAGATGCTTGGGCAACATCAGTAAACAAGGCAAGAGATCCTTTCCCTTGTGGTGCTTAAATTCCATGGGACAGGAGGGGCCAGGCAGATGACAGTAAATAAATAAATACGAAGAAGAAAATCACAGAAAATGTCAGAAGGTGGTAAGTGCTAGGGAAAACAGAAGCAGAAGGGCAGGCAAAGGAGAGCTGGGGGCAGATGATAGCCTTCAACAGAGTTAGCAGGAGGGCCTCTGGGGAGGAGTACTACAGCAGCAAGAGCAGCCAGGCTAAGGGAGCAGAGCGGAGGTAGGGAAGTGCTGGGCACAGGTCATACAGGGCCTGGTGTCTGGCCTCGGCACTGGTTTACTGCAAGGACTCTGGCCTTTGTGAGAGCACCATGGGGAGCACTGCAGGGGAGGGATGCAGGGCAGCATGACCTGACTTCATTCCTGTGACAGCTCCAGGAGGGCAGGGCAGTCAGTAACCCCACACCTGGCATGGGGCATGACACAGGGCAGGAGCTCAATAAATACCAATTGGATGGATGGATGAATGCATAAATAAACGAATCTAAGCAGAGAGTATGTCCATACCTTCCCAGGGAGATAGAATTGGGGGTGAAAAAAAAAAAAAACTCAAAGTCCATTCTGACTCATGCTGAGTCCATGTGTTGGAGAGTAGAACCGCTCCACAGGGTATTCTTGTCTGTGATTTTTACGGAAGCAGATTGCCAGGCCTTTCTTCCATGGTGCTACTGGGTGGATTCGAACTGCCAACCTTTAAATTAGTGATCATGCGTAACCTGGATAAACATGTCTCTAATCTGACCATTGTACCTGGACCAGAGATTCATGTCCAAATCACAGGGAACTATTCAAAGTCTTCATGCCCAGCCCTACCCCAGGGGTCCCGTCGGGGAGAGGGCCTGGGGGAGTGCCCTGCATGCGTATGTGATTCTCCTGCACTCACCCCCAAGTGAGAAACATCACTCTAGACATTCCTGATACTTCCAAATTGTCAGCATCTGGCAGTGTATTCAGCCCCAGGGCATGCATTTAATGAATTAATTAACATTTGTTGACTGAATCCATGGATATATAAATATATGGATATTACTAATTGGTCGCTCTTTTCCATTTTCCATTCAGGTGTTTGGAATTGTATAAATGAATAGCTCTCCAGAGAAAGAGAATCTTCAATCCATTGCTATCTACTGTCCCCCCAAAACATGCCATTATCTCTCATCTCAGTCTCTTCCACTTTATTGGTTTCGAACTATTTGCCCTAACTGAGGGGAGCACTAACCAACCAACCAGCGGCTGTGGAGTCAACCCCAGCTCAAGGCAACCCCACATGTGTCAGAGTAGAACCGTGCTCCATAGAGTTTTCAATGGCTGATTTTTGGGGAAGTAGATCACCCGGCCTTTCTTCCAGGGCACACCTGGGTAGACTTGAACCTCCAGCCTTCCGGTTAGCAGCTGAGGGTGTTACTGTTTGCACCACCCAGGGACAAGGTGAACACAGTTGGCCCTTATACTTAGTAGGTTTCAAGGAAAAGCAGCTTGTCTTGCATAACCCAATGTGCTCTGCACAGCTCTGAGCCTGCAGGGGGCCCCTCATTGGATGAGAGGGTTGCTGAGGAATGAGGAAAAGTAAAAGGGTGCTGGGGCCTGGAGAGCAGAGGCCCAGAGGGAGGCAGCCGGTTCACTTCCTTTTCCACAGCAGGAGGGGCCTGCCGACATTCCAGGGACAGGAACCAAATTCAGCCTGCAGGAAACACTGGGGCTGCGACTATGTTCGATGGTCGGTCAGGGGCCTTTCCCATCTCACTTCAGCCCGTCTTATTCCAGCTGCCCTGCTCTGGAGTCTGAGGGCCCCAGCCCTGGGCATCTGGGTCTCACAGGTTCCTAGACTCTTGCTTGCAGGTGCCAGCTGCCAGAGATTTTTGCACGTAAACAGTAAAGAATTCCTTATTATCTTGACATACTTGGAATAGTATAGCCTTTTTTTTTTTTTGTCTTCCCAGAATTCAAAAAAGGCCAGAAATTTCACAAGGCCTCTGACTCAATTGTATTTCTTTGTGTTCTTGCTTCCCTGTGTGACTTTGAAATGGTGGCCTGAGGAGCTGCGCTCTGCAGCCGGGCCTGAGGCCTCCACCACACCTGATGGCTGGAAGAGGTACCCTGACCAGAGCAGGGCCAGGGCCCATCTGGTGCAAGTTCTGTGGAGGCAGCTCTGTACCGCAGGAGAAGGAGTGGTTACGGATGTAACACAAGTCAGGCAGCCAGGGTCCTGATTTCTCCACTTTCTGCTGTTGGTAAATGAGTTACCTTCTCTGAGCCTCGGTCTCCTCATGTCCAAAATGGGTGTGTCAATAGTTTCATTGATGGAGTGATATACTGCACAAAAAGCACTTCATGAACAGTAGCTATAATTATTATATGCCCATTAGTATTGAGGCCTGTCAGGTACCTACTACTGTACAAGTTTCCCGGACCTGCAACTAAATAAGACATGTCCCAGTCTTCCGAAACCACCTCGGTGTCAGCAAGGAGGCAGGAGGCTCTGAGGTACAAGCAATAATCCTTTGCAAAGAGATGGGGACAGTTTCACAGAGGAAAGAGATCCCTGAAAAGGTTGTGAAGGTTGAACAGGTCCTTCAGATAGACAAGGGGGAAAGGACATCACAAGAAGAGACAGCCCATGTCAAGATTCAGGCCCAGCCAGCAAACTGGGTTTGGAAGTCCAGGGTGCAGGAATCCAAGATGAGAAGAGAACAGGGGTGACAGGGAGTCTGACAAGGCAGGCAGGGTCCCATCCTAGAAGACCCGTGAGGCCTTGCCAAGGGGTAGACTAGACTTTTCCCTAAGCACAGTGGTCAAAGTGAAGGGTGTGGGACCTGAGGATGAAACTGTCAGAGTTTCCCAAGACCTTTCTTGGGATTGAGAGGCGATGGGGAACAGACACCGGAAGAGACGGAGGCTAAGAGAGAACTAGGTGGAGAAGACAAGTGTGTAGGATTGTGTCCCCCCAGCGTCAGTCATTCCCCTGCCTCCTTCCTGATGCTTGTTTCTATCAGGTACCACCTCGACTCTTATTTACTTAATATTTCCCTTTATAATAACTCATTCTTTAACTTTTTTATATCACTTTTGTTGTATCATTATAGCTACTTACCTTCTTTTCCCCTAATATACATGAAAATGCTACAGTCTTAAAATGAGAAGTGTTTATCCACTTGAACTGGAAATCACCTCTTTGCCCACCAGAAGCACCTGACCCAGGCTTTGGGAACTGTCCATCTTGCTAGAGATAAGAGGTCCTGAACCCCAGAAAGCCTGGGAGAAGGGCTGGCTCAGTGTCGTGGCATCGGCTGGACTGGATCCCACAGCCCCTGCTTCAACCTTTAAGGGCTTTGTGACCTTGCTTGGGGGCTGGAGGTGCACATCACTGCTGCTGCTTCGAAAGGTAGGCTGTGACAAGCCTCCAATTGCTAGTGGCAACCTGGACTGTGGTCATGAGCTCCCCTCTTCATCCAGAGCTTGGGGCACAAGGAGGCAAAGGCACTTTGACTAGAGCGAGAGAGATTTAAGCAGACCAAGGATGACTCGGTCGGTGGTTGGTCAGTTGTGGAATCCTTTGTGGGAAACTGGATTGGGTCACATTAGGGGAAAATATGCAGGGGGGAGAGGGAGGGAGAGAAAGAGGAAGAAAGGAAAGTAAAAAAGGAGGAAATAAACTTGCACTATCTGATTTATCTTCACGAGAATCTTTTGAAATAGGAATTACTGCACCCATTTCACAGACGAGGAATCAGTCTCAGGGGCATTAAGCTACCTGCCAAGGTCATTTCCAGTCAGAAATAGAATTAAGCTATTAGTCCAGATGTTTGACTTTAAAACACTGATTTCTTTTTTTAAAAAAATAAGGTCCATAGTCCCACCACTGTAGCATAAAAAGCACTATTATTTTTTTAAGCCCCCCTCCAATCTCCTCCTGTTCGTGCGCGCACGCACACACACACAAAAGCGTATTTTCCTTTTGCTCACTTAACTTTGTATCATGAACGTTTGTAATGTTGTCAAATAGTCTTTATAATAATCCCTTTTACACAATATTCCACTCTGTGGACATTCTCATGATTCGCTTAGCCATCACTGAACGTTTAGGTGGTTTCAACATCTCCAGATTATAAATCCTCCCACCCCCACTCCTCTGGAGTGAGTCAGGGCTCCCACCTGCCCGACATCTGGAAGGCTATGTAGGTCACTGGGCCTGATGGTGCCTGCACAGTGTGACAAGACATTCGGAAGTCAACTCAGAAAGCTATGTCCTCTGGCCACTCCCTCTCCCTTGGTCAGGCCATGGACTTGCCCCTGTCACTGCCCCCTCCCCACCCCAACCAGGCCACAAAATCAACTGGGAAGGCCAAAAGCTGGGTCAAGGTGGAGTCTTGCTGCTGGTGAAAGCAGCCCCGTGCCCAGTCATCTCAGGAGCAAAGGCCACTCAAATGACCCCAGGTCAGGAAGGATACCAGCACCGGGAGGGGAGCTAGATTCTTGCAAAGGGACCACGGCATCGCTTGGTCCCCAATCCCCTTGAAAGTCCCCCTCAAAAGAGTCCTTTGTTCCATGCCTACCCGTGAAGAGAAAGCATGGCCACCTCCCAAGCTGGCTCCCCAGCTGCTGCCAGATGGACCCTGGAAGGAGAAGCACTCCTGACAGGCAAGCAGACAGCCCCAACCGCCTAAGGTGAATGGCCAGAGAGCACATTTTCAGGATGCTTCTCTGTTTTATCTGTTTGCAAAGCAGATATTTGAGGAGGCTGTGCTCAGAATTGCTTCATGGCTGATGGTCCCATGGGAAATGGTTTGAATTCCTGGCATAGTTAGAAGGCTGTGAAGCAACCGAGATGACTGCTCTGAGGCCTCTCTCAGAGCAGAGGGAAAAAGATGAGCCACCGCCTCGGCATCTTCACTCCTTGGACGGGTGCCGGCTTGGGACATGTTGGATGTTCTTCCAAGAAGGCAGGGTGGTGGGAAGTGTCCACGGGGGCTATTTGAAGAGAGAGTCATTGTGCTGCTTATGCAAGTGCAGGACTGAGCCTGCTTTTAAAGGTTGTTCTACCCATCCCCTCCCTGCCCGGAGAAGCACACCCAGCCCCCACCGGGCTTTGCAGGTACTCACCAAGCGTTAATGAGTGGCTTTCTCTGGGCAGTGGGCTTTCAGCTTCTTCTGAATAATTTGCCGTTTGCATTTTTTTCTCCTTTAATAAAGAACACATATCATTTCAAAACAAAGCAATAAAGTTATTTTTCAATAAATGACTAAATAAAAAGTCTTGAGAGCCCAGGGCATTTCATTTTCTGCCTTGATAGTCAGCCCCAGAGTGTACCAACCTTCCTTTTCAGAAAATCACATCAACCCTGTAGACCCTTTTCTGAGGTCGATTTGACACCCTGCTGTGCTGTCAAAAAGGAAGTAGCCTAGTGGCCTCCTTAAGGCTGGGGTCAAACCTGTGACTTTTGCCATCGGGCTCACTGGCTAGTGGCCAACAACCACGACTCCACAGCTACAGAACCCCTTCAAATAAAGAATGGTATTCCTGAGGCCACTCAGTGGAGATAGCCTCAAAAACCAAGTTGGACTTTATTTAGATTCTGTTCATTGCCAGGAAATGCAGGGAGAGAAAGTCCATTTCTGGTGTCATCTCTGTGGCCAGCACTCAGGCCCCCAGCAGGCCAGTGTGTGCATCGTTGTGCCCTCAGGAAGCTCATCCTGAGGCCTACTGGAAAGGCTTTGTCCTGGGAGACCCCGCCCTCCAGGTGGCCATAACTGGGCAACAGGGGTCTCCTCCACTGCTTCCTTCAAAGCTTTTGGAAGGCACCAGAAGAGAGGCATTGATGGCAGAGGAAAAGTGAAGCACCTTGCGGCTTGTTTGGCTACCCTGTGGCTGCTTGGATATGAAACTGGCAGAGCAATCCTCCTGGGGAACTCAATGCCAGGTGTGTGAGAGGGACTTAAGAGAGGCCCAGGGCCTCTCCCTGGGGTGGCCACATTCCAGGAGGAGGGAATGAGAGGCATGCCTTAGAAGTGTAAGAGCCCAACAGGTGTGTGTGCTGAAGGGCTGACAGGCTGAGAGCTCTTACCCTGCCTGAACTTCCTGTAAAACCCAGGTTCTCGGCCCTGGCTGTACATCAGACCTCGCCTGCAGAACTTTTACAAATCCCAGTGCCCAGGCCGCTCCCCAGGCCAATTAAATCAAACTCTTTGGAGGTGGGACCCAGGTATCTGTATTTGGTAAAGCTTCCCAGGTAATTAAAGTATGCAGCCAGGGTTGAGACTCAGTGCTTTAAAGAGCTATCTGATGTACCCCAGGCTCATCAAACAAAATAAGTAGGGCCCTTCCTGAGTGATTCATCTAGACACCTTCTCCCTAGAGGCCCTCCCCACTTCTCTAGTCTCTCCAGATCCCTGCCATTCTTCAGAACCATCTCACTCTCACCTCCCAGTGGAAGCCCCAAAGAGGCGAGCACCTTCCTCTGAGGTTCCCTGTCACTAGGACCTGTGCCACTCACAGCCATCCGTTGGCAGGTATTTGCCTTGTCCACAAACTGGGCAGTCTGCTCCCACGGGGCAGGGGCTGTGCTGTATATTACTTTTTCTCTTTACCCACCACTTCCCTGACACCACTCATTGTCCATATTATATGCTCCGTAAGTGTTTTCTGGATGACTTGTATTCTAATGCGTTTTAACATTTCAAGCCATCTTGAGAGAGTTGAAAGAATGTCTGACACAAGTTGGTGGTTTTGCTGTTCATCAGTGATTGTGGTCATGGGGTCATAGATGGTAGGAACGGGGGTGGGCAGCTGAGGGTGAGAACGGCTGCAGGAGGAATGGCCAAGAAATGCCTATTAGGCTGTCTCCTAGGAATGTATGTGTAACCCATATACCCCACCCCTTAGTCTCTGCACTGAACATCCTCAAAGACACGGCAGATCTACGGCGGGTGGAGGGGAGAGAGGGCAGGAAGCCGTATTTTCTAACGAAAGGCATTTCAAGTATTTAATGCAGTCTCTTAAAGAGACGTGAACATGGCATAATGAACACACATTCTTATCTAATCTCCCCCCTCAACACACAGACACACACAAAATCACATCTGAGAAGCTGACCCATCAGCTGGGCCTTGAGGAAGGGAGAGAAACAGAGAAGGGTGTTTGAGGCAGAGACTCACCGTGATGGGTACAGAGGGACATAGTGCCCACTGGGTTCTTAGAATGGCAATTAGTCCCGTGAGTGTGAAGCTTTGGGTGTAAAGCGTGGGGGTGGCTAAAAAGAGATAGAAAAGGAGGGCCAGGGCCAGGATATGAAGAGTCTTGAGTCACAGGCAAAGCAGGATAGACTCAAAGTTTTGCTGCCCAAAGCTTAAGACCGAGAAGTGGTGTAATCATTTCAGTCAGGAAACATGCAAAGGGAGGGAACTAGTCAGGACACTAAGACAGGACCAGGGAGAGGTGCTTGGGCCAGAAAGAAGGAAGGAAACGAGGGCTGGGCAATCTGATCTTCCTGCAGCTACTGGTGAAGGTGTTTCTGAACTCCATACTCTGTGCAGTGTGCCCTCATACGCGAGGCCAGCATTGAAGGTGCTCCCAGATATCTTACCCAAGAGATCCTTTCAGAGGTCCTAGGCCAGGCCCGGGCCAGCTGCTCCACACCACTCCTTCAGCCTCTGAGGAGAGATCAGAATCTCCCCAGGGGTTGGCAGGGCCACCCTCAGCTGCCTTTGCACACAGGCCAAAGTTTTTACTTTATATCCAAGATCTTTATAGTCACCACCATCAGAGAAATTAAAAAAAAAAAAAAACTTAAGACTCAAACAAAATGAAATATATTTCAGTGATTTTTCTTTTTAACATAAGAATGGCTTTTTGATTTTTTAAATTTCAATTTGTACCTAAAGATTTTAGGAGTCTGGGCTGCTTGTGCTTTCCATGCTGAGATGGATTTAGGAATGTGAAATGATTTATTGGGGGAGTGGCTGTAACACCTGGGAAAGAAAGAGGACAAGGCACCATCGGAGCCATTAGGCTTTGATGCAGACCTGAGGAAGTTTCTGTCAGTCCAACAGGAACTTGGGCAAAGACAGCAGGTCAGAGGGGTCCTGTGAGGGGCGGAAATGCCTGGGCCCTTGTGCCATCACCTTGCTCAATCGTTGGCCGGGGCCCCTCAGGAAGAGCATGAGCTTGCTATGAAAGCAGAGTGGGCCCTTCAGGAGCCAACAGCTGTAGGCTGTCAGCTGACCACACTCCCCACAAATGGGCAGTTTTCTCTCAGAAGAGGTCTGAGCATCCCATTTGTGTGTATGCCGTGGAGCTCCCCTCTCCCTTACCCAGGCCCCGGGTCTCAGTGAGCCACACCCGGTGTGTTTGACCCTGTGCCCTATCTCCAAAAGAGGGCAGGTGCACTCTTTCCCTCACCTTCCTTTTCTCCCACCTCAGTAGGCAGAGGGTGCCTGTCCAGGGAGCGGTTGTGGGCCCTCCCTTTGTCCACTTCCTGCTAACACTGAAGCCTTCTACCTTGGCTCATCTCCTCACACTAAACCAGTTGACACCAAGCCAGCTCCAGCTCGTGACGATTCCACATGTGTGCTCCGCAGGGTTTGGGATGGCTCACGGCGATTCCATGTGTCAGACCAGAACTGTGCTGAGCAGGGTTTGCGACGGCTGATGGGTTGGCAGTAGATCACCAGGGTTTTCTCCCAAGGCACTCCTGGGGAGGCTTGAACCTCCAACCTTTCAGTTAGCACCCAAGTACGTTAACCATTTGCACCACCCAGGAACTTCCCCTTCACAATCTCTGTCCCAAACCCACCAACAAACAAACAGAAAAGACGAATGACTGCCTGGAAGAATTCATGTAAATCACCAAGGGCTAATCTTCCTGAAACATAAAAAAATCTCCACAAACCACAGACATAACCAAACAGAAAAATGAACAAAAGATACGAATGCACAATTTATAGAAAAAGAAATACAAATGAGCTACAGATGAAAAGATGGTCAACCTGTCTCCTACGAAAAGAAACTCAAGTAAAGACTACGCTGACATACAATTTTCGCCTATCAGATTGGCAAAGACCAAAAAGTTTAACTCAACACGGCGTTGGCAAGGGCGTGGGGAAGCAAGCTCACTCAGGCGCTGCTAATGGGAATGTGAGTTGGTAACCCGTGAGCAGGACAACCGGGCAGTATCTCTGTAAGTTACAAAGTCCCACAGCTTTTGAAAGGCAGTGGGGTGTAACAGTTGAAAGCACAAGCTGGTTTGAATGCCAGCACTGTAAGTCATTTAACTTCTCTGTGCCTCAGTTTTCCCATAAGTAAAACGGCCAGATAGTAGTACTCACCTCTTGAGATTATTGAGAGGATTAAAATACATTAATTATTGTAAAGCACTTACAACGATGCTGGCTTTTAGAAAATGCCATGTGAATATTAACTACTTTATTATTAATTGACCCAACAATCCCACAGCTAGGAATTTATCCTACAGATATGCTTGCACATGTGCTAAATGAGTGTGCAGTGTTATTCACTGTAGCTTCAATGCAATTGAGGAGAAGATTGGAAACAATTCAAACATCCACAAGCAGGCTGAATTAATTATGGCACATGTGTGTAATGGAACACCACACAGATAAAAACAAAACAAAACACAGATGAGTGAAGGAGCTCTTTAGCACTGATCAAGTATGTGTAGAATGCTACCTTAAGTTTTTAAATAGTGAGGGTACTATAAACACATACAATAGAAGGAACCAGTCCCTGGAGAAGGACTCCACACTTGGTAAAGTTGAGGATCAGAGAAAGAGAGCAAGAACCCCAAGGAGATGGATTCACGCAGTGGCTGCAATGGTGGGCTCAAGCATAGTAATGATTGTGAGGATGGCAGTGTTTCATTCTTTTGTACATAGGGTCACTACGAGTCAAAAACAATTCAACGGCACCTAACAACAACAACAACTATAAACACAAGTCCATATTCCCTCATTCACAAATCTGATATTCAGAAATCTCTGAAAAACCAAAAAAAAATTAATAAATTTAGCACAAACATATTTGTCAGGAAAACTTGAACTGAACTGACCTAAGGCTAATTATGGCTTTATTGATCCTACTTCGTACAGCAATGTGAGCATGTTTTGTCACAGGGCACTGCTCCAAATTCTGCTAGGAGTGAAGCATAAAATATACACACTACCTTGCTAAAATCTATGAGTTCCGGATTCCAAAACACACCTGCTGAAGACTTCATGTTAAAGAACTGTGGGCCCATAAGCGTATTTACCCTGTTTTCCCCCCATTAAAACAGCTCTTGAAGGACACAGCAGGAAACTAGCACTGGTGGCCTCTAAAGAAGGAGCTGCGAGGCTGGGTGACAGGAGCGGGAGGGGGAATTTTCACAGTATTTGAATCCAGGAGTTCAAAGAATCTATTAGAAACCCTATGGGGCCGTTAGTTCTACTCTGCCCTATAGGGTCACTATGAGTTGGAATCAACTCAAAGGCCACAGGTTTGGGTTTTTGGTTTTATAGCTATTTTGAGGTCCCTGAGTGGTGAAAATGGTTTGCACTTGACTACTTACATAAGGTTGGCAGTTTCAACCCAGCCAGTGGTGCCCAGAAGCAAGGCCTGGTGATCTGCTTCTTAAAGATTACAGCTGAGGAGTTCTGCTTTGTAACACACGGGGTTGTCGTGAGTCAGAATTGACTCGATGGCAGCTAGTGGTTTTCGGTTTTGTGTGTTTGTGGATACTTTACTTATTCAAAAAATAAATAAATTCCATTTAAGACCTCCTCGGCCAGGCTGCCGTGCCCTCCTGAAGCCTGAACCGCCCCTCCCTGGGACTTACTGTGGTAGGCTGCCTGGGAACTCAGGCCTGGGAACCAAGGCTCGAGGGTGGGGGGAGATGGGATGGGAGCCTCATCTGTGACTCACTGTGTTGCCCTGGGCACTGTCTCGAGGTCTCCTCCCTAGAAAAGTGGCGATAATAAGAGTGACTCAGTGAGGAGCACTCGATGGGCTGATTGGCGCAGAAGCCAGGTTCCCTCAGCCTCCTGCAAACCATTCCCTGGGAAGGGGACAGGCGCGAGCTGTCCCCTGAGACTCCTTGCCAGATCTCTCTAGCAGAAACCCGGTGTTGAAGTATCTGACTACCTGTGAGTGGCAGGGTTAGCGAAGGTCGAGGTTCACGGCAGACAGCAGGGGGCACAGAATGCCAGTCCCTCTGAGGATGCACAGAGAGTTCTCAGGAACCTTGTTTTCAGTGGTGAAAATTCAGAAAGGCACTTAAGGTCTACATGATAAGGGGATAGCTAAATAAACCCAGGCAACGGATTTACCTAAATATGCTGGCGTGGAATGATTTCCATGACATAGCATTGAATGAAAAAAGCACATTGCAAAATCATACATATACCATACACACACACACACACACACATCAAGTCAATTCCAACTCATAACGACCCTAGAGACACAGTAGAACTGCCCCATAGGGTTTTCTAGGCTGTAATCTTTGCAGGAGCAGATCACCGGGTCCTTTCCCCCTCAGAGCTGCTTGGTGGGTTTGAACCTGACCTTTAGGTTAGCAGCCAAGTGCTTAACCATTGTGCCACCAAGGCTTCCTCTCTCTCTCTCTCTCTCTATACGTATACAATCCCACAAAGACACTTAGATGGCAGGGAGGAGGGAGAAGAAACTAACAGATAAAAGATGCAGTGCGTTTTTAGAAGAGGAAATGCAAGTGACAGATGGGCAAGCCGAATGCAGAGTGCCAGTCCAGAGGGGGATGCCCATTCATGCAGGAGAGCCCAGAAGGCTCAGGAACATGAGATCCAGGCACTGCAGACAGGGCTGGAGTGGAAAGCAGAGGCCAGGCTCAAAGTCTGCAAACACAGCAGTTAGACCCCTGGTCCCCTCTGAAACTGAGCAACAGGCTCACTCACCCTCACTCAGTGGAGACTGGAGGTTTGCTCTGAAGAGACGTTAAACCTGAGGAACTCCAGATCTAGGGACACCGGGCATCACAGAGGGCAGAGGGACTCAGCACTGAAAACAGGCAGATTAGGTGAGAGTTGACATGTGAGTGAGTGGTAAACTCACCAACCACTTGCCTCTAGCCCTTCCATCACCACCACTGCCAGCCAGGCACATGGTGACCCCACCCACCCACCTGGGACAGGAGATTGTAGTAGGAATCTCAGAAGAAGCTGGATGGCCTCAGAGAAAAGACTCAGAGAAACTGACATCTGGGGCTTCCAGACAAAGGCCTGGGTTCTCCCCTTACCCTCAAGTGAAGCAAAGCTCCACTCATGCACACAAAGGTTCCAGTTAGATTTTCTCAGACCCTCTTGAAATATGAACAGATACATGGAATCACCAGTCATTTGAGAAAACTCTCAACACAAAAAACAGGACACAACAAAAGCAGTCAACAGGCAGTGTATGCATTAAAAGAAAACTTCAAGAAAAAACAGTAGTATCTTCAGAGAGGTGAGAAATTGCTTCCATCAAATTAGAACAAGATGATATTTTTTAAAGACAGAGAATGAAAAACTCTTAGAAAATAAAAATGTGATTCTAAAATAAAAATGGATAATATTTAATAGAAAGATTTGGCAATGAGAAAAACCACCCAGAGAGAAGAATAAAAAGTAAAAAGACAGGAGAGAAAAGACGAGAACATCAGAGGTTCAATCAGAAGGCCCAATGCTGAAAGAAAGTACATAGAAAATGAAGGTGAGGAAAGTACATGTAAAAATATTACAAGAAAATTTCCCAGAACTGCAGGACATGATCTAAGTGTCTACTAATACCTGGTACAATAAATGAGGAAAGATCTACCATGAGACATTGACATTTCAGAATGCCTGGCATAAAGAAAAGACTATAAAGACTTCAGCAGGAAGAAAACAAACCATCTATGGAGAAACAGCCCTGGTGGTGTAGTGGTTAAGAGCTCAGCTGCTGAACAAAAATCAACAGTTTGAATCCACCAGCCTAGGCACTCCTTGGAAACCTTATGAGGCAGTTCTACTCTGTCCTACAGGGCCTCTGGATTCGGGATCAACTTAATGGCAATGGGTTATAGAGAAACAAGAGTCAGAGCTACATCTGATTTCTCACCAGCAATACTATTAACTAGAAGACAATGGAACAATGCCTTCAATAGACAGGGAGAAATTTTTACCCTAGTATTCTGTATTTGGTCAAACTGTGAATCAGAAATTCAAATACAAAAAAAAGATATGTTTCTCATTTATCCTTTCTCAAGTAGCTCTGGAGGGAGTGAACCAAGAAAAAAAAATAATACATGAGCTCTAGGAAGCAGGCATCCAATCCAGGAGAGATATCCCAGAATAACTGTGCCACGGCGTGCCCTGCTGTAGTCTGCTCTCCTTGCCCAAGGTTGAGCCAGGGGGCTAGATGGCTGGAGTGCAGTGAGCAAGGAGAAGGTAATGAGAGATGAGGAAGCTGAGGAGGAAGGGGATGCCACTCTGTCAAAGTGCTATCAGGCCATTGATGCCATGGATGGGGTTCTGGAGTCTGAGCAGAGAAGTGATGTTACTCAACTTACATTTTAACAGGATCACACCCGCTTTTTGCAGAGAACAAATTGTGGGGGCCAGGCTGGGAGCAGGGAGACCAGACCAGAGGCTAGTGGAGTCATTCAGAAGGTGGCTTGGCCCAGGGTGGGAGTAGCGGAGGGAGGGAGAAGTGGTTGATTATGAATACATTTTGAAGATAGAATCAACAGGATTTGTTGAGATAGAGAGATGACATTGACTGAAGCGGGGATGGCTGCAGGAGGAACAGGGTTTGGTCAGTGGATGGGAGTAAACTCAGGAATTCATTTCTTAACATGTTAAAATTGAAATGAATCCTGAGATATTACAGGCAGTTGGATATGTGAGTCTGGGGTTTTAGGAGTATTAGCGCAATCTTTTCTCCTCCTTCCTGCAGGCGTCTCCCCTCCTCTCCTAGGAAACAGCTTCGTTTATATGTTTCCATATCATACAGTTGAGTCCGACTCATGGTAACACCATGTGTGCAGAGCAGAGCTGTTTGTTTTCAAGGCTGTGGTGCCTCTGAGTGGGTTCAAACTGCTGTCCTTTCAGTTACTAGTTGAGTACTTAACAGTCTGCACCACCCAGGGATTCCTATATCCACATGTGTGATTATGTGGAGCCATGAGAATGCACCTCTCAGACCTCTGCCTGTGGTGTCTCACTGAGGCCACGCTCCCCAAGTCAGTGCGTGAGCCAGTCAGGGCCCCTAAGACAGGCTCATTCCTGGGACACAGCACTCTATTAACTGGCGACTGTGGTTCGAGACTCCTCATCAGCTTTCCCAGAACTTTCTTAGAACTGCACTATAATCTAAGACCCTTCCTGCCTAACTTTCCTTCCTTCCCTCTCTCTCTCCTCTGCGCGGTTTAGACCCGAACTTGAGCCCGATGCTGTCCCAGCTTCTGCCAGCTCCTTTTCCCTTGTTTCCCCCAAAAGTGCCTTGTAAATCTAATCCCATCCTGGGGACTGCTTCTTGGAGGACCCAAACCAACATAGCATGTATGTATACATACAACCACACATAGGTTTTAACTCATTGTTTTACCTAAATATTGTGTACCCTCTTCTGCATCTTGCTTTTCTTACTCTTCGATATCTAATGAAAATGGATTACTGCCATATCTCTATTTTATCCTTTTTAATGGCTGCATAACATTCGTAGATATGGATGCCCCACCGCTTATATGGCCATTTCTCTATGATGGGCATGCACTTCAGTGCCGACTTCTGGACACTTTGAATGTATGGAGATAATTCACATTGTCTCCTGCATATGCTTGGAGATCAATGACAAGGAATGGATTGCTTGTCGAAATATACTTATATACATATAATTTACATAAATTATAATATATATACATATATAATATATGTAACATATATATATAATTTTAATCAGTGTTCCAGATTGATTTCCCAAAAAAGGCTATAAAACTGCACGTTTTCATTAACCATGTATGTGAGTATTCCTCCTTCTGCAATCATCTTTGGAAAATACGATTTGTCACACCCACACTTAGAACTCAGGGCAAGTTTGTTTCTTGGCATTCAGTAGACAAGCTGAGGCCACACATTGCTAAGGGTGAGCTGGAGTCTGGCCCCTCACGCATCACGCTTCAGATATCAGGCCTACCAAGTCACAGAGAGGGCACTTGGGAGGATTCAGCTCTGAGCCTTGTGTGAGCAAAATCCCGAAGTGGCTGGAGGTTCCAGAGGTGGGCAGAGGTGGAGCCCCTGCCTTGGGCCCACTCTCGCCTCCCTGCCCTCCCCAAGGAATGGGTCATGAGGTTTGTGGCTGGGTGGGGAATAGGTAAGGCTGCTGGCATGCGGGGATGATGGCTTCTGAACTGTGGGAAACACCAGCAGGCATTTCCAGGCAGATGGGGGCTTTAGGGAATTATTTATGATTCATGCCAGTCTGCAGGGTGTGTCTGTGCCAGAGAGAAAAACATAACATTTCTAACCAGAATCCCTCCCTTCCTCCATTTTTCACTCACAAGACCACTTTTCACTTGCAGAGGGCCCAGACAGGGACCAGGCATATCTACCTAGACATTTCTTGTAGGTTTTCTTCTGACAGTTCTGCTCTTGGTTGAGGAAAGCATCAGTAGAAGAGATGGGCTTTGGAGAGCTGGGCCAGAAAGATGAGATACTAGAAGGTTTATGGTGGAAGAAGCTGGGAAGCAAGAGAGCTAGCATGCCATTCTGTGGGGTGATGTGGGTCCTGAATAGGACAGACCTGCATTCAAACGACAGTTACCAATGGGCGCACTTCAGTTTTCTCATCTATAAAGTGGGGATGGCAATCCTGGGCCTGCCCCCATGCCACTATTGAGAAGGAGGCTGATTTGGGGAGGCCTCAGGTCCCTCGGAGGTCTGAGAGTCCACAATTAACTGCATTGTACAGGCTAACATGCTCTGCCACAAATCAGTGGTATCACCAGGGGAATGCGGGTGGTACAGGTTGTACCAGGTGACACCGTCTGAAGGGGTGACACGAAAATGACTGTCTCTAAAATTTTTGTGCAGTGTTTCAGCAGAAATTTATTATTTTTTTATTTAAAAAAACCCTGTAGTTAGTTATCAAAAAACATTTTTCATAAGCCCAGCTTACATATATCAATATACCCACAAGACAAACTCTATGCTAATTTACTTTTTGAACCTTCTGATGCATTCAGGTCAGAATTGTCCTTATTACTCAATTACAATGACACTTCAAATCACATGGTTTTATCTGCAAGTGCTACAAGCTCACACTGTTGTTTTTGTTGCTGCTGGTGTTTTTATGTTGTTGTTAGGTGCCGTCGAGTCGGTTCCGACTCACAGCAACCCCACATACAACAGAACGAAACATTGCCCGGTCCTGCACCATGCCCACAATTGTCATTATGCTTGAGCCCATTGCTTTAGCCGTTGTGTTGATCCATCTTGTTGAGGGTCTTCCTCTTTTTCTTTGACCTTGTACTTTACGAAGCATGATGACCTTCTCCAAGGACTGATCTTTCCTGATAA
This sequence comes from Elephas maximus indicus, assembly GCF_024166365.1. NCBI lineage: Eukaryota > Metazoa > Chordata > Mammalia > Proboscidea > Elephantidae > Elephas > Elephas maximus. The sequence goes on from NC_064844.1 coordinate 45,252,863, forward strand.
CATGTCCAAAGTATGTAAGACATAGTAGCCCCGCCATCCTGGCTTCTAAGGAGCATTCTGGTTGTACTTCTTCCACGACAGATTTGTTCGTTCTTTTGGCAGTCCATGGTATATTCAATATTCTTCGCCAACGCCACAATTCAAAGGCGTCAATTCTTCTTCGGTGTTCCTTATTCATTGTCCAGCTTTCACATGCATATGATAAGATTGAAAATACCATGGCTTGGGTCAGGAGCACCTTAGCTTTCAAGGTGACATCATTGCTTTTCAACGTTTTTTCAACACTGCTGCTTTCATGGGCTTTGATTGTGGATCCAAGTAAAATGAAATCCTTGACTTCAATCTTTTCTCCACTTATCATGATGTTGCTTATTGGTCCAGTTGAGAGGATTTTTGGTTTCTCTATGTTGAGGTGCAATCCCTACTGAAAGCTGTAAGTCTCTGATCTCCATCAGTAAGTGCTTCAAGTCCTCTTCATTTTCAGCAAACAAGGTTCTGTCATCTGGATAACACAGGTTGTTAAGGAGTCTTCCACCAATCCTAATGCCGTGTTCTTCTTCATATAGTCCAGCTTCTCGGATTACTGAAGAGGTATGGTGAAATGATATAACCCTGAAACACACCTTTCCTGACTTTAAACCGCACAGTTTCCCCTTGTTCTGTCCGAACAACTGCCTCTTGATCTACGTACAGGTTCCTCACCAGTACAATTAAGTGTTCTGGAATTCACATTCTTCCCAATGTTATCTATAATTTGTTATGATCCACACAGTCAAATGCCTTTGCACAGTCAATAAGACACAGGTAAACATCCTTCTGGTGTTCTCTGCTTTCAGCCAGGATCCATCTGACATCAGCAATGATGTCCCTGGTTCCACAACCTCTTCTGAAACCAGCCTGAATCCAGCCTGAATTTCTAGCAGTTCCCTGTCGATATACTGCTTCAGCCACTTTTGAATGATCTTCAGCAAAGTCTTACTTGCGTGTGATATTAATGATACTGTTTGATAACTTCCGCATTTTGTTGGATCACCTGTCTTGGGAATAGGCATAAACATGGATCTTTTCCAGTCAGTTGTCCAGGTAGCTGTATTCCAAATTTCTTCGCATAGATGAGTGAGCACCTCCAGTCCTGCATCAACAAACAGTTGAAACATCTTAATTGATACTCCATCAATTCCTGCAGCCTTATTTTTCACCATGGCCTTCAGTGCAGCTTGGATTTCTTTCTTCAGTACCGTCACTTCCTAATTATATGCTACCTCTTGAAATGGTTGAACGTCAACCAATTCTTTTTGGTATAATGAATGATTCCGTGTATTCCTTTCATCTTCCTTTTTTTTCCGAAAGGGGAAGTAAAACTCTCTTTATTTGGAGGCAACATAATTGTTTACATAGAAAATCCTATGGTATCAACAAAGGCCTGTGGAATCTAACTGAATTTAGCAAGATTTCAGGATAAAAGGTCAAAGTACAAAATGTTATTTTATTTCTATATACCTGTAGCAAACAACTGGAAAATAAAAATAACAATGAAAGAGCAATTAAATTTGTATAGTATAAAATAGTAATAAATTTAGCAAGACAGGCTAACCCTCTACACTGAAAACTACATACTTCTGAGAGCAATTATAAATGTAAATAATTTGTTTAGAATACTAATTACTGTCAGGACCTTTCATCTTCTTTTGATGCTTCCTGCATCATTTAATATTTTTCTCCATAGAACCTTTCACTACTGCAACTCAAGGCTTGAATTTTTTTTTGAGTTTGTTCAGCTTGAGAAATGCCTAGTGTGTTCTTCCCTTTTGGTTTTCTTTCTCCAGGTCTTTTCACAAGTCATTATAAATACTTTGTCCTCTTGAGCCTCCCTTTGAAATCTGTTCGGTTCTTTTACCTCATCATTCCTTCCTTTTGCTTTGGCTACTTGATGTTCAAGAGCAAGTTTCAGAGTCTCTTCTGACATCCATTTTGGTCTTTTCTTTCCTTCCTCTCTTTTTAAAGACTTCTTGCTTTCTTCATGTATGATGACCTTGATGTCATTCCACAACAAGTCTGATCTTCGGTCGTTAGGTGTTCAGTGCGTCAAAACTATTCTTGAGATGGTCTCTAAATTCAGGTGAGATATACTTTGGCTCTTGTGGGCTTGTAATTTTCTTCAGTTTCCACTTAAACTCGCATATGAGCAACCGATGGTCTGATCTGCAGCTGGCCTCTGCACTTGTTCTGACTGATGATATTGAGCTTTTCCGTTGTCTCTTTCCACAGATGTAGTCAATTTGATTGATTCCTGTGTAATCCGTCTGGCGAGGTCCATGTGTATACCAAACCAAACCAAACCCACCGCCGTCGATTCCGACTCATAGTGACCCTATAGGACAGAGTAGAACTGCCCTATAGAGTTTCCAAGGAACTCCTGGTGGGCTTGAACTGCCGACCTCTTGGTTAGCAGCTGCAGCACTTAACCACTGCACCACCAGGGTTACCGTGTGTATAGTCGCCATTTATGTTGGTGAAAAAAGGTATTTGCAATGAAGAAGTTGTTGGTCTTGCAAAATTTAATCACACACTCTCTGGCATCATGTCCATCACAGAGGCCATATTTTCCAAATATCGATCCTTCTTCTTTGTTTCCAACTTTCACATTCCAATCACCAGTAATTATCAATGCATCCTGATTACATGTTTGATCAATTTCAGGCTGCAGAAGTTAGTAAAAAACTTCAGTTTCTTCATCTTTGGCCTTAGTGGTTGGTGCATAAATTTGAATAATGGTTGTATTAACTGGTCTTCCTTGTAAGCGTATGGATATTATCCTATCACTGGCAGCGTTATACTTCAGAATAGATCTTGAAATGTTCTTTTTGATGATGGATGCTGCACCATTCCTCTTCAAGTTGTCATTCCCAGCATAGTAGACCGTAATATCAAAAAAACCCAAACCCACTGCTGTCCAGTCAATTCCAACTCATAGTGACCCTATAGGACAGAGTAGAGCTGCCCCCATAGGGTTTCCAAGGAGTGCCTGGTGGATTTGAACTGCCGACCTTTTGGTTAGCAGACATAGCTCTTAACCACTACACCACCAGGTTTTCCAAGTAGACCATATGATTGTCCAATTCAAAATGGCAAATACCACTCCTTTTTCAGTTCACTGATGCCTAGGATATCAATGTTTATGTGTTTCATTTCATTTTTGATGATTTCCAATTTTCCAACATTCATACTTCGTACATTCTGGGTTCCGATTATTAATGGATGCTTGCAGCTGTTTTTTCTCTTGGTGTTTTTATAGTCACTGATCGTCCAAAATTTTCTGGTGTTTTAGCTACAATATTATGGTAATTAGTATCTGTGAACCAATATCAATATCTTTTTTTGAGAACGAAGTAGTAATTAAAGAAAAAGAAGGAGAAAAATCAAAAAGGCTTCTGCTCAGTTACTGACAATGCTGTAACTAATAATGTTGTAATTTGATGCAGAAAAAATTTACAAAACAATTTGTTAGTATTCCTATAATCTAAGAATTATTACATTTAAGCAATTTACAACTATATTTATCACATATTATTCTATGACTAAAATTGATAATAAACCTACATGTATAACAATTACTAATTATATAACACTGTGATAACTAATAGAGAAATTGACAGTTTAAAACATGAAGTGGGGGAAATGCTGTGTTTCTTGATACATATTTAGAAACATAAATCTTAAATTTAGTTTTTTAAAAATTTTTAGTCTTTTTTCAAACTTTTCTTTTAAAAACATCACTGTCTTGCAAATACATACCTGACTTTAATACACTTTTCAGGGTTTAAGTTTGAATTATGCATTTAAAAAATAGTGACTAATTAAAAAGTGAGCTGGCGAAAGGCATTGATTTCAATGAAATCATTCCCAAGTTCACAGCTTTGAAGGCCAGGAAAAGAAAGTTCTGATTTAGTCAAGATGTTCACTAAGTGCTGAAACGCTTGTGTATTTGTTCCTGTTTATGTTTACGGTATTATCTCATTTATAAATCCATTTCCGTGCGCGTCTGTATTAATCCATTAATGTATCTCGTGTAATGGTAAAGTTTAACGTTAAAAGGAACATAGTTTTGATGTAGTTCTTAAATGCTCTTACTTCTACTTCTGTTGTCTTTTTATTGAATTTTCACTTTAACCGCATGCAACCATGTAGATGTGAACACGTTTAGGCTGTGTGTGCGACGTTGGAGTTTAAAGGTGCGGTTTAACTTTGCTGGGTGTTTATGTCACCACTATCGCTATTACCTTTAGTGGTAAAGGGGAATTATGATTTACGAGTAATATTGGTACAAAAAATATTATTAAAGATTCTGTCTGTTCCGGTACAGGGGAGGTCCAAGTGGGGGCGGACCATGAGTCACCGCACTGGGGACACCAGCCCCAGCCACGCCGCTGCCACAGATTCTCTTGTTTCTAAAACACCTTCAGGAAAATTACAGAAATGTTACATGTTCACTGCTAAAATAGTCAAGAAATATAGATAAACAAAAAGAAGGTAATGAGATAACCATTAATTTCCAAGGAAGAGCTGCTACCATCTCAGTGTGTGCTCCTACGGTGAACAGTTAAGTGCCCGACTACTAACCCAAAGGTTGGAGGTTCAAACCTTCCAAGAGGCACCTCAGAAGAAAGGCCTGATGATCTGCTTTCAAAAGACGACAGCCATGAAAACTCTACAGAGGGCAGTTCTACTCTGAAACACGTGGGGTCGCCAGGAGTCAGAATTTTGTCAAGGGCAACTGCTTTTAGATGTACTTTTAATAGGACCATACTTTATACACAGCCTTGTAATCTCCTTTTTTTCTCACTAAACAATATGCCATGAGTCTCTCTCTATGTCCATAAGCAAGTTTCCGTGACATATTTCGATGCTAGCCTGACAGTCTGTCACTGCAGTATTCAGCTCCGAAGATTGAATCAGCATTACTGGTTATTTCTTTCCTCTCAGCTCCCGTTGTGGCCCAACATGGCACTGATCCTGTCTTCATTTTTAAATTTTGATGTTTTGTTCACCATGATTAATTTTTATTTTTTAAAATATTGCATTAAATATCATTTACCTTGATTATGGAGGTTTTTGGAGCCCCCATATATATGCCGCATCCAAGGCAAGTCCCTCACTCGCTTCCCCCTAGTCCCAGCCCTGTGTCATATAGATAATCACACTTCATGCCACCAATCGTCAGGGTCGCCTTAGGTTGTTTCCACTTTTTCCAGCGTTTTCATCTCTGTATTTCCAGCACCCAGCATAGCGCCTGACACCTGTTTCTCGTTGCCATTGAGTTTATTTTGATTCATGGTGACCCCATGAGTTACATGGTAGAACTGAGCTCCACAGGGTTTTCTAGGGTGTGATCTTTATAGAAGCAGATCACCAAGCCTTTCTTTCACTGTACCTGGTAGGTACTCAATAAATATTTGTTGAATGAGTAAATGAATGAATGAACTGGCAAGGAAGGAAATACTACATTGATCATTCTTACAACTAAATCTTTGCACATGTTCCATGCAGTGAGAGAGGGCGAGTGCCAGCAGCGGAGGGGGAGGCAGAAGCCATGCTGGATAGGAAGCACACCACCCGTGTGTGCACCACAGAGTTCAAGACAGCTCTCTGGAGGGCTGGGGGTGTCCTCTCAGTGCAAGCGCTGCCCAGGCCCACCTGACCCTCCTTTGGAGGTCTCCACCATTTCCTGACAGAACCATCACTACTCTGGCCTGGACCTGGCCCAGACTGCTGGAACCAAAATACTGCCACGTCCCTGCTGTGGGGCTAGGACACGCTCATGCAGAAGCACACACACCCAGCCCCGAGAGCATTCCTCACACAGGCTGACTCAGGAGTACACTCAGAGCCTGGGCTGCAGGCCCGCTGGCCAAGCCACTTCTGGAGCACCGGGCTCTGTGCCCCCAGTGTAGAGCCGCGTCTCCACAGCAATGGCAACAAGGGATTTTTTCCAACCCTAACCAATGTGTGGAATTTTAAAATAACAAGGCCAGAATCCAAGAAAGGAAATTATAAGAATTGAAATAAGTCAGGGGAGCAGAGGTGTTTATTTTCCATCGACTGCCAAGACCTCTGCTTCCCTCCCCCAATTCCCAAAGGCTGGGGGAGGGGTCCGGATTCAGATGTCAACCCCACAAAACTAAAGGAAACCCATCTTCCTGTGTTTGCAAAGGAACAATGCCAGACAGGCCATTCCAGGGCCTGCACTTTTCCTCTATACACAAGAATTTAAGTCCCAGTGCATTCCAGGGAGGGAGGGCCCAACAAGGAATTTCTGGATGTAAGCATTCCCATCCCATCACTCAGGGACATTTGGGACACACAGAGGCTATGATCCCCTGTGCGCCTCCCTTCCCTTTCCATGCACCAATCCAACTAACCCATTCCAGGGCAGGATCTAGCAGTTGATTAGGAGCCCTGGCCCCACCTGGCAGCCAATCGGCTAAAGGGTCTGGTCTCCTCTACCTCCTCTGTCTCTTATCGCTCAACTAGGCTTTCTGTCCCCCCCCAACCTCCCCACCCCCTGCCCCCCACCCCCTTCCCCCACTCAGCTCTTATCACTCCTTCCTGGACTATTGCCCAAGCCCATCCCTGCTGGCCCTGACCCTCTTGCTTCATTCATCCTGTCCTCAGCCCATGGCCCATCCTGGCACATCCTCCAAGCGAGACCTTCTGTTCCAAATCCTGCTATGGTTCCCATCACCTGCAGCACCAGGTGGTGCCCTGGATGTGTTCCAGGACTTTCACGATGGCCCCAACCCCACCAGTCTTATCTCCTGCACACACCCCCCCCCCCCACCATGCAGGGGCAAAAGACAGGAAGTTCGTGGCCCTTTAGCCTCAATCTCAATCTCCTCAAGGATGAAGGCTGGGCAGCTGCCTTTTCAGAAGCAGACATTGCTACCTCGAAGAGGAAGAGAAACAGTGAATCAGGCAAGGTATTGGAAGACCAGCCAGTGTTTACTGAGCACCTACTAGGTGCTAGGCACCATGCCAGATGCTTTAAGGGACTTATCTCTCAGTCCTTAAAATATTCCCAAAGCAGCACGCCTTACACTCCCCACAGGCCCACTACTGTACCTCCTGCAGAATGGGAGGCCCATAAACAAACCAACATCATGGGGACAACTGAGGTGGGCACCCTGATCCTTGCTGCAAGCCCCTTGCTGTGATACAGCTGACTGCCTGGTGGGTACCTGTGGGGAGGGCAGAGCCAGGCTCTGCTGAGGGGAGGTGTATCGTGGGGGTGCTCCGATCACATGCTTTCCCCTCAGCCTCTAAAAAGTAGACAAGGTTCCCTCTAAGTACAACCATCTTCCCCCTTCTTTTGAGCTAACTCCTACTGGCCTTTCAGGTCACTTTGCTGCTTCCCCCAGGAAGCCCTACTAGATCTCTACTCCCAGTCTGGGTTAGGACCCGGAGCAGGCCTTGGTTGTCTCTAATGCTCCGGCACTCTGGGCCTCTTCACAGGCAGGTCCATCCCTCTTCAGTAATCTCCCACCTTGCGTGTCACCTCCTCCCCACAGCCATCTTCAGGGCCAGAGACCTAGGTATGAATGAGCTGTCGGCCTCACACTGGCAGTCGCCCAGTGCCCATGGTGACTTCTGCTGCTGCTCTATTGAGGGCTTAGGGGAAGGAAATACGGTTGGTCCCTCAAACCTGTGCCCCAGCATCCTGGGCTTCCTGGCTCTCCCTGGGTATTTGAGTGACTGTCTCCAGGATCTGAATTGAGTCCCTAGTACAGAGAATGCCTGGCTCACTCCTGTGCCCCCAGAATTTAGCTCAGTGCCTGGCCCAGAGCCAGGGTTCAGTAAAGATCTGTTAAATGAATTAAATGCTTACTCCTGGGTATTCAGTCACTAGGTGGAGAGGGGCATCAGAACGCATCTAATCCCAAGCGGGATCATCTGTCTTCCCTGTCCTCTTTCCAGGCCTTGCCCTCCAGCCTAAAAAAAAACCAAACCAAACCCAGTGCCGTTGAGCCAATTCCAGCTCATAGCGACCCTATAGGACAGAGTAGAACTGCCCCATAGAGTTTACAAGGAGCGCCTGGCAGATTCGAACTGCTGGCCCTTTGGTTAGCAGCCATAGCACTTAACCACTACACCACCAGGGTTTCCAGGCCCTCTGCCCCCCAAAATGGGCAAATCTTAGGGTCTGATCCCTGTGTCACTTGAGGCTGGTGGGGAGGGGGGCTATATCCTGCCTCCCTTTCCAGCTATGGGCCCGGGTTTCTCAGGGCCTGAACAGACTAATTTTTGGTTTCCCTCCTTTTCTAAATGAGCCCTGGTGGCCCAGTGGTTGTGTCCTTGGCTGCTAACCGAAAGGTCGGAGGTTTGAACTCACCAGCCATGTGTGGCAGTCTGCATCCCTAAAGATTTAAAAAAAAAAGAAATGCTATGGGGCAGTTCTACCCAGACCTATAGACCTATAGGGTAACCTATAGGGTAGCTGAGTCGAAATCAACTCCACCGCAATAGGGTTTTTGTTGTTGTTGTTGTTCTCCCTTTCTAAACTATGACTGGTCTCAAATACCCCGGCTGGGGGCGAGGGGGGTGCTTGTGCGAGTCCCCACTGGCCTGACAGCCCCTCAGCGCCCTGACGTGCGGCGGGGTCCGTGCGGTGGCAGACAGGGGGACCTCCCTGGAGCCGCTGCCTGGCGTTCTCCGACGGGAGGGAAACGAACTTGAGCGTCCGGGCGTGCTGTGAACACCCTGTTCACATTCCAGTACTGGTCGGAATGCGGGCAGGGGACGAGCCAAAGGCCGCATTCCTGGCGACGCGGCCGGGTGCAGCCAGGCCCCGCCCCAGGCCCCTCCCGGATGCGCCCGGACCCTCCCCGCGTGGGTGCGGCCTTCCCTCGCGGCGCGAGCGGCCGGGGTGCAGCCAGGCCCCGCCCCAGGCCCCTCCCGGATGCGCCCGCACCCTCCCCGCGTGGGTGCGGGCTCCCCCTCGCGGCGCGGCCGGGTGCAGCCAGGCCCCGCCCCAGCCCCCTCCCGGATGCGCCCGGACCCTCCCCGCGTGGGTGCGGGCTCCCCTCGCGGCGCGAGCGGCCTTCCTCTACCCGGGGAGGCTTCCAGCCTCCTGTCACTGTGTTAGCGTTCCGGGGAGCCTTTGGTGACTTCGCTCTCGGCAGCACCTCTCCACTGTTGTTTTTTGCTAACAGTCAAATCAGATAAAAACCTTCAGTGACCCCCCCAGAGCCCTAATGACAAAATTCCAAACCCACGGGCCCTACCACTCCAGGCTTCTCATCCTGCACCCAGGGACCCGGAGCGGGCCCTGGGTGTCTCTAACGCTCCGGCACTCTGGGCCTCTTCACAGGCAGGTCCTTCCCTCTTCAGGAATCTCCCACCTTGCGTGTCACCTGCTCCCCACAGGCATCTTCAGGGCCAGAGACCTGGATATGAATGAGCTGTCGGCCTCGCACTGGCAGGCACCCAGTGCCCGTGGTGACTTCTGCTGCTGCTCTATTGAGGGCTTAGGGGAAGGAAATACAGTCGGTCCCTCAGCCCTGTGACCCTAGGTTGAGAACAGAGAAAATGGGCCAAGTACGTCTGTATGTAAATCTCCACCAGAAAAAGCACAGCTACCCTGTAGTAAGTATCCTTATTGCTGATGGGAGTTAAGGCTCGTTATTTCCAAGAAAGTGGAAAACCACTGGGCTGGGGTCTCCACATGGTATAGACACCACTCAGCTCACATGCACCCACACACATACACACACCCAGTCACAGTCAGAGCACCAAGTAAGCAAAATTACTCTTAACCTACACCGAGGACCGGGCTGCACCTGTTGAAGCCACTTCCACCTCTAGGGAACTGAGGGAGACGAGTGTGGGGTATGCACTTAACTCCCTGCATGAGGGAATGGCAGCTTGTCTGCCCAGACAGCTAGTCACTCGGAGTTTTGGACAGTACTGCGAAAGCCCATTTCCCCAGCCCGTTGATATGTATCTTAGTGGGAAAGGAGCTACAGCCTAAGTTTGCGTATAGAAACTTGCATATTTATCAGCCCACAGACCTAGTAAGGACTCACCTGTGGAGAGTGACACCTGGGGATGCAGCAATGAACCAAGGCATGTGTGGAATTTGCATTGCTACCACCATTGCTTACCAATTGCACATTGCCAGAAAGGGTGGGAAAGCAGAGCCAAACTCTCATTGGCCGATGCCTCAGCTGCGGGAAAGGGTAGCGGAATCAGGAGAGCTGGGTTCAAGGTAGGGTTCCATGGCTGGTTTACCTGGCTTGATTGGTTTCTTAACCTCTGAGGAGGAAAACAAAGCGGCTCCTTCCTACCTGGCAGAGCTTCCCTTCGTTCTTGGCAAAGTCTGGAAGTAGGCAAGCCCAGAGTGACAATGTGGCACTGGTTTAAGGTTGCAGCCCTGTCTTGAGGGCTGCTTCTTCTTCATGACACAGAAAATGGACATTCTAGATGTTTCATGCTACCCTGGCAATTCATTCGATGGTAGCACCAGGACTTCATCTCCATGGGGTGCTTGAGACGGTGATGACTACGTCAGATACAAGAAAATTCCCAATAATAGGCTTATTCATTTTAGAAACATTTTTTGAACCCAGGCCTGCTTCCAAGAGTCTCATTGTCCACAGAGGGAGACAGATACCCAACCTGGTCATTGCAATGCAGTGTGGTAAGTGATAAAATAGAGGTAGACAGAGGACTGAGGAGAGGTGCTGAGGTGGAGTGTGGGCAGGATGGGCATTCTAGAAAGGGCCATTCACCGTCAGAGCCCTGAAGGAGTTGGAACTGGCCAGGAGGAGTGGGGCAGGAGGGAGCTGCGCCAGGAGGAGGGGCCTCTAACTCCCATCTCTACTCTAGAGTCATCTTAAGTATGCTGTTGCCAATGTGCCATTGTGTTGATTTTTTGCTAAAGAGCCTTCGTGGATTTTGTCTGTCGTGTAGTTAGGTTGGCCAACTTTTAAGCCTTGAGTTTTGAGGTCACTTTCTGAAGTAGAGTGGAATTGTGACTTCTCACAGGGTCCAAGCAGAGGTCTGGTTTCAGGGATGAATTTGCTCCAGAAACTCAGCTCCTTCCCCATGGAGTTCCTCCAAGCCAGGGCCCTCCTCACTGATGTGTTGAGCACCGTCTCACTCCCCACAGTCCCTGTGTGTCCGTTTGTGCAGCAGAGCTGGGCAGGGAGGGCTCCATATCCGAAGCCTGGGAGGTCTAGACCCCATCTGCTGAGCACTTAGGTGAGTTGCCGAACTTTTCTGAGTCCTACTCCATCCTTCTGCTTAAAATGAGTAGAAGGCTACCAGGACCTACCTATCCCTTATTAAGAAAAATGAATTGAGATAACAAACTCTTTGAAAAACTAGAGTTTTCAAAATTATTATATAGGGCCATGTTAGAAATCACCTTGTGTTGGGGGAGATGGGAGCTTGTTTAAAATACGTTTTCCTGGGTCTTCTCATAGACTCTGAGTCAGGAAGTCTCAAGGGGAGGCCAGGAATCTGTATGTTCAAAAATCATCTGAAGAAATTCTGATGCCGTTGGTCTTTGGATCACACTTTGATAAGAACTAATACCAAAAAAAAAAAAACAAAAAACCCAAACCCACTGCCGTTGAGTCGATTTGGACTCATAGTGACCCTATAGGACAGAGTTGAGCTGCCCCAGAGTCCCACAAAGTAGACACACTCTAGCAAGTACCACAGAGTGCCATGCAACGAGAGCCTGCCACTCCTCCTCCTCGTCTTCTCCTCCTTTCTCTTACAGGAATTGGACAGTCATGAAGCCAACCAAAAACAAGCAATCAAAAGCCACCTGATTTAAAATACCTCAGCTGAAATCTGAACCAAAGTCCCAAAGGGTCACAGTCCTAGTGTCTGACAATTGAGCCATGTCAGCAACAATCTTCATACAACCCAAAAGCATAGGCCCTTGGCCCAAAGTAAACTCAAAGAATTATAAGGACAGTGGTATACACCAGTGATGTCCAAGCTCTTTTGATCTGTGCCTCAACAGCCAAGCATATTTGACCTTGCACCTCTCATATACCATAAACCGGTACTGCTATCACTAACTATTATTGATATCAAACCACAGCTATTTTTGCTACTATAGCAAGGCTCCTTGAAAACGTTAATAGATATAATTTCAAATCCTTTTGACAGGTTTGAATTTGGGAGTCTGGCATCTCGTCAGACCTGTTTAAACTAGCTTGGTTTAATGTCATAACACAGCTAAGAGCTCATAGCAGGTATGGAAGTGACAGCTCTGCCACCTTTCTGTTGTTCGCTTGTGGAGGAATCATTAGTATTACTTTCCAACCTAGGTTTCTTTGCAGGCTGCTTTCTGTTCTGTGAGGATTTCTTTAATTAAATTATGTAATGTGCTACATAAGCCCAGCTCACCATGGACGCGTAAGCTGTAACAGGCCCCATTCCTGTTGTGGCGCCTCACTCTTCCCTCAGGCGCCACACGGACATTGCTCACTCAACACTGATTGACACACATCCTACCAAGGAAGCCAACACCAATCTGGATATCAAATATTAGTGAAGCTACGTTTTGTTCTTACTGTTAGATTAAAAAATATAAACACATAAATAAAAGTTCTATTATTTTCTTTCTGTATCCCCAACAGATCATCTTACATACCCCAATTTGGAGACCACTGACCTAACCAGGGGAAACCCTGGTAGCATAGTGGTTAAGAGCTACGGCTGCTAACCAAAAGGCCAGTGGTTTAAATCCACCAGGCACTCCCTGGAAACCGTATGGGGCAGTTCTACTCTGTCCTGTAGGGTCGCTATGAGTCGGAATCGACTCAACGGCAACGGGTTTTTTGGTGGACCTAACCAGGATCCTCCACCCAGGTGCCCACATCTCTGAAAGCCAACCAAAGCCTTCTTTCTCAGGAGGGGGACCCTTTCTCAGGAGGGGGACCCTTTCTCAGGAAGGGGACCCTTTCTCAGGAAGGGGACCCTTTCTCAGGAAGGGGACCCAGCAGTTAGTCACACCCCTGAAAACCAGGCGGGTGCAGAAATCAAGAAATTCTGACCGAGCAGAATTGAATTACAAATACGTGTTCGGTTCAGCTTCTACTCTGCCATCTGCCACTAACCTCCCCCATGCTCCCTTGTGCCGCCTTGGGAGGAGAGGGGCTGAAGGCTGTGCTGTGGGCTTTGTAAGGCGAGGTAGGTCAAGAGAGTTTGGGGGGCTCCTTTGGGCTCATAAGGCTACGCTGTACTCCTGGTATCTGTGGAGAACAGCGGCCACGTTCCTGGCCCGAGCGTGGGGAAACAGCGGCCTCTGGTGGCTCAGACGCTCCGTGCGCTGGAACCTCAGCTTCCCTCCTACTTTAACATTTACTGAGCCTCACTGTAAGGTTCAAGCGTGGTGGCACGGCAGTTTGCACAGGCAGGCGTAGGAAACATCTGGGTTAAAATGTAGGCTTGGCTGTGCGATCCCAGGAAAATTAACTTCTTTGAGTCTTAGCGTCCTCACCATTAAAATGGGAATAATCAGGTCTGCTTTTAGAGCAGTTGCTAGGTGTAAATGAGGTAGTGAACGAAACGCAGTAAACAATGAGAATCATTGCATTACTCAAAGAACGTAATCAGTGTCACTAAACGGTACATGTAGAAAATAGAGTTGGTGTGTGTTTTGCTACATATATTCTCAACAACAACAAATTTTTTAAAAAAAAGGCAGTAAAGCCTAGCACATAGGAAGAACTTATGCTTAGGTGGTGTCATGGATTGAATGATGTCCCCCCAAAATGTGTGTATCATTTGGCTGGGCCATGACTCCTGGTACTGTGTGATTTTCCTGTATGTTGTAAATCCTGCCTCAATGATGTTAATGGGGAGGATGGGCAGCAGTTGTGTTAGTGAGGCAGGACTCAACCTGCAGGACCGAAATGTGTCTTGAGGCAATCTCTTGAGACATAAAAGATAGAAGCAAGCAGAGAGACAGGGGGACCTCATCTCACCAAGAAAGGAGTGCTGGGAGCAGAGCATGTCCTTTGGACCCACAGACCCTGCGCCTGAGAAGCTCCTCGACCAGGGGAAGACTAAGGACAAAGACTTTCCTCCAGAGCCGCCAGAGAGAGAAAGCCTTCCCCTGGAGCTGACTCCCTGAGTTTCGACTTTTAGCCTACTTTACTGTAGGGAAATAAATTTCTCTTTGTTAAAGCCATCCACTTGTGGTATTTCTGTTATAGCAGCACCAGATGACTAAGATAGGTGGTAACTATGATGATCATCATGATGTTTGAATTAGACATCAAAAAGCACCTGGCAAATATCTCTGGCCACAGTGCTGGAGGGAGAGTGGGAGATTCAGAACAGGAACTCTTCTGTTCCTGCACTGACAGATGCTGCTGAGCAGTGACCGTGTTTGGACAAGTATGGTGAGCATGAGTCTGTGTGTGTGTGTATGTGCGTGTGCACTGGTGTGTATGTGTGTGCACGAGAAAGACAGAGTGCTCTGGGGGAAACCTCAGTGCACCACCTCCCAGGGGAGGAACAGAAAGAAAGGGGAAGCCATGGTCACTCATTCCTTCAATCTTGCTGCAGACCTAAACTTTGAGAAAGGACAGGAGTTTATTAATGCATGAAACCATTACTTATTGAATACATACGATGTGCTAGGCAGGGTTAACAAAATTGAACAAACACCTATCATGAGACACTTTCAAACAGAGTTAAGTGATAAACAACATGTAGTGTTCTGACCATGGGGGGGCGAGAGCTAGTCTAGACTAATAGTTGCCTTCCCTGCAGCCACCATGACAGAACAACTGAATGTGCACAAAGCCAGGCCCAGGCAGAGTTAGGAGTCTCCTGCCCAGGTGGCCTGCCAGAGCCACATCCCCACTCAGCTCTCTGGAATGTGCTTGGGCCGACATAGTCCAGATGAAGCCGGAGCGAGGTGTGAGGGGAGCTCTCTGCCATCACGTCTGCCCCATCACTGAGACGTCCTCCAACTAGGTTCAAAATTAGTAGTCTGTGAGTGTTCCCGCAGCTTTCCCATCGTCACCCACAGCAGGGGCTGCAGGCCTTGCCTGGGTCTGGTGAGGGAGAAAGAGGGAGGGTGATGGCCCACAAGAGGTATACAGGATCTGTCACCCTGAGTAGCACCCTGATATAACCCTTGGTCCTTCAATAATTCAGGAAATTTACACATTTGCCCAGATGAACTGAAAGATCAAATGCATATACCATTTGTTATGCACCCCACCTAAAATTGCCATGGAGACAATTCAGACTCATAGTAACCCTATAGGGCAGAGTAGGACTGCTCCATTGGGTTTCCATTGGGTTTCCAGAAGCAGACTGCCACATCTCTCTCCTGTGGAGTGGCCAACCTTTCAGTTAACAGCTGCATGCTTAACCACTGCACCACCAGGGCTCTTTTCCTTCCCCTACACACCACCCCTAAATTAGAAACCTCTGACTTACAGATATTCATCTTAATAGCTCTGAAAGATACCCTGAGCTCATAGTGCATAGGGAAGGATAGGTGCTGAGGAGGGAGAGGCTTCTGCCCAGGTTGAAACTTCCCCCTGCTCATGGCTTTCTTCTCTCAGGACCCTTCTTCTCTCTCACCCACTTCACTCCACCTTCGCTATCAATCAAGAATGAGAGTAGAATAAACATATCTTTTAATACCTAAAATCTAAAAAATTGCTATTTCCCATGAACCCTTCTCAATAACACATTAGAGGTGTGCTCCACAATAATGCGGGGATAATCCAAGAAAGAGGAAGACTTCAGGTCCAGGACAAGGGGGATCCAACACCAGAGAGGGATGGTCCCAGGACAGCACAGCAAGCCTAGAGGATGACCACTCCAGAACAAAGAAAGAAGGGCTTCAGAGGATTTGCCTCCAGGGAAAACTGAAAACCAATCCAATATTTTCCTCGTGGAAAATAGGATTCAAAGGTGTTTTATAATTTGTTTTGGAGGGTCAAGAGGTTCTTGGGTGGCACACACGATTTGCCCTAGACTACTAACTTAAAGGCTGACAGTTTGAATTCACCCGGCAGCACTGCAGAAGGAAGGCCTGGCAATCTGCTTCCATAAAGATTACAGCCAAGAAAACCCTATGGAGTCAGGAGCTGGAATCAACTCAATGGCAACAGGGTAGAAGGCTTTAGTTAAAGGTACACATAAAAGCAAGCAAAAAAAAAAAATTTTTTTTTAAATTATCAACTCCAGAAAAATAAACAAAGTCACAATGAATTCATTGACTCAGCCATGAACTTCATTAACTTATGTATCCAAAAGAAGTAAATAATAATTTAACAAAAAGTTGGAACATAACTATCTCAAGAGAATGGAAAGAACAGCAGTGGAGACACGGAGGTGGTATTAGCGCTAAATCTTCATCTTCTATAATTGCAAGGCAAAAGCTAGTACCTAGCGTTGGGGAACATGGAAGCAAAGATCAGAAAAGTTTGCTGAACAGTTTGGAGAAGGGTAGCATGAATAAGAAATTGTGAGGCAGTGATATTTTCACTATAGACCATATTTTATCGTTGTTGTTGTTGTTGGGTGCCGTCAAGTCGGTTCCGACTTACAGCAACCTTACAGGACAGAGTAGAACTGCCCCATAGGATTTCCAAGGAGCGGCTGGTGGATTTGAACTGCTGACATTTGGTTAGCAGCTGAGCTCTTAACTACTACACTACAAGGGCTCCATATTTATCATATAAACCATATAAAGCCATATTTTACTTATAAAACAACCCTAGTGTACTAATTTGATTCTTTAGAATAATATTTTACAGTTTTAAAAAAGCAAGATAGGTGTCTTGGAGATAGTTTTGAAAAAAATCTCCTTTAAAGCAGAGTGAAACCACCAACAGATGGAAAATACGGGATAAAAATAAAATGAGGTGGAAGACAGATCCAGATGTCTGGACCCAGGGACAGAGGCAGAGATAATTGAGGAAGTAGCCAAAGGACATTTTCCTTGGGCAAAAAGAAACACAGATCATCAGACAAGAATTCACTGAGGTCAAGCACATGTGATGGAAAGAATGCAGATGACTAACAAACATAGGAAACAACCCTGAACACACATACTGTTAAAGAAATACACATTAAACCACGCGTGTTTTCACCCGTCAGATTGGCAATGTGAAAGCTTGATAATACACAAGGTTAATGGCGAGGGAACCAGGGGCTGACAACCTGTTAATGAGAACGCAATTTTCTAACAGGGCAAATTGGCAAAAATGATCAAAAATGTAAATGTCATTACTTTTTTACTCCAGCCATGTCACTTCTGGAATTTATTCCTTGCATGTATTCATTAAAGTTTGTCAGGGTTTCTGTCATTATTCACGGATGTGTGTGGCAGCATTGTTTGTAGTGGCATAAAACTGGTACTACTTAAATCAGGTACAGAATGTCCATGCGGTGGAATAAGGGGTGGTGGTCCCCAGGATACAAGTGGAATGTGATTCCTTCTATACTCTTTAAAAAAAAAAAAAAAGACTACTATATGCAACATAAACATTTTTTTCCTGGATGGATACCCAACGACCCAGTGCATTTGAAGATCTTCGGGGAGAAGGACTGTAGTCAGGACTGAGTACAGCTGTACTTTTCATTTTATATTGCACAGAATTGTTTCACCAGTATTATGGTCGTAGTCTTATGGACTATTTTTGTTTTCTTCGTAATACCTTTTGGTAGTAAGCCTAATAAATGTTTTGTTTTGGTTTCGTGTTGTTTAAAGGTATCATGAAGGCCAATGAGGATGAATAAAGAAATATCACAATTACATATTTTGGGTAAAATTTTATAACTTGTAAGGATAAAGCTTTCAGAAAGAAAAAACCATGCTACATATGAAGAAATGGTATTCACCCTTTTACCAGGTTTCACAACAGTTAGATGCTACAAGACAAGGAGCAATGTCTTCCAATTCTGAAGTAAAATTATTTGAACCTGAGATTCTGTAATCACATGTGAAAAAAATTAATAAAGCGATTATACTTTGATTTTAAGGGGGTTCTCTTACCCATAAGCCCAAAAATTAACTGTGAAAGCCTGACCCAAACCGCAAAAGCCTTGACTTGTTTTTTTGACCTGCTCAACAGTGTTGTAAATTTGTCTTTTCTGGCTAGAAAAGGATCACCAATAACAAATCCATTACCTCGTGATTTAATAAAAAAGACTGTGTTCTTCCTTAATTTTAATTTCAGGAGGTCTCGTAGCTACAGACGGGTAAAAGCCCACATTTTCAGGAGTTACTTTTGCACTAACTCAATAACAACTGAGTGCCTTGTCTTCATGGAAACTTGTATCTATTAAGCACAAATGTATTTAAGCTTTTGTAAAATCTCCAATCCTTGAGAGCGTTTTCTCTTTTTGCAGGGATACAAACACTTCCCCAACTTGCAAATTGTTTATTAAATCATAAAACAATCAACAATTATATTATTGTTTTCAGCTACTTCAAAGATTTTTTTTTAGCAATTGTAACTAAACTACTTTGAGCCCCTTGTTTTTAAAAAAAACCAAGATGATCTCTCTTCAGAATAAACCTTACATTTTAATTTCTTTGTGTTTTGATTATTTTTAACACAGCCAAAATCACATCCAACGTGAGGACAACATAATGATATTTGTTAAAATGCAGGGAGTCAGAAAATTGACCACTCATGCACCTCACATGAAGAAATTACTCAAGAAGATGTTTAAATAAGACCATCAAACAATAATTCAGGAAAGAATAAGTCATTTTTTTTTAATGGAAGCTGAGTGTGAGAAGAAATATAAACACGGAAAAAATTAACAAATACTACTTTGGACTTTGATGCCTGGGACAAGGTCCTTTGACCTATAGGTGTGTCATCATCTAAGGCTGTATTCTTCTTAAGAGCTCCAGTCATACCACTTGATGATGCAGCAAATAATATTCATACAATTATAATAGCATAGATGTTATTCATATGGGTTTCATATTTTAGAATCAACCTATAAGCAAAACATGGAATGAATAGAATAGACTGTAAATATTACAAACCTCAACCAAGCAAAGGGGAAAATAATGCTGAAAGCTGGGAGCTAAATTCCTTTAGCTCCAATTAGTATATTGAAAGCCAGGCCAGTTTGATTAGATTTTAGGCTTCTATTAAATGTAAAATTGGGGAAGAGCTCAGGCCCAAAGTAAAGGCACTCCGCATCTCTAAATGCTCCTTAGAGCCCATTATCTGCATCTCCTCCCAAGTCTGCATTCGGTGACGTCACAGTCCACTTGAAGTCAGCCACAGTGGGAGCGTTTGCATCACCCATGCCGTTGAGTTGATTCCGACTCATAGCGACCCTATAGGACAGAGTAGAACTGCCCCATAAGGCAGCAGACTGGCACATCTTTCTCCTGCGAAGCTGCTGGTGGGTTCAAATTGCCAATGTTTTTTGGTTGGCGGCAGAGCGCTTTAACCACTGCCACACCAGGGCTCCTATTTGCATCACAGATACGGGCAAATGCTATAAATTAGGACTTTTTTCCCCTCCCAGAGAGCCAGTTGTTAAATATCTACCAGCATACCCTTGGGAAAGCCTGACCCTTCTGGCTTGAGGGATTGTTAGAGAAAAAAAGAGGTTGGAAGTTAGATCCGTGGGGTTAGATGGGGACAGCAAACTTGTTCTGAAACGGACAGATAATGAAAACGTATTTGAAGCTTGCAGGCTCCATTACTCAGATCTGCTGTCGTAGCTCAAAAGCAGCTATAGACAGTGTGCAAATGAACGAGCATGGCTGTGTTCCAATACAACTTATTACGAGAACAGGCGGTTGGCCTTAGGCCATAGTTTGCAGATCCCTGCTCTAAAAGAAATTCCACATCAGCACGCTTCAGACACAGTGCAGAAAATGACTTAGTGGCCACTGTCAGAGGCACTGAACATTTGAGCCAGAGGTCCCATTCCTGGCTCCCCATGGCCCCCAAGTGGCCTGCAGGGGATTAAAAATTTCTCATGTCCCAGGTAAGGGAATACCACAAAGGTACTATATCCAATAGGATTAGGTTTGGCTTTATAATAGCTTAAAACACATACTTTACTGGCTTAGAACACAGACAGATCTATTCTTTCACGTAAAAGCCCAGAGCTTGCCATCAGGGTTGATAAAGGGTGAGAGACAATCTTTCCTTTCTGCCATTTCTAGGTGTGGCCCTCATACACATGGTCCAGGTTATCTATGTCCATGACGTCCAGCCAATAGGAGGAGGAAAGCAGAGGTGGGCAGCCACCCTTCCACCCCCATCTCCCTCCCCCCTCTCCTTTTAAGAACCCTTCCCAGAAACTGCACTCACTATTCCATTTAAATCCGTTGGTCAAAACCTAGTCAGTTGGCTATGTTGATGTTAGCTGCCAACATGTTGGCCCCAAACTCATGGTGACCCCATGTGCAAAGGAATGAAATATTGCCTGCTCCTGTGCCTTCCCCGTGATTGGTTGTCTCTACCTAGCTACAAAAGAGGTGGGGATGTGTAATCCTTGGCTGTAAATTGAGTGTTAATTGGAAGAAGGGGAAGATTCATATGGAGGGATACCAGCAGTCTCTGTCTCAGTTGCTGAGAGGGCCTGTAGACAGGCAGAGGCCCAGGGTTGGTCAGAAAGGGTCCTGATACAGGTACTTGACCACTCCGGTAGAAGACACCAGCATGCAGGGCCAGCTTCAGAGACGTCGGACCTGTGCTACTGCAGAGAACCCCATGCTCAGAAGGGCCCACACTTGGTGTACTGTCATGGCCTGGAAACTCTTAACAATTTCATGTTTGAACTTATATTTTGTAAATGATGTCCAATGGGGCAATGGAACACATGCATGAGCAGAAGCGATACAGGCGGTATCCATGTCCTCCGTTGATCCTTGCAGCCCCTTTCTCATTTCGCATCAGCAATGCCTGCTATGTAGCTTTCCATAACATGCTGACCTTGTACTCAAGTCTGCACTCAAAAGGGTCTGCCCCATGCTTGATTTAATGCTCCGCTATTGCCATTTTGAATTTTTAATTAATCTTATCTTTGAATTTGTGTTTTATAAGTGAAGCCCAGTAGGACAATGGAGGATGAGCAATGTGTGTGTTCCCAGTTCCTTGACGCCTCATTTGCAACACCCCAGGAGCATAGAATTCCAGTGGCCCCACGATGAGTGGGCGAGTTCACCAAGATTCAAAGCAAGCACAAGGTACATGTGTTATGTCTATGACTGAATAAGCAGGGGCGCTGACATCCCTGAGAGACCATGATTTCCATTTGAACCAGAACTTGTTTCAAACACAGAAAGAAGGTAATGTTGATTTAAGAAACACAAGGACCAGGAAACCCTATCATATCCTTTCTTACTTGTGTTACTTTCTGAGTTAGCAAACCTCTTACTTTGAGAATAATGACCTAGAAAGAAAAGGAAAGATACGGCAACCCATAGTTCCTTTAAGTTTCAGTCCTTTAATAATAAGTAAGTTGAAGGTAGAGAACATTGGTACGATATACACATATCAAAAAGTTAATTTTATGCAACATTTCCACTGTTCCAGTAAAAGTGAAATACATATTCGTGTACAATCTACAAAATATGAAATGTGAATGGGGTGTGCTCATTTGAAAGCCTGCTACCCTCTGATCCAAAGCGTACTCTGTCTGAAATACCCTCCTTTCTGCTTCCGCTTCCCAACACTCCATCCCTTAGTTCCCTAACCCTTGGTTTCTTGGCTGACTTGTCACATTTCTACACTCAGCTTAGGCATCTCCTCCCCAGGAAACCTTTCCTGACTCTTCTACCCTCAGTCTCCCGTCCTCTGGTCACTCATTTCAACCACAACCAGTTTCAGAGAAGCAGTTTGAGTGATAGCAGGGACAGCAGTGACAGTATGTATAAATAAACTGATGCATCTGTCAATTTGTCATACTGTGGGGGCTTGCATGTTGCTGTGATGCTGGAAGCTATGTCACCAGTATTCAAATACCAACAGGGTCACCCATGGAGGACAGGCTTCAGCTGAGCTCTCAGACTAAGACAGACTAGGAAGAAGGACCCGGCAGTCTACTTCTGAAAAGCATTAGCCAGTGAAAATCTTATGAATAGCAGCAGAACATTGTCTGATATAGTGCTGGGAGATGAGCCCCCCAGGTTGGAAGGCACTCAAAAGATGACTGGGGAAGAGCTGCCTCCTCAAAATAGAGTCAACCTTAATGACGTGGATGGAATAAAGTTTTCGGGACCTTCATTTGCTGATGTGGCATGACTCAAAATGAGAAGAAACAGCTGCAAACATCCATTAATAATCAGAACCTGGGATGTACAAAGTATGAATCTAGGAAAATTGGAAATCAACAAAAATGAAATGGAATGCATAAAAATAGATATCCTAGGCATCAGTGAGCTGAAATGGACTGGTACTGGCCATTTTCAATCAGACAATCCTATGGCCTGCTGTGCCAGGAATGACAAACTGGAGATGAATGGCATTGCATTCATCATCAGAAATCATATTTCAAGATCTATCCTGAAGTGCAATGCTGTCAGTGATAGGATAATATCTATATGCCTACAAGGAAGACCACTTAATAGGACTATTATTCAAATTTACACATCAACTGCTAAGGCCAAAGATGAAAAAATTGAAGATCTTTACCAACTTCTGCAGTCTGAAATAAATCCAACATACAATCAGGATGCACTAAAAATTATTCATGACTGGAATGTGAAAGTTGGAAACAAAGAAGAAGGAACGGTAGTTGGAAAATATGGCCTTGGTGATAGAAATGATACCAGCGATAGTGTGACTTCTTCGTTGCAAATAGCTTTTTTCAACAACATAAACAGCAATTATACACACAGACCTCGCCAAATGGAATGCACAGGAATCCAATCGACTACATCTGTGGAAAGAGATAATGGAGAAGCTCAACGTCATCAGTCAGAACAAGGCTAGGGGCCAACTGTGGAATGGACCATCAATTGCTCATATGCAGGTTCAAGTTGAAACTGAAGAAAATTAGAACAGCTCCTCAAGAGCTAAAGTACAACCTTGAGTATATCCACCTGAATTTAAAGACTATCTCAAGAATAGATTTGAAGCACTGAACATTAATGACTGAAGACCAGATGAGTTGTTGAATGACATCAAGGACATCACACATGAAGAAAGCAAGAGGTCATTAAAAAAAACCAAAATGGATGTCAGAAGAGACTCTGAAACTAGCTCTTGAATGTCAAGTAGCTAAAGCAAATGGAAGAAATGATGAAGTAAAAGAGCTGAACAGAAGGTTTCAAAGGGTGGTTCAAGAAGATAAAGTATTATAATGACATGTGAAAACACCTGGAGTTAGAACACCAAAAGTGAAGAACTCAGTAGGCGTTTTTCAAGCTGAAAAAACTGAAGGAAAAATTAAAGCCTCGAGTTGCAGTAGTGAAAGATTCTATGGCCAAAATACTGAACAATTCAGGAAGCATCAAAAGAAGATGGAAGGAATACACAGAGTCACTTTAGCAGAGAGAATTGGTCTAAGTTCAACCGTATCAGGAGGTGATGTATGGTCAAGAACCGATGGTACTGAAGGAATAAGTCCAAGACGTACTGAAGGCATCGGTGAAAAACAAAGCTCCAGGAATTGACGGAATACCAACTGACATGTTTAAACAAACAGATGCAGCACGGGAGGTGCTCACTTCTTTTTATCAAGAAATTTGGAAGACTGACTGGAAGAGATCCTTATCTGTGCCCATTCCAAAGAAAGATGATCCAACAGAATGCATAAATTATCAAACAATGGACCATTAATATCACATGCAAGCAAAATTCTGCTGAACATCATTCAAAAGCTATTGCAGCAGTGCATGGACAGGAAACTACCAGAAATTCAAGCCAGATTCAGAAGATCACATGGAATAAGGGATATGATTGCTGAGTCAGATAGATCTCGGCTAAAAGAAAAGAATACCAGAAAGATGTTTACCTGTGTTTTATTGACTATGCAAAAGCATTTGACTATGTGGATCTTAACAAATTATGGATAACATTGCAAGGAATGGGAATTCTGGAACACTTAATTGTGCTCATGAGGAAACTGTACATAGATCAAGAGGCAGTAGTTTGAATAGAACAAGGGGATACTGCATGGTTTAAAGTCAGGAAAGGTGTGCATCAGGGTAGTACCCTTTCACCATACTTATTAAATCTGTATGCTAAGAAAATAATCTGAGAAGCTGGACTATATGAAGAAGAATTTGGCATCTGGATTGGAGGAAGACTCATTAACAACCTTCAATGTGCATATGACATAACCTTGCTTACTGAAAGCGAAGAGGACTTGAAGTACTTGCTGATGGAGATCAAAGACTTACAACCTTCAGTATGGATTACACTTCAACATAAAGAAAACAAAAATCCTCACATCTGGACCAATTGGCAATATCATGATAAACAGGGAAAAGATTGGAGTTGTCAAGGGCTTCATTTTACTTGGATCCACAATCAACACCCATAGAAGCAGCAGTCAAGAATTCAAAAGATGCATTGCATTGGGCAAATCTGATGCAAAAAGACCTCTTTAAAGTGTTAAAAAGCAAAGATGTCACCTTGAAGACCAAGGTACACCTAATCCAAGCCATGGTGTTTTCAGTCATCTCATATGCATATGAAAGCTGGACGATGAATAAGGAAGAATGAAGAAGAATTGAAGCTTTTGAATTATGGTGTTGGTGAAGAATATTGAGTATACCACGGACTGCCAAAAGAATGGATAAATCTCTTAGAAGTACAGCCAGAATGCTCCTTAGATGCGAGTATGGTGAGACTTCATCTCACGTACTTTGGACTTGTTATCAGGAGGAATCAGTCCCTGGAGAAAGACACCATGCTTGTAAAGTAGAGGTTCAGCGAAAAAGAGGAAGACTCTCAATGAGATGGATTGACATGATGGCCACCACAATGGGCTCAAGTATAACGATTGTGATGATGGCACAGGACCAGGTAGTGTTTCATTCTGTGGTGCATGGGGCCAATATGAGTTGGAACCAACTTAACAGTACCTAACAACAACACAACACACAAAAACCAAACCCACTGGTTGTTTTTTTTTTTTAATTTTTATGCTTTAAGTTTACAAATCAAGTCAGTCTCTCATACAAAAATTTATATACACCTCGTCATATACTCCTAATTGCTTTCCCCCTAATGAGACGGCACTCTCCTTCCCTCCACTCCATTTTCACATCCATTCAGCCAGCTTCTGACCCCCTCTACTCTCTCTCATCTCCCCTCCAGACAGGAGATGCCAACATAGTCTCATGTGTCTACTTGATCCAAGAACCTCATTCTTCACCAGTACCATTTTCTATTCCATAAAACAAGTCCAAACCCTGTCTGAAGAGTTGGCTTTGGGAACAGCTCCTGTCTTGGGTTATCAGAAGGTTTGGGGACCATGGCCTCCGGGGTCCTTCTAGTCTCAGTCAGACCGTTAAGTCTGGCCTTTTTATGAGAATTTGGGGTCTACATCCCACTGCTCTCCTGCTCCCTCAGGGCTCTCTGTTGTGTTCCCTGTCAGGGCAGTCATCGGTTGTGGCCGGGCATCATCTAGCTCTTCTGGTCTCTGGTTTATATGATCCTTTCTGTCTCTTGGGCTTGTAATTACCTTGTGTCTTTGGTGCTCTTCATTCTCCTTTGCTCTAGATGGGTTGAGGCCCTTTTATGCATCTTAGATGGCCACTTGCTAGCCACTCTCCAAAGTGGGATGCAGAATGTTTTCTTAATGGATTTTATTATACCAATTGACTTAGATGTCCCTTGAAACCATGGTCCCCAATTCCCACCCCTGCTACCCAGGTCTTCGAAGCATTCAGTTTATTCAGGAAACTGCTTTTGGTTTAGTCCAGTTATGCTGACCTTGCCTGTGTTGTGTGTTGTCTTTCACTTCACCTAAAATAATTCTTATATGGCATTGGGTTTTTGGGTATCTAATTAGTGAAAACCTCTATCCCTCCCTCCCTCCCCACTCTTGTAACCATCAAAGAATATTTTCTTCTCTGTTTAAACTATTTGTCCAGTTATTATAATAGCGGTCTTCTACAATATTTGTCCTTTTGCAACTGACTCAGCATCATGCCTTCCAGGTTCCTCCACATTATAAAATGTTTCATGGATTCATCATTGTTCTTTATCGATGCATAATATTCCATTGTGTGAATATACCATAATTTATTTATCCATTCATCCATTGATGGGCACCTTGGTTGCTTCCATTGTTTTGCTATTGTAAACAGTGCTGCAATGAACATGGGTGTGCATATATCTGTTCGTGTAAAGGCTCTTATTTCTCTAGAATATATTCCAAGGAATGGGATTGCTGGATAGTACGGTAATTCTATTTCTAGTTTTTTTAAGCGTCAAATCGATTTCCAAAGTGGTTGTACCATTTGACATTCCCACCAGCAGTGTATAACTGTGCCAGTCTCTCCACAACATCTCCAACATTTATTGTTTTGTGTTTTTTGGATTAATGCCAGCCTTGTTGGTGTGAGATGGAATCTCATTGTAGTTTTGATATGCATTTCTCTAATAACTAATGATTGTGAACATTTCCTCATGTATCTGTTAGCAGTCTGAATGTCCTCTTTCGTAAAGTGCCTCTTCATATCCTTTGCCCATTTTTTAATTGGGTTATTTGTCTTTTTGCAGTTGAGTTTTTGCAGTATCATGTAGATTTTAGGATCAGAGGCTGATCAGAAATGTCGTAGCTAAAAACTTCTTCCCAGTCTGTAAGTAATCTTATTCTTTTGTCGAAGTCTTTGGATGAGCATAGGTGTTCAATTTTTAGGAGCTCCCAGTTATCTGGTTTCTCTTCTGCATTGTTAGTAATGTTTTGTATACTGTTTATGCCATGTATTAGGGCTCCGGGTGTTGTCCCTATTTTTTCTTCCATGATCTTTATCATTTTAGATTTTATATTTAGGTCTTTGATCCATTTTGAGTTAGTTTTTGTGCATGGTGTGAGGTACGGGTATTGTTTCACTTTTTTGCAGTTATGCCAGCACCATTTGTTAAAGAGACTGCCTTTTCCCCATTTAACTGACTTTGGGCCTTTGTCAAATATCAGTTGCTCATATGTGGATGGATTTATGTCTGTATTCTCAATTCTGTTCCATTGGTTTATGTATCTGTTGTCGTAGCAGTACCAGGCTGTTTTCACTACCGTGGTGGTACGATAGGTTCTAAAATCAGGTAGAGTGAGGCCTCCCACTTTGTTATTCTTTTTCAGTAACGCTTTACTTATCCGGGGACTCTTTCCCTTTCAAATAAATTTGGTGATTTGTTTCTACAACTCATTAAAAAATGTCATCGGAATTTGGAATGGAATTGCATTGTATCTGTATATTGCTTTTGGTAGAACAGACGTTTTTACAATGTTAAGCCTTCCTATCCACGACCAAGGTATGTTTTTCCAGTTATGTAGATCTCTTTTGCTTTCTTGCGGTAGTGTCTTGTAGTTTTCTTTACATCTCTGGTAAGATTTATTCCTAAGTATTTTGCCTTCTTGGGGCTACCATAAATGATATCGATTTGGTGATTTCCTCCTCTACGTTCTTTTTGTTGGTATAGAGGAATCCAACTGATTTTTGTATGTTTATCTTGTATCCTGAAATTCTCCTGAACTCTTGTATTAGCTTCAGTAGTTTTCTGGAGCATTCTTTAGGGTTTTCTGTGTATCAGATCATGTCATCTGCAAATACAGATACTTTTACTTCTTCCTTACCAATCTGGATGCCCGTTATTTCTTTATCTAGCCTAATTGCTCTGGCTAGGACCTCTAGCACAATGTTGAATAAGAGCAGTAATAAAGGGCATCTTTTCTGGTTCCTGATCTGAAGTGGAATGCTTTTAGACTCTCTCCATTTAGGATGATGTTGGCTGTTGGCGTTGTGTAAATGCCCTTTATTACGTTGAGGAATTTTCTTTCTATTCCTATTTTGCTGAGAGTTTTTATCATGAATGTGTGTTGAACTTTGTCAAATGCCTTTTCTGCATCAGTTGATAAAATCATGTGATTCTTGTCTTTTGTTTTATTTATATGATGGATTACAATAATTGTTTTTCTAATGTTGAACCATCCCTGCATTCATGGTATGAAACCCTCTTGGTCATGGTGAATTATTTTTTGGATACGTTGTTGAATTCTTTTGGCTAGAATTTTGTTGAGGATTTTTGCATCTAAATTCATGAGGGATATAGGTCTGTAATTTTCTTTTTTTGTGGAGTCTTTACCTGCTTTTGGTATCAGGGAGATGGTGGCTTCATAGAATGAGTTTGAGAGTATTCTGTCTTTTTCGATGCTCTGAAATACCTTTAGCAGTAGTGGTGTTAACTCTTCTCTGAAAGTTTGGTACAACTCTGCAGTGAAGCCATCTGGACCAGGGCTTTTTTGGAGGGTGGGGGGAGCTTTTTGATTACCTTTACAATCTCTTCTTTTGTGATGGGTCTGTTTAGTTGTTCTACCTCTGTGTTAGTTTAGGTAGGCAGTGTGTTTCTAGGGATCCATCCATTTCTTCTAGGTTTTCAAATTTGTTAGAGTACAGTTTTTCGTAGTACTATAATATGATTCTTTTGATTTCAGTTGCATCTGTTGTAGTATCGCCCATCTCATTTCTTATTCTCGTTATTTGCTTCCTCTCCTGTTTTTCTTTTGTCAGTTTGGTCAATGGTTTATCAATTTTGTTGATTTTTTTGAAGAACCAGCTTTTGGTCTTGTCAATTCTTTCAATTGTTTTTCTGTTTTCTCTTTCATTTAGTTCTGCTCTAATTTTTATTATTTCCTTTCTTCTGGTGCCTGAGGGTTTCTTTTGTTGCTCTCTTTCTATTTGTTCAAGCTGTAGGGATAATTCTTTGATTTTGGCCCTTTTTTATTTTTGGATATGTGCATTTATTGATATAAATTAACCTCTGAGCAGTGCTTTTGCTGTGTCCCAAAGGTTCTGGTAGGAAGTGTTTTCATTCTCACTGGATTCTATGAATGTCTTTATTCCATCCTTAATGTCCTCTATAACCCAGTCACTTTTGAGTAGGGTATTGCTCAGTTTCCAAGTGTTCGATTTCTTTTCCCTGCTTTTTCTGTTATTGATTTCTACTTATACAGCCTTATGGTCGAGAAGGTGCTTTGTAATATTTCGATGTTTTGGATTCTGTTAAGGCTTGTGTTATGACCTAATATGTGGTCCATTCTACAGAACATTCCATGTGCATTGGAAAAGAAACTATACTTGGTTGCTGTTGGGTGGAGTGTTCTGTATATGTCTATGAGGTCAAGTTGGTTGATCGTGGCATTTGGCTCTTCCGTGTCTTTATTGAGCTTCTTTCTGGATGTCCTGTCCTTCACCGAAAGTGGTGTGTTGAAGTCTCCTACTATTATTGTGGAGCTGTCCATCTCACTTTTCAATGGTGTTACAGTGTGTTTTCTGTATCTTTCAGCCCTGTCATTGGGTACATAAATATTTAATATGGTTATATCCTCCTGGTATATTGTCCCGTTAATCATTATATAGTATCCTTCCTTATCCTTTGTGGTGGATTTAACTTTAAAGTCTATTTTGTCGGAAATTAATACTGCCACTCCTGCTCTTTTTTGATTTTTATTTGCTTGATATGTTTTTTCCCATCCTTTATGTTTCTGTTTGTTTGTGTCTCCAAGTCTGAAGTGTGTCGCTTGTAGGCAGCATATAGACAGATCATGTTTTTTTATCCATTCTGGCACTCTCTGTCTCTTTATTGGTGTATTTAGTCCATTTACATTCATCAGAATTATGGATGAGTTTAGTGCTGCGATTTTGATGTCTTTTTTTTTTTTGTATGTTTTGACAGTTTCTTTTTCTCACTTAATTTTTTGTGCTAAGTAGTTTATCTTTTATTCGTTGTTGGTGTTGTTTCTGCTGAGTCTCTATTTTTTCTCTTACATTTTATTTTGATGAGTAGGATAGTCTCCTTTGTGGTTACCTTAATATTTACCCTATTTTTCTAAGTTTAAAACTAACTTTTATTTCTTTATATCACCTTGTCTTCCTCTCGATATGAAAGATCTATGACTACATTTCTTAGTCCCTCTCTATTGTTTTAATATTTTCTTCTTTTACATAATAACATCACTGTTCCCCTGTTTTGTGCATTTTTTAATCTTGATTTATTTTTGTGATTTCCCTGTCTGGACTGAGCTCTGATTGCTCTGCCCAGTGTTCTAGTCTTGGGTTGATACCTGATATTATTGATCTTCTAACCAGAGAACTCCTTTAAGTATTTCTTGTAGTTTTGGTTAGGTTTTTACAAATTCCCTAAACTTGTGTTTATCTGGAAATGTCCTAATTTCACCTTCATATCTAAGAGACAGTTCTGCTGGATATATGATTCTTGGCTGGAAATTTTTTCCTTCAATGGTTTATTTAAGTCACCCCATTGCCTTCTTGCCTACATAGTTTCTGCCAAGTAGTCCGAGCTATTCTTATTGACTCTCCTTTGTAGGTGACTTTTCATTTATCCCTAGCTGCTCTTAAAATTCTCTCTTTATCTTTGGTTTTGGCAAGTTTGATTATAATATGTCTTGGTGACTTTCTTTTAAAATCTACCGTATGTGAAGTTTGATGAGCATCTTGGAAAGATATCTTCTCATCTATCACAATATCAGGGAAGTTTTCTGCCAACAAATTGTCAACAATTCTCTCTGTATTTTCTGTTGTCCCTCCCTGTTCTGGTATTCCAGTCACTTGTAGGTTATTTCTCTTGATAGAGTCCCACATGATTCTTAAGGTTTCTTCACTGTTTAAAATTCTTTCATCTGATTTTTCTTCAAATATATTGGTGCCAAGTGCCTTATCTTCGAGTTTACCAATTCTGCCTTCTACTTGCTCAATTCTGCTCCTCTGACTTTCTATTATCTAATTGTGTAATTTTATTATTAATCTTCTGAATTTCTGATTGCTGTCTCTTTATGGATTCTTGCAGCTTATCAAATTTTTCATTATGTTCTTGAATAACCTTTTTAATTTCTTCAACTACTTTATCTGTGTGTTCCTTGGCTTGCTCTGCATATTGCCTGGTCTCCTTCCTAATTTTGTTCCTGATGTCTTGAAGAGTTCTGTATATTAATCTCTTGAATTCTGCATCCAGTAATTCCAGGAAGACACCTTCATCAGAAGATCCATTGAATCTTTGTTTTGAGAGCTTATTAAGGTGATCATAGTCTGTTTCATTATGTGACTTGATATTGACTGTTGTCTCCAAGCCATCTATAAGTTATTGTATTAGTTTATTTAAAGTTTGCTTATTGTAGCCTAGCTTCTTGCTTTGTTTTGTTTTGATATGCCCAAATGGGTTGCTCGAGTGAGCTAACTTATTTACACCTTTGAAGCGCTGACGTCCTGTCACCAGATGGCTAGAGCTGTTATCAGGTATATCAGTCCAGAAGTCCATTCACTTTTCTTGTATGAATTCAGCTCAGGTGTCCAGGTAGCTGATCATCATGTGTGTGGTACAGGCTCTGTCCTACAGTATTAGAGGGGCAGTGGTGACTGGTGTAGGTACTGGCATCTGGCTGCAGCAAGGGGTCACGCTCTGAATAAGGCAGAGGGCTGAAAACCATCCCCCAAGTGTCTATGTAGAAAGTGTGTCCCTGTTCCCTAGACTGTACAGGTGGGTGGGTTCTGCAGATGGACCATGGGCACCCAATCCTTTTGGTAGTAAGGACTGGGAGGTACCAGTTATCCTTGGACCCCTGTTGCGGGTGGCTGGGTTACCCGAGTGGAGCCACCAGTCCTTATGCCCCTGATGTGGGTAGGTGAGGACCCTGTTTAGTAGGCAAAGGGATGTCAAATATCAAACACCCACCTCTCCGCCGCACAGCTGAAACGGTTGCAGTCTGCCAACAAGGGCCTATTCTCCTGAAATAGGCCCACACAGGTCCATGCAGGGGGGAAAAGGTATTCAAAGTCCATGGACCATTTATATTTGGACAGGAGCTGCTTCTGTCCTAAGCTCCCCCGGTTAGTGGAGCTGGCAAATTATCTTTTCCCCCAGTTGTGAGTTTATCCCTACTAGGCTCCGGCTGCTCAGTAGGGCCTATCTCAGGCCCAGGGAAATCAATAGCCACTGCAACACGCTTGGGTGCTGGCGGCGTGTTAAAATATACACAAGTACTTAGCTTTTGCCAAGAGTACCGTTCTTCTCTGATTCTGGAGGTGTGTGTAGGCTGTGCAGCTGGCTGCTTCTCCTTGAGGAAACTGTGGCCGAATGCTACTATCAGCCCACTGCAGCCACTCCCAGGAATAATGCCCGAGGGATCCCAGCAATTCAGGTCTGGTAACTTCTCTCCACTTCTGAACCATCTCTCCCTCACCCTTCCTCTCAGTCCATTTTCTAACTTTGCCTTTGATGTTCAAGGCTCCTAGCTTGTCATAAATATAATAGTTTCACTTGTTTTTTCGGGTCTTTGTTGTAAAAGGGATGGCAGGAAGCATCTGGCTATTCCACTGTCTTGGCTCTGCCTCTAGGATACAGTTCTTTGGTTCGGACAGCTTCCAACCAAGACAGCTCTCAGCTTCTTTTTGGTCGTGACTGTAGGTAGATCTCGTTCTTGGTCTCTGCCACTGGCCCTGCTCAGGCCTGGCTTTTGCCTTGCTCAGGAAGGTGTTACAGCTCTTTAGCTTCGTTGACAAGTATCTGGAGACTCTCCACTCTGCCAGCAAGCCTCCTGCCTGAAGGCATTCAACTCTCTTACTCCATGTGTTTGCAAGCCCACTGCAGCCTTCTTGCTTCATGGTCTGGAAAGCCCACCACAGTCGTCTCATGCTGGTCTCCTGGTTCTTGTCACTCATATTGCTATGGCCACTTTGTGCCATCTTGCTCCATCTTACATCATCTCCAATGCTGCACTCTCTCTGTCCCCTGGGTCTAGGAGTTTCTCAGCACAGTGAGCCTGGGTCCAAAGGATGCCCTCCACTCCAGGTTCTTGATGGTAGTGAGACTCAGCCCTCAACCTCTGTGGGATTAGCCATTTTATAAACCTAATTCTTCCACCAAGACCCAAAACTGACCAATCCCCTCAGTAGGCCCCAGCCACCTAATTTGCAGAGTAATAGATGAATTTCCACAAGGGTTTTATGCATTCTCTTTGCATAGTAAACTGTCCAGTCCTTACAAGGGTTTTACATACCTTATTTGTGTAGTAAACTGCCCAATCCCTTTGTAAGACTGTGGCTTGGCAAATCGTCTTGGCCAACTACAAACCCAGGGCCAGTGGAAGAAAAACTGTACATCTGTCTTGTCCTCTCCTTTCAGGTTCTCAGGTCATTAGCACTGAAGTGATTTTTGTTGCATCAAACAAGTGATAATGATGGGAAATCATATAAGTTCTGCAAAATGACCCTGAGGAGGTCACGATTCTTTTCTGTGCCAGTTCCTCATCCACGAAAAGGTGATGGTAATGTCTGGTGCTTAGCACACTGTTGCAGAAGCTCACTTCCTTCCCTCTAACAATTTATGGGATTTTGTCCATGTCCTCTCAGAATTTTCAGCATATTGGCTCAGAACAAAAAATCTGAATACAGTCAAAGACACAATTAAAAGTCAACGTTCTGGCTATTTTCCCTTCAACAGGTCTCTCCTACTCTTCCTTCAGCCAAGAGATGTCAGCTGGCACCAAGTTAAACGGGAAGGTAGCACGAAAGAAGTGTCACAGACAAAGCTCTTCCTGCCACTTCCTGGGGACTGATTGCCATGTCCCTAAGCAGGGAAGAGAGGCTGTCACCTGATCATTGTCTGATTTCTAACTTTTTAAGGATTTATCCTATTTTCGTGGACTCTCTAAAATGATATGAAACTTGTGGTAAAACCCACATCCTTCCCCCAGGAAGCCAGGAAGCCCTACCCACATCCTCTCCAATTATTTCCCCCCTCACCACCACCCCCTCTCCTCTGCTTCTGGTCAGGGAGTTTTTCGTTGCAAAATGAATCAAACTAGTTCATATAAAAGAACTATGAGATGAGAGAGAGAGAGAGAGACATGACAGACTATACAGATGTCTCCTATAGCCAGAATCCAACCACTGCCCACCACCTACCATTCCTCTCCCTGGCCTGAGCCATCTTCATCTTTTGCTTTCCTATGCCCTACAATCTTTCTCCATTTGTAGGGGTTGCCAGATAAAGTACAGGACATTCAGTTAAATTTGAAGCTCAAATAAAGAACAAACACTTTGTTAGTATAAATATGTCACAAATATTGCATGGGACATGTTGTTATTGTCATTAGGCAGCATGGAGTTGGTTCTGATTCATAGCAATCCTGTGTACAACAGAACGAAAAAAAGGCCGGTCCTGCACCAGCACCATCTTCACAATCGTTGGTATGTTTCAGCCCATAGTTGCAGCCACTATGTCAATCCATCTTGTTGAGGGTCTTCCTCTCTTTCACTGACCCTCTACTTTACCAAGCATGATGTCCTTCTTCAGGGACCGATCCCTCCTGATAACATGCCCAAAGTATGTGAAACAAAGTCTCGCCAT
The DNA here is from genome assembly GCF_024166365.1 of Elephas maximus indicus. Lineage (NCBI taxonomy): Eukaryota > Metazoa > Chordata > Mammalia > Proboscidea > Elephantidae > Elephas > Elephas maximus. Next base: position 45,287,440 of record NC_064844.1, read on the forward strand.
CATTGCTCCTAAGGAGTATTCTGGTTGTATTCCTTCCAAGACAGACAGACTTTTCATTCTTCTGGCAATCCATGGTATATTCAATAGTTTTCACCAGCATCATAATTCAATTGTATAAATTCTTTGATCTTCCTTATTCATTGCCCTGTTTTCATACGGATATGAGGCGATTGAAAATACCAGGGTTTGGGTCAGGTGCACCTTAGTCCTCAAAGTGACTTTTAAAGGTGTCCAGGAAGAACAGGAGACCTGAGAATACTGGTGAGCAATATTTTCAACTTGATGTTTGTATGACTTTTCATTAATTGCACGTTCCATAACTTATGATTAGATACTTGGACTATTTCTAATTTTTCATTACTGTAAATATAATTTGAACTCCCCAGTTTCACCAGTCTGTGATTATAGCTGGGATCACAGATACCAGTCAATATTGTCAGATCTGGGCCATTATCCACTCATGTGGCCTCAGCTCCCATCTCAGGTCAACCGTACCCAGATCAGCCCCAATTATTTCCTTCATTAGTTTTGCTCCTTCAGCTTTTCCTGTAAAGGCTCACAAGTAGTTGAGGCAGTCAGTCCTGGGGTAGCAGAGACTCAACTTTCTCATCCACCATGGTCCTCCCTAGGGACCTCTTACTCATTCTTTAACCAAAATCCCAAAGCTGCCATGCTCATGAACTGATGCAAACACATACTTCTGGAGAAGAGTGTCCTTAATGTCACTCACTAGGAGCCTTGTAGACCCAGGGTTAGGCCATTCAGAACCCCCTGAGACATCAGTAGCACTCAATAGACGTCATCTAGAAGAGTTTCTTCCTTCTTTTAGATTATTTCTTTAGAATAACTTCCCAGAAGTAAGATAACTGGGTCAAAGTATAAAAATGTTTTAATGGCTCTTAATTCAAGTTGACAAATTGTGTTCCAAAATTTGAGCAGTAGATAAGCATCATCTATGACAATACTGAAGTCTCCAGGTGGTTTGCAAACTTGGCTGTTAACTGACAGATTGGAAGTTCTAGTCCACCCAGAGGCACCTAGGAAAAAAGGTCTGATGATCTACTTTCGAAAAATCAGCCATTGAATACCCTACAGAGCATAGTTCTGCTCTGACAGAATGAGGTCACCACGAGTTGGAACTGACTTCACGGAGGCTTTTTTTTTTTTTGTAATGACAATACCATTTCCGTGCATTATCACCAGGAATTAGGAATTACAACTGTTTAAAATTTTGCTGTTACGATGAATGAAAATCATACCCACTCCTTGTTTTAATTCATATTTATTTCTGGGATTACCACAGGCTTTAATCCTTTGCCACATTTGTTTATAGCAATGTTTCCACTTGAGTGATTTGCCAGCACAGATGTTCGTTTATTTGTTTATCGAAGCCTTAATTTTTTTAACCAATTTTTATAAGTTCTTTCTTTAAAAAAGATGTTAGTCTTCTGTCTGTGGTAACAGCATCTTAGAACCTCTGCTTACCACCCCCATTCTGCTCTCTTAGCCTTTTTATTTTGGTTATTTTATTTTCATTGTTTTTGTTGTAGTGCAGAAGTTTTAAATTTTTATTTACTCAAATCCATCAGTCTTTTCCTTTGTAGTTTCTTTTTTCTTTTCTTTCTTTCTTTTCTGTTTTCACTTCAAAGCGTAGAAATACATTTCCTGTCCAGAAGCTTGATCAATATTTGATTCTACTGTCTTCTCATTTGTCTTCTATAATTTTATTCCTGAATACTTAGACATATAACCCAAATGAAATCTATTTAAAAGCTATGTGTTTTTTTTTTCAGTTTGTTTGTTTTGTTCTGAGTTCAAACCAAGTATACGGCTGTCTATAATTCCTTAAGCCAAATATATAAAAATAAAGTTTATCCAAAGGTATCTCAGGTCATGTGAGGATGGGCATGGGAACTGGAATTTTCTCTATCAATCCCTGCCTCCCCCATTTCTGATGAAAGGACAGGGCTGGGAACAACTCATCTGGTCAACCCCTGTCCCAGTCATCTAGCCATCAAAGAAAATAGAATGGATACCAGCTATTAAAATCCTTCTTTGTTTTTGGGTGTAACATCCACAGGGTTCAGGGTTGGTCGAGAGGGTAGGGGATTAGGGTACGTGCCTTTGTTTCACAATTCATAAGGTTTTCTTTTTCTCAAGTTGTCTATGAATGGTTTGGAGTTTTATATTACAGACTAATAATGTGCTTTGTATTACCAAATACATTAAGAAGGCTGTGTAGCTATAGTTCCCAACAAAATATTTTAAAGTAAGTACGGGGTAGGGGATGAACCCAAGAAGTGCATGGTGACCAGGTAGTTCATTACAAAGAACAAAAAATCACTTTGATTTTTTGTTGGTGGAGTACAGAAGGGTAGCTTACTGCTAATATTATAGAGAATTCTAATATACTTTTCTAGTCACTAACATGAATTTTATTGCAAAAGTAGTTATGAGATATAGGGGTAAAGAAAACTCAGAGTATTTCAGGGAACGCAATCTCTTTTACCTCAATTTCCCTACCTAAAAAATAAGATCAGCTAGGGACTCTGTCTCCCTTCCATTTCAAGAATAAATGGAATAGGATACATCACATAAAACCCCAGAGTAATGTACATTGGTTTGAATAACTGACCTTCATTAAGTTGATTACCCTCAGATCATATTTGTCACATAATTCTTCGTTTTAAAATGCCATTGTTGAAACAACTCAAATGTCCATTATTAGGGACTGTGTACATCCACACAAAGGAATACTCTGCATCTGTAAAGAGTGAAGATAAAAAACACTATACTGCTATGAAATAGTCTCTGGGCTATATTGATAGATGAAAAAAAGCAACATGTAGAAGAGTATATAGTATGTTACCTTTAATTTAAGAAGGAAGCATAGAAAACATGAATATGCATACATACGCATACTTGCTTGTATTATATTTTCTAAGAAAAAATGGAAGGATAAACCAAAAATTAAAATGAATCAGGGCTCTTTAGAGAAATGGCTAGGACAGGAAATATACAATATAAGCCTGGAATGTCTTGTGGTACCAGAAATAACGAAGCTATCAAGGACTACCAAGCTTGGGCCAAAAGGACATAGCAACTAAACTGAAGGACTTCCCACTGGCCAAAGATGAAACAAGTGTAGCATCAAGAACAAACAAGCAAACAGCAACAATAAAATGTCTATGAAAATCATGATGTATACATGTACTTGATGGAAACACAATGCACATATTAAATCTATGACTGCATAAGGATATGAAAAATACTTCATTTGTCATCTAGGAGGATGTAGGGGATCCACTCTTTATTTTGAATAGTGGAAAATAAAAAAATAACAGGAAAGAATCAACACTTCTTTTGCCTCTCCCGTATACTGGATTTCAGGATAACTTAGTAGTTGCTGAAGAAATGTTTTATAGAAGAAATCATTATATATTTCCAGCTAACAAATGCAAAAGAATTATAGTAGCCAGTCTCCAAGATGGCCCCAATGACCCCACCTACTGGTATTCACATCCTGTGTAATACTCTCCTACGTGGAACTGGGGTTGGTCTATGTGACCAACAGCACATAGCGGAAACGATGGCTTGTCACCTCTGAGACTAGGCTACACAAGACTTTGGCTTCCATTTTGTTCCCTCTCTCTCTCTATCTGCCAAGTTGTGAGACACTCAGGTCCTTATGGAGAGGTTCATGTGGAGAGGTGCTAAGATATCCAGACAAGAACCAGTGAGAAACTGAGGCCCTCCAACAACCATGTAAGTAAGCTTGGAGGCAGATTCTCCAGCCTCAAATGATTATAGCACCAATCAACAGACTGATTGCAATGTCATGACCAACCCCGAACCAGAACCACCCTGCTAAGCCACTCTCAGATTCCTGACCCACAGAAACTGTGATGTAATAAATGTTTGTTGTTTTAAGCTGTTAAGTTTTGGGGTAATTTATTATGAAGCAACAGGGAGCTAATATAAGGAATGAAAGGTGGGTTAAAATAGTACCCATTTATACTAACTAAAAGGAGTGAGTCCTGGTGGCACAGTGATTAAGTGCTCAGCTGCCATCCGAAAGGTAAGCAGTTTGAACCCTCTCCATGGGAGAAAGGTGTGGCAATCTGTTTCCCTAAAAATTACAACCTTGGAAACCATATGGGGCAGTTCTACTCTGTCATATAGGGTCACCATGAGCTGAAATCAACTCAACGACACACAATAATGAATATTAATCAATGAAATAATGAATGTAAGTAATAATTATCAATGACTATGAAAACTGTTAGGTGAAAAGGTAATGGGAAACTTTATAATGAATGGATGTACAAGCTGACAACACCTGAACTTAGTAATCAATCTTCATTTTCAAACAACTTAATTTTTAATTAACATTTTTTGAAGTTTTCATTATGGACAATTTCAAACATATAAAAACTACAGAGAATAACATATTGAACATAGTCCCATCACTGGGCACTAACAGCTAACAGTCCGTCCTGCTTCACTGGTATCAGCGCCCATCTCTTCTCAGCCCGTATCAGGTCATTTCATCCACTGCTCAATCTTCATAACACAAAAAGGAAGAGACTTTATATGCCTTCTGATGTGATGCATTCAGAAGCGCCAACACTATCGATGAAGTGTTATTGCTAAAATGTATATATAAATATACAGAACTTGAATTTAATCAAATCTCTAACTATGAGTTTACAAGAAATACAGAAAATATGTAGGAAATCCTACATATAAATGATTTGATTTCAACACACGAATGACTGGAAAAAGTAAAAAAAAAAAAGGAACTAAGAAATCGACCTAAGAAAAATGAAGAGAGCTCAAGCCTGAGTTCTGGGGACTGCTGACATTTCAAGGTCAGATGAGAAGGAGAAATTAGCAAATGAAGCTAAGAAGGAGCCACCAGTGAAGCAGGAGGAAAACGGGGGTGTTCCCAGAAGAATAGGGTGAAATGCTACTGAGAAGTAAAGTAAGCCAAAAATAGAGAACTAACCATTGGGTATGGTAACAGTTTCTTGGAGACCAATTTCCATTAAGTGGGGAGATGGAAACCAGATTGGGAGAGTAAATGGAAACAGTGAGCTTGATAACTTGTTTGAACAATTTTCCAAGGATAAGGAAGACGGAGATGGCTCAGAAGAAGCACGTTCGGCCATAATACACACTCCCCCTTCCCGTCTGTGTACTACTTTTTGTATTGAGTCCAGCTCCGATTTAAGAAGGTTATGGAGATTAAGTTCATGAGTTTGGATTGCTGTGTGTGAATATTATAACAGAGGAAGTGATTTTTTTAAATATTTTACACGCTTTTTTCTTATTTTTAAATCAGCTAAGACAATGGCAGAGGAGGGCATTAGCTAAAAACATTGGATCCGAAACAAGAACTCCAAATGAGGGTTGGGTTTTTGTGAAGTAAGACTCATCCTCTACAACAACCAAACACATGACCATCGAGTTGATTCCAACTCATAGTGACCCTATAGGACAGAGAAGAACTGCCCCATAGGGTTTCCAAGGAGCAGCTGGTAGATACAAACTGCCGACCTTTCAGTTAGCAGCCAAGTTCTTAACCACTCTACCACCAAGGCTCCGCCTTCAACAACAACAACAAAAAACCAAACCCATCGCCATTGAGTTGATTCCAATTCATAGTGACCCTATACAAGGAACCCTAATTTAAACAAAGTGAGGGGGGAGGAAAATTGAACCCATAGTGAGCAAAGTGTCTGACAGGTGACACTGAGGATTCAGGCTTCTGGCTACCACCACTCACATAGGAGTGCCCTAACTGAGCAGACAAACCTTGGAGCAGGCCGCTCTGAGATGGAGCAGCCCCGGGAACAGCTTCCACCTCAGAATTTTGTGAACAGTGCCCTGTAATCCCCTCATCCCGCAAGAGCTGAACCAGAACTGGCCCAGGTGGCTTCCAGCCCTTTGATCACCTTGGGGGTTCTTTCCCTCACCAATGGTGAAAAAACTGAGAAATGGCAGGGATGTCAGCCCTTCTCCCTTCCCTTCCCCATCCTAGCCTGTGCTCTCTGGTAAAGACAGGTGGAGAGAGGCGGGAAAAATAAACATTGTTAAAAGCTACCAGCTTCACTTTTCTTGTCTGTTCATTTCCAACTAGCGTTACAGCACAACTGCCTGCTCTGAAAAGTAGTTGGCTGCTTTCAAGTCGGTCTCCCCCACGCACCACTGAACAAAAATTGCCCTGTCCTGTACCATCCCCATGATTGGGTAGGGACTGTATCCATAGGGTTGTCACTGGCTGATTTTTAGAAGTGGATCACCAAATCTTTTTTCCTAGTTTGTCTTAGTCTGGAACCTATTCGGCATCATAGCAACACCCACACCTCCACTGACAGAGGGGTAGTGGCTGTGCACACGGTGCATTGACTGGGAATCAAATCCTGGTCTCCAACATGGAAGGTGAGAATTCTGCCACTGAGCCAACAATGTCCCGTGTGCTGAGAGGTAAGGAAACTTATTACCGGTTTTGAATTATAAACCCACAGCACCAGGTGTCAAGTTCTCTTTGATATTTGTTGGTTCAAAAGATTAGGAATAACCCCTTTGATTACATTAGAAGTCCCTCGATAGTACAAATGATTAAGCACTCAACTACTAGCTGAAAGTTTGGTGGTTCAACCCCCCCAGAGGCATCTTGGAAGAAAGTCCTGGCGATCTGCTTCCAGAAGGTCACAGCCTTGACAACCCCGTGGAGCAGTTTCGCTCAGACATGCACGGGGTTGCCAAGAGTCAGAGCTGGCTCGACAGCAGCTAGTCTGGTTTGTTTCTGCAGGCTTTTTATCACATTGGGCACACTTGCCATGTAATGTAACGTATTCATAAGTCCCAGGGATTGGGACATGGACACCTTTGGGCAGGGCATTATTCCACTTACCATAGAGTTTAAAGGCCAGTGTCGCTAGTGGTAGTTTGGGGAATGGTCTCTTCCTGTAGCCAAAGGCTGTACAGGAGACAGGCCGTGCTGGGTTCCAAGCCTGACTCAGAAAGGTGGCTAAGCTGTTAAGTAAAGCCTTCCTCCAAGTTTAGTGTCGTGCAGTCCTTTCCCAGTTTTCATTCTGCTCCAACCCTGGACCTTAACCCCTTTATTAGTTGAGCAAGGGTAGGTGCTAAGTGATTTTCAGATGAAACAGAGATGAGCAGAAAACTTTATGCCCAGTTCAGAGACATTTACTCATCATTATCTCTCCCATCTTTTCATGGGATGATCTTGCCTCACAAGCCCTGAGCCATCCAGGTTTTAGTGAATAACCGTGCATTTGAATATACCTCCCATTCCCAGGTTAATGCCAGAACAACATAGAGTTCTACTCACTGACTCAGGGAGAAGAGGGAAGCACTACCTCCCTGGGGCTCTGACTTAGAGATGAGAAAATACAGGATGGTCACTTGTTTTGATTTGGGGGCTACTATATAACTCCAGATCCCCATGCTTACACAGTATGGTAGCTAGTCTCCAGAGATGACCATCATCAATTCCTTGTCTCCCTGTATGTGTCTGTTACTTCTCACATCAAACGTGGCATCTAATTCCCTTCCCTTTGAAACTGGGCTGAACTTGGTGACTTACTTGACCAATGAATGTGGTGAAAATAATGTTCTAGGGCTTTCGAAGCTAGATCATAAGGCCTTGCCACTTTGGCACAGCCCTCTCAGACATTCATTCTTGAAATTCAGCCATAATTCTGTGAGAAGCCCAAGCCACATGGAGAGGTCAAATGTAGACACTCTAGTTGATAGGACCAGCTGAGCTCCCAGGCCACTCCAGTATCCACTGGCACCCATGTGAGACAGTCATCTTGGATATTTAGCCCAGTCAAGTCTTCAGCTGACTCCAGCCCCAGCTGCTATCTGACAGTATGCTAGTCCCTAAAGGAGAACTATCCAGCTGAGCCCAGGCAACCCCCAGAACTGTGAACAATAAAAATTGTTTTAAGCCATTAACTTTAAGGGTGGATTTGTTGCAAAGCAATAGATAACCCATACTCTTGGGGAGCCCTAGAACCAAATTCAGATGCTGGTGGGGCTACCAAAAATGCCAAATGTTGATAGAGAACCTGTGCACTCAATAAATAATACAGACTAAGTATTCTAGGAATTTGGAGAAGGAAAACATCAATTCTGGGAACTGGTCAGGGTAGGATTCCCCAGAGAAAGTGAGATTTAATCTGAGTCTCAAAGGATGAGTAGGCTTTAAGAGGAGGAGAGAAGGGATGAGGAAGAATATATGTGAAAGAAGGGACATGGACAAAAATGGCAAACCAAAAGAATGATGGTTAGTTAAGAAATGCGAGTAGAGTTTGTTGAAAACACTCATCTTTCAAGAATCAGCTCCAGGGTGCTCTCCACCACACAGCCTCTTCCTCTTTCTTCCATTTTCCTACCTTCTTCTCTCCCTGAACTGATTTTTCTCAGTTTTATCATAGTACCAGGAATATTTTGGATTACTCTTTTTTTTTTTTTTTTAACATTCCTGTTACATTTGGGGTCAAGGTAAGTATCTATAACAAAGAGTCTCCCAAATACAGTGGTTTAAATTATGTAAATGTTTACTTTTCTCTCCCTTGTGGTCATTCAGACTCAGGTCCTTCTAAGTCATTTTTTTGCTATCCCCTTGGGCAATGTCATCAACTGCATGGTAGAAAATTGGTCACCACCAGATCAGTCAGCCTAGAAGAGGAAAGAGAGTGTGGAGGAAGCAGGCCTGATGTTCCAGACCTGGAGTGGCACACATCACTTCTCATATCCCTTTGGCAAGAACTTGGTCACATAGCCTCAGCTAAGTCCGAGGGTGGCTGGGGAAATGCAGCCCAGGTGGACAGCCACAGAGAACAGTAATTTTATTACTTTAGAAGAAGGAATGTTAGGTGGGCTGTGGCAGTTTGTGACACAAGTGCTCATCTTCTCTGCAGCCTAGGAGCTGAGTTTGGGAGCTCCTCGAGAACAGGAACCAAACTTTACTCATCTGTAGTCCCCAGCACTGAGTCTGGTTTCTAAGTCAGAGTAGTGCTCAATCCGTGGTTACAGAATGGATGAAGCTGTTGCAGGGGTCTGGGCTGGATGTGATAAAGGCTTGAGCCAATATAAGGACTCAAGAAAGGAGACAGAGGACAGATGTGAAAGAATAGGAAAATGCACAGGGCTTGATGAATCTTGCCAAACAGAGAGCTTTTAATGTTATGATATTTTGTAATCTGAATCGACAGCACTTTGGCACAAGTTTAAAGACCTTGAGCTGAACACCTCACTTAACAGAAATGAATTGAACACATTCCAAAGTTAAGAAATTCAGTAAATCAACTGTTTCAAAATCACTTTAGGAAAAAAGCGTGTCTCATGCTTGAAGACTTTCAGGGTTCTTGCTCCATACTTGCCTCTGCTCCTGTGAACAGGTTAGAGCACCTACCTGCTCATCAGGGATTTCAGCTGGCTGCCGGCCCACACCTTTGGCCTGCTTTCCATACCACCTTTCTGGAGCACTAGCAGACCCCCCAGAAAGTGAGCATGTGTGTTCATTCACTGATGTCCAGACACTAGCTGATTTCTAGAAAACCACGCTCTGGCTAAACACAATTTGGACATGTCATGCTTCAGTGTCAGCACAGGTTTTAGACTCAAGGCAGATTGGCTCTGTTATTAATGATACTACCCATTTTAGTCAAGTTACTTCACCTGTTTAAATCATAGCTCCTTCACCTGTGTCACGATGGGGCTGTATCACTGGGCGCATGAGTATTGGGTGCTGTTCTGAGTAGAAAGCACTTGGCCCTTTGTAAGAACACAATACACTGTAGCTCTTAAATGATTATGACTACTAGGTTTTTGACCCTCTGTGTCCTCTCAGGTCACGATATTAACAAGTTCAACAGAAATAACACCTAGCTATGGCCAGTCATAAAACTCGGGTGTGCAAAAACAGAACCTTATTTATTTCTAGAACTGGCCTTAATTTCTGAACTTGTGTCTCTGGACCGGCCCCTGAAGGACAATCTGATCCTTTTGTATGCAGTTTCACCCCTTAACTTCTCAGCCAAATTTGGAGTAATTGTCAAATTGGAGCTCAGAGCTCCATCTCCACTTCCTCCACAGTCCTCCCTGGCCGACATAATCTGAGCATAATCTCCATGGGGAGGGAGAAGTGAGTCCCCTTCTGGGTCTCCTGTGCTTCCCGGACACATGTTGCTGTCAGCTACTGATGCCCTGTGGTCTGCACTGTCTCAGAGATGACAGCTGAGGCAGCTCTGGCTAGTAGCACGGTCTGTTTCATCCCACAGAGCCCAGTCTTGCCTCTCCCTGACTTCTGGAGTAGGGCCAGACTCCTCCTACCAGCGGGTGGCTGTCTCTCAGCCCACCAGGCCAGTTTGGCTCTCACTCCCAGTTAACTTGTGGCTCACTGTGAGCTCACAGAAGCCCTCCATGCTACTGTGAAAAACTGGGGGCCCCTCATGTCTAAATCCGTGCAGCCATCCTGCTTGCTTATCCTTACTAGAAGGTGAAACAAGACTCAAGTGGGCAATTGCCCCTGGGAAACTGAGCCCCTAAGTCTCCTTTCCCTTAGATACCCCCTGCCCCTCCCAGGGCAACACTCCCTTTTTTCTTCTCCTTTCTCCTCACATAGGGCTCATGTTGTAGCATGATGTTATCACTCTATTCTTTCCCTACAACTTTGTCTTCTCTGCCTCTCTTCCCCTCCAGCACAAAGCAGAAAGCTATTTTTACGTAAGTGGAAGGGGTGGATACACAGACACAGACATATACACAGACACACACACACACACACACAGACACACACACACACCCCACAGTGGAAACCAGCCCTCCAAGTCTGTGCATACTTTTCAGGCTGTTTTGCCTCTCATCTACCAGAGAACAGAGCTTCTTTGAAAGGATAAGCTAAGAAATTTGCTATCCTCGTTGTTAGCAGGCCATTTGGGGTGGCCGAGGGGAGTAAACATACCATTTGATGTTTCAGCTATTAGTCTGCTGCAAATTAATACTACATGTTTTATCCTGTCTCATAATTTACATGGGTTTTTGCCAAGTTAATGTAGCTGGAAAAAGTCCACCAGACTTCTCAAGTCATGGAGGGGCAGGACCCCCTTCATCATATTCAAATTGATCACTGCTTCTCCCATCCTAATCTTTCACTTGAATTTTTATTTTTATCGAAGTTATATATACACATAGCTTAAACAGCCAAATAATTCTCTAAGACATAAAGAAAGCAGCAGTCTTCTGGCCACCTCTGCTGCCCTCTCTTCCTATTTGCAATTTACTCCTTTAGCTGAGTTGATATTTTCCTCTACATTGCTAAAGAATGGGATCCAGTTGCTACCCCTTGGTTTTTTAGGTTTAGGTATTATCTACTGATTTTACAGTAAAGACAGTTACCAGCCCAGAGGGCTAGATAGAGGGTTCTGGGAGCAAAGTCTCCAAAGGCATTGACTTAGAGATCAAAAAATCGCTCAAGAAAAAAAAGTAATTATAGTATACTACATGGCTTACCTGTGACTAGTATTTTAATGTAAATCTAAATATTGGTAGAGGAAGAGGGAGTTAGTGTGTGGGGGAGCCTTGAAAAAGAGTTCATCTTCACCTTCCATACTGCTTCATTGTCTTATAGTTCTCAGTATTACTGTTGAGAATGAAACCTATTTTTTAGGATATTTGCCCCACTGTTTTGAAATGTCACAATGACCTGATTTGATAAGGTCTGTTTTCACCCATTTGGCTAGACATTTAGTAGCCCGTTTCAGTCTAAAGAACCATGTTCTTCAGTCCTGGGAAATTTTATGCTATCTTTCTGGATCTCCTGTTATTTGAATAACACACATCCTTGATTGATCCCCTTATCTAGCCTCTAGTCTTTCCTCTCCTCTATCTCTAAATTTTTCTTCTACCTTCTGGGAGATTTCTTCAACTTTATATTTCAACTTTTCTATTCAGTTTTTCATTTTTATTGTCATAATTTGTTTTTTAAGAGCACCTTTTGTTTCCTGTCTTTTTTTTTTTAAACAGTGATCTGTTCATGTTGCATGGATCCCATATTATCTCTAATATCTCTAGGAATGTTACCAACCATATTTTAAGTATTCTATCTGCATTATCTCTGTTTATATCGATATAGTTTTTCTATTTGCTTTGGTCTTTGCCTTTACTATCTGGTGATTTTTGGCTTTCCTTTCATATATAAGTACGCAGTGCTAAAATTCTGAGTGGGTGGGGCTTGTTGACTGGTCACCTTTAAAGCAAAAAACCGTCGCCTTTGAGTCAATTTTAACTCATAGAGACCCTGTAGCACAGAGTAGAACTGCCCCATAGGGTTTCCAAGGCTGTAAAGCTTTACAAAAGCAGGCTGCCACATCTTTGTCCTGCAGTGCAGCTGGTGGGGTTGGACCCCAACCTTTTGGTTAGTAACCAAGCGCTTAACCACTGCATCACCAGGGCTCAATAAAGGAAGGGGAACACCAAATGTAATTATTAGGTATTTTCTCCTGGATTTTTCAGATTCCCTGAAGAAAAACCTTTCAATCTCATGCCTGGCTGTCAGCACCCTGAGAACTAACTGTAGCAGTGGGGGGAAGGGAGGATGTCTCTCTAATACCTAGACTTTCACTTAAGACTCCTACTTTTAGCATGGTATTTCAGCTTAGCTCTCATTGGTGCCTGATGCCCACCAATCCAAAGATGTGTATTTTACCTCTTCCAGATAAGAAATGGTTAGTAGTGTGCTCACGTTTGGGAGAGGACACGGGAACCTATACGCTTCTTAGAGATTTTCACCTCAGCCTCTATCCATAGCCCTTCCTACACTCCTACATTCAGAGATACCTCGTGCCTCTAATTCCTGGCATAGCCTTTAGTTAAGTCAATTACCATTGTTCGTCTGCCTTCAGCTTTCAAAATGCAGTTACTATTATCTCTACTGCCATTTCCTTTGTCATTGCCATTTGGATTTACACACTTAAAAATATCTCTTTCCTGTCATCTTGGTAGTGTTTGGGGATACAGCAGAGATAAAAGCTTGTGCTCAATCTGCCATCTTTAAGCAGAAGAGTCTCGTTCTGTTTTAGCCTCTCCTGGGTTCACTTGGAGCCCTGGTGGTGCCAGTGGTTAACTGTTCAGCTGCTAATCAAGAGGTCAGCAGTTCAAATCCACCAGCCACTCCTTGGAAACCCTATGAGGCAGTTCTACTCTGTCCTATAGAATCGCTATGAGTCAGAATCACTCGAAGGCAACAGGTTTGGTTTGGTTTTTTGGGGGTTCACTTGGGAACAACCTAAGCTAGATGATGTGATGTATCACTTTACAAATCTTCTACAACCTTGCTCCTTTTTCCTTCTACTGCCTTGGACCTGTATCCAGATGTGAGTTATTCCACAGCCATCTTCTCCCCTTTTTCAACACACAAACTGGTATTACCTCAGAGACTTCCCTTAACAATGTCAGCCACACCCTCAACAATGGCCAGGAATTCAAAAGTCCCTGTTCAACATCATCTCCTGTGCCCCTCACCAGCAACTGCATACATTCAACCTTCTTATCAAGTTCCCAACTCTACCCTACTCCTTAACACTTTATCACAGAAATGACCTTTCTTCATATTTCAGAGAAAATAGGAACAACCAAATGTGCATTGCCTTAACTTCCTCCCCTGTTTTCCCTCCTCCAGGAAGATGTCTATATTTAAACTCATCCTGACCACCGTCTTCAGCAAACTCTGAGCCTGGCACTATAATAAGTTCTGTTTCTGGACCTGCCAGAAGTGTTCCTCCCACCACACAGGCCACATCAGCCACTGTGACCTTCGGTCCTGTCCCTTCCCGCTTCTTTGTGCATCACCCCATCAGTTACCTTCCCTTGTTCTTTGTATCTTTGACCTCTCACTGTTTTGGTATGTTCCTTTCAGCTTAGAAACGTATTAGATTTTTCCACTTTAAAAGAAAAAATCCTCTCTTGCTTCTTAACCTCTCTTTAGATATTATTCTATCTTTCCAAGTCTCTTCAAGGCTTCTTGAAAACATCTTCTGTACTCATTGTCTCTACATCCTTGCCTTCCCTTTCTACTTCGAAATTTGAGTCAGTTGTCTGCCTCCACTGAGCCACTGAGTCTCCCTCACCAATGCCCTGTTGGCCACCAGATCAAGTGGGCACATCTCAGTTCTTGGCTGGCCTTCTGGTGGCATTCAGCATAATTGGCCATAGCCTCCCTGACATACTCCTTTTTTTCTACTGCACCCCTACTCTTCTGGTTCTCTACATCTTTTCTCATTTCTTCTTTTCTGTGGTTTCTTTTCTTCTGCTATCCCTTAAATGTTGATGTCCCTAAATTTTCATCTCAGTCCTCTTTTCTTCTTGCTCTACATAAGCTTCACTGATATATCTCATACTAATTCCACTGCCACCTGTAGCCCAGTTTTCTCTGCTGAGCTCAGATCTGGATTTCCGTCTGTTGGCAGGACATTTCTATCAGAACGTTCCACAGGGACCTCAAACCCGGCAAGTCCCAAACTGACATTACTATTTCAGAATTTCAACTTATAAAAAGTGCTATTTGCTATTTGTGAAAACTTGGGAAAGTTACTGAGCGTCTCTGTTTTTTTATTTGGAATCTGGAAGATTGGGTGATAATACATTCCTTATAGGATTAAATAATCTCGTTCAATATCATGATACATGTCAAGCTCTCATCAGAGTGGCTGGTGTTCTATATATTCTCAGTGAATGACCTTTCTTGTTAGCAGCAACAGGAAGAGGAGTAGGAAAGGTGGGAGGGGTAGCATCAATATTGCTCTTATCACCTGTTCCCAGACCAAACACTTGGGAGTCATCCTCGGTTCCCTGCCTCTTACTGCCCGCCATCCCACCTTATTCAATCAATCATCAAGCCTATTGATACTGATACTGGCCTATAAATGCATCTTACATAGACCCCTTCTTCCCATCCCCACTACCCCGTCCTGTCTGTTCAGCTCCAATCCTCTCTCACGTGGTCTGTTGTAAAAGTCGTGCCTGGTGTCCCAGCCTGTTTTTATCATTTTCCCTCCAATCCATCCTCTAAATGTTCACCAAAGTGATCCATCTAAACTGATTGTCTGACTGTGTCACGTCTCTCCTCAGCGTGTTTCACTAATAATTATAATCATAACAGTGAGGAGGGAAAAGCTAATATTTCAAATCATAACATACTGCAGCTGCATCTTCCCCTAAGGCATGCATTCCTCATGAGCATAAGGCTCTTCGTTTGGCAAAACACCTGAATGGATGCAGAAGGTGAACAGTTTGGAATATAAAACAAAGAGGTAAACTCCTCAGCAGAAGAAATAAATGTGGATTTGGGGGGATTGTTAGGTCTAGAAAGAGAACTGAGGAAAAGCCTTAGGAATGGGAGGGATACCATCTCACCATCTCGGAATTATGCAATGGTAGAAATGGGGCTTTCATGTCAAGGTTGTTGTTGTTGGGTGCCGTCGAGTCAATTTTCAACTCATAGTGCCCACATGTGACAGAGTAGAACTGTCCCATAGGGTTTTCTAGGCAGTCTTTACAGAAGCAGATCCTCAGGTCATTCTTCCGTGGAGCTGCTAGGTTGGTCAACCATTGTGCCATGAGCGTTCCTTCATATCAACATTACAGGTATCTAATATGTCCTCTGGGCAAATTAGATTTGGGCTGTTGTGTGCTGCTCTATAACTCCTCCCATTCTGCCCTGACTCCCTTGCTCCTAAATCCTACTCCCTTGTACTCTGCATTTTAATAAAAATTTACTTCATAATTGCTGCCTCCTGTGATCCCGCAAATGGAGGAAAGGGGCTCTGTTCCACCTGGAAATGTAAGGAACAGGACACTGAGAGCAGATACGAGAGGGTGCTCTGGTGACACTGGGAGTTCCGAACAGATGAAATTGGAGCCTGCAGACTCTAGGGGCACACAGGCATTTTGGAGATGGGGTATACTGGACTGAGGACAAAGGAGGGTTTCAAACCAATTACATTTAAATGATAATTAAATTTCAAAGAGTGCTACAGCTTTCCTTTAAGTGTTATGATCACCATGGCAATAATACTGCAGCTATTGCTTACAGTGTTTCCGATGAGCTGAGTGCTTATGTTATTTTAGGTGCCATCGAGGACTCATAGCAACCCTATGCATAACAGAAGGAAATACTGCCTGGTCCTGCACCATCCTCACAACCATTACCATGTTTGAGTTCATTGTTGTAACCACTGTGTCAATTCATCTCATTGAGGGTATTCTTTTTCACTGACCCTGTACTTTACCAAGCACGATGTCCTTCTCCAGGGATTGGTCCTTCCTGATAACATGTCCAAAGATGTGAGAAGTAGTGTCTCCATTCTTGCTTCTAAGGAGCATTCTGGCTGTACTTCTTCCAAGACAGATTTGTTCATTCTTCTGGCAGTCGACGGTATATTCAATATTCAGTATTCTCTGCCAACACCGTAATTCAAAGGCATCAGTTCTTTCTTGGTCTTCCTTATTCATTGTTCAGCTTTTATATGCATGTGAGGTGATTGAAAATGCCATGGCTTGGGTCAGGTGTGCCTTAGTTTTCAAGGTAACATCTTGCTTTTTAACACTTTAAAGAGGTCTTTTGCAGCAGATTTGCCCAGTGCAATACGCCATTTGATTTCTTGATTGCTGCTTCCATGGGCGTTGATTGTGGATCCAAGAAAAATGAAATCCTGACAACTTCAATCTTTTCTCCATTTGTCTTGTTGTTATTTATTGGTCCAGTTGTGAGGATTTTTGTTTTCTTTACATTGGTCTTTGATCTTCATCGGTAAGTGCTTCAAGTCCTCTTCATTTTCAGCAAGCCAGGTTGTGTCACCTGCACATCACAGGTTGTTAATGAGTCTTCCTCCAATCATGATGCCAAGTTCTTCTTCATATAGGCCAGTTTCTCAGATGGTTTGCTCAGCATACAGATTGAATAAATATGGTGAAAGGATACTATCCTGACACACACCTTTCCTGATTTTAAACCACAAAGTATCCTCTTGTTTTTTTTCAAATGACTACCTCTTGGTCTATATATGGGTTCTTCATGAGCACAAATTCCCATTCTTCACAATGTTATCTATAACTTGTTAGGATGCACACAGTCAAATGCCTTAGCATAGTCAATAAAAACACTTGTAAACATCTTTCTGGTATTCTCCTCTTTCAGGCAAGATCCATCTGACATCACCAAGGTCTTGTTTCATAACATCTTCTGAATCCAGCTTGAACCTCTGGCAGGTCCCTGTCGATGTGCTGACATAGCTTTTGAGTGATCTTTAGCAAAATTTTATTTGTGTGTGATATTAATGATATTCTTCAATAATTTCCTCATTCTGTTGAATCACCTTTCTTCGGAATGGGCACAAATATGTTTCTCTTCCAATCAATTGGCCAGGTAGCTGTCTTCCAAACTTTTTTGCATAGGCACGTGAGCACCTCTAGTGCTGCATCATTTTGTTGAAACATCTCAGTTGGTATTCTGTCAATTCCTGGAGCCTTGTTTTTGCCATCCCTTCAGTGCAGCTTGGACTTCTTCCTTCAGTACCATCTGTTCTTGATCATATGCTACCTCCTGAAATGGTTGAACATCAACCAATTCTTTTTGGTACAGTGATTCTGTGTATTCTTTCCATCTTCTTTTGATGCTCCCCAAATCATTCAATTTTTTGCATATGTCTTAGTTATCTTCTGCTGCTATGATAGAAGTACCACAAGGAGATGGATTTTACAAACAGAAATTTATTCTCTCACAGTCTAGGAGGCTAGAATTCCGAATTCAGTTCTCCAGCTCCAGGGGAAGGCTTTTTCTCTCTGTGGGTTCTGTCATCAATCTTCCCCCAGTCTAGGAGCTTCTCAGCACAGGATTCCCAGGTCCAAAGGACACATTCCACTCCTCGCACTTCTTTCTTGGTGGTATGAGGTCCCTATCTCTCTGCTGATCCTCTCTCCTTTTATCTCTTGTAAGATAAAAGGTGATGCAGGCCACACCCCAGGAAAACTCTCCTTATATGAATCAGGGCTATGACCTGAGTAAGGGTATTACATCCCACCCTAATCCTCTTTAACATAACCTAATCTTGCCTCATTAACCACAGGCTGAGATTAAGATTTACAACACAGAGAAAAATCACATCAGATCACAAAATGATGGACAACAACACAATACTTGGAGTCATGGCCTAGCCAAGTTGACACATAGAAACCTTCAATATTGCAACACAAGACTTGAATTTTTTCTTCAGTTCTTTCAGCTTGAGCAATGTCAAGCGTGTTCTTCCATTTTTAAAATACAAGCACATAATTTATATTCCCTTGCTCCCTTTTTTTTTTTTTTTGTACAAATGGTAGCATGCTCCACACGTTGCTCTGCACTTGGTCTTACATATATAGAATTTAGATGGTTCCATATCAGTATATAAGGATAGCTTTCTCAATTTTCTTTACAGCTACATAGCTACGTGGACTTACCATAACTATAGAACCATTGAAGGAGCCCTGGTGGTACATTGGTTAAGCACTTGGCTACTAACTGAAATGTCAGCAGTTTGAACCCACCAGCCACTCTTAGGAAAAATATGTGGCAGTCTGCTTCTGTGAAGATTACAGCCTTGGAATCCCTATGGGGCAATTCTACTCTGTCCTGTAGGGTCACTAAGTGTCACTATGAGTTGCGATTGACTTGACAATTTTTTTTTTTTAAATGAGTTTCTTTAAGCATTATCTTATTGACGAGCAGGTAGGTTATTTTCTAATTATTTGCTACTACAAAGTGATGCAATGAATAACTTTGTACACATTTAATTTCCTAGTTGTGCAAATATCTTTTCCTAAAGTCTTAGAAGTAGAACTGCTGGGTCAAAGAGTATGCGCATTTGTAAACTTGATAAATAATCTCCACAGTGTCTGCTTTTGAGACTCCAGTAATTTTCAGGCCCATCAACTATGTATGAGAGCGCTTGTTTCTTCACAACATGGACAATGCCTTGTGTTATCACACTTTCAGAGGCTTGCCAATCTAATAGGCTAAAGTGTAGGATCTCAGTGTAGTGTAAGTTTGCATTTATCTTATCATGACAGAGGTTAAGTATTTCAATATTGTCTTGGTTACCTAGCGCTGCTATAACAGAAATACCACAAGTGGATGGCTTTAACAAAGAGAAGTTTATTCTCTCACAGTGCAGTAAGCTAGAAGTCCGAATTCAGGGTGCCAACTCCAGGGGAAGATTTTCTCTCCTGTGGGCTCTGGAGGAAGGTCCTTGTCATCAGTCTTCCCTTGGTCTGGGAGCATCTCAGCACAAGAACTTCAGGGCCAAAGGACACGCTCTGCTCCTGGCACTGCTTTCTTGGTGGTATGAGGTCCCCAGTCTCTCTGCTCGCTTCACTCTTTTATATCTCAAAAGAGATTGGCGTAAAACACTGTCTAATCTTGTAGATTTCATCAATATAACTGCCACTAATCCGTCTCATTACATCGTAGTGTTAGGATTTATAACGCTTAAGGAAATCACATCAGCTAACAAAATGGTAGACAATCATATAATGCTGGGAATCATGACCTAGCCAAGTTGACAGATATTTTGGGGGGACACAATTCAATCCATGATAAATATATTTTCAAACTATCTGTATTTTTCTGTGAACTGCCCATTTTTTTAACCTATTTGTGTTGTTGTTGAATTGTAAACGTGTGTGTGTGTTTTATATCAGCTGGCAAGTATTCTTCCTATACCACAGTTCTCTGACTGTAGTAAGAATTGTAAAGCGTTTTCCCCAGTTTGTCTTTTACTTTTTTACTTTGTGTATGGTGGTTTTGTCATACAGAAATGTTTTATTTCTTATGAATTGACCAGAAAAATTAAGAAATCCCTGAAACACAGAGAGCAGATGGTATCAATTAACAAAGAAAGAAGATCAGAGAAAACCACAGCCTAAAATACCCCCAAGAAAGTTGTGCTTTGGAGGTGAGAGGGAGCCTGGAACAGCTTCAAGCTCAGAGTCAATAGACCCAAGGAGCAAGAAAGTATCCTGGGGTGACCATCAGGATATTTAATTTGGAGCAACCTGGCTGCAGGGATGCTCTCTCTGCTCCTCTTGTACTGAGTGGGGTTAGCAATGGTGTTTTCCCCCGGGATAAAGCAGTGACTGGACACTGGGACCAGAGAAGCAGAGTGATGTCCAGTAGCAAGTAATCACCAGGACAGGCAGGGAGACCTAAAACCGAAAGATAAGCTAGGAGAGGCTCTCCATACTCACCAGCGGTACACTCCTGTCACCAGAACCTGCATCCTCAAAGATCAAAATGAGTTCACACACCCAGGGGAGCAGGCAGTCAAGAATCAGGAAATACCTGAGGAAAATCAATATCCTAAAAGAGAACAGCAAACTCAACTAGCAGAAGGGCTGATCTCTGAGAAAAAAAAGTTAAGAGAGCATTGAGAAGAAGAGTTTAAATATGTATGTCTTAGTCATCTAGTGCTGCTGTAACAGAAATACCACAAGTGGATGGCTTTAACAAAGAGTTTATTCTCTCACAGCCTAGTAGGCTACAAGTCCAAGTTCAGGCTGTCAGCTCCAGGGGAAGGCTTTTTTCTCTCTGTTGGCTCTGGAGGAAGGTCCTTGTCCTTAATCTTCCCTTGGTCTGGGAGTATCTAAGCGCAGAAACCTCAGGTCCAAAGGGCTCCCAGCACTGCTTTCTTGGAGGAATTGTAACCTGATCCTACTAATGCCAGCAAATTTCCGTAAGTCTTTAAACTAGCCCAAATCAGATTTGGCCTGCCCTGCATGTGCAGAAGGGCCAGCTGTGACTGCTAATTGACCTCAAGAGAGGACACAGCAACAGGAGAAAGGAATCAGAAGGGAAATCATCACCCAGGCCCTATTTCAAAGCAAGAGGTCCAGCAAGAACCAGTCACCTCTTGTTTCCTGGCTGGTTTCTAGAGTTTTCCCTCCTCAGAACACCTGTGTGGCCAGCATCTTGCTGCCCAAATCACATATAGCCTCTGCTTCCCTGTGGCTTGGTGAGCTGGATCTGAGAAACCTCCCCCGACCTCCTTGCTCTGTGCATTGCAATAATGTTACTTTCTCTTAAAGACCAGTGTCCTGATAATTGGAAAGTCTGAGCACACTGGACAAAGATCCACCTTTCCCGGTTTGGTAACAGTATGAGGTTCCCCCATGTCTCTCTGCTCACTTCTTTCTTTTATATCTCAAAAGAGATTGGCTTAAGACACTATCTAATCTCGTAGATCTCATCAATATGAAGGCCACTAATCCATCTCATTAACGTCATAGTAATGGGATTTACAACACATCAGATGACTAAGTAGTAGACAATTATATAGCAGTAGGAACCATGAGCTAACCAAGTTGACAGATATTTTGGGGAGAAACAATTCAATCCATGACAATGTATAATCAATTTTTTCAGAATGGCTAAAAACGGAATCAGAAATCAAACTGACTGGAATCAATTCCTCATTCTACCACTTTCTAGATGTATAAAACTGGGCAAGTTACCTAATCTGTGCCTCAGCTTCTTAATCTGTAAAATGAGGATTTAAATACCAATCTCATAGGGGAGCCCTGGTGGCACAGTGGTTAAGAGTTCCACAGCTAACCAAAATGTTGGCAGTTTCAATCTACCAGCAGCTCCTTGGAAACAGTGTGGGGCAGTTCTACTCTGTCCTGTAGGATCCCTATGAGTCAGAATTGACTCTGGCAATGGGTTTTGTAAGCTCATAGGATCACTTTGAAAAATAAATGAGATCATCTGTGTAAAAGCATTTACCTTGGTACCTAGCCAATAAAACGCGAACAATAAATGTTAGATATTATTACTATTTTGTTATTATTACTAAAAACAAGAACAAACTGCCTTAGAAAAGCAATATGGAAATTAAAATCATTTGTGGAAAATTTTCAAATGAAAGAGATGTGCTGAACAATATACTAGACGTAGGTTAAAAGTGAGTGACTGACTGACTTTTTGGCTAGTGTGCCCAAGAAGTGGGGAATGACATATCAGGGGCCCAGCTTTCTAATTGGCCTTTCCTTCATCCCCTTCTCCATCATGGAGGCAGAGCTTTTGGCTGGTATGCCCTTAAGATGAAGGTAGAGATTTGTTTATCTTGGGGCTAGGCTTTCAGCAGCAGGACAGAGTCTGGAAGGATTGAGCAAATACACAAAGTATAATGGGTAATGGGTATCAAGATTTTTACTATCGGAGAAGGGAGTTATCAATAAGAAATGGGAAAAGATAGGATAAACTCTGTGGTATGGAATTGGAACCAAGGGTATGGTATGAACTCATGGATTTTAAAGATGCATATGTATATATATACGCATACATACATACATCTATTCCATTGTTCTGCCTCCTGAAAAAGCCTAGAAACAATTATACCCCAGTAGGCATAAACTGGATGCGTCTGTCAGTTTGTCGTGCTTTGGTGGCTTGCTTATTGTGGTGGTGCTGTGATGCTGGAAGCTATGCCACTAAAATTTCAAATACCAGCAGGATCACCTATGGTGGACAGGTTTCACTGGAGCTTCTAGGCTAGGACAGACTAGGAAGTAGGACCTGATGGTCTACTACTGAAAAATATTGGCCAGTGAAAACCTTATGAACAGCAGCAGAACACTGTCTGGTGTAGTGCCAGAAGA
Organism: Elephas maximus indicus; assembly: GCF_024166365.1. Taxonomy (NCBI): domain Eukaryota; kingdom Metazoa; phylum Chordata; class Mammalia; order Proboscidea; family Elephantidae; genus Elephas; species Elephas maximus. The sequence continues at coordinate 45,310,165 of NC_064844.1, forward strand.
CAAGCCCCTCAAAAAAAGGCACCCAAAATATGACTGGGGAAGAGCTGCCTCCTCAAAGCAGACTTGAGCTTAATGATGTGGATGGAGTAAAACTTTTGGGACCTTCATTTGCTGATGTGGCACGACTCAAAATGAGAAGAAACAGCTGCAAACGTCCGTTAATAACTGGAACACAATGTATGAAGTATGAATCTAGGAAAACTGGAAGTTGTCAAAAATGAAATGGAAAGCATAAACATCGATATCCTAGGCATTAGTGAGCTGAAATGGACTGGTATTGGCCATTTTCAATAGGATAATCATAAGGCCTACTATGCTGGGAATGACAAATTAAAGAGGAATGGTGTCTCATTCATCATGAAAAAGAACATTTCGAGATCTATTCTGAAGTACAAAGCTGTCAGTAATAGGATAATATCCATATGCCAACAAGGAAGACAACTTAATACCTTGTACAAATTTATGCACAAACTACTAATGCCAAAGATGAGGAAATTGAAGATTTTTACCAACATCTGCAGTCTGAAATGGATCAAACATGCAGTCAAGATGCATTGGTAATTACTGGTGATTGGACTGTGAAAGTTGTGAACAAAGAAGAAGGATCAGCAGCTGGAAAATACAGCCTTGGTGATAGAAACAATGCCAGAGATCACATAATAGAATTTGCTAGACCAATGACTTCTTTATTGCAAATATCCTTTTTCAACCACATAAATGGCAACTATACACATGGACCTTGCCAGATGGAATTCACAGGAATCAAATCAACTACATCTGTGGAAAGAGACAATGGAGAATCTCAGTATCATCTGTCACAACAAGGCCAGGGGCCAACCGCAGAATAGACTATCAAATGTTCATATCCAAGTTCAAGTTGAAGCTAAAGAAAATTAGAGCAAGTATATGAGAGCCAAAATAAGACCTTGAGTATTTTGGTTATACCACCTGAATTTAGAGACCCTCTCAAGAATATATTTGATGCATTGAATGCTAATGACTGAAGACCAGGTGAGCTGTGGAATTGCATCAAGGACATCATACATGAAGAAAGCAAGAGGTCATTAAAAATACAGGGAAGAAAGAAAAGACCAAAGTGGATGTCAGGAGAGACTCTGAAACTTGCTTTTCAATGTCTAGTTGCTAAAGCAAAAACAAAAAATGATGAATTAAAAGAGCTGAACAGAAGATTTCAAAGGGTGGCTCCAGAAGAAAAAGTAAAGTATTATAATGAAAAGTGAAAAGACCTGAAGTTAGAAACCCAAAAGGGAAGAACACACTCAGCATTTCTCAAGCTGAAAAAACAGAAGAAAAATTCAAGCCTCGAGTTGCAATAGTGAAAAAAATCTACGGGGAAAATATTGAACTACTCAGAAGCATCAAAAGAAGATGGAAAGAATACACAGAATCACTGCACAAAAAAGAATTGGTTGACGTTCAACCTTTTTAGGAGGTAGCGTATGATCAAGAACCGATGGTGCTGAAGGAAGAAGTCCAAGCTGCACTGAAAACCCCAGACACCGCACTGAAAAAAAACAAGGCTCCAGGAATTGACAGAATACCAACTGAGATGTTTCAACAAAAGAATGCAGCACTGGAGGTGCTCACTTGCCTGTACAAAGAAATTTGGAAGACAGTCACCTGGTCAACTGATTGGAAGAGATCCGTATTTGTGCCCATTCCAAAGAAAGGTGATTCAACAGAATGAGGAAATTATTGAAGAATACCATTAATATCACACATAAATAAAATTTTGCTAAAGATCACTCAAAAGCTATTTCAGCACATCGACAGGGACCTGCCAGAGGTTCAAGCTGGATTCAGAAGATGTCATGAAACAAGACCTTGGTGATGTCAGATGGATCTTGCCTGAAAGAGGAGAATACCAGAAAGATGTTTACAAGTGTTTTTATTGACTATGCATTTGACTGTGTGCATCCTAACAAGTTATGGATAACATTGTGAAGAATGGGAATTTCCAAACATTTAATTGTGCTCATGAAGAACCCGTATATAGACCAAGAGGTAGCCATTCGAAAAAAACAAGAGGATACTTTGTGGTTTAAAATCAGGAAAGGTGTGTGTCAGGGTTGTATCCTTTCACCATATTTATTCAATCTGCATGCTGAGCAAATAATCTGAGAAACTGGCCTATATGAAGAAGAACTTGGCATCATGATTGGAGGGAGACTCATTAACAACCTGCGATGTGCAGGTGACACAACCTGGCTTGCTCAAAGTGAAGAGGACTTGAAGCACTTACCGATGAAGATCAAAGACCACAGCCTTCAGTATGGATTGCACCTCAACATAAAGAAAACAAAAAATCCTCACAACTGGACCAATAAATAACATCAAGACAAATGAAGAAAAGATTGAAGTTGTCGGGATTTCGTTTTACTTGGATCCACAATTAACACCATGGGCTTTCAAGGCTGTGACTGTTCTCCAGCAGATCACCAGGCCTGTCTCCTGAGATGCCTCTGGTTGCGTTCAAACTGCCAACTTTTTGGCTGGTAGTCAAGTGCTTAACCCTTTGTACCACTCAGGGACTCCATCAAGAGACGTATTGAAAGGACACAGGACCAGCTGAAGGAGCAGCCTACTGGCTAAATATGAGACAATTTGACAAAAATATAAATGATGGTAATGAACTATAATCCACTGAATAAGAATCTATGATCTAAATAAATGAAAAAACAAATAAATGGGAGAAAAAGGAATGGCTTCCCTTATGGTTCAATGCCAATTAAATATAGAAGGAATGGTCAAGTTAGAAAGTTGTCAACAGAGGATAAAACTAGTAGATAAAATTTTGATGAGGAAAAGACTGACATAATCTCAAAATATTTCCCCACAAATTCCTTATTAGTTACAAAGGGAAAAAGAGTAATTTTTTAAAATTGTGCTTTATGTAACAGTTTGCAAATCAGTCAGACTCTCACACAAAAATGCACAGTTTGCTATGTAACCCTAGCTGCTCTCCCCCTAATGTGACAGCACACTCCTCCTCTCCCCCCTGTATTCACCATGTCCATTCAACCAGCTCCTGTCCCCCTCTGCCTTCTCATCTCGCCTCCAGACAGGAGCTGCCCACGTAGTCTCATGTGTCTACTTGAGCCAAGAAGCTCACGCCTCACCAGTATCATTTTCTTTCTTATATTCCAGTCCAATCCCTGTCTGAAGAGTTGGCTTCAGGAATGGTTCCAATCTTGGGCTAAGAGAGGGTCCGGGGCCGTGACCTCTGAGGTCCCTCCAGTCTCAGTCACACCATTAAGTCTGGTCTTTTTGTGAGAATTTGAGGTCTGCATCCCACTGTTCTCCTGCTCCATCAGGGATTCTCTGTTGTGTTCCCTGTCAGGGCAGTCATCAGTTGTAGCTGGGCACCATCTAGTTCTTCCGGTCTCAGGCTGATGTAGTTGGGAAAAATAGCAATTTTATGCTGAGGAAATGTCAGACAACATCTTAACCAAGTGATGAAAGTTAACCTAAATGAATAATTTATTTTATAGGCACAAAGCTGGTTCCTACGAGGCAGAATTAAAGACGTCCCAAATGTCGAACTTTTCCAAACTGCTAGTACCACTCCATCATCTCTAACATCAGCTACTCACCCTCCCCTTAGTACTTTCCCTCTGGTCTTTGGGTTCCATGATTCACTGCAATGTCTCAGAGAACTTATGAACTGTACTTACAGTTAAGTAGCTTATTAGGAAAGTAACAGGCTGCAACTTGGGAACAGAAATGACTCAGGATACAGTTTTTCAACCAGGACAGATTCTCAGCCGTGCCTGCAGACAGGCCTCTTTTTGGCCCTCGACCACTCGGGCTTTTGGCCTTCCCTCTGCCCTGTCTGGGGAAGTATTACAAAGCCACTGGCTCCATGGGTCAGCAAGCCCCACACCACAGCCATTTCCCGCTGGTCTCCTGATTCCTGCCGTGTCTGCCCTGCTATTGCTCTTGCTACTGCTGTGCCACCATCTCCTACTGTTTTCCATGTCACAGGTCCTCTCTCCACCTCTCCGAGTCTCCTTTTAAGCTTAGCAGGATGCCAAAACTGACCAATCCCCTCCTCAGGGTTCCACACACCCTATCTGCGTGGTCATAATTCCACAAGGGCTGCATGGTCCCACCTCCACAAGGGCCATGAACCCTACTTGCGCCAGCAGCAAGCTGTCCAATCCCCTTGGTGAACCATAAGCACCTTCTTTTCTTTTTTTTAATTGTACTTTAGATGAAGGTTTACAGAAGAAACTAGTTTCTCATCAAACAGTTAGTACACCCATTGCTCTATGACTTTGGTCAACAATCCCACGACGTGTCACCATTCTCCTTTCTCAACCTCGTGTTCCCTATTACCAGCTTGCCTGTTCCCTCCTGCCTTCCAGTACCTGCCCCAGGGCTGGTGCTCCCCTTTAGTCCCCTTTTGTTCCATGGAGGTGTTCAATCTTTGGCTGAAGGGTGAACCTCAGGATTGGCCTCATTACTGAGCTGAAAGTGTGTCTGGGGGGTTTCTCCAGTCTCTGTCAAGCCAGCAAGACTGGTCTCTCTTTTTGAGTGAGGATTTTGTTCTACATTTTTTTCCAGCTCTGTCCTGGACCCTCTATTGTGATCCCTGTCAGAGCTGTCAATGGTAGTAGCTGGGCACTATCTATTTTTACCGGACTCAGTCTGGTGGAGGCCAATGGTAGATTTGGTCCATTAGTCCTTTGGACTAAACTTTCCCTTGCATCTTTAGTTTTCTTCATTCTTCCTCGCTCCCGAAGGGGTGAGACCAGTGGAGTATCCCAGATGGCTGCTCACAGGCTTTTAAGATCCCAGACACTACTCACCAAAGATGAACGTAGAACATATTCTTTTTAAACTATTTTATGCCAATTGAGCTAGATGTTCCCCAAGACCATGATCCCCACAGCCCTCAGCCCAGAAATTCAGCCCTTCAGGGAGTTTGGATGTACCTGTGGAGCTACCATGACCTCGCCTTGTACAGGTTGTGCTGGCTTCCTCAGTATTGTGCACTGTCTTACCCTTCACCAATGTTTTCAAGTAACTATTGTATATTAAGTGTTTTTCCATCCCCACCCCTCCCTTCCCTCATAACCATCAAAGATTGTTTCTTTTTGTATGTAAACCTTTTCATGAGTTTTTACAGTGGTGGTCTCATACAATATTTGTCCTTTTGTGATTGACTTATTTCACTCAGCATAACGCCATCCAGATTCATCCGTATTATGAGATGTTTCAGATTCATCGTCGTTCTTTATCGTTGTGTAATACCCCATCGTGTGTATGTACCACGGTTTGCTTATCCATTCTTCCACTGATGGACATCTAGGCTGTTTCCATCTTTTTGCTATTGTAAACAATGCCACAACGAACTATTCTATTCATTCTATTCATAGGACGACGCTAATTCCTCTAGGATACATTCCTAGGGGTGGGATTGCTGGATCATATGATATTTCTATTTCTAGCTTTCTAAGGAAGCTCTAATGTTGTTTTCCAAAATGGTTGTATCATTTTGAATTCCCACCAGCAGTTGCATAAGAGTTTCAATCTCCCCACAGCCTCTCCAACATTTGTTATTTCCTGTTTTATTGATTTGTGCCAGTAATGCTGGGTTGAGATGGTATTGTGGTTTTGATTTTGCAATTCTTTAATGGCTAGAGATCGTGAGCATTTCCTCATGTGCCTTTTGGCTGCTTGAATGTCTTCTTTGGTGAAGTGTCTGTCCATTTCCTTTGCCCATTTTTTAATTGGATTGTCTTTTTATTGTAGAAGTATTGGATTTTCTTGTAGATTTTAGGAATTAGACCTTTGTCTGATTTGTAATAGCCAAATTTTTTCCCCCAGTCTGTAGGTTCTCTTTCTACTCTTTAGGTGAAGTCTTTTTATGAGCGTGTTTAATTTTAAGAAGATCCCAGTTATCTAGCTTATCCTCTGGAGCTTGTGTGTTGTTGGTTGTGGTTTGTACCCTGTTAATGCCTCTAGCTTTGAACCTATTTTTCCTTCTATGAACTTCATGGGTTTTGGCTTTATTTTTAGGTCTTTGATCCATTTTGAATTAGTTTTTGTATATGGTGTGAGGTATGGGTTCTGTTTCAGTTTTTTGCAGATGGACATCACGTTCTGCAGCACCATTTGTTACAAAGACTGTCTTCTCCCCCTTTGATGGGCTTTGGGCCCTTGTCAAAGATCAGGCAACCATAGGTGGATGGATTTACATCCGGGTTCTCAATTCTGTTCCATTGGTCAATGTATCTGTCATTGTACCAGTACCAGGTTGTTTTCACTACCGTAGCTGTATATAGGTTCTGAGGTCAGATAGTGTGAGTCCTCCTACTTTATTCTTCATCTTCAATAGTGGTTTACTTATCCGGGGTTTCTTCCCTTTCCATATAAAGTTAACAATAAGTTTTTCCATGTCTTTAAAAGATGTTTTTGGTATTTGGATCAGTATTGCATTGTATTTGTAAATTGCTTTGAGTAGAACTGTCATTTTCACAGTGTTGAGTCTACCTACCCATGAGCATGGTATGTTTTTCCATTTATGTAGATGTCTTTTGGTTTCCTGCAGCAGAGTTTTGTAGTTTGTATAGGTCTTTTACATCCCTGGTTAGGTTTACTCCCAATTATTTTTTTAGTGGCTATTGTAAATGGTATTGTTTTCCTTTTTGTCATTCTCCTTATTGGTATATAGGAATCCAACTGATGGGATCTGCTGTGAGTAGTTAAGGGGAGTTTCCTTGAGAATGTGGCCTGCATCAAGTGTGGGCAGATGTTCTGGCAGGGCGTGGGGGCATTTTCTCTTTCTGGATCCTGCAGCTGGCTCCTGTTCATCTGACCTTTGGTTCTTGGGACTTAGCTAGCAGCTTACCTGCGGTCTTGTCTTTCAAGCTTGGGATTTATCAATCTTCACAGTCTCTGAGCAAGAGCCCTGCTCTCCAACCTACCAATCTTGGGTTCTCCAGCCCCTGGTGCTATGTGAATAGGAGAAGCCTCTATCCTGACCCGTAGACTTGGGGTATCTATATGCTTTACTGGTTTTGCTTCCCCAGAGAACCCAGCTTATGACAGTTGCTAATCAACTGACCTTGAATGTGGGAGATTATCCTGGATTGCCTGGGTGGGCCCAATATAATCACAAAGGTCCTTATAAGTGAAAAAGGTAGAGAAGACCATCAGATCAGTGTCAGAAAGAGACTTGAAGATGCTATGCTGCTGGCTTTGAAGAAGAAGAAAGGTGCCATGAGGCAAGGAATGCGGCTAACTTCTAGAAGCTGGAAAAGGCAAGAAAAGGAATTCTCCCCTAGAGCCTCCCAGAGGAGTACAGCCCCGCCAACACCTTGATTTTAGCCCAGTGAGATCCATTTTGGACTTCTGAACTGCAGAACTGTAAAATAATAAATTTTTGTTGTTTTAGGCTGCTAAATTTGTGATAACGTGTTACAGCAGCAATAGGAAACTAATACAATGATGTCACCCCCTGATTAGTTATACCACATCTTCAATTGTGGAAATTTCCTCAAAATTTTAAAAATATCACCTAGGTTTTCCAGTGTACCTGACTTCTGACTAGCGAGAGTAAATACATTGAATTAGGTTAAAACTAAGCCATATTATAACAAAGAGGCCCCCAAATGGCTTTAGTGAGATAGAAGTTTACTTCTCTTCTGCAGTGTAGCCTGTCAAGGCTGATGAGTAGGTTCTGCTCCACATGGTCATGCAGGCTTCTTGGTTAATCTACTATGTTGCTCCACCTTCCTTAAAGCACAGCTCTCATCTTCACAGTCGAGTCACTGCTACACCTACAGAAAGGGAGAAAAGAGATCAGATCCAAGGAAGACAATTTATTCTTAAGCAACTGAGGCAGAAGTTGCTCATATCACTTTTGCTAATATTCTACTGGCAAGATCTTAGCGAACTACAAGGCAGGCTGGGAAATTTGCACAGCATAAACTCTATGATTAGGGACAAAGGGAAGAATAGATTTCAAGGGACCACTTGTGTCTGCCACATGCATGAGCATCCACTTTTGAGATTCTTAGAACCCCTCAGACCAAAAAAGTCCCTTCCCTTTGGCCCTAGATTGCTAACTCCTTGTGCATCTCCATCCCATGGTCCAGGTGACAACTCAACTCCATCTTTTGCGATATGCTCACTTCTTTCAGACTTAAAGACTCCCACCTCCCTCGCAGGATAGTGAACAGCCCAAGACAATAAATGGGCTATAGGAATGTTTCATATGCTTGAAAAGCCAACATAAACTTTACTTTGATGGTATGTTGACCATTTTTTGTAAAATTTCTTTTTCATCTTGGGCTGACTGAAATTTTGAATTTCTAATCCAAACAATTCAACTTTAAGACTTGTGGTTAAAAAAACAAAACGTCTGCAGCAAAGATCCCCTCCTATGTTATATCTTCTCAAAGGATTACCTGCCTATGTTAGTTGTAGTTACTGTAGCTCATGCAATTAGTCAATTATTTAAAGTGCTATGAAAAATACAATTCTTGTGAAATGAAAGGCTGAACAATCTGTAGCTAATATCTAGACCACCACTGCCCACTAGAAAAAGGATGTGAGTCATATATGTAATTTTCTAGTAGCCATGTTAAAAAAGGTAAAAAGAAACAGGTGAAATAAACTTTAATAATATATTTCATTTAACCTAATCGTTGTTGTTGTTGTTAGGTGCCGTGGAGTTGGCACTATGCACAATAGGACGAAACACTGCCTGGTCCTGTGCCATCCTTACAATTGTTGTTACGTTTGAGTCCATTGTTGCGACCACCGTGCCAATCCATGTCGTTGGGGGTCTTCCTCTTTTTTGCTGACCCTCTACTTTACCAAGCATGATGTCCTTCTCCAGGGACTGATCCCTCCTGACAACATGTCCAAAGTATGTGAGACGTAGTCTCGCCACCCTTGCTTTTAAGGAGCATTCTGACTTCTTTCAAGACAGATTTGTTCGATCTTTTGGTATATTCAATATTCTTCATCAACAGCACAATTCAAAGTCATCAATTTTTCTTCAGCCTTCCTTATTCACTGTCCAGCTTTTGCATGCTTATGAGGCAATCGAAAACACCACGGCTTAGGTCAGGTGCACCTGAGTCCTCAAGGTGACATCTTTGCTTTTTAACACTTTAAAGAGGTCTTTGCCCAACGCAATGTGTCTTTTGATTTCTTGACTGCTTCTTCCATGGGTGTTGACTGTGGATCCAAATAAAATGAAATCCTTGACAACTTCAATCTTTTCTCCGTTTATCATGATGTTGCTTATTGGTCCAGTTGTGAGGATTTTTGTTTTCTTTATGTTGGGGTGCAATCCATACTGAAGGCTGTGGTCTTTGATCTTCATCGGTAAGTGCTTCAAGTCCTCTTCACCTTCAGCAAGGAAGGTTGTGTCATCTGCATATCACACATTGTTAATGAGTCTTGCTCCAATCCTGATGCCCTGTTCTTCTTCATATAGTCCAGCTTCTCAGATTATTTGCTCAGCATACAGGTTAAATAGGTATGGTGAAAAGACACAACCCTGGCTCACACCTTTCCTGACCTTAAAACCATGCAGTATCCCCTTGTTCTGTTCGAATGACTGCCTCTTGGTCCATTTACAGATTCCTCATGAGCACAATTCAGTGTTCAGGAATTCCCATTCTCTGCAATGTTGTCCATAATTTTTTATGATCCACACAGTAGAATGCCTGGTATAGTTATTTCTGGTATTCTCTGCTTTCACCAAGGATCCATCTGACATCAGCAATGATATCCCTGGTTCCGTGTCCTCTTCAAAATCTGGCTTGAATTTCTGCTGCAGCCTCTTTTGAATGATTTTCAGCAAAATTTTGCTTGCATGTGATATTAATGATATTGTTCGATAATTTTCACTTTCAGTTGGATCACCTTTCTTGGGAATAGGCATAAATACAGATCTCTTCCAGTCGGCTGGCCAGGCAGTCGTCTTCCAATTTCTTGGCACAGAAGAATGAGCACTTCCAGAGCTGCATCCGTTTGTTGAAACATCTCAGTTGGTATTCTGTCAATTCCCAGAGCCTTGTTTTTTGCCAATGTCTTCAGTGCAGCTTGGACTTCTTCCTTCAGCACCATCAGTTCCTGATCATATGTTACCTCCTGAAATGGGTGAATGTCCACCAATTCTTTCTGGTATAGTGACTCTGTGTATTCCTTCCAACTCCTTTTGATGCTTCCTGCGTCATTTAATATTTTCCCTGTAGAATCCTTCAGTATTGCTACTCGAGGCTTGAACTTTTTCATCAGGTCTTTCAGCTTGAGAAATGCTGAGCATGTTCTTCCCTTTTGGTTTTCTATCTCCAGGTCTTTGCACATGTCGTCATAATACTTTACTTTGTCTTCTTGAGCAGCCCTTTGAAATACTCTCTTCAGCTCTTTTAATTCAGTGTTTTTTCCTTTTGCTCTAGCCACTCAACATTCAAAAGCAAGTTTCAGAGTCTCTTCTGACATCCAGTTAGGTCTTTTCTTTCTCCCCCGTATTATTATTATTTTTTTTTTTACTATTTCTCAAGATCTTATAATAGTGGTCTTATACAAAATTTGTCCTTTTGCCTCCGACTAATTTCGCTCAGCATAATGCCTTCCAGGTTCCTCCATGTTATGAAATGTTTCACAGATTCGTCACTGTTCTTTATTGATGCGTAGTATTCCATTGTGTGAATATACCACAATTTATTTACCCATTCATCCGTCGATGGACACCTTGGTTGCTTCCAGCTTTTTGCTATCGTAAACAGAGCTGCAATCAACATGGGTGTGCATATATCTGTTTGTGTGAAGGCTCTTGTATCTCTAGGGTATATTCCGAGGAGTGGGATTTCTGGGTGGATGGTAGTTCTATTTCTAACTGTTTAAGATAACGCCAGATAGATTTCCAAAGTGGTTGTACCATTTTACATTCCCACCAGCAGTGTATGAGAGTTCCAATCTCTCCGCAGCCTCTCCAACATTTATTATTTTGTGTTTTTTGGATTAATGCCAGCCTTGCTGGTGTGAGATGGAATCTCATCGTAGTTTTAATTTGCATTTCTCTAATGGCTAATGATCGAGAGCATTTTCTCATGTATCTGTTGGCTGCCTGAATATCTTCTTTAGTGAAATGTGTGTTCATATCCTTTGCCCACTTCTTGATTGGGTTGTTTGTCTTTTTGTGGTTGAGTTTTGACAGAATCATGTAGATTTTGGAGATCAGGCGCTGGTCTCAGATGTCATAGCTGAAAATTCTTTCCCAGTCTGTAGGTGGTCTTTTAACTCTTTTGGTGAAGTCTTTAGATGAGCATAGGTGTTTGATTTTTAGGAGCTCCCAGTTATCGGGTTTCTCTTTATCATTTTTGGTAATGTTTTGTATTCTGTTTATGCCTTGTATTAGGGCTCCTAGGGTTGTCCCTATTTTTTCTTCCATGATCTTTATCGTTTTAGTCTTTATGTTTAGGTCTTTGATCCACTTGGAGTTAGTTTTTGTGCATGGTGTGAGGTATGGGTCCTGTTTCATTCTTTTGCAAATGGATATCCAGTTATGCCAGCACCATTTGTTAAAAAGACTATCTTTTCCCCAATTAACTGACACTGGGCCTTTGTCAAAGATCAGCTGCTGATACGTGGAAGGATTTATATCTGGGTTCTCAATTCTGTTCCATTGGTCTATGTGCCTGTTGTTGTACCAGTACCAGGCTGTTTTGACTACTGTGGCTGTATAATAGGTTCTGAAATCAGGTAGAGTGAGGCCTCCCACTTACTTCTTCTTTTTCAGTAATGCTTTGCTTATCCGGGGTTTCTTTCCCTTCCATATGAAATTGGTGATTTGTTTCTCTATCCCCTTAAAATATGACATTGGAATTTGGATCGGAAGTGCGTTATATGTATAGATGGCTTTTGGTAGAATAGACATTTTTACTATGTTAAGTCTTCCTCTCCATGAGCAAGGTATGTTTTTCCACTTAAGTATGTCCTTTTGAATTTCTTGTAGTAGAGCTTTGTAATTTTCTTCGTATAGGTCTTCTACATCCTTGGTAAGATTTATTCCTAAGTATTTTATCTTCTTGGGGGCTACTGTGAATGGTATTGATTTGGTTATTTCCTCTTCGGTGTTCTTTTTGTTGATGTAGAGGAATCCAAGTGATTTTTGTATGTTTATCTTATAACCTGAGACTCTGCCAAACTCTTCTATTAGTTTCAGTAGTTTTCTGGAGGATTCCTTAGGGTTTTCTGTGTATAAGATCATGTCATCTGCAAATACAGATAACTTTACTTCCTCCTTGCCAATCCGGATACCCTTTATTTCTTTGTCTAGCCTAATTGCCCTGGCTAGGACTTCAAGTACGATGTTGAATAAGAGCAGTGATAAAGGGCATCCTTGTCTGGTTCCCGTTCTCAAGGGAAATGCTTTCAGGTTCTCTCCATTTAGAGTGATATTGGCTGTTGGCTTTGTATAGATGCCCTTTATTATGTTGAGGAATTTTCCTTCAATTCCTATTTTGGTAACAGTTTTTATCATGAATGGGTGTTGGACTTTGTCAAATGCCTTTTCTGCATCAATTGATAAGATCATGTGGTTTTTGTCTTTTGTTTTATTTATGTGATGGATTACATTAATGGTTTTTCTGATATTAAACCAGCCTTGCATACCTGGTATAAATCCCACTTGATCAGGGTGAATTATTTCTTTGATGTGTTGTTGGATTCTATTGGCTAGAATTTTGTTGAGGATTTTTGCATCTATGTTCATGAGGGATATAGGTCTATAATTTTCTTTTTTTGTAATGTCTTTACCTGGTTTTGGTATCAGGGAGATGGTGGCTTCATAGAATGAGTTGGGTAGTATTCCGTCATTTTCTATGCTTGAAATACCTTCGGTAGTAGTGGTGTTAACTCTTCTCTGAAAGTTTGGTAGAACTCTGCAGTGAAGCCGTCCGGGCCAGGGCTTTTTTTTGTTGGAAGTTTTTTGATTACCGTTTTAATCTCTTTTTTTGTTATGGGTCTATTTAGTTGTTCTATTTCTGAATGTGTTAGTTTAGGTAGGTAGTGTTTTTCCAGGAATTCATCCATTTCTTCTAGGTTTGCAAATTTGTTAGAGTACAATTTTTCATAATAATCTGAAATGATTCTTTTAATTTCATTTGGTTCTGTTGTGATGTGGTCCTTCTCGTTTCTTATTCGGCTTATTTGTTTCCTTTCCTGTATTTCTTTAGTCAGTCTAGCCAATGGTTTATCGATTTTGTTAATTTTTTCAAAGAACCAGCTTTTGGCTTTGTTAATTCTTTGAATTGTTTTTCTGTCCTCTATTTTTTTTTTTTTTTAATTCATTTAGTTCAGCTCTAATTTTTATTATTTGTTTTCTTCTGGTGCCTGATGGATTCTTTTGTTGCTCACTTTCTATTTGTTCAAGTTGTAGGGGCAGTTCTCTGCTTTTGGCTCTTTCTTCTTTTTGTATGTGTGCATTTATTGATATAAATTGGCCTCTGAGCACTGCTTTTGCTGTGTCCCAGAGGTTTTGATAGGAAGTATTTTCATTCTCATTGCATTCTATGAATTTCCTTATTCCCTCCTTGATGTCTTCTATAACCCAGTCTTTTTTCAGGAGGGTATTGTTCATTTTCCAAGTATTTGATTTCTTTTCCCTAGTTTTTCTGTTATTGATTTCTAGTTTTATTGCCTTGTGGTCTGAGAAGATGCTTTGTAATATTTCGATGTTTTGGACTCTGCAAAGGTTTGTTTTATGACCTAATATGTGGTCTATTCTAGAGAATGTTCCATGTGCGCTAGAAAAAAAAGTATACTTTGCAGCAGTTGGGTGGAGAGTTCTGTATAAGTCAATGAGGTCAAGTTGGTTGATTGTTGTAAGTAGGTCTTCCGTGTCTCTATTGAGCTTCTTACTGGATGTCCTGTCCTTCTCCGAAAGTGGTGTGTTGAAGTCTCCTACTATAATTGTGGAGGTGTCTATCTCACTTTTCAATTCTGTTAAAATTTGATTTATGTATCTTGCAGCCCTGTCATTGGGTGCATAAATATTTAATATGGTTATGTCTTCCTGATCAATTGTCCCTTTTATCATTATGTAGTGTCCTACTTTATCCTTTGTGGTGGATTTAAGTCTAAAGTCTATTTTGTCAGAAATTAATATTGCTACTCTTCTTCTTTTTTGCTTATTGTTTGCTTGATATATTTTTTTCCATCCTTTGAGTTTTAGTTTGTTTGTGTCTCTAAGTCGAAGGTGTGTCTCTTGTAGGCAGCATATAGATGGATTGTGTTTCTTTATCCAGTCCGTGACTCTCTGTCTCTTTATTGGTGCATTTAGTCCATTTACCTTCAGCGTAATTATAGATAAATAAGTTTTTAGTGTTGTCATTTTGATGCCTTTTCATGTGTGTTGTTGGCAATTTCATTCTTCCACATACTTTTTTGTGCTGAGACGTTTTTCTTAGTAAATTGTGAGATCCTCATTTTCATAGTGTTTGACTTTATGTTAGTTGAGTCGTTACGTTTTTCTTGGCTTTTATCTTGAGTTATGGAGTTGTTATACCTTTTTGTGGTTACCTTTTTATTTACCTCTATTTTTCTAAGTAAAAACCTAACTTGTATTGTTCTATATCGCCTTGTATCACTCTCCATCTGGCAGTTCAATGCCTCCTGTATTTAGTCCCTCTTTTTGATTATTGTGATCTTTTACCTATTGACTTCAATGATTCCCTGTTATGTGTATTATTTATTTTTTTTTTTAATTAATCTTAATTTGTTTGTTTTTGTGATTTCCCTATTTGAGTTGATATCAGGACATTCAGTTTTGTGACCTTGTATTGTGCTGGTATCTGATATTATTGGTTTCTGACCAAACAATATCCTTTAGTATTTCTTGTAGCTTTGGTTTGGTTTTTGCAAATTCTCTAAACTTGTGTTTATCTGTAAATATCTTAATTTCGCCTTCATATTTCAGAGAGAGTTTTGCTGGATATATGATCCTTGGCTGGCAGTTTTTCTCCTTCAGTGCTCTGTATATGTCGTCCCATTCCCTTCTTGCCTGCATGGTTTCTGCTGAGTAGTCTGAACTTATTCTTATTGATTCTCCCTTGAAGGAGACCTTTCTTTTCTCCCTGGCTGCTTTTAAAATTTTCTCTTTATCTTTGGTTTTGGCGAGTTTGATGATAATATGTCTTGGTGTTTTTCTTTTTGGATCAGTCTTAAATGGGGTTCGATGAGCATCTTGGATAGATATCCTTTCGTCTTTCATGATGTCGGGGAAGTTTTGTGTCAGGAGTTCTTCAACTATTTTCTCTGTGTTTTCTGTCCCCTCTCCCTGTTCTGGGACTCCAATCACTTGCAAGTTATCCTTCTTGATAGAGTCCCACATGATTCTTAGGGTTTCTTCATTTTTTTTTAATTCTTTTATCTGGTTTTTTTCCAGCTATGTTGGTGTTAATTCCCTGGTCCTCCAGATGTCCCAGTCTGCATTCTAATTGCTCCAGTCTGCTCCTCTGACTTCCTATTGCATTGTCTAGTTCTGTAATTTTATTGTTAATCTTTTGGATTTCTACATGCTGTCTGTCTAAGGATTCTTGCAACTTATTAATTTTTCCACTATGTTCTTGAATAATCTTTTTGAGTTCTTCAACAGTTTTATCAGTGTGTTCCTTGGCTTTTTCTGCAGTTTGGCTTATTTCGTTTGTGATGTCTTGAAGCATTCTGTAAATTAGTTTTTTATATTCTGTATCTGATAATTCCAGGATTGTATCTTCATTTGGTAAAGATTTTGATTCTTTTGTTTGGGGGGTTGGAGAAGCTGTCATGGTCTGCTTCTTTATGTGGTTTGATATGGACTGCTGTCTCCGAGCCATCACTGGGAAACTAGTTTTTCCAGAAAATCCACTGACTGGTACGCTGGCTCCAGGCTCTGAAAACAATCGCTGCCTCCCCGTATTTGTTCGTTCTCCGTCTCTAAATCTGTGTTTGTTGTTCAGGGTTCGTAGATTGTTATGTATGTGATCGATTCACTTGTTTTTCCGAGTCTTTGTTGCAAGAGGGATCCGCGGTAGCGTCCACCTAGTCCGCCATCTTGGCCCCGCCTCTCCTCCCCTGTATTTTTAATGATGTCTTGCTTTCTTCTTGTATATGTCCTTGATGTCGTGGCACAACTCGTCTGGTCTTTGGTCATTAGTGTTCAATGTGTCAAATCTATTCTTGAGATGGTCTCTAAATTCAGGTGGGATATACTAAAGGTGGTATTTTAGCTCTCGTGGACTTGTTCTAATTTCTTCAGTTTCAACTTGAACTTGCATGAGAGTAATTGATGGTCTGATCTGCAGTCAACCCCTAGCCTTGTTCTGGTGATGATATTGCACATTTCCATCATCTCTTTCCACAGATACAGTTGATTTGATTCCTGTGTATTCCGTCTGGCAAGGTTCACGTGTATAGTTGCCGTTTATGTTGGTGAAAACAGGTATTTGCAATGAAGAAGTCGTTGGTCTTGCAAAATTCTATCATGTGATCTCTGGCATCCTTTCTATCACCAAGGCCATATTTTCCAACTACCGATCCTTCGTTTTCAACTTTCGCATTCCAATCACCAAGAATTATCAGTGCATCCTGATTGAATGTACAATTTCAGATTGCAGAAGTTGGTAAAAATCTTCAGTTTCTTCATTTTTGGACTTCGTGGTTGGTGCATAAATTTGAATAATAATATTAACTGGTCTTTCTTGTATGTGTACGGAAATTATCCGATCACTGTCAGCATTGTACCTCAGGATAGATCTGGAAATGTTCTTTTTGACGATGAATGCAGTGCCATCCCTCTTCAAGTTGTCATTCCCGGCATAGTAGACCAAATGATTGTCTGATTCAAAATGACCAATACCGGTCCATTTCAGCTCACAAACATCTAGGATATCAATCTTTATGCATTTCATTTTATTTTTGATGATTTTCAATTTTCCTAGATTCATACTTTGTACATCCCAGGTTCTGATTATTAATGGATGTTTGCAGCTGTTTCCTCTCATTTTGAGTTGTGCCACATCAGCAAAGGAAGGTCCCGAAAGCTTGACTCCATCCACATCATTAAGGTCAATGCTACTTTGAGGAGGCGCTCTTCCCCAGTCGTATTTTGAGTGCCTTCCGAGGGCTCAGCTTCTGGCACTATATCCACCACACATTTATCAGTTTGTCGTAGCGTGGGGGTTGTACATTGCTGTGATGCTGGAAGCTATGCCACTGGTATTTGAATACCAGGAGGGTCACCCACGCAGATGAGTTTCAGCTGAGTTTCTAGAGTAACACAGACTAGGAAGAAGGACCTGTGGTCTACGTTTGAAAAGAATTAGCCAGTGAAAACCTTATGATTAGCAGCAGAATATTTAACCTAATATGTGTAAACTATCATCATTTCAACATGTAATCAGTATAAAGCTTTATTAATGCAATATTTTACGTACTTTTTTTATACTAAGTCTTCAAATTCTGGGGTATGTATTATACACAGCACATCTCAGTTCCGACTAGCCAATTTCAAGTGCTCGGTAGCCATATGTGGCTAGTGGATGCTGTACTAGACAGTGTAGACTAGAAGATCTCAACACGGAAGAGTATTTAAGGGAAGAGGAAAGTGAAAGCATGCTAAAGTTTTTGTTTTGTTGGAAGCTGGATACATCTACTAAAGTTCAATACTCAATAAATATAATAAACAGTGTTTGGGACAAATGGCTACATATGGAAAAAATAAAATTGTGACATATGCCATCCATAAACCTAAATTCCAGATGGAGTAAACAGCTAATAATTTTAAAATGAAATTTTATAAACACCTATGAAAAATACAGAAATTGTTAATTATTGGGTCCTCTGAGCAAGACAATAAAAGCAGGAGACATAAAGGTAAAGATTGTCAGATTTATCTAAAATAAAAATCCAAAAGTTCAATTCAGCAAAGGGCATCCTAAGCAAAGGTAAATGACAAAGGATACAGCAAAAGAAAATATCTACAAACCAACATGAAGACAAATGACCCTACGGAAAAACAGGCAAAAGGTGCGCGGTCTCATTAGAAATAAGTGTAATGTAGATTAAACAACGGGAAAATATTTTCTTTCAGCAGACTGTCAAAAATAAAATGAATAACCTGGTATTAAGCCAGTTGTCATCAAATCAATTCCAATTCATGGTGACCCCACGCGTGTCAGAGCAGAACTGTGCTCCACAGGGTCTCCAGTGGTTGATTTTTTTCCAAGTAGATCATGTCCTTTCTGCTGAAGTGCCTCTGGGTGAACTCAAACCTCCAACCTTCCCATTATCAGCCTATCCCATTAACTGTTTGCACCACCCATGGACCCCACCACTCATAGTATCTTGCCACTCATAGAAAGGCTTGGTCATCTGTTTCCATAAAGATTACGGCCAAGAAAACCCTGTGATACACGGCAATGCATTTAGGGTGAGCCAATAGTTTTTGTATGATCCCATTTCTGTAATAATAATTTAAAAAGACACAAAACAAAAACCCCACACATAACTGTGTTCCTAAATACATGTACATGTAGGTAGGTGTCTAGAGAAAGGGTTATGAGAACATACAAAAGTTGGGGTGTGGGGCTAGAGACGAGGGTGTGCGATGGGGATGTTTACACTTTACTAGGTATACTTCCGGGCTGCTTCACTCTTCTACGGTACAAGTGATTTACTGTATTACCTATGGAGGGAGAAGTTTTACAAAACTAAACTGCTCTATTGTAGTGTACACAGGATCACTGTTCCCAACTCCTTTTTGAAAATTTTTCAGAACTTAGAGCCACCCCCTTCCCAGCCCCTCTTCCCCAGATGAGTGGGTGTGGTTGGTGTTGGGAAGCTGTTCTCAGGGCTGGGGAGCTCTGGGGTGGACTGTGTCTACCCTTGTGGGCATGAGCTGGTACTCTGATGAGCTGGTGCCAGACTCCACACTTGGGTCACCCTGTCATCTCCGTTATCCCGGCATCCTCGACCCCACTCCACCCCTGCCCGGGATGATGCACTTGGTTCCTCTGCGGCCCCAGTTCTTCCTCCCAGCCACCCAGCCACCCACCCCGTGGCAGCTCAAGCCTAAGGCTGGGATTTTTTGGGAGTAGTGAAGCGACAAGTTCTAATGATGGTATTTTCTGAATCTTCAGAAATTTAAGATCAACCACGGTGACAAACAAAACCGGGGGGGGGGGGGGCGGTGCGGAATGTGGAGAGTGGTGGTGACTGTGGCCGTCGTTTCCCCTAGGCAAGGAAACCTCAGGAGACCCAGGGCAGTCTCCCGGCATTTTCACACTGAGGCTTTTTGGGAAATTTCAAATGCTGCCACCCACACCTTGGTGATCAGAGGGGGAGGAGGGTCCCTCTCCAGAGATGGGCTTGGGGCTCTGGGGAGGCCTTTGTCTGAGACCAAGCACCCTGCAGAGACAGGAAAGAAGAGACTGGGAACAAGTACCTTCTCTGTGGGTTTTTAGAGTATTGGGAAGCTTACGACTTCGATCCTACTTAAAAGTTAACATTTGGATATAGATTTGAATGAGGTGAGAAATAAAGCCATGTAAATGTCAGAGGGAAGAGGATTCCAGGCAGAGAAAATAGCTAGTGTGCAGGCCCTGAAGCAGGGTTGTGTCTGGTGTGTTAGAAGAACAGCAAGGAAACCATTGTGGCTGGAGCTGAGTGAGCAGAGGGAGAGTCGAACTGCCTTGACACCTTGTAAGGATTTAGGCTTTTATTCTAGATGAATTGGGGAGCCGCTGGACATCTCAGAGCCAGAGTGTGATATGATCGACTGAAGTTTAACAAGATGACCCTAGCTACTGTGTTGAGAAAGACTGAAGAAGTAAGGGCTAAAGCAGAGAAGCCGATGAGCCGGCTGCTCCCATAACCCAAAGAAGAGACGGTAGTGAGAGAGATGACCCTGCCGTATTAGCCAGCAACTGCCAAACCAAAACCCATTGTTGTCGATTCCAGCTCATGGTGACCCTGTGTGTTACTGAGTGGAATTGCTCCGCAGAGTTTTCTTGGCTATACTCTTAATGGAAGCAGGCCTCTCTTCTGTGGTACTGCTGGGGGGGTGTGAACTGCTAACCTTTAGGTCAGCAGTGGAGTGTTAACAATTTTCACCACCTCTACCTGCAGGGCCTGTGGCAACACAGATTGTTAATCCTATAATTCTGGGGTGGGGTCCAGGAGTTTGCATTTCTTTACGTGAAAACTGATGCTGCTGGCCCTGGAGCCACACTTTGAACGCCACTGACTTTTTCTACATACCACTGATGAAAACATGCAATAAACATTTTAAATAAAAATCTTCAAGGGTCACCTTGGTCACTGCTGTCCCCAGGGCTTAGCATACCTGGTATGCAGTAGGCATACTGTAAACATTTGTTCATTGAAAGGCACGAATGTTTATTGAGATCTGGCCCTGGGCCAGGCAAGGTACTCTTGATTGATGTCCTTGAGGGCACCCGGTTTGAACTGTTTTGAGGTAATGGGTGCTGGAAATGGGTGATGAAACTTTCACAGGAAGTGGTCATTAAAGGGATGGGATTCATCATAACAATAATAACAATGGGTGTGACACCTACCCATTGTCTTGCTAGGTCTTTTGCTTACATCTCTCTGATTAAATCCTGTAAAAAGCCCTGTGAGACACCCCCTTTTTATGAATGAGGAAACCCAGGCTCAGGGATTTTAGATGATTTTTCCCGAGGCCACACAATAAGTGCCAGGACCCAAGACTAATTGGCAGCTCTGTGCTGTGTTTACATCACAGACTGCCTCAAGAAGTCACTCACAAAAGGAGATTAGAAAGTAGTAAAAAAAAAAAAAAAAAGAACCCCTAAAAAACAGGCGCTTCCTTACGTAAGGCAAACATTTTAGAAAGTGTAGGCAGTTCTGTACCCATTACCGAGAAGTCGATTCCAACTCATACTGACCCTATAAAAAAAAAAATAAATAAAACTGCCCCATAGGGTTTCCAAGAAGCGCACGGTGGATTCAAACTGCCGGTCTTTGGTTAGCAGTCATAGCACTTAACCACTACACCAGCAGGGTTTCCAGGGAATACTATGCCATCCTTTAAAAAATGCCTCCTGTCAGAATTGAGAACTCTGTTCACAAAACATGTTCCCAGCCCAAAGCCTTTCCTAACAGAGCCCTGGCTTCATAGGTGGCAGTGGTTGCCTAAATGGAAGTTATTTTTGCTGGCTTTTGTGGTTTTTAATGCTCTCTAATGGAGTGCTTCTCAGTCCTCAGCCTTTTCCGGTAGGATGATGGGAACAGTGTCCCCGGGCTGAAGCTGGACAAATGGAGGCCACTTATCTCTAAATCGAATCCATCCCTGTCACTAAAACAGAAAAATCAAGTTCCAGGACTTCCGGCTTATGGGCTTCTCTCCCCCTACTATTCCCTAGCGCCTTCTAGGGCCTCACCGCCCGCCCATATGAGGGGAGCAACTGCGGCTGGAGTCGGGCCTGGCCCCGCAGCAACTAAGCCACCTAAGCGCGGGCCGAGCAAGCGGCCTGGGAACAGGCTGGGGCCTGCCCACAGTGGCAAGGTGACCCTGGCTGGGCAGGAACAGTTGGAAGTGTCACGGAAAGAGGGCCCCCGGAGCAAGTTTGACCACGATGGTGAGCATCTCACATAAATCCAACATGAGGCGTGAAGTCAGTGCACTGGCTCTCTCTGCGCCTTTTAAAAAAAGACTAGGTGTATCTGTGATTCTTAACCTCTTTTGGGGACAGGGACTCCCTAGGATAAATGATAAAATTTACAACCACTTCTACGTATGTGCTCTAGTATACACACCCAGACACAAAATGGCAAGCACACACTGACACGGACACACACAAATACACAGATAGAGAAAGCGTGCACAAGTTCAGATGATTGGGAGGCCGTCGAAGGCAGGCACGGAGCACAGGTTAACACCACCAGATGCAGGTTTATTATAGTGACGCAGAAGGGTTCTGAAAAATAAAAATGAGTAACGCGTAAAAATAAGGTTACTAAAGTTTGCTGAGTAAGATCTTTTTGGAAATGTATAGCATATATTCATCAGAAAAGACACGGACATGTTAAACGTTGATACCCGAGTAGTGGGATAAAAGGAGATTTCTATTTGTCTTCATTTTCTGACAAAACAGAAAAGCACGCCTTTTTCCAACCAGAGCGTAGCATCCAGGCACTTCCGTGCATGTTGGGAGTCCACCCCGCAGCCTTTCTGGACTCTTTGTCAGGAAAGCAGAGACAATAGACAAGCAAACACAAGCCACAGTGACAACGTGGGGCGGGGACGGGCACTTTTAGAGAGGGCGGCCAGAGACCCCCTTCCCCCAGAAGGCACTTTAACATCACAGCACTGCAACCGGCGAGGCCCCACTGCCTCGGCCCCACCGCCTCCGCCCTCCCGGAGGAGCCGTGCGTGCGTGCGTGCGCGCTCTCGAGGGCGGCGGCGGCGCGCGCGCGCTCCCGCGACGAGAGCCCCGCCGTGGACGATGCCGCCCTGGAGGCGGCGGCGGCGGCGGCGCGCTCCGGCGGTCTGAAGCGGCGGCCAGCTGCCACGGGCCGGCGGCGCGATGAGCTGGGCGGCCGCCCCCGGCTCGGGGCTGTGAGGGGTGAGGGGCTCGGGGCCGGGGGTGGGCGGCGGCGGCGCAGCCGGTGGCCGACACTTCTCCTCCGCGGCGGCGGCGGTGGCGGCCATGCGCGGGACAGCGCGGCTGGGGCCGCCGGGCCGGGGCCGCCTCCCGGGGACCCGCGGCCTGAGGGCCCCGCCGCCGCCGCTGCTGCTCCTGCTTGCGCTGCTGCCGCTGCTGCCCGCGCCCGCCGCCGCCCCGGCCCCGCGGCCGCCTGCGCTCACGCCCTCGGCCGCGGGGCCCAGCGTGAGCCTCTACCTGAGCGAGGACGAGGTGCGCCGGCTGATCGGTGAGTGAGGCGGCCGGGCCGGGGCGGCGGGCCGGGTCGGGCCGGGGCGGCGGAGCGGGGCGGGCCGCGTCAGGCCGGGGCGGGCCCGCGCTGCTTCCGGCCTGCGCGCCCTGGAGCCGAGCGATGCCCCCGCCGCCTGCGCCCCGGTCGCGCGCGCTCCGGCCTGGCCTGCTGTGCTGGCGGGGAGGTGTGGCCCTGCCCGGCTCCCGCCCTGGCTCCGCCGCGGTCCTCCCGCCTTCGGCTGGCTGCCTGGCGCCGCGGGGAACCCCCGGCTGCCGCGAGGAGCTGCCGATCCAGGAGCCCCCGGCTGCCGCGAGGAGCTGCCGATCCAGGCCTTTGGCGCCCCGGGCAGCCTCTCCAGCCCGTCTTCACTCCCCGCACTCACGCGCCCAGCCAGCTTTTCCCCCGTGCGCGCGGGTTTCCGTGGACCCGTCCTTGTGCGTGTCACTCTAGGGCCCTGAGCTTTGGGTAGATGAAAACATTTTAGGCTGAACTTGCAACTCTTGACTGTAATTTTGATGCCCAGCAGAGGCCGCGCTACTGTGCTCATACTTTTCCGGTTATCACACTTAAAAAAAAAAGGGAGAGAGGTTATAAAGACACCTAATATTCGTGGCAGCCTCTAAATCTTGGGACGGATAAGCCTGTTTGTAAACAGTGAATTCATAGGTAGCCAACCTTTTAGCTTCTTCGGTACCTTTCTGACTTTTGTCTTGAATGTGTTGGGGTATTTCGGGGCCATTCGCCTAATTTGAATACCTTGAAAGGACAGGAGACGTGCCTTTGGGTCGGTTGGTGGTTCTTCGTAATTAGCGTTGTCATTTGGGGAAAGATTTAAAAAATAATGGTGTCTTCATGTTGGGACTTTGGGGATTCCGGAAATGACCCCTGAGAGGAAGGTCTGACTGAAATGGCCCCCAAAGGGAAGTTTTTGGTAATTGCAGATACCTCGAAATTCTCTTTCTTTTGTATATTATCGTGATTCCTTTATTTCAGTTCAGGTAATGGTACATCTGCGTGTTTGAGGGGAAAGGAATCATTCTTAAGTATCCATTATGTCAGTCTTTTTTTTTTTTTTTTTTTAACTTAAAGGACTTTCTCGAGGCCTGTTGAGATTGACCCGATGTTGAAATGGAATTGCTTTTAGCAGACTGTTTAGACATTTTTACATATATGGCTTTGTGTTCTTTTACCAAAGAAGAATGCTGTGTTTTGTAGTGTCGTGCAGTTCTTCTCTTTTTAGTCTATTAGCTGAATTTTAAAACTGCAAATTGGCTTAGTACTTGAAACATAATGAATGCTTATAAATCGCCTCACATCACACATAATTTTAAAAAATGTAGTATGTATGGTTTTGTAAAGCTCTTTTGGTTAAAAGCCCTTATATAATTTGTGACTTTGTTTACATGTATTTCTCTTCCCTCTCCAGCCAGGAGTGGGGGTGGGGCACAGGGGACCCATAGGGACTGACACTAATTACCTGCAGTGTTGTTGGTGTTGTGTGCCTGGATTCCATTCTGACTCCTAGCGACCCTGTATGGCGAAGTAGAACCTGGCCCTGAGTGCTTTCCATGTGTTATTTCCTCTAATTTTTCTGTGACCCAATGGGGCAGGCTTCATCGTTCCATTTTAGAGATGAGGAAAGCAAGGCTTTAAAGTAACTTGCTCAAGGTAGTAGTTTTACTCTGTCCTATAGGGTTGCTATGAGTTGAAATTGACTCGATGGCACTGGGTTTGGTTTTTGGTTTTTGCTCAAGGTAGCCTATTTCATAATCTTTTTTAGAAGTCAAACTTAGTGTTGACATAGATGACAATCAACTTTTTATTGAATGAATTGAAAATATTGTGTATGTGGAAGTTTGATTATGACATGGTGGGAAAGAAATTGCTAATTATTGCTCGAAATGATACATCTGTTACCTTATTCAAAGGCAGACTGAGAACTGACTTTCTTAGCGGTATTCCTAGCAGAAGAAGCCTTTGATTTATGACCATCTAGTTTATACCCAGGAAGGGCTTCACTAAGCAGTGGCTTCGCTTTGGTTAGCGTCACCCAGTGTGGTAGTAACTCATGGTGTCCACCCCCCATTGACCTTCTGCACCAGACCATACAGAATCCTTAGTAATGTTTTTTGTATTGTTACTCCTAAATCATAATTCCTGTATGTTACTCCTTCTTTTCCTTTAATTGCTACTTCATTCTCAAAAAAGTTATTGGTATAGGTTTACAAAAAAAGTTTACCACAATATTGTAGCTGAAACACCAGAAAATTTGACAAAATCAGCAACTATGGAAACACTGGCAGCAATGAAGAGCAGGAGCGCAGGCGAAACCGGATGGTTTGAAGCATCGTTGTAATTGGGTAACAATGTCAGCTCTGAGCTGAGCACATCAGAAAGTTCAAAAAGTAAATTAGCATAGAGTTTTACCCTTGTGGGTATATTGATACATGTAAGCTGGGCTTTCAAAAAATGGTTTCGTTGTGTTGTTCTAACTAACTACCCAACAGGGATGTCTTCATAGAAAATAAATTTCTGCTGAAACACTGCACAAAAATTTTATAGACAGTCATTTTGGTGTCACCCCTCTGACAGTGTCACCTGGTATGGTCTGCACCCCCACCCCCCCCTCTAGGGTTGCCACTGGTTGGAGGGAGGGGAGAGAGGATCATCTCCCACCCCTAAGGCATGAGGGACCTCTAGCATTATTTTCCCTAATGCAGATAGACTTGACTTGTTAAGGATGCGTCTCTTGACTGTCTGTCCCTCCTCCTAGATCCGGGTTCTCTCCTTCCATCGTTTCCCATCTCCCCTGTACGTTCTACCTTTAAAGTATTCCTTGGCTGGCCCTGGTTGGGCAGGAGCAAGTGAACAGGGCTGAGATGTGTATCAGACATCCTGAATTCTCAAAATTCCGTTCCCCACAGAAATTGTTACAGTGTTGAAAAAGAGCACTTGAAATAGCACTTTTGTACCATATTTCTGTACCATCATAGGTTAAATGCCTTCTGAAAGCTGGTTTGGGAAACTAACCATTTTAAAGTGTTTGTACAAGAAAACACATTTGAAATTCCAAGCCAGAAACTTATACGTGAAATTGACAGCAACAGCCTCATAAAGTGAGCTGATTGCCCGTGATAGTAAGTTGTTGTTTTAATCAAATTAATACTTAAGCATAAAAAAAAAAAAAGCATAGTATTAAAAAAACACCGAATAGTGCTGTGAGGCTTGAAACGAAAAGGAGCAGTTTCCTGCCTTTGGCCTTTTTATCTGCCAAGCTCTTTCCAGAGACAGATACTGTTTCAACTATTTTTTTTTTTTTTTTACTTTCATATTTCTAAATCAATGTAATCATTTGACTTCCTAGTAAAATAATTGAACTTGTACCCGTTTCTCCCGTGTATAGTTACATGTCAATTTTTGGTAACACAGGCGATGTTTATATTGTTATGTACATATTTATTGTTCACTTCTGAATTAGACAGTAACCTATGGTTAGGTTACCTTTCCTGTATATTTTCTCTTTTTCCCAGAGTAAATAATTACCTTTAAGTTTTTTTTTTTTTTAGTTTTCCATGCATTTACGGCTATATTCTCTCAGTAGTCCAACAGATAGATGTGTTATAACTCTCTTTCCATATTTTTTTCCAGGTGCTCAAACAGATCAAATTATCTGTCAGTTCCACTTGGTTTCCTCATGGAGACTCCCCACTGGAGCCTCCCTCCCATCCTTTTGCCCTAACCTGGACAGTAGCGTTATTTTTTCCGAAATTTATGTCATTTTTCTCCTGTCTCGGAGATTGTTTCCTGATCTCCTATCTTCCGTTTTCTTGGTTTGCTTCTTCATTTTGCTGAACTATGTCCTCGGTAGCTTCCTAAGAAGGAGTGGAATGGTAGATAAATTATTAAGGTCTTGCATGTCTGAAGGTATCTATCCTATTCTCAGACTCTACAGATGGTTTGGCTGGATTTAGAATATTAAGTTGAAAATAATTTTTTCTCACAATTTTGATGACGTTTTCACACTGTTTTCTGGCTTTAAGGGTTTCTGATGAAAAATCCAAAGCTGTTCTGATTCGTTTTTGTTAGTTCATTTGAAGCTTAGGACCCTTTCGGTGGGCAGTGGTAGTTTAGCGATCGAATTCTCCCTTATCACATGGGTAACCTGGATTCAGTTCTCAACTGATGCACCTCAGACACAACCACCAGTCGTCTGCCAGTGGACGCTTGTGTGTTGCAGTGATCCTGAACAGCCTTCAGAGGAGCTTCCAGACTAAGATAGACTAGGAAGAAAGGCCTGGTGATCTACTGCCAAAAAATCAGCCAGTGAAAACCCTGTAGAGTACAATGGGATGATCCTGTTGTGCATGGGGTTGGCATGAGTCTGGGTTGACTCAGTGTTGTTGTTGTTAGATGCTGTTGAGTCAGTTCGGACTGAGAGTGACCCTGTGCACAACAGAATGAAACACTGCCCAGTCCTGCACCACCCTTATGCCTGAGCCCATTGTTGCAGCCACTGTGTCAATCCACCACATTGAGGGTCTTCCTTTTTTCCGCTGACCCTGTACTTTACCAAGCATGATGTCCTTCTCCGGGGACTGATCCCTCCTGACAACATGTCCAAAGTATGTAAGATGTAGTCTTGCCGTCCTTGCTTTTAAGGAGCATCCTGGTTGTACTTCTTCCAAGACAGATTTGTTCATTTTTTTGGCAGTCCATGGTATATTCAATATTCTTTGCCAATGCCACAATTCAAAGGCGTCAGTTCTTCTTTAGTCTTCCTTATTCATTGTCCAGCTTTCGTATGCATATGATTCGATTGAAAATACCATGGCTTGGGTCAGGCCCACCTTAGTCTTCAAGGTAACATGTTTGCTTTTCGACACTTTAAAGAGGTCCTTTGCAGCAGATTTTTTTTGTTTAAATAATTTTTATTGTGCTTTAAGTGAAAGTTTACAAATCAAGTCAGTCTCTCACACAAAAACCCATATACACCTTGCTACACACCCCCAATTACTCGTCCCCTAGTGACACAGCCTGCTCTCTCCCTCTACTCTCTCTTTTTGTGTCCATATCACCAGCTTCTAACCCCCTCTACCCTCTCATCTCCCCTCCAGGCAGGAGATGCAGACATAGTCTGAAGTGTCCACCTGATCCAAGAAGCTCACTCCTTACCAGCATCCCTCTCCAACCCATTGTCCAGTCCAGTCCATGTCTGAAGAGTTGGCTTCGGGAATGGTTCCTGTCCTGGGCCAACAGAAGGTCTGGGCCCATGACCATCGGGGTCCTTCCAGTCTTAGTCAGACCATTAAGTCTGGCCTTTTTTGAGAATTTGGGGTCTGCATCCCACTGCTTTCCTGCTCCCTCAGGGCTTCTCTGTTGTGTTCCCTGTCAGGGCAGTCATCGGTTGTAGCCGGGCGCTATCTAGTTCTTCCGGTCTCAGGATGATGTAGTCTCTGGTTCATATGGTCCTTTCTGTCTCTTGGGCTTGTAATTGCCTTGTGTCCTTGGTGTTCTTCATTCTCCTTTGCTCCAGGTAAGTTGAGACCAATTGATGCATCTTAGATGGCTGCTTGCTAGCGTTTAAGACCCTAGACGCCACTCTTCAAAGCGGGGTGCAGAATGTTTTCTTAATAGATTTTATTATGCCAGTTGACTTAGATGTCCCCTGAAAGCATGGTCCCCAGACCCCTTTCCCTGCTACACCGGTCTTTGAAGCATTCAGTTTATTCAGGAAACTTCTTTGCTTTTGGTTTAGTCCAATTGTGCTGACTTCGCCTGTATTGTGTGCTGTCTTTC
Organism: Elephas maximus indicus; assembly: GCF_024166365.1. NCBI lineage: Eukaryota > Metazoa > Chordata > Mammalia > Proboscidea > Elephantidae > Elephas > Elephas maximus. Next base: position 45,338,908 of record NC_064844.1, read on the forward strand.
CCTTCACCTAAAGTAGTTCGTATCTACTATCTAATTAGCGAATGCCCCCTTCCACCCTCACTCCCACCCTCCCCCCTCTTGTAACCACAAAAGAATGTTTTTTTCTGAGTTTAAATTGTTTCTCAAGTTCTTACAATAGTGGTCTTATACAATATTTGTCCCTTTGCAACCGACTAATTTCACTTAGCATAATGCCTTCCAGGTTCCTCCATTTATGAAATGTTTCACAGATTCCTCATTGTTCTTTATTGATGCGTAGTATTCCATTGTGTGACTATACCATAATTTATTTATCTATTCATCTGTTGATGGGCACCTTGGTTGCTTCCATCTTTTTGCTATTGTAAACAGTGCTGCAGTAACCATTGGTGTGCATCTATCTGTTTGTGTAAAGGCTCTTATTTCTCTAGGATATTTTCCAAGGAGTGGGATTGCTCAATCGTATGGTAGTTCTGGGAAACCCTGGTGGTGTAGTGGTTAAGTGCAACGGCTGCTAACCAAAGGGTCGGCAGTTTGAATCTACCAGGTGTTCCTTGGAAGCTCTGTGGGGCAGTTCTACTCTGTCCTGTAGGGTCGCTAAGAGTCGGAATCAACTTGACGGCACTGGATTTGGTTTTTGGTTTTGGATGGTAGTTCTATTTCTAGCTTTTTAAGGAAGCGCCAAATCGATTTCCAAAGCGGTCGTATCATTTGACATTCCCACCAGCAGTGTATAAGTGTTCCAGTCTCTCCACAGCCTCTCCAACATTTATTATTTTGTGTTTTTTGGATTAATGCCAGTGTTGTTGGAGTGAGATGAAATCTCATTGTAGTTTTGATCTGCATTTCTCTAATGGCTAATGATCGTGAACATTTCTTATATATCTGTTAGCTGGAAACCCTCGTGGTGTAGCGGTTAAGTGCTATGGCTGCTAACCAAGAGGTTGGCAGTTTGAATCTGCCAGGCGCTCCTTGGAAGCTCTATGGGGCAGTTCTACCCTGTCCTATAGGGTCGCTATGAGTCGGAATCGACTCGACGGCAGTGGGTGGGTTATCTGTTAGCTACCCAAATGTCTTCTTTAGTGAGGTGTCTCTTCATATCTTTTGCCCATTTTTTAATCGGGTTATTTGTCTTTTTGTAGTTGAGTTTTTGCAGTATCACATAGATTTTAGAGATCAGGCACTGACCTTTGCAGCAGATTTGCCCAGTGCAGTGCATCTTTTGATTTCTTGACTGCTGCTTCCAGGGGTGTTGTTTGTGGATCAACAAGTAAAATGAAATTGTTGACAATGCCAATCTCTTTTCCATATCATGATGTTGCTTATTCATCCAGTTGTGAGGATGTTTGTTTTCTTTATGTTGTGGTGTAATCCATACTAAAGGCTGTGGTCTTTGATCTTCATCAGTAAGCACTTCAAGCCCTCTTCACTTTCAGCAAGCAAGGTTGTGTCGTCTGCATAACGCAAGTTGTTAATGAGTCTTCCACCAATCCTGATGCCCTGTTCTTCTTCATGTAGTCCAGCTTCTCCGATTATTTGCTCAGCTTACGGATTGAATAGGTATGGTAAAAGGATACAACCCTGATGCACACCTTCCCTGACTTTAAACCGATCAGTATCCTTTGTTCTGCCCAAGCAACTGCCTCTTGATCTATGTACAGGTTTCTCATGAGCACAATTAAGTGTTCTGGAATTTCCATTCTTCACAATGGTATCCATAATTTGTTACGATCCACACAGGTAAACATCCTTCTGGTATTCTCTGCTTTCGGCCAGGATCCATCTGACATCAGCAGTGATATCCCTGGTTCCACGTCCTCTTCTGAAACTGGCCTGAATTTCTGGCAGTTCTCTTTTGATATACTGCTGCAGCTGCTTTTGAATGATCTTCAGCAAAATTTTGCTTGCATGATATTAATGATATTGTTTGATAATTTCCGCATTCTTTGGATCACCTTTCTTGGGAATAGGCATAAATATGGATCTCTTCCAGTCAGTTGGCCAGGAAGCTGCCTTCCATATTTCTTGGCATAGACGAGTGAGCACCTCCAGCGCTGCATCCGTTTGTTGAAACTTCTCAGTTGATATTTTGTCAGTTCCTGGAGCCTTGTTTTTCCCCAGTGTCTTCAGTGCAGCTTGGACTTCTTCCTTCAGTACTGTGGGTTCCAGATCATATGCTACCTCTTGAAATGGTTGAACATTGACAAATTCTTTTTGGTATAATGACTCTGTATCCCTTCCATCTTCTTTCGATGCTTCCTGCGTCGTTTAATATTTTCCCCGTAGAATCCTTCACTATTGCAATTTGAGGCTTGAACTTTTTCCTCAGTTCTTTCAGCTTGAGTATCGCTGCGCGTGTTCTTCCCTCTTGGACCTCTATCTCCAGCTCTTTACACATGTCATTATGATACTTGTCTTCTTGAGCCCCCGCTCGAAATCTACTGTTCAGTTCTTTTACTTCATCGTTTTTTCTTTTTGCTTTAGCTCTCGATGTTAGAGAGCAAGTTTCAGAGTCTTCCCTGACATCCATCTTGGTCTTTTATTTCTTTCCTGTCTTTTCAGTGACCTCTTGGCTTTCTTCATGTATGATGTCCTTGAACAACTCATCCGATCTTCAGTCCTTAGTGTTCAACGCATCAAATCTATTCTTGAGATGGTCTCTAAATTCGGGTGGGATGTACTCAGGATCGTATTTTGGCTGTCATGGACTTGCTCTGATTTTCTTCAGTTTCAGCTTGAACTTGTATATGAGCAATTGGTGGTCTGCTCCGTTGTTGGCCCCGGCACTGTTCTGAGTGATGATATTGAGCTTTTCCATTGTTTCTTTCCACAGATGTAGTGGATTTGATTCCTGTGTGTTCCATCTGGTGAGGTCCATGTGTATAGATAGTTGCTGTTTATTTTGGTGAAAAAAGGTATTTGCATTGGAGAGGTCGTTGGTCTTGCCAAATTCTATCATTCGATCTCCGGCATTGTTTCTGTCACCAAGGCCATTTTTCCAACTACCCATCCTTCTTCCTTGTTTACAACTTTCACATTCCAATCACCAGTAATTTTCAGTGCATCCTGATTGCATGTTTGATCAATTTCAGACTGCAGAAGCTGTTAAAAATCTTCAGTTTCTTCATCTTTGGCCTCAGTGGTTGTTCTGTAAACTTGAATAATAGTCTTATTAGCTGGTCTTCGTTGTAGGCGTATGGATATTATCCTATCACTGACAGTGTTGTACTTCAGGATAGATCTTGAAATGTTCTTTTTGACAGTGAATGCAATACCATTCCTCTTCAGGTTGTCATACCTGGCATAGTAGACTGCATGATTGTCCAATCCAAATGGTCAATACCAGTCCTTTTCAGCTCACTAATGCCTAGGATATTGATGTTTATGCGTTCCATTTCATTTTTGACGATTTTCAATTTTCCTAGGTTCATACTTCGTACATTCCATGTTTCGATTATTGATGGATGTTTGTAGCTGTTTTTTCATGTTTTGAGTTGTGCCACATGAGGAAATGAAGGTCCCGAAAGCTTGACTCCATCCACATCATTAAGGCTGACTATAGTTTGAGGAGGCAGCTCTTCCCCAGTCATCTTTTGAGCGCCTTCCAATCTGGGGGGCTCATCTCCCAGCGCTATATCAGACAGCGTTCTGCTGCTATTCGTGAGGTTTTCACTGGCTAATGCTTTTCAGAAGTAGACTGTCGGGTCCTTCTTTCTAGAAGGGTTGACTCAATAGCAGCTAACAACAACAGCAGTACTTTCGTTTTCTCTGGTTTTTGAAGTTTTATATGTCTTTTTTTTTTTTCTTTTTCCTGATTTAGTCGGCCCATTCAGTCAAGAAACTCATATCATTCAGTTTCCAGAAATTCCAGTTATTTCTTTAATAATTTCCTACCTCTGTTCTTTCTGAAACTTCTATTGGTTTGGTTATTGAATCTCCTGGGATTGATGTTTGGATTATCTCACCTGTCATTTATTTCTTTGTATTTTGGGGGGAGGGGGATGTTTTTCAGCTTCTTCCAGTCTTTCATTTAAAAAATTTTAGTTGTCATGTTTTTATATTTTAGAACCTATTTTTGTTCTCTGTTTCCATTTCATAGCATCTTATTTTATGTATGTAATAATTTTGCTTATCTCTAGAATAAATGTGTGTGTATTTTTCCAATATTTTGAAATTTCTCCTGCATTGTCCAGTGTGCCTGTTCATTTGAGGATCCTTTTTTGTGCTTGTTTTGATCAAAAAGATCCAGTGATTCTTGACTTTCTATACTTAAGAATAAGGTGATGAAAGTTGATTGTGGATGGAAGCTAGTGACTTCCCTTAGAGTGACTTTGTGGACTTTTCATTGGGAGGTCTACCCCAAATATCAGGCCCTTTACATCTTCTTTGGGGGTAGTCAGTGTCTGCAGAGAAGAAACCTCCAATCGCCTGCCTCTGGTGTGCTGGTTAACACACTGGCTGCTAGAGTTTTTATTACCTCATTGGATGGGGATGGAACGTGCCACTATTCAAGCAGTTGACTTTGATTTCCCCTGTTGCCAGTTCTCCTGCCTCCTTGGTTCAGTTTTTTTTTTTTAAGTTTTTATTGTGCTTTAAGTGAAAGTTTTGATTTGCATTTCTCCGATGGCTAGAGACTGTGAGCATTTCCTTATGTGTCTGTTGGTCGCTCAAATGTTTTTTTTTTGCTGAATTGTCTGTTCTTTTCCTTTGTCCATTTTTTAATTGCTTTATTTGTCTTTTTGTTGTAGAGGTCTTGGATTTTCTTGTACAGTTTAGAGAGTAGACCTTTGTCCAATTTGTAATAGCCAAAATTTTTTTCCCAGTCTGTAGGTTCTCTTTTGGTGAAGTCTTTTTTTTTTTTTTAATTGTGCTTTAAGTGAAAGTTTACAAATCAAGTCAGTCTCTCACACAAAAACCCATATACACCTTGCTAGGTATTCCCAACTGCTCTCCCCCAGTGAGACAGCCCGCACCCTCCCTCTGCTCTCTCTTTTCTTGTCCATCCCGCCAGCCTCTAACCCCCGCTACCCTCTCATCTCCTGTCTAGACAGGAGATGCCAGCATAGTCTCAAGTGTCCACCTGATCCTTGGTTCAGTTTTTTCTCAGGAAAAACTTTAGGTCTCCTGTTGGACCTGGAGTCCAGTTGCTTTGAGTACACCCTTTCAGTGGCTCCTTCTTGTTAGATTTGAGCGTCAGGCCAGCCTTTGGTGGCCCTTGGTTTTTCCAAGGCTGACCCTCTCTAGTTCTGCGGGGTGGGCAGTGACCTGTGTTCTGCTCTGACTGCTTCTTGCCTTGTAAAAGTTTGTTGAAATATGTGATCTGTTGTTGTCTTCTTTCCTTTTCTGCTTGATAAATGGTTTAATGTCTTTGTGATGTCATTTTAGAGGAGTTTTGGGATGGAATGGGAATAAAGGCTTGTTTTTCCACAATGTGTAAATGACAGTCAAGATTGGGTTGTAACTATTGGAGAACTGCTGACATGTGGCAGTTTTCTGTAATAACAGTATTAAGAACACTCCTAGTTGTGGTCATAGTAATAGTAGACAGTTTTAGAGTGCTGCTGCTGTGTGGCAGTCTTTTTCCTGTGTCAGGCACAAAGGTAATCCTTGTGTTAGGTAGGTTCTGTTATTTCTGTTTTACAGATAAGAAAATGCGGATTGGGAACAGGTATGTCACTAGCCCAACTTCTAGGTGGAGATGGCAACCTGATGGGACTCCGGATGGGAAGTCCACCTATCAGGAAGACTCCAAAAGCTTCCCCCTCCCGGTAAAAAACAAAAAACCAAACCCGCTGCTGAGGAGCTGATTCTGTGTGTCAGTAGGACTGCTCCGTAGGGTTTTCAGGGCTGTGACCTTTTGGAAGCAGATTACCAGGACTTTCTTCTGAGGTACCTCTGAATAGCTTCGAATTGCCAGCCTTTTGGTTAGTAGCCAACCTCTTAACCATTAGAGCTACCCAGGGACTCCTTCAAAAGCTCCAGAAGCTTTTAATTTCTGTGGCTGCCCTGCCTCCCCAGGTCCTGTTTCATTGCTTCTGTTTACTCTTCTTAACAGGCTACAATGTTGACATCCATCCCCGTTTTACTAATTTGGACCCTGATTTGGGGCCCTTTGGACAGTGAGTAGAAGGCCAGGTCTTGACGCAGCCCTGCCTGAGTCTGGAGTCCATAATGCCTCTGTGTCAGCCTTGGAGGAGCCGTGATTAACCGAAGTACTCCAGGAGTGCAGTCTGCAAGCCTGCCACCACATGTGCTTATTTGTGGTCTTGGTTATTATCTGCATCCACTCGTGTTCTCTATCTAATTGATAATTTCAATAGCATTGAACTCTGTGGAAGTCCAGAGCTTGTGAAAGTGGTTTGTGGCTGGGCAGTGCCCAAGCTTTGGGAATAAGATGCTGGTGGGTGGGGGATATGGTATAAACTGATCATGGTGGTGGTGGTTATGGAATCTCTAGGGGCCAGGGGAATTTATGAGAATAGATTCTCCCTCTTATTAGAAATTGAGTTTGGATAACTTGCTTCTGCTTTAAAATAAATACCCTCAGGAAGAGTTAAGCCTTATTGTCATTTCATTATTTCAGATCAGGCATGCTAGTTGAGATCATTGCTTCCCAAATTAATCCAGTAAAAAATTTTGAAGCCAAGTCAGGTGCCATATAGTATGGTCAAAAAACCCAGTGCCGTCTAGTCGATTCCCACTCATAGCGACCCTATAGGACAGAGTAGAACTGCCCCATAGAGTTTCCAAGGAGAAAGTGGCAATTCCAAATTGATAGGTTCCCTTCTTGTGGAACTCAGAACTTTGTAGGGGAAATCAACTCATGTCTATGACTATAACACTAAGGTAAGAGTTACGTTACTAATTTTATGTAACTAGAGGTGATTACTTTTGACTTGGGTGGGAAGGAAAGAGAAGCTTGGAGAGTTTAGGGAAAGCATCCCAGAAAAAGAGACATTTGAGCCTTTTTTTTTTTTATTATACTTTAAGTGAAAGTTTACATATCAAGTCAGTCTCTCATACAAAAATATATATACGCCTTGCTATATACCCCTGGAAGCCCTGGTGGCGTAGTGGTTAAGTGCTATGGCTGCTAACCAAAGGGTCAGCAGTTTGAATCCGCCAGACACTCCTTGGAAACTCTGTGGGGCAGTTCTGCTCTATCCTACAGGGTCACTATGAGTCGGAATCGACTCAATGGCACTGGGTTTGGTTTGGTTTTAGTTATATACTCCTAGTTTCTCTCCCTCTAATGAGACAGCACATTCCTTCTCTCCACCCTGTATTCCTGTGTCCATTCACCCAGCTTCTGTCCCCTTCTGCCTTCTCATCTCCCCTCTAGACAGGAGCTGCCCACATGGTCTCATGTGTCTACTTGAGCTAAGAAGCTTACTCCTCATCAGGCTGAAGAGTTTTGGAAATGGTACCAGTCTTGGGCTAACAGAAGGTCTGGGGACCATAACATCCAGGGTCCTTCTAGTCTCAATTAGACCATGAAGTTTGGTCTTTTGATGAGAATTTGAGGTCTGCATCCCAGTACACTCCTGCTTCATTGGGAATTCTCTGTTATGTTCCCTGTCAGGGCAGTCATGTGTTGTAGCCAGGCTCCATCTAGTTCTTCTGGTCTCAGGATGATGTAGTCTCTGATTTATGTGGCTTTTTCTGTCGCTTGGGCTCATAATTACTTTGTGTCTTTGGTGTTCTTCATTGTCCTTTGCACCAGGTGGTTTGAGACCAATTGATGCATCTTAGATGGCCAGTTGCTAGCGTTGAAGACCTCAGATGCCACTCACCAAAGTGGTATGCAGAATGTTTTCTTAATAGATTTTATTATGCCAGTCGACCTAGATGTCCCTTGAAACCATGGTCCCCAGACCCCAGTCCCTGCTACTCTGGCTTTCAGAGTGTTCAGTTTATTCAGGAAACTTCTTTGCCTTTGTTTTAGTCCAGTTGTGCTGACCTCGCCTATATTGTTGTCTTTCCCCTCACCTAAAATAGTTCGTGTCTACTGTCTAATTAGTGAATACCCCTCTCCCTACTCCCCACCCTTGTAACCATCAAAGAATTTTTTTTTCTCAGTTTAAACTATTTCTTGAGTTCTTATGATACTGGTATCATACAATATTTGTCCTTTTGCAACTGACTAATTTCACTCAGCATAATGCCTTCTAGATTCCTCCATGTTATGAGGTGTTTCACGCATTCGTCATTGTTCTTTTTCGATGTGTAGTATTCCATTGTGTGAATATACCGTAATTTATTTATCTATTCATCCATTGATGGGCACCTTGGTTGCTTCCATCTTTTCGCTATTGTAAACAGTGCTGCAGTGAACATGGGTGTGCATATATCTGTTCGTGTAAAGGCTCTTATTTCACTAGGATACATTCCAAGGAGTGGGATTGCTGGCTTGTATGGTAGTTTTATTCTGGCTTTTTAAGGAAGTGCCAAATTGATTTCCAAAGCGGTTGTACCATTTGACATTCCCACCAGCAGTGTCTTAAGTGTCCCAGTCTCTCCACAACCTCTCCAACATTTATTATTTTGTGTTTTTTGGATTAATGCCAGCCTTGTTGGAGGGAGATGGTATCTCATTGTAGTTTTGATTTGCATTTCTGTACTGGCTAAGTCGGAATCGATTCAAGGGCAATAGGGTTTTTTTTAAGGGCTAATGATCGTGAGCCTTTCCTCATGCATCTATTAGTTGCCTCACTGTCTTCTTTGGTGAGGTGTCTGTTCATATCCTTTGCCTGTTTTTTTTAATTGGGTTATTTTAGAGATCAGACGCTGATCAGAAATGTCAAAGCTAAAACTTTTTCCCAGCTGTAGGTGGTCTTTTTTATCTTTTGGTGAAGGCTTTGGATGAGCATAGGTGTTTGATTTTAGGAGCTCCCAGTTACCTGGTTTCTCTTCTGCATTTTCAGTAATGTTTTGTATACTTTTTATGCCATGTGTTAGGACTCCTAGCGTTGTCCTATTTTTTCGTCCATGATCTTTATCGTTTTAGATTTCATATTTAGGTCTTTGATCCATTTTGAGTTCGTTTTTGTGCATGGTGTGAGGTATGGGTCTTGTTTCTTTTTTTTTGCAAATGGATATCCAGTTATGCCAGCACCATTTGTTAAAAAGACTGTCTTTTCCCCAATTAACTGACTTTGGGCCTTTGTGAAATATCAGCTGCTCATATGTGGATGGATTTATGTCTGTATTCTCAATTCTGTTCCATTGGTCTGTGTTTGTATTGTTGTACCAGTACCAGGCTGTTTTGACTACTGTGGCAGTATAATACGTTCTAAAATAAGGTAGTTTGAGGCCTCCTACTTTGTTCTTCTTTTTCAGTAATGCTTTGCTTACCCAGGGTCTCTTCCCCTTCCATATGAAGTTGGTGATTTGTTTCTCCATCTCATTAAAAAAGTGTCGGAATTTGGATCGGAATTGCATCGTTATCTGTAGATTGCTTTTGGTAGAATAGACATTTTTACAATGTTGAGTCATCCTATCCATGAACAAGGTATGTTTTTCCACTTAGGTAGGTCTCTTTTGGTTTCTTGTAGTAGTGTCTTGTAGTTTTCTTTGTATAGGTCTTTTACGTCTCTGGTTAGATTTATTTCTCAGTATTTTATCTTCTTTGGGACTACTGTAAATGTTATTGATTTGGTGATTTCCTCTTCGATGTTCTTTTTGTTGGTTTAGAGCAATCGAACTGATTTTTGTGTGTTTATCTTGTATCCTGAAATTCTGCTGAACTCTTGTATTAGTTTCAGTAGTTTTCTTTAGGATTCTTTAGGGTTTTCTGTGTATAAGATCATGTCATCTGCAAATAGAGATACTTCTACTTCTTCATTGCCAATCTAGATGCCCTTTATTTCCTTATCTAGCCTAATTGCTCTGGCTAGGACCTCCAGAACAATGTTGAATAAGAGTGGTGATAAAGGGCAGCCTTGACTGATTAGGGTTCTCAAGGGGAATGCTTTCAGACTCTCTCCATTTAGGATGATGTTGGCTGTTGGCTTTGTATAAATGCCCTTTATTATGTTGAGGAATTTCCCCTCTATTCGTATTTTGCTGAGAGTTTTTATCATGAATGGGTCTGGACATTGTCAGATGCCTTTTCTGCATCAATTGATAAAATCATGTGGGTGTTGTCTTTTGTTTTATTTTTATAATGGATTACATTGTTTTTCTAATGTTGAACCATCCCTGTATACCTGGTATGAATCTCACTTGGTTATGGTGGATTTTTTTTTGTTACATTGTTGAATTCTTTTGGCTAGAGTTTTGTTCAGGATTTTTGCATCTAAGTTCATGAGGGATATAGGTCTGTAATTTTCTTGTTTTGTGATGTCAGGGATATGCTGGCTTCATAGAATGAGTTTGGGAGTATTCTGTCCTTTCCTGTGCTCTGAAATACCTTTAGTAGTAATGTGTTAACTCTTCTCTGAAAGTTTGATAGAACTCTCCAGTGAAGCCATCTGGGCCAGGGCGTTTTTTGTTGTTGTTGTTGGGAGGTTTTTAATTACCTTTTCAATCTCTTTTTTTGTTATGGGTTTATTTAGTTCTACCTCGGTTTGTGTTAGTTTAGGTAGGTAGTATGTTTCTAGAAGTTCATCCATTTCCTCTAGGTTTTCAAATTTGTCAGAGTACAATTTTTCATAATATTGTGATATGATTCTTTTAATTTCAGTTGGGTGTGTTGTGTTATCACCTATCTCATTTCTTATTCTGGCTGTTTGCTTCCGCTCCTGTTTTTCTTTTGTCAGTTTGGCCAGTGGTTTATCAATTTTGTTAATTTTTTCAAAGAACCAGCTTTTGGTCTTGTTAATTCTTTCAATTGTTTTTCTGTTTTCTATTTCATTTAATTCTACTGTAATTTTTATTATTTGCTTTCTTCTGGTGCCTGAGGATTTCTTTTGTTGTTCTCTTTCTATTTATTGAAGTTGTAGGGATAATTCTTTGATTTTGGCCCTTTCTTCTTTTTGTATGTGTGCATTTATTGCTATAAATTGATCTCTGAGCACTGCTTTAGCTATGTTCAAAGGTTCTGATAGGAAGTGTTTTCATTCTCATTGGATTCCATGAAATTTCTTTGTTCCATCCTTAATTTCTTCTATAACCCAGTCATTTTTTTGAGCAGGGTATTGTTCGGTTTCCAGATATTTGATTTCTTGTTCTTGCTTTTTCTATTATTGATTTCTACTTTTATGGCTTTATGGTTAAGGCTCGCTTTATGACCTATATAGGTGGTTTGTTGTAGAGAATGTTCCATGTGCATTGGAAAAGAAAGTATACTTGGGCTGATGTTGAGTGGAGTGTTCTGTGTATATCTCTGAGGTCACGTTGGTTGATTGTGGAGTTTAGATCTTCAGTGTCTTTTTAAAGCTTCTTTCTGGATGTTCTGTCCTTCACTGAAAGTGGTGTATGGAAGTTTCCTACTTTATGGTGGAGGTGTCTATCTCACTTTTCAGTGCTGTTAGAATTTTTTTTATGTATCTTGAAGCCCTGTCTTTGGGTGTGTTAATATTTAATATGTTTATATTCTCCTGGTATATTGTCACTTTAATCATTATATAGTGTCCTTCCTTGTCCTTTGTGGTAGATTTAACTTTAAAGTTTATTTTGTCAGAAATTAATCTTGCCACTTCTGCTTTTTTTTGATTGTTGTTTGCTTGATATATTTTTTTCCATGCTTTGAGTTTCAGCTTATTTGTGTGTTTAAATCTAAGGTGTGTCTCCTTTAGGCAGCATATAGACGGATCTTGTTTTTTTATCCATTGCACCACTCTCTGTCTCTTTATTGGTGCATTTAGTCCATTTACATTCAGCGTAATTATGGATTGGTAGAAGTTTAGTGCTGTCATTTCGATGTCTTTTTTGTGTGTTGTTGACAGTTTCTTTTTCTCACTTAATTTTTTGCGCTGAGTAGTTGATGTATCGTCTTTTCCACTTATTCGTTGTTGTTGACTTTGTTTTTGCTGAGTCTTTATGTTTCCCTTGTATTTTATTTTGATGCATAGGATTGTTAGTCTCCTTTGTGGTTACCTTAATATTTACCTCTATTTTTCTAAGTTTAAACATAACTTTGATTTCTTTATATTGCCTTAACTTCCTCTCTATATGAAAGATGTATGGCTACGTTTTTTTAGTTCCTCTTTGTTGTTTTAGTGTTGTCATCTTTTACATAATGACATCACTTTCCCTATTTGAGCGTTTTTTAAATCTTGATTTATTTTTGTGATTTCCCTATCTGGGTAAAAAAAAAATTTTTTTTTTTTTTTGGGTTAATATCTGATTGCTCTGTCCTGTGTTCCAGCCTTCGGTTGTTGTCTGATATTATTGATTTTCTAACCAGAGATCACCTTTTAGTAGTTCTTGTAGTTTTGGTTTGGTTTTTACAAATTCCCTAAACTTCAGTTTATCTGGAAATGTCCTAATTTCACCTTCATATTTGAGAGACAGTTTTGCTGGATATATGATTATTGGCTAGGAATTTTTTTCCTTCCAGGCTTTATATAAGTCATCCCATCGCCTTCTTGCCTGCATGGTTTCTGCCGAGTAATCTGAGCTTATTCTTACTGACTCTCCTTTGTAGGTGACTTTTTGTTTATCCCTAGTCATTCTTAAAATCCTGTCTTTATCTTTGGTTTTGGCAAGTTTGATTATAATATGTCTTGGTGACTCTCTTTTGAGATCTACCTTATGTGGGTTTCAGTGAGCATCTTGGATAGACATCTTCTCATCTTTCATGATATCAGGGAAGTTTCCTCCCGAGAAATCTTCAACACTTTTTTGTATTTTCGGTTATCCCTCCCTGTTCTGGTACTCTAATCACTTGTGGGTTATTTCTCTTGATAGAGTCCCATGTGATTCATAAGGTTTCTTCATTTTTTAAAATTCTTTTATCTGATATTTCTTTGAATATATTGTTGCCAAGTGTTTTGTCTTCATTCTCACTATTCTGACTTCTACTTTCTCAATTCTGCTCCTCTTTCTTTTCTGTTGTCTAATTCTGCAATTTTATTGTTAATCTGAATTTCAGATTGCTGTCTTTGTATGGATTCTTGCAGCCTATTACATTTTTCATTATGTTCTTGAATAACCTTTTTAATTTCTTCAACTGCCTTTTGTTACTTGGCTTGTTTGCATTTTGCCTGATCTCCTTCCTGATCTCTTGAAGAGTTCTGTATATCATTGTTGTCGTCGCTAGGTGCCGTCGAGTCAGTTTTGACTCATAGCGACCCTATGCACAACAGAACAAAACACTGCCCGGTCCTGTGCCATTCTTACAATCGTTATTATGCTTGAGCTTGTTGTTGCAGCCACTGTGTCAATCCACCTTGTTGAGGGTCTTCCTCTTTTCCGCTGACCCTGTACTCTGCCAACCACGATGTCCTTCTCTGGGTACTGATCCCTCCTGACAACAAGTGCAAAGTACGTAAGATGCAGTCTCGCCATCCTTGCCTCTAAGGAGTATTCTGGCTGTACTTCTTCTAAGTCAGATTTGTTCATTCTTTTGGCAGTCTATGGTATATTCAATATTCTTCGCCAACACCACAATTCAAAGGCGTCAGTTCTTCTTTGGTCTTCCTTATTCATTGTCCAGCTTTCACATGCATATGATGTGATTGAAAATACCATGGCTTAGGTCAGGCGCATCTTAGTCTTCAAGGTAACATGTTTGCTTTTCAACACTTTAAAGAGGTCCTTTGCAGCAGATTTGCCCAATGCAGTGCGTCCTTTGATTTCTTGTTTGCTGCTTCCATGGCTGTTGATTGTGGATCCAAGTAAAATGAAATCCTTGACAACTTCAATCTTTTCACTGTTTATCATGATGTTGCTTTTTTTGCTCATTCGTCCAGTTGTGAGGATTTTTGTTTTCTTTATGTTGAGGTGCAATCCATACTGAAGGCTGTGGTCTTTGATCTTCATTAGTAGGTGCTTCAAATCTTCTTCACTTTCAGCAAGCCAGGTTGTGTCATCTGCATAACGCAGGCTGTTAATGAGTCTTCCTCCAATCCTGATGCCCCGTTCTTCTTCATATAGTCCAGCTTCTCGTATTGTTTGCTCAGCATACAGATTGAATAGGTATGGTGAAAGAATACAACCCTGACGCACTCCTTTCCTGACTTTAAACCAATCAGTATCCCCTTGGTCTGTCCGAACAACTGTCCCCCCCACGTGTCTGTGAGTTTTTCGTACTGTGGGGGCTTGTGTGTTGCTGTGGTGCCGGAAGCTATGCCACCGGTATTCAGATACCAGCAAGGTCACCCATGGAGGACAAGTTTCAGCTGCGCTTCCAGACTAAGACAGACTAGGAAGCAGGGCCTGGCAGTCTACTTCTGAAAAGCATTAGCCAGTGAAAATCTTATGAATAGCAACAGAGTTCTGTATATTAATCTTTTGTATTCTACATCTGGTAGTTCCAGGAAGACATCTTCATATGGAAGATTCCTTGAATCTTTGTTTTGAGAGCTTGTCAAAGTGATTGTGGTCTGCTTCTTTATGTATTTGATATTGACTGTTGTCTCCATGCCATCTATAAGTTATTGTATCTATTTATTTTATGTTTGCCTACGGTATTCTGGCTTCTTGCTTTGTTTTGTTTTGATATGCCCAAATAGGCTGCTTGAGTGAGCTAGCTTGATTATTTTTGTCTTTGAAGCTCTAATGTTTTGTCACCAGATGGCTAGAGCTATTACCAGACATACGAGCCTAGGAGTCCATTCACTTTTCTAGTATGGATTCAGCTCAGGTGTCCAGGTAGTTGGTCATCAAGTATGTGGTATAGGCTCTGTCCTACAGTCTTAGAGTGGTAGGGGTGATTGGTATCGGCACAGGTATCTGGTTGCAGTAGGGGTCAAGCTCTGATCAAGGCAGGGGGCTGACAGGTGTCCCCCAAGTGTGTGAGGAAAGCACTTCCCTGTTTCCTAGAGTGCACAGGTGGGTGGGTTCTGCAGCTGGACCATGGGCACTGAATGCTTTTGATTTTAAGCACTGGGAGGTACCACTTATCTTTGGACCCCTGTCACAGGTGGCTAAGTGACGTGGGTGGAGCCACCAGTCCTCAGGTCCCTGATGTGGGTAGGTGAGGACCATGTTTTATAGGCAAAGCAGTGTCAAATATCAAAAACCCACCTTTCCACCGCACAGGTGAAACAGTAGGATTCAGATCTCAACCACATACACCATTGCAGTCTGCCAGCAAGGGCCTATTTTCCTGAAAAGGGCCCTTACAGGTCTTTGTAGGGGTGAAAGGTATTCAAAGTCTGTTGGCCATTTGTGCCTTGAGAGGAGCTACTTCTGTCCTGAGCCCCCCAGCTTAGTGGAGCCGGCAGATTATCTTTTCCCTGAATTGTTAATTTATTCCTTCGCCAAGGCTAGGAGAATGGCTCAGGGCACACAGCAGGACCTATCTCAGGCCCTGGGAAATCAACAGCCACTGATGGCAGCTTGGGGACTGGGGGTACAGTAAAATAAACGCAAGTAGTTAGCTTTTGCCAAAAGGGCTGTTCTTCTCTGTTTCTGGAGGTGTGAGTAGACTGTGCAGCTTGCCGTCTTCCTGAGAGGAAACGGCGTCCTGAATGCTATCACCAGCCCTGCTGTGGTTGTTCCAGGGAATTGTGCCTGAGGGTTCCCTCGCAGTCAGGTCTGGAGGCTCATGGCCACTAATCTGATTTCCTAACTTTGCTTTTGATGTTCAAGGCTCCTGGCTTGTCATATATATAATCGTTTTACTTGTTTTTTGGGGTCTTTGTTGTATGAGGGATCACCGGAAGGATTTGATTACTCTGCCATCTTGGCTCTGCCTCCCTTGAGCCTCTTCTTGGAGGATGAGTTTGAAAGACAGAAAAAAAGAGAAGTTTATCAAGGCAGAGAAAATAGGGTGCACAAAGGCATAAAAGTATAGATGCAGATGTGTGTGAAATCAGGGAGTAGGAAAAGTCTAATGTGGCTGAAAAGAAAAAAAAAATGTGGCTGAGATGAGAAAATTTGGCAAATCCAGAGAGTGACAGAATGTAAAGTGGGGGAGGTAGATTGAGGTTGGATTAGGAATTCAAATTTTATTTTATAGATAATGAAGAGCTGTTGAAAATTTTAGGACAGGAGAGTGCACATCAAGACTGGGTTATAGAAAAGATAACTTGCTCCACTGGAAGGGGTGGCTTGGAGACTAAAAAGATGGGTTTGAAAAATGGGATAGAGAGTCAGGCTACAGAGGGATCAACTAGGGTAGTTAGGGGTGAGATGGTTTTGTGAGGAATTTGTATGTAGTTTGGAGAAGACGTAGGCTTGAGGGTTAAAGAAAAGGGAGGAATCACAGAAGAATTCAGGGTCTCATATTTGGGCAGCTGAACCGAAGGAGCCTTTCTTTTTGGGAGAAGATGTTGAAAAAAAGGAAAATGAGATGAGCTGTATTTTCCTCCCCTCCCAGCAGCAGTTCTCTTTCTTCTTAAATCTCAGAGCAAGTGCTTGGTGGTGAGGGTGGAGAGGGTGCCCTCTCTAACTAGCACAACCTGCCACAGTGGCCAGTTCCTGAGGGGGTAAGGTACTGGTGGAGGCAGTGTTAGCACTCAGCATCAAACCCTTACTCTAGGAGTTTCCGGTGGGGTTGGTGGTATTGCCGCAGCTTGAATTTACATCCATGTGTTCCTCATTGGGAGAGCAAGGCTGAGGCATTGCACAATTGTGGGTTTGAGTTTTTACCTTCATGCTGCACATGTGGGAGAACTCTATCCAATTATGGCTAAACCTGTCCCCTGTGAGTCACATCCTGCGTTGACTAATCAGTTCCGAAGGTGCTGCCTAAAATGATGTTTGGGTTTTAGGAGTAGCTTTAGAAACAGTTATAACATGGATATTTATTTGAGCACCCTAGGTTAAGCAGTCCCACACCATTATTTTGGGATTTTGATGCAGTTATCCTAGTGTTCTGAAAAAAAAACTGCCAGCTATACTAAAATGAACAAAAAACTTGGACATGAAACAGAGCTATTGGCTGCTCTGATTTAAATGTATGCTTTTTTGGATGTTACTTTTGTTGATGTAACTCAGGTATGTTATCATCTGATCAGAATGTTATATTTTATTAAAAGTTTTCATTTGTGTAGGATCCTTTAAAATGTTATGTGTCAAAACACATGTGTAGTGGACCACAACTGTCACAGCCTCCACCAGGCTGAGTCCAGCACAACTAGATGATGCCTGGCTACCGTCACCAACTGCTCTGACAGGAATCACGATAGAAGGTCCCAGATAGAACTGGAGAAAAATGTAGAACAAAATTCAGAGTCACAAAAAAAGACCAGACTTACTGATCTGACAGACTGAAGAAACCCGAGAGTATGGCCCCTGGCCACTGTTTTAGCTCAGTACTGAAGTCACTCCTAAAGTTCGCCCTTCAGCCAAAGATTAGACAGGCCCATAAAGCAAAACAAGACTAAATGTGCACACCAGCTCAAGCACAGGGACGAGAAGGCAGGAGGGGACAGGAAAGCTGGTAATGTGTGTATATTGCTGAATTAAATAATAAATGTTTATTGAATGATTGTTTTTACTGTGCTAGCAAATGACAGTGCTGGACTATTTCTGAAGAATAATTTCACAGGTTCTATTCTTGTTCTTACATAAAATTTAAGTTAGAATAGACAGCACACAGATCTCTAGTTATAGGTCACCTGTAGTTTAGGGAAAAGAAGGAGGACTAACACCTCTTGTTATAAGCCATGTAGTTCACATGTGCTGTCTTTTATTTTATCAACCATAGGAAGTAGGAGGCATTGACTATTTTTACAGAAAAAAACAGGCTCTGGGAAATGACAGAATTTGCTGGGGGTCACAGTGTGTGGAGCTCTGTGGCTCCAAAGCCCATGCTTTCTCTTAGCAGTTTACTTAATCTTTATTTAACCAGAATCATCTGAAGAATTTAAACAAAAACACAGGTTCCTACACCTATCTTGAGCAATTTGTGTAGTAGTTCTGAGATGCAGCCCAGCTAAATGAACTTACGAGTGTCATGTTTCATTGTTTATAAGGCGTACGGTTTTTCTGCATTTGAACATCTCTGAAATTGAACCATCTTAAAATCAATGGTGAGCCATCAGTTAATTGACAGCTTTTTTTTTTCTTTCTTAGTGGCGCATAAAACAATGGTTCACTTTAGATTAATGGAAATCTAGTATTGTAAAAAGGCGATACTGTAAAAGGGACCTAGACATAATTTGCCACCTTTCCTTTTTTTTTTTTTTTTTTTGGTGCCTGTCATAGTTTTCGGAGTTGTAAAATTCTCTAGTGGTGTTTATTATTTGCTTGTGATAATGTCCTTTTCAGGAAAGCCATATAATGGCAGTGAAATATTGCCATTAGGCTAAGAACAGTAGCAATTCAGTTTTCAGCGAGGAAGTTTCTGGCAAGAAGAAATGTCAGTGGTTCTCAGCCTTTTTTTTATGAAAGCCTTAGGCCATTTCCTTAGACTGAGGCATGGATACTCATACATCCTAGGTTTTGCATACTGTGTCAGGGCTCTTAGACTTTTGTGGCCTTGCAGGGACCCCTGATGAAATCTTAGGAGTGCATCAGAATTCTAGATAAGATGATTCTGGAAGGGGGTTATTTATCACATTCTGTGTTGTATCTTGGGATTCCCTGAATTATTTGGGAAAAAAATTGCGTACATTAAAGTTCACCTTGTGCTGTGAAGTTATATTGGTTTTAAAAAATGCATGTTGTCATGTATTTACCACAGTATCATACAGAAGAGTTGAAAAATCCCATGAAGGGGGCATTTATATTTCTAAATACCCTTCCCTCAATATCTTAAACAAGTATGCTTTTAAAAACATATTTATTGTATAAAATTTCAAACATTAGACAGAATCATCTAATGGACCACCATATTTACCCACCATCCAACTTCAGCAATTGTCAATTCACGGCCAATCCTTGTTTCATTTAAACACCTGCATACGCTTACCCCTTCCACTCTGATTATTTTGAAGCAAACCCAGACATCATAGTATTTCAGTGTCTAACCCAAGCCATGGTATTTTCAGTCCCCTCATATGCATGCAAAAGCTGGACAATGAATAAGGAAGACTGAAGAATTGATGTCTTTGAATTATGATGTTGGTGAAGAATATTAAATATATCATGGACTGCCAGAGGAATGAACAGGTCTGTCTTGGAAGAAGTACAGCCAGAATGCTCTTCAGAAGTGAGGATGGTGAGATTTCGTTTCACATACTTTGGACTTGTTATCAGGAGTGACCAGTCCCTGGAGAAGGACATCACGTTTGGTAAACTAGAGGGTCAGTGAAAGAGAGGAAGACCCTCAACAAGGTGGAGTGACACAGTGCCTGCAACAGTGGGCTCAAAAGTAGCAACAATTGTAACGATGGCAAAGGACTGGGCAGTGTTTCATCCTGTTATTCCTAGGGTTGCTATGAGTCAGAACTCCATGGTACTTAACAACAGATGTGTCTAAAAGATAGGGGCTCTTAAAAAACTTAAGATAATCATTATCAAACCTAAGAAATGAACAATAATTCATAAATAACAAATGCCTAGGCTGTTCAGATTTTCCAGGTTTTTAAATAAATGTGTATGTAGAGACTTTTACCTGCCATCTGGATCCTCTCTTATCCCTGTCACCTGCCATACCACCTATTTCATTCCTCTGGTGCCAAGCTCTTTCTCACCTTGTTGCTGTTTAGGTGCCCTGGAGTCGGTTCTGACTTAGACAGCAACCCTATGTACAATAGAATGAAACAGTGCCCAGTCCTGCGCCATCCTCACAATCGTTGTAATGCTTGAGCCCATTGTTACAGCCATTGTAATTCTTTCTCACCCTAGGATTTGCTTTTTAGATGATTGCTTCACCTAGCGTGCTTTTCTGAGACTTTCACGTGGCTGGAGCAGTCATGTCTTCTAGATCTCAACTTAAATGTCACTTCCTCAGAGAGCCTTCCCTCCGTGTTTCTGACTCCCAATGCCTCTCTAGTCCATCACCTTGTTTTATTTTCGTTATAGCATCTGATACCTCTGGGTTATTTGTCTTGTCTTTCCATATAGGAAGGTTAGTTCTTTTTAGAGACTTCATTTTTTCCATTTTAATGTCTTCAGTACCTAAAACAGTGCCTGTCATGTAGTAGGTGTTCAATAAAAGTTGAATAAATGAATACTGAATGAAACATACCTCTCTATTCTTTTTTGGATTCACTGTCTTGTGCCTTACTGGGGTCATCGTTCTCATTGCCTACTAGGTTATTATGAAAAAGAGAAATAAGATTGAACTTCTATTTATGAATAGAAGTTTAAATAAATTTCTGATAGCTTATTTTCTTTCAAGTTGCCTAATTTTCCCAAGTCAGTATCTCTGTCCCACTGTGCTCACCTCTCTGCCATGAAAAAGATGCCTCCCATCTTGGCTTCCATAGCTCCATACTTTGTGTAAGCAAATCTGTGTCACCGTACATATCACATTCTGTCTTTCCCTTACTGCACTGAGACCAGTTCAGGGCTTGGCACATAGCATTCTCTCAGTGGATTGTTGGTCCACTGCAGTGGAAAGATGGGAAGTATTCAAGAAAGATTCTGGCAAAAGCCATTTTCCATTAATTTAAAGTTGGAAAATACAACTTCTAATCTTCCTAAATGCGGTCTGCTGTTAATTCCATCCAGTGTATTTTTTATTTCACACATTGTAGTTTTCACTCTCTGGAAATTTGATTTGGGTCATTCTCATTTCCATTTTCAACATACAGAAAACAATTCTAATAATTGTTTTAATGTCCTTGTCTGCTAATTCTAACATCTGTGTTCTGGGTTAGTTACAATAGATTTATCTCCTCGTACGTATGTATATGTGTTGTATTTTCTTATTTCTTTGCATGCTTGGTAATTTTTGACTGGATGCCAGGCATTGGGAATTTTACCTTGTTGGGTGCTGGATATTTTGGCATTCCTATAAATACTCTTGGGTTTTGTTCTGGGATGCAGTTAAATTACTTGGAAATAGTTTGATACTTTCAAGTTTTGCTTTTAAGATTTGTTGGGACAAGAGCAGTGCTTAAGGTAGGGATAATTATTTCCTACTACTTTCATCCATGAATCATGAGGTTTTCCAGTCTGGCTGATGGGAACAGGTGATATTCTGGACCCTATAGGAGTGCTGGGCACTGTTACCTCTTACCCTTTTAGATAGGTGGTTCTTTCTCTGGCCTTGTGGAGTTTCCTTATACGCATACTCTGATCAGTAAAAAAAAATCAGTAGTCAGCTGAATATTCAAGGGAAACCCTCTGCAGATCTCAGAAACTTGTGCAGCTCTCCCCTCTCTAATACTTTCTCCTGTGTACTCTAGCTGCCTTTATATTCCTGGACTCTCCACTTTGTCTCTTCTACTCCCCTCCCTGTGCCACAATCATTAAGCTCACCTGGTTAGTTTTCCACCTCTTGGGGTTCACTGTTGTTATTTGCCTGATGTTTAGTGTCATAATAACAGTTGTTTCATATATTTTTGTCTGTTCTTTGGTTCTTTCAGATGAGAGGGTTCATTTGGTCCCTGTTGTTCCATCTTGTCCAGAAGTGGAAATGACTGAGCAATGTATTTTTGATAGTTTACATCTTCTCTCTCTACGTTATTTGTTAAAGGAGAAACCTTAGTCTAATTTAAAGAAGAAAATACTTTAAGGTTTGTGTGTGTGTGCATGCACATATGTACCCGTGTGGGTATGCAGTGGAGGTGTGGCAGAGGTTTAGGGTTGGATCCTGTGTATTTGAATTTTAATTGCATACCCCTTAGCTGTATGTGGATAGGCAAGTAATTAATGTATCTTGGTGTTGGTTCCTCATATGTAAGATGAAACATTTTTTAATGCACAACAGAATTGCTGTTACCGTCTGTTAAAAAACAAAACAAAACACATTGCCATCGAGTCGATTTCGACTCATAGCAACCCTATGGGACAGAGTAGAACTGCTCCATAGCGTTTCCAAGGAGTGGCTGGTGGATTTGAACTGCCAACCTTTTGGTTAGCAGCCAAGCTCTTAACCATTATGCCACCAGGGATGCTGTAATTTACATGAACATGGATGGTACATAATCCTCAAAACAAGTTACTTTAGTCAAGGTGATGATTTGCATATAAGCGAATGTGAGTTTTTGATAAAAACTGTAATCACAGGATATTAGGGAGATCATTTAGATACTATCTGGTTGATTCATTGCCTTCAGTAGCAATAATTACTCATACACTCGCTCATTGAGCAATTACTTACTGCGTGTACAGGCAGTCCCCAGGTTACAAATGTTTGACTTACGTACAACCTGTAGTTATGAACCATCCCCCCTGTAAAGCCTATTATATTAAAAATTCAAGGTACATACAATGGTTCGTAATAACAAACAGGCGCTACTTTGCTAAAGATGTTTTAGTGTATCTGGAAGTGTTTCTTTAATGTTTTTTATGCACAGAAAAGTACACTATATGCTGTAGAGTAAGCCCTGGTGATGTAGTGGTTGGGAACGCCACCACTGACCAAAGGTTCAGCAGTTCAGATCCACCAGCCGCTCCTTGGAAACCCTATGGGGCAGTCCTATGAGTTGAAGTCAACCTGACAGCACCTAACAACAACAAGACAAACATTTGACTAACTGATGTTAAATATGAACTATACTTAGCTGTTCTGACTTATATACAAATTTGACTTAAAGACAGATTTAGGGACAGAACTCATCTGTAGAATGGGGACTGCCTGAATACCAGGCCTTATTTTAGGGCTTAGGATATATTTTGGTGAATAAAATAAAGTGGTGCGAACAGTCACGCTCTTGATTGCTAGCTAAAAGGTTGGTGATTTGAACCCACCCGGTGGCGTAAGAGAATGACCTGGCAATCTGCTTCCGTAAAGATTGCAACCAAGAAAACCCTGTGGGGCAGTTCTGCCTGTCACATGGGGCCACCATGAGTTGGATTCGACTCCATGGCACCTAACAAAAACAACAGCCGTCAGGGAACGAACTTCTAACAGAGAGCTAAGTGAATTGCCTGCGCAAAGAATTCAGATAGTTTTGAAACTGGACTTAAAGTAGGTGCTTTGCAATGATCCTGTTGCTGGCAAGGAGAGATGATGTTTGTGAGTTCTCGTGCTTTGAGTCCCAGGACATAACAGCTAATTCTAAGTTAGTACTGGCCTCTAAGGCTGACTGAGGAAGAAAGTGTACTTCTGCTAGGAGCAGTCATTGTTGCAGTTTTGAGAACTTGACTTATGCAAACCAGACTTACAAGAAGCTAACGTGTTTATCAGACGCTCGAGCATACTGGAAGAATTAGGTTGAGCGACTGGCTTCTGCTTAGGAAACCTACCAGGAAGGCCAGCAAAATATATTATACTTATTAGTAAATGAATACTGTGTTGATATAAAGAAGTCGAATAATATTAAGGGATGACGATGTCAAACTGTGAGTAAATTATGCCATCTCTACCATAGGGCTGTACCTACAAAATACTTGACCTGGTCAGGTAATTTGCTTCTTTAGACAGGACAGGAACCAATGACAAGTTATTTTCCAGAGTGTCTTTTTACCAAATGCTGGAACATTCTGGCACTGCGGCAGAGCACGCTTCGTATTTTATGTTGTAGCACTAGAGATGATGGATTTTGTTTCTGTTAGTTTTTATCCTTGGATAGGATTTGGGAAGCACCTTTAACACCTTTGCAGTTGTGGTTACAAATCACGTCTTTGGGGGAATTCTTCTTTGAATTTATTTTATGTGATATATATTCATTGGACATGAATTCTTGTTCGTGGATTCTATATTTTAGTGTCTAGTTCACTTTGTAATTCCTTATCCATGTACTATAGTATAGATCAGATGGGGAATGTGACAGTGAAGCAGATATCCATTTGAAATCAGAATTGACCGTACCTCCCCTTTATTCCACACAGATTTTCCCGAAGATGATATCCCAGGTGCTAGCAAGGCAGACCTGAGCATGGCTTTGTGATGGATAGCTTTGGGTTTCCGTGTTCAGGGATCAAAGAATTACAACAAAAATTAGGTGGTCAAACAGAAATCTTTGGAGGATGAAGGAGGGAAGACTTAGTAAGTGGACCTCTGCAACCTGTAGCCTAGCCCACGAAGACAGTGGTAATTAATAGCCACTCCACTGGATTGTTTTTCACTGGCTGCTTTGATATTGGACATATACCATGTTTTCTTCCTAAAGCAGGAAATTAGGAAAGGTGCTCAGTGACTGCTGTTGTTGCCTGGCTTTTTCTTGGGAGGTTCAGGACATTCCCTTCCACCTCTTCTTGACGTTGACCCCTAAGCACCTCAGGGACCAAAAAGGTGGACCCACCTGCCTTTGCTTAGAGAAGGCTAGTCTTATGCAGTAGATGAGGAGATAGCCGAGGAGGTGGAGAGTGAGGATATATTTATATTGTTTTCTGTTGTTGATCGTGTGTATCTTCTTTTCCCTTAAAAGCTCTCTCTGAGCCTTATACTTTGTGTGTATGTGTGTAAACATGATCAACCCAGTTGTAACAAGACACTTAAGGTTGCAGGAGAAATATAAGAGGAAAATGCTGAATGTGGCAGAGAATTACATGAAAAATCTTATTTAATCAACAAGGTTATTGTTTGAACAGGTATGAGAATTAAAGATTTATATGCTTTTTCTTTTTTAATTATGAAGAAAGAATGCCTCTTTTAGCCATCTAACATTTGTTTCCTTGCCTTATGAAGTAGTTAAATATTAGGTTGGCAGGTAATTTTTTTGGTATAATCTCACTGTAGCTACATTAGGTTCTGATGAATAAACCATTATTTCATTGTGACTATATCAGTTTGTTAGCTTCCATAAACTAAGAAAATTTGAAATAAGAGCTCCATTTTTACAAAAAATTCTATTTCAAGATTTTCAGCAATTATTAGAAAACCAAACCTGTTGCTGTCATGTCAATTCCAACTCATAGTGACTCTACAGGACAGAGTAGAACCTCCCTATAGGATTTCTAAGGAGTGGCTGGTGGATTTAACCGCCAACCTTTTGGTTAGCAGCCTGGGCTCTTAAAGTATATTTAAAGGAAACAAATAGGAAAAGAAACAATTATTTAGATTCTAAAGATTTTGAAAATTGTCATCTTTATTTCTTTTAGCATCAATTAAAATACAGCGTATCCAGTGATTTAATAATTATTAAGTGATTTTGGCTTTTTTATTTAATTAATGATTCATATACCAGACCGTCCTCAGAACCTTAGATTATTTTGAATTTTATACTTGTCTTTTTTTTTTAGTTTCTCATTCAGAAATTTATATGCAGATTGTTTTGTGATATTGATTGTGATCCCTACAATGTGTCAGCACTCTCCCCCTTTCCCTTTATACCCTGCGTTACCTGTGACATTTTGTCCAGGTTTCCTATTCCTTACTGTTGTCTTTGCTTTTGGGCAGGTGTTCCCCATTTGGTCTCTTATACTGGAACTAAGAAGCACTTTCCTCACATGTGTTATTATTTTATCAAAAATGCATTGCTGTTAAGTTGATTCCGACACATAGCAACCCTGTAGGACAGAGTAGAACTGTTCCATAGGGCTTCCAAGGAGTGGCTGGTGGATTCTAACTGCAGACCTTTTGATTGGCAGCCAGGCTCTTAACCACTGCACCACTAGGGCTCCGTTTATTTTATAATCCTGTCTAATCTTTGGCTGGACGGTGGACTTCGGGAGTGGCCTTAGTTCTGAGTTAGGATGGCCAAGCGCCATAGTCTTGGGGGTTCCCCCAGTCTGTCAGCCAGTAAGTCTGGTCTTTTTTTGTGTGTGTGAATTTGAATTTTGTTCTACATTTTTCTCCTGCTCTGTCTGGAACCTGCTATTATGATCCTTGTCAGAGCAGTTGGTGGCGGTAGCTGGGCACCATCTAGTTGTTCTGGGCTCAGGCTGCTGGAGGCTGTGGTTCATGTGGTCCGTTAGTCCTTTAGACTGCTATTTTATTGTGCTTGGTTTTCTTCATTCTCCTTTGCTCCAAATGTGATAGGACCATAAATGTATTTTAAGTGGCTGCTTGCAAGCGTTTAAGACCCCAGACATTGATGTAGAACATTCTCTCTGTGAACTATGTTATGCCAATTGACCTAGATGACCCCTGACACCATGGTCCCCAGCCCTCAGCCCCTCAGGGTGTTTGGATGTGTCTACGAAGCCTCTATAACTTTGCTTTGGTCAAATTGTGATGACTTCCTCTATAGTGTGTGTTGTCTTTCCTTTCATCGAAGTTAACACTTGTCTATTATTTAGTTAGTGATTAATATTGCTTCCCTGATTTCCCTGTTGTAGTTCTATTTATTGGTGTCTAGGAATCTAGTTGATTTGTCTGTGTTGATGTTGTATCCTGCTAGTCTGCTGAATCTTTCTATTAGTTCTAGTAGTTCTCTTGTGGAATCTTTGAGGTTCTCTATCTATAGGATCATGCCATCTGTGAACAGGGATAGTTTGACTTCTTCCTTTCCGATTTGGATGCCCTTTATTTCTTTTTCTTGCCTTATTGCTCTAGCTAGGACTTCCAGCACAGTGTTAAATAGGAGTCATGATAAAGAGAGTCCTTGTCTTGTTCCTGTTCTCAGGGGTAGTGTTTTCAGCTTCTCTCCATTGAGAATGATGTTGGCTGTTGGTTTAGTATAGAACCTGTTGCTGTTAAGTCAATTCAATTTCCCATCTATTCCCAAAAAAAAATTTTTTTTTTTCAGAGTTTTAGTCGGGAATGGGTGTTGGACTTTATAAATGCCTTTTCTGCATTGATTGAGATGATCATGTGATTCTTTTGTTCTATTTATGTGATGGATTACATTGATTGGTTTTCTAATGTTGGATATCCTTACATACCTGGTAGGAATCCCACTTGGTCATGGTGTATTAGTTTTTATATATGATGCTGAATTCTATTGGCTAGAATTTTGTTGAGGAGTTTTGCATCTATAGTCATAAGAGATACTGATCTGCAGTTTTCTTTTTTCGTGATGTCTTTTCCTGTCTTTGGTATCAGGGTTATGCTGGCTTCATAGAATGAATTTGGGAGTATTTCTTTTCTATGCTCTGAAAAGTTTGAGTAGCACTGGTGTGAGCCTGTCTCTGAATGTTTGGTAAAATTCACCATTTAAGCCATCCAGGCCAGGGTTTTTTTGTTGTTGTTGGGAGGTTTTTTTTTCAAGTTACGCCTTCAATCTCTTCCCTTGTTATGGATCTGTTCAGATTTTCTGTCTCAGCTTGTGTTAGTTGAGGTAGGTAGTGTGTTTCTAGAAATTCGTCCATTTCTTCTAGTTCTCAAATTTGTTGGAGTACTTTTTTATAGTATTTGGTCATGATCCTATTTATTTTCATTTGGGATTTTTGTAATGTCCCCTGTCTCATTTCTTATTTGGATTATTTGCTTCCTCTCCTGTTCTTATTTTGTCAATTTAGCCAATGGTTTGTCGATTTTATTGGTCTTTTCGAAGAACTAACTTTTGGTCTTGTTCATTCTTTCTGTTGTTTTTCTATTCTCTATTTCATTTATTTCCACTCTGATCTTTATTATTTACTTTCTTCTGGTGGTTGTGGTGGGCTGTTTTGCTGTTCTCTTTCTTTTTGTTTGAGTTGTAGGGTTAATGTTTTGATTTGGGCCCATCCTTTTTTTTTTTTTTTGAAATTTTACTATTTTTTATTGTACTGTAGATGAAGGTTTACAGAGCAAACTAGCTTCTCAGTAAACAATATACATCTGTTCTTTTTGGATGTGTGTAGTTATTGCTATACACTGACCTTTGAGCAGGGCCTTTGCTGTGTCCCAGAGGTTTTGGTATGATGTGTTTGCATTCTCATTTAATTCTCTCTTTGATTTCTTCTGTTAACCAGTTGTTTTTAAGCAGTGTATCATTTAATTTCCATGTATCTGATTTTTTTTTCTTGCTCATCCTGTTAATTGACTTCTGTTTTTATGGCATTGTGATCAGAGGAGAATGCTTTGTATTATTTTTGATATTTTGGGTTTTATTGAGGGTTGTTTTGTGGCCTAAAATGTGGTCTATTCTGGAAACATTCAGTGTACTTTGGAAAAGACTGTGTAGTTTGCTGGTGTTGGGTGGAGTGTTCTGTATATGTCTGTGAGGCCCAGTTTGTTGATTTTGGCCTTAAGAGCTGTAACTTCGTTAAGTTCTTTCTAGATATTCTGGTCCTTTACCAAGAGTGGCATGTTGAAGTTTCCTCCTGTTATTGTGAAACTGTGCGTTTGTCTTTTCAGTGCTATTAGAGCTTGTTTTATGTATTTTGGAGGCTTGTCATTGGGTGCATAGATATTTATTAAGTTTATGTCTTCTTGATGGATTGTCCCTTTAATCATTATATAATGTTTTTCATTGTCTTTTATGGTTGATTTTGTCTTAAAATTCTATTTTGTCTGGGATTAGTGTTATCATTCCTGCCCTTTTTTGGTTACTGTCCTTGATATATTTTTTTCCATCCTTTGATTTTAGTATATTTATATCTCTGTGTCTAAGTTATATCTCTCGTAGACAGCATGTTTGTGGGTCATGTTTTCTTATTTATTTCACCACTGTCTCTCTCTTTACAGGTGCGTTTAAGCCATTTACATTCAGAGTGATTATTGATAGGTATGTGTTTATTGCTGACATCTTGTTGTGGTGTTTTTTTTGGTGCTGATGGTTTCTTTGTTCCTGTTATTTTCCTGTGCTGAGTTCCTTTTGTTTACATTTTCTTTGCTTGTTATAGATTTTGTGTATGCTGAGACTTTATGCTTTTGTTTTTTTTTTTAATTCTGATGAATAGGTTTGTTAATTTTCTTTGTGGTTACCTTGAAATTTACCCTTATCTTCCTAAATTTGAACCAGTCTTTCATTACTGGGTAACCTTGACTTCCTCCCCATTTGAAAGTTCTGTATGTATACCGTTTAGGCCCGTTTTTATTGTTTTGATGTTGTCATTTACAGGTTGACATTTCTGGTCTCCCACTTTAAGTCTTTTAGCTTTGTTTTATTATTGAGAGCTCTTTATCTAGGTTGGTATCTGTCTAATGCTGTCCTGTGTCCTAGACTGGCTGGTTGTTGTCTGATGTCGTTTCTCTAACCAAAAAGGACTCCTTTTAATATTTTGGCTGGTTGTTGTCTGATGTCGTTTCTCTAACCAAAGGACTCCTTTTAATATTTTTGATAAGTTTGGTTTTTATGAATTCCCTTAACTCCTGTTTATCTAGAAATGTATTTGAGAGAGAGGATGTATTATTCTCGATTGGCAGTTTTTTTTCTTTCAAGGTTTTATATACGTTATCTCATTACTTTCTTACCTGATTAGTTTCTGCTGAGAAATTAGAATTTAGTATTATTGTTTCCCCTTTGTAAGTGACTTTTTATTTTACTTGAGCTACTCTCAGGATTCTTTCTTTGTGTTTTTGGCAAATGTGGTTATGATATATCTTGGTGACTTTCTTTTGGGGTCTGTCTTATATTGGGTTTGTTGAGCTTCTTGGATAGTAGTTGTTCATCTTCCATCATATTCGGGAAGTTTTCTGCCCACAAATCTTCAACAATCTTCTCTGTGTTTTCCATTTTTCCCCCATTTCTGAAACTCCTATCACATGTATTTTCGCTCTTGATTGTGTCCTACGTATTTCTTAGGTTTTCTTCATTGTTTTCTCTGATTTTTCCTCAAATCAGCATCCATGGATTTGTCTTCAATCTTATTAATTCTGTCTTACTTTGTTTCAAATTTGCTCCTAAGACCTATTGAGCTGTCCATTTCTGAAATTTTGTTGTTTATTTTGGATTTCTAGTTGCTGTTTTTGCATGATTTCTAATTGTTTTATTTATTTCGACTTTTTGTCCCTGTATTCTTTTCCTGAATTCTCCTATTGCTTTGTCTGTGTTTTCCTTGATTTTGGCTATGTTTTTGTTGTTGCTTTCCATGATTTTCTCTATTTGTTCCTTGGTTTTGTCTGTGTTATCCTTGATCTCTTTCCTAATATCTTGGAGAGCCCTAAATGTTAGTCATTTGAATTCCCTATCAGGTAGTTCCACTGCCTTTTTTTCTACCAAAAGGTCATCTGATTCTTTATTTTTGGCCTTACTCTGGTGCCATCTTGTCTTGCTTTTTTATATATTTGATATTGTCTGCAGTCTCCAAGAAATTAAGATATTATTTTCTTTCTTTATTGAGTGTTCATTTATTTCATCCTACTTCTTTGTTTTGATGTGTCGAGCAGGTGGGCCAGGCATGCTTTGCCGCTTGCTTGTTTGTGAGCATGATAGCTCTCACTACCTTGTCCAGGTCGGCAGGGCAGCAGTAGACAGGGCAGGCCTGCTTTGTGGTACATTGGTTTGGTGTGATAGCTGAGGGCAGACTGGATGGGTTCTGTCAGCTTTCTGATGTTGGTCCCGTGGTGTGGGAGCATTCACAGCCCCTCGCCAGATATGTGAGGGTTTCAGAGGAGGAATGGTATGGACTCATTTTCCACTATTCAGCAGGTGGTCAAGAGGTGGGCTAGAAGGGGCAGTGCAGGCCTGGTGTGGTGGTGAGCCTGAGCTGGGGACACTGTAGCAGTGGTGGCTTGGTTAGGGCGGGTGGGAGGGGGGAGGTGGTGTATGAGACTCTGTGGGAGGGAGAACAGAAAGAAAGGCAAAAAAAAAATGGCATGGCAGGAGTTTGTGGGTTGGGGAGAGGTGGACCTGGGGTGGCTGTAGGCCGGTGACTCTCTAGCCACAGTGGTGTACTATGGCCTGGTGAGAAGGGGTAGAGGTGGTATATGGGTCTAGGTGGGAGGGAGAGAGAAAAGGAGGAAAGGGGAAACATAATAAAAAATTATGTGGTGGGAGCCAGCGGATGGGGGTGGGTGAGACCTGGGGTAGTGGTGGACTGGTAACTTTCTACCCATGGTGGCATGGCAAGTCCTGATGGGAAGGGGTAGAGGTGGCATACCGAGCTAGGTGGGATGGAGAAAGAAAAGGAAAAGAAAAAAAAAAATCATGTGTCAGGAGCTGATGGGTGGAGGTGGGGTGGACCTGGCTGGTGGTGGGCTGGTAGTTGTGTAGCTGGGTGGTACAGCATGGCCCGTTGAGAAAAGGTCTGGGTGGCATATGGGATAGAAGGGCTGGGGTGGAAAGGCACATTTCTCTTGTTACTGGGTGCTGTGTCTCCTGTTTGGAGCACTGTGAAATTGCCTTCCCGTACTCCCTGTCCATATTGTTGGTGGCTGTGCCCCGAGACTGCCATGCTGTGTCATGGTTGGCAGGGGACCTCCACTCCATATTCTCCTCATTCTCTGTTTTCCTTCAGTTTCTTCTGTGATTTGGTGTTTGATTGGCTCTTTATCCCTTCATATTCCAGGAGTGACATTTGTATCTGTTTTACTTAGTCAGGTCTTTGCTGCAAAGGGACAGCATGATGTCTCTTTCCAGGGTGCTGTGATGGTTGTGTGTCAACATGGCGGGGCCATGATACTCAGTGTTTCGGCAGTCGTATAATGTTATGCTTACTTCCCTGTTGAGATTTGATATGTGATCACCCCCATGATGGGATCTGCTGTGAATAGCCTATCAGTTGAAGGGGAGTTTCCTTGTTCGTGTGATATGTATCAAGTGTGGGCAGACGTTCAGGCAGGACTTTTGCTCATTCTGGATCCTGCAGCTGGCTCCTGTTCCTCTGACCTCTGGTTCCTGGGATGTGAGCTAGCAGTTTACCTGTGGTCTTGCCTGCCAATCTTGGGATTCATTGATCTTCACAGCCTGTGAGTAATAGCCCTGCCCTCCAGCCTGCCAGTCTTGGGTTTGCGTCTGTGGCTGTGTGAATCAGGAGAAGCCTCTTTCCTCACCTACAGACTTGGGACATTACAGCCTCTACAACCACGTGAGCCGTTGCCTTGATATAAACCTCTCTCTCTCTCGATATATATATATTTATACACTTTACTGGTTTTGCTTCTCTAGAGAGCCAGCCTAAGACAGGCACCATGTTGTATAGTTCAGTTTTGACAGGCATTTGGAAACCATGAAATTACATCATAGAGTAGTAGAGTTTTGGCTGACATTTGGAAACCATGGATGATATCATAGAATAGCCCTTTCATGAGTAATGGAATATATGGTCGCCCACATATAGTTTCTGCCTCTCAGTTTTCTCGGGAGGTAGCTTTCCCATTTTTAATGTGTGCTGCTGCTAGATGAGGACCTGTTTAATTGTTTGGAACTGAAGAAACGGCATGTGCTGCAAATTACTGTTTTTGCAGAGTGGTGGTACATCTTGGAGGTGTGATTGTGCAAAAACTTTTGTCTCTTTTGGCTTTTTACAGTGAGATAAGCTTTGTAAGTATATTTCCACATCCTGTGTGTTATTTGGAAGTTGTGTTTCTCATTCCACCATCTGGAGTCAAGAGGGATGTACGTGTCCCACTTAATTGCACATAATCCTACTCCCATAGTGCAGAGGGGCATATGTGTTCCTACATATTATTATTCAAAATTCATATTACCTTCCAGCAATTCAGACACATTCAATGATTCAGCATGCATTCCATTAATGAAAAAAAAAAATTACAAATGGAAAGTAATTCATACTTGAAAAGGATAATAAATTTTGCTGCTGAGGAGAGACACTAATGTCATATGGTCTTTTGTTGAGAAAATTGATGACTTGGAGAATTTGGCGAAGGAATTGGCTAGTTAGTAGCAAAGCCAAGAGAAGTCAGAACTGTGAACTCTGTATTCCGTCTTCATGACACTGTTTTTTGTTGTTGTCGCCTTAAAGAATTCCTGACTTTTTCTTTAAAATAGCATCTCCCTTAAAAACCTATCTTTGATGTAGTTGATTTTTGTCAACAACCATCCATTCATGCATCTAAAATTCGAGTAGCTTCAAATACGCTAAAACGCCAGATCTGCACATGAGATGTGCAAGGTAGTGGGGAAGACAAATGTGAAAATTCCCTGAAATGTATTTTGTTAAGTGCTACGAAAGTATCTGTTTTTAAAGGGATATGAATTACTGATTTGACACTAATCAACCAGTGTTGTGACATTGGAAAACCAATAGTTAACTTTTAAAATCACTTGGAAAAAAATACTTGAACTATTAAATTTGAACTTGAGCTAGACAGGCCAGGTCATGTAGAATACAGATCTTGAATTCAGTTTGAACTTAAGATTGTT
The DNA here is from genome assembly GCF_024166365.1 of Elephas maximus indicus. Classification (NCBI taxonomy): domain Eukaryota; kingdom Metazoa; phylum Chordata; class Mammalia; order Proboscidea; family Elephantidae; genus Elephas; species Elephas maximus. The sequence goes on from NC_064844.1 coordinate 45,372,072, forward strand.
AGGGAAAAATGAATTTTTCTTGATGAATGTTGATAGTTTTGCACTAATAACTTTGGTTTTTAAGCTTGGCATTTGAGTTGTTTAAAAATAAAATTATGAACATGTCATTTTTTCTAAGAGAGTAATATTCTTACTTTGCTAGAATTGGCAGTGAGAAGTTTAGACATGGGTAATGTAATGGAACAACTGAAGTGTTTTTCATCCTAAGTTAGAATAGAAAAAAACATATATTTTAATGATAAAATGTTACTTCTTCAGTGTTTGGCTGTCCATCGTTGTTCGCGTCTGCCCTCCGGCAGAGCCTGTCTCCACTCTCCACTCACTCTACTTGGCCTGCTTCATCTTCTTTTCTGCTGGCCCCTGTGGAGACCCAGTTTTGTTTTGAGGGCTCCTTTGACAGTTTTCATAGTGCTTCTGTATCTCTTACGCTTCACTGAAACCCAGTTTTCTCTTGTCAGTGGTTTGTTGTTAGGTGCCATTGAGTCGATTCTGACTCAAAGGGACCCCTATGGATAAGAGAACAAAAAGCTGACTGGCCATGTGCCATCCTCACAGTCATTGTTAACCTTGAGCCCATTGTTGCAGCTCTGTGTCACTCCATCTCATTGAGGGTCTTCCCCTTTTTCGCTGACACTCTACATTACCAAGCATGATGTCCTTCTCCAGGAACTGGTCCCTCCTGATAACATATCCAAAGTACATGACATGAAGTCTCACCATCTTTGCTTCTAAGGAGCATTGTGGCTGTGCTTCTTCCAACACAGATTTAGTCATTCTTTTGGCAGTCCATAGTTTATTCAGTATTCTTCGCCAACACCATGATTGAAAGGCATCAATTCTTCTTCGGTCCTCCTTGTTCATTGCCTAGCTTTCCACATGCATATGAGACTGTTGAAAATATGGTGGCTTGGGTCAGGTGCACCTTAGTACTTGAAGTGACATCTTTGTTTTTTAGCACTTTAAAGAGGTCTTTTGAGCAGATTTGCCCAATGAATATGTCCTTTGATTTCTTTTTTCTTTTTATTGTACTTTAGATGAAGGTTTACAGAACAAGCTAGTTTCTCATCGAACAGTTAGTACACACATTGTTCTATGATTTGGTTAACAACCCCACGATATGTCAGTACTCTCCCTTCTCAACCCTGGGTTCTTATTACTAGCTTTCCTGTTCCCTCCTGCCTTTGAGCCCCTGCCCCAGGGCTGGTGCCCCCCTTTAGTCTCATTTTGTTCCATGGGTCTGTTCAATCTTTGGCTGAACGGTGAACCTCAGGAGTGACCTCATTACTGATCTGAAAGGGTGTCTGGGGGCCATACTCTCAGGGTTTCTCCAGTCTCTGTCAGGTCAGGAAGCCTGGTCTTTCCTTTTGAGTTAGAATTTTGTTCTGCATTTTTCCCAGCTCTGTCCAGGACCCTATATTGTGATCGCTGTCAGAGCAGTCAGTGGTGTTAGCTGGGCACCATCTAGTTTTACTGGACTCAGTCTGGTGGAGGCTGTGGAACATGTGGTTCATGAGTCCTTTGGACCAATTTTTCCCTTGTACCTTTAGTTTTCTTCATTCTTCCTTGCTCCTGAAGGAGTGAGACCAGTGGAGTACCCTAGACGGCTGCTCACAGGCTGTTAAGACCCCAGGTGCTACTCACCAAAGTAGAATGTAGAACATATTCTTTACGAACTATGCTATGCCAAATGAGCTAGATGTTCCCGGAGAACATGGTCCCCACAGCCCTCAGCCCAGAAATTCAGCCCTTCAGGGAGTTTGGATGTATCTATGGAGCTACCATGACCTTGCCTTGTACAGGTTGCGCTGGCTTTCCCAGTATTGTGTGCTGTTTTCACCAAAGTTTCCACTTACCTATTGTCTATTAAGTGTTTTTCCATCCCCATCCCTTCCCTCCCTCATAACCATCAAAGATTGTTTCTTTTTGTATGTAAACCTTTTCATGTGTTTTTACACTAGTGGTCTCATACAATATTTGTCCTTTTGAGATTGACTTATTTCACTCAGGATAATGCCCTCTAGATTCCTCCATGTTATGAGATGCTTCACTGATTCATTGTTGTTTTTTATTGTTGTGTAACACTCCATGGGGTACCACAGTTTATCCGTCCATCTGCTGATGGGCATCTGGGTTGTTTCCATCTTTTTGCTGTTGTGAACAATGCTGCAGTGAACATGGGTGTGTGTATGTCTATTCATGTGACGACTCTTATTTCTCTAGTATATATTCCTAGGAGTGGGATTGCTGGATCATATGGTACTTCTATTTCTAGCTTTCTAAGGAAGTGCAATATCCTTTTCCAAAATGGTTGTATCATTTTACATTTGCACCAGCAGTGCATAAGAGTTCCAGTCTCCCCACAGCCTTCTAGCATTTGTTATTTCCTGTTTTATTGATTCGTGCCAGTAGTGCCAGGGTGAGATGGTATCTCATTGTGGTTTTGATTTGCATTTCTCTAATAGCTAGAGATCGTGAGCATTCCCTCATGTGTTTGTTGGCCACTTGAATGTCTTCTTTGGTGAAGTGCCTGTTCATTTATTTTGCCCATTTTTTAATTGAATTCTTTGTCTTTTTGTTGTAGAGGTGTTGGATTTTCTTGTAGATTTTAGAGATTAGATTTTTGTCTGATTTGTAATAGCCGAAATTTTTTTCCCAGTCTGTAGGTTCTCTTTTTACTCTTTTGGTGAAGTCTTTTGATGAGCGTGTTTAATTTTTAGAAGATCCCAGTTATCGAGCTTATCCTCTGGAGCTTGTGTGTCGTTGGTTATAGTTTGTATCCTGTTAATGCTGTGTATTAGGGCCTCTAGCATTGATCCTGTTTTTTCTTCTATGAACTTCATAGTTTTTGGCTTTATATTTAGGTCTTCGATCTATTTCAAGTTAGTTTTTGCATATGGTGTGAGGTATGGGTCCTGTTTCATTTTTTTTTTTTTTTTTGCAGATGGACATCCAGTTTTGCCAGCACCATTTGTTCAAAAGACTGTCTTTTCCCCATTTGATGGACTTTGGGCCCTTGTCAAAGATCAGGTGACCATAGGTGGCTGGATTTACATCTGGGCTCTCAATTCTGTTCCATTGGTCAGTGTATCTGTCGTTGTACTAGTACCAGGCTGTTTTGACTACTGTAGCTGTATAGTGGGTTCTGAGGTCAGGCAGTGTGAGTCCTCATACTTCATTCTTCTTTTTCAGTAGTGCTTTACTTTTTTTTTTTTTACTTATCCAGGGCTTCTTCCCTTTCCATATAAAGTTAATGATAAGTTTTTCCATTTCTTTAAAGAATGTTGTTGGTATTTGGATCGTTATTTTGTTGTATTTATAAATCGCTTTGGGCAGAATTGTCATTTTCATGATGTTGAGTCTACCTATCCATGAGCATGGTATGTTTTCCGTTTATGTAGATCTCTTGGGTTCTTGTAGTAGTGTTTTGTGGTTTTGTTTGTATGGGTCTTTTACATACCTGGTTAGATATATTCCCAGGATTGTATTTTTTACAGGCTACTATAAATGGTATAGTTTTCCAGATTCCTTTTTCATTGTTCTTTATTTTGGTGTATAGGAATCAAACTGATTTTTGTATGTTTACCTTGTCTTCTGCTACTCTGCTGAATCTTTCTATTAGTTCCAGTAGTTCTCTTGTGGAGTCTTTTGGGTTTTCTATGTATAGTATCATATCATCCACAAAGAGGGACAGTTTAACTTCATTACCAATTTGGATGTGCCTTATGTCTGTTTCTTGCCTTATTGCTCTAGCTAGGACTTCAAAGACAGTGTTAAATAGGAGTGGTGATAGAGGGTATCCTTGTCTTGTTCCTGTTCTCAAGGGGAATGTTTTCATCCTCTCTTCATTAAGAATGATGTTGGCCATTGGTTTGCGTAGAGACCCGTTATTATGTTGAGAGATTTCCTGTCTATACATATTTTATTGAGAGTTTTTATTAGGAATGGGTGTTGGACTCTGTCGATTCTTTTTTCTGTGTTGATTGAGATGATGATGATTGTTTTCTTTCCTTTATTCATGTGGTGGATTACATTGATTGATTTTCAAATGTTCAGTTGTCCTTGCATACCTGGTGTGAATCCTACTTGGTTGTGGTGTATTATTTTTTCGGTATGATGCCGAATTCTGTTGGCTAGGATTTTGTTGAGAATTTTTGCATCTGTACTCATGAGAGGTATTTGTCTGTATTTTCTTTTTTTGTGGCGTATTTGCCTGGTTTTGGTATCAGGGTTATGCTGGCTTCATAAATGAATTAGGAGGTATCGCTTCATTCCCTATGTTCTGAAATAGTTTGAGTAGTACTGGTGTAAGCTCTTCTCTGAATGTTTGGTAGAATTCTGCAGTGAAGCCATCTGGGCCAGGGCTTGTTTTTGTTGTTTTTGGGTCTCTTCAGATTTTTCAACATCATGTCGTGTTAGTTTGGGTAGGTAGTTTGTCTCTAGAAATTTGTCCATTTCCTCTATGTTTTCAAATTTGTTATATTTTTTCATAATACTCTGTTATGATCCTTTTTATTTCAGGTGGGTCTGTTGCAATGTCCCCCATTTCATTTCTTATTTGGGTTATTTGCATCCTCTCCTATTTTTTCTCTGTCATTTTGGCAAGTGGTGTGTCGATTTTGTTGATCCTTTCAAAGAACTGACTTTTGGTTTTGGTGATTCTTCTCTATTGTTTTTCTATTCTCTGTTTCGTTTATTTGTGCTCTGATCTTTATTATTTCCTTTCTTCTGATGGCTGTGGGCTTCTTTTGTGGTTCTCTGATTGTTCAAGTTGTGTAGCCAATGTTTTGATTTTGTCCCTTTCTTCATTTTTGATGTGCACATCTATTGCTATAAATTGACTTCTGAGGACTGCCTTTGCTGTGTCCCAAAGATTTTGTTATGATGTGTTTTCATTCTCATTTGATTCCAGGGATTTTTTGATTCCATCTTTGATTTCTTTATTTCCCGGTAGTTTTTAAGCAGGGTGTTACTCAGTTTCCATGTAATTGATTTTTTTTCCTTATTTTTCCTGTTGTTAATTTCTACTTTGATGGCGTTGTGGTCAGAGAAGATACTTTGTATTACCTCACTGTTTTGGATTTTGTTGAGGGTTGTTCTGCGGCCTAAGATGTTGTGTATTCTGGAGAATGTTCCATATGCGTTGGAAAAGAATGTGTACTTTGCAGCTGTTAGGTGGAGTGTTGTATACATGTCTGTGAGGCTAAGTTGGCTGATGGTGCTCTTTAGCTCTTCTGTATGTTTGTTGAGTTTCTTTCTAGATGTTCCGTTCTTTACTGAGAGTGGTGTGTTGACGTGTCCTATTATTATTGTGGATCTGTCAATTTCTCTTTTTAGTGGTGTTAGAGTTTTTTTTTTTTTTAATGTATTTTGGAGCCCTGCCATTGGGCGTGTAGATGCTTATTATGGTTAAGCCTTCACGATGGATTGTCCCTTTAATCATTATATAGTGCTAGGCTGTAATCTTTACGGGAACAGATCGCCTGGTCTTTTCTCCCACGAATCAGCTGGTGGGTTCAAATCACCGACCTTTTGTTAGCAGCCAAGTGCTTAACCATTGTACCACCAGGACTCCTTTGGAAAAATATATACACTTATGTAATTACCACTCCTTTGGAGTTATAGCATGTTTTCATCATCCCTGGAAGTTCCCTTGTGCTTCTTTGTAGTCAGTTCACCAGTATCCTCTGGCCTCTCCTTTCAGGCAACCAGTGATTTGATTTTTATCACCATAGATTATTTTTGTGTGTTCTAGAACATCATATAATTGGGATTATATAGTATGTACTCTTTTGGTATGGTCTACGGCCATATGACCCTGAACGTGCCCAATCTCGTCTGACCTCGGGAGCTAAGCAGGGTTGGGCTTGGTTAGTACTTGGATGGGAGACCGCCTGGGGATACTGGGTGCTGTAGGCTTTGGAAACCCTGGTGGCATAGTGGCTAAGTGCTACTACCACCTCTAACCAAAAGGTTGGCAGTTCGAATCCACCGGGTGCTCCTTGGAAACTCTACGGGGCAGTTCTATTCTGACCTATAGGGTCTCCATGAGTCGGGATCGACTCAACGGCAATGGGTTTGGTTTTTTTTGGTACTGTTTTGTGTCTGGCTTATTTCAGTCAATATTTGTCTGAGATTAGTCGTTGTTACAAAGTCTCACCAGTTAATTTTCATTGCTCAGTAGTATTCCATTGTATGAATGTATCACAGTTAGTTATCCATTCTTCTGTTGATGGACCTTTGTGTTGTTTCCAGTTTTGGCTATTATGAATAAGGCTGTTGTGACATTCATGTACAAGTCCTTTTTTGTGACGTGTGTTTTCATTTCTTTTGGATAATTACCTAGAAGTGGAATTGCTAGGTCATAGAGTAGGTGTGCATTTAGCTTATAAGAAATTGCCAATTTTCCAAAGAGTTGAACTTGTTTATACTCCCAGCAATGTGTGAGAGTTGCAGTTGTTCCTTATCCTTGCCAACATTTAATATTAGTCATTCTCTCGGATGGCATGGTATTACATTGTGGTTTTAATTTGTATCTCCCTGATGACTATGTTTATCACCTTTCCACATGCTTATCGGCTATTTATATATCTTGTAAAATGTATTCTCACATCTTTTGCCTATCTTATTTAACTGGGTTTTCTTTTTACTTTTGGATTGTAAGAGTTCTTTTTATATTCTAGAAACAGGTCCTTTATTAGATGTATGTTGTGAATATTTGCTTCCAATTTATGACTTGAATTTCATTTTCCTAACAATTTCTTTTGAGGATCAGAGGTTTTTTTTTTTTTTTTAATAAGACCAATTGTTTTCTTTTTGGGCTTTTTTTTTTTTTTTTTGGTAAGCAAAGATGTGTTTACTTATCCCAGGTCACAAGGATATTCACCTACATTTTCTTCTAGAAGCCTTGTAGTTACAGCTTTTACATTTCAGTCTATAATTTATCTCAAATCATTTTTTGTTTGCTGTATAAGATAGAGGCCAAGGTTTTTTCTTTTCTATACATTTACCAGTTGTCTTAGCACCACTTATTGAAAATACTTTTCTTGTTGAACTGCCTAGTGCCTTTGTTAAAATTCCATTGGCTTTATATTTTTGGTCATATTTTTTCAAATCTATTCTGTTCCATTGATATGTCCATTCTTATATCAGTACGTTTTTTCCATACGTTGTAAAATCAGGTAATATGAGTTTTCCAACATTATTTTCATGATTGTTTAGGCATTTTAATTACATTTTAAAATCAATTTGTTTATTTCTTTAAGAAATTGGTGGAGATTTTGTTAGAAATACATTGAATCTATAGATCAATTTGGGAAGACTTGACATCTTAGCAGTATTAAGGCTTATCTAAGCATGGTATATCTATCTCCTCACTCCTTTAAGTCTTCTCTAATTTTTTTCTCAGCTATGTTTTGTAGTTTTCAGTGTAGCGGCCTCACATATCCTTAGTTTTAACATTATAGTATTTGTTTTAAAATCGTACTTATTGCATTTATTGCTAATATATAAACATACAATTAATTTTTGTATATTGACCTTGTAATCTAAGATTTTGCTGAATTTACTTACCGGTTTTAGTAGTATTTCCATAGATTTCTTAGTGTTTCTACACACACAATCATGTCATCTGTGAATAATGATAGTTTTACTTCATCCTTTCCAATCTTTATGCTTTTTATGTCTTGTTCTTGTCTGAATGCATTGGCCAGGACCTGCCAAGGTTGGATAGAAATGGTGAGAGTGGGCATACTTGCCTTGTTTCTGATCTTAGGAAAATTCACCCTTGGTATGATGCTAGTAGGGTTTTTGTAGATACCCTTTAGCAGACTGAGGAATTTTTCTGTCTATTCCTAGTTTGCCGACAGTTTTCTAAATCATTAAGGGGCTTTGAATTTTACCCCGTGCTTTTTCTGCATCCACTGAAATGATCATATGGCTTTTATTCTTTATTCTGTTATTGTGGTGAATTATATTGATTTTTAAAGGCTAATCTTTCATATAGGAAACCCTGGTGGCATAGTGTTTAAGTGCTACAGCTGTTAACCAAAGGGTCAGCAGTTCGAATCCGCTAGGGGCTCCTTGGAAACTCTGTGGGGCAGTTCGACTCTGTCCTATGGGGTCACTATGAGTCGGAATCGACTCGATGGCACTGGGTTTTTTTTTTTTTTTTAATCTTTCATATACAGTTGGTCATGATATATTATCCTTTTTATATATTGCTGGATTCAATTTGCTAATCTTTTGTGGACAATGCCTGTGTCTATGTTCATGAGGGTTATTGGTCTGTAATCTTTTCTTATAATGTTTTCATCAGGCTTTGGTATCCATATGCTGCTGATGTCATAAGTTGGGAAGTGTTCTCTTTGACATTTTCTGAGTTTATATAAAATTAGTATCACATTCTCCTAAATGTTTGAAAGAGTTCACTAATGAAGCCTTCTGGAGCTGGAGTTTTTTTGGGGGGAAGGTTTTTTATTAGTCAGAATTTCTGTTTTTTTCTTGTGTTAATTTGGTAAATTGTGTTTTTCAAGGATTTTTTTCAATTTTGTCTAAGTTGTTGAATTTATCATCATAAAGTTGTTCTTAATAGTCTTTTTGTCTTTTTAATATCTGTAGGATCTGTGATAATGTTCTCTTTTTCATTCCTGACACTGACAATTTGTATTTTTTCCTTTTTCTTGATCAGATTTAACTATTATATTAATCTTTTCGAAAGTCATCTTCTGGCTTTATCATTATAGTTAATTTCTTTATTATGGTATTTTGATCACAGAAGGTGGCTTGTATGATTTCTGGTTAGAATCTTATTTTTTAATGTGTGCTGTTATTCATGTTCATTCCACTTGTCCCCATACTCTTTCGTGTACCATAATTATGTTACTCAAATCATCTATGTATATACTAAATTTTTATCTGTTTGATTGCTTTTCACCCTGAGAGGATATTAGTTTCAACGGTGATTATGGATTGGTCTGTTTCTTCTTGATTTTTTCTGTCTATACTTTGAAGCTCGTTTGTTTATTGCACAGTTATGTTTTCTTGTGGTTTTTGTTTATATGCAATCCTTCTTAGTCCTGTGTCACACTTTTACCTTGAGTTCTGCTTTGTCTGATGTCAGTATATCATCTGCTTTTAATTTTTCCGCTTACTTTGCATATATTTTAAAATTTTGTTCTAGGTGTGTCTCTTGTAAACAGCATCTGAGCTAAGACTCAGATTTTTTTTTTAAACAAGCGAACTTAAACTATTTACAGTTATTGTGATTGCTGATACGTTTCCTTTGTGCCCATCTTCTTGTTGCATTTCCCCCCTACCTTTCCCCTACCGCCTTGCCCCATTTCTCTTTCTTTCTTCCCCTTTTTTCTTCTTCTTCTTTCTCGCTTTTGTCCTCTTATCCCATTTCACAGTTTCCTGCTTGTAGGGGGAGCCATTTACAGGAGGCTACTAACTTTCTCCTATTGCATTTGGTATCCTCTACAGGATAAATGAAGGGGCTCTGGTGGCACAGTGGTTAAAGTGCTTGGCTGATAGTCAGAGGTTGGTGGTTTGAACTCAACAGCCACTCTGCAGAAGAAAGATGTGGCAGTCTGCGTTTGTGAAGACTTACAGCCTTGGAAACCCTATGGGGCAATTCTACTCTGTCCTTTAGGGTTGTAGGAGTTGGAATTGACTCAGTGACAATAGGTTTTTGGCTGTAGGATAAATGGAGTTCCTGGGTGGTGCAGACAGTGTTGTACTTGGCTGCTAACCCAAAAGCTGGAGGTTTGAATTTGAATCTACCCAGAGATTCCTTGTAAGAAAGACCTGATGATTTACCTCCAAAAAATCAGTCATTGAAAACCCTGTGGAGCACAATTCTAATCTGACACACATGGAATCATCATGAGTTGGAATTGACTCCATGTCAACTGGTTATGATAAAAAAAAAAAAAAAAAAACCTGTTGGTGTTGGGGCAATTCTGACTCATAGTGACCCTATAGGACAGAGTAGAACTGCCCCATAGAGCTTCCAAGGAGCATCTGGCAGATTTGAACTGCCAACCTTGTGATTAGCAGCTGTAATTCTTAACACTACACCACCAGGTTTTCCCATCTAGTTACAGGATAAATAAAATAGTGCTACCTAGCCAGTGCAGCAGCTTTCCCCTATGTAAGCCTTAGATCTCATTCTGAATTAATGATTATATCAGATCCAGCCCAGAAATGAGAAAACTTATTTTATTGGAAAAATTTCTTAGTAAAGTTGTTTCTGTGCCTTGTTTCCTTAGGAAGTATGAGATCCCATCTTGACCTCTTTGTATATCATGTTTCAGACCTGTAATGCAGGATCAGTAAATGTTCTGAAATCAATAAATGGTTGTGAGATTTTACAGTTGGTCTCCCTTGTACCTTTTTTCCCCCCTTTCAACATTTAGAATACATAGATTCGGCACTACTATTACACAACGTTAAATAACAGTAAATCAGTTAGAAAGTTGTTTCCTGTTTTCTTTCAATTCTTTCTGGTTATCATGAGAGAAAATCTGTTTGATCTTTTCTTTATCTCTCTCAAATACTAGCTAATACTCCTTCCTTTTTGAAAACATGAACTGGGGCGGGGGCTCAAGCTCATTGTCTTGGAGGGCAGCAATATTTAGATAGAATTTAGTAATGTTTTTGTTTTCCTTTTAATTGATTTTATGATTACCTTCTAGTTTGTCACAATAGCTACAGATTTTCCACTTAAGCTAGTGATTAAGTTTATCCTTAAAATTTTTGCTTTACCAAAAGACAGAAAGGGCCACATAAACTAGAGACTACATCAGCCTGAGACCAGAAGACCTAGATGGTACCCGGCTACAACAGATGACTGCCCTGACAGGGAACACAGCGGAGAACCCCAGAGGGAGCAGGAGAGCAGTGGGATGCAGACCCCAAATTCTCTTAAAAAGATCAGACTTAATGGTCTGACTGAGACTAGAAGTACCCCGGAGGCCATGTTCCCCAGACCTTCTTTTAGCCCAAGACAGGAACCATTCCCAAAGCCAACTGTTCAGACAGGGATTGGACTGGACTATGGGATAGAAAATGATACTGGTGAAGAGTGAAATTCTTGGATCAAGTAGGCACATGAGACTATGGGGGCAGCTCCTGTCTGGAGAGAATATAAGAGGGCAGAGGGGGTCAGAAGTTGGCCGAATGGATGTGAAAGTAGAGAGTGGAGGGAAGGAGTGTGCTGTCTCATTAGCGGGAGAGCAGCTAGGAGTATATAGCAAGGTGTGTATAAGCTTTTGTATGAGAGACTGACTTGGTTTGTAAACTTTCACTTAAAACACAATAAAAATTAAAAAAAAATCTTTTTTGTTTTGAAAAGATATATTGATTTTAAAGAAAAACATTAAATACAGGTAGAATAGAAGAGTATGACAAAATTGGAGAATGTGGTATGTGTTGGAGGTTGGATGTGGCCCTGGTGGAGAAAATGGTATGGAAATGAGTGAAATTTAAGATTCACTTTTTCAGCATTTCTCAGGCTTTTCGATATTTTGTTTCATCTGCAGCACCAGCTTTGGTTTAACAAGTGTCTGAAAGGTCGGCAATTCGAACCCACCAGCAGCTCTGTGGGAGAAAGATGTGGCAGCCTGCTTCAGTAAAGATTATAGCCTAGGAAACCCTATGGAGCAGTTCTCTGCCCTGGAGGGTCATTCTGAGTTGGAATCGACTCAACGGGTCTGGGTTTTATTGAGTATCTCCTTTGTGCAGGGAACTAGGTCCAAGGGACGTGATGAGAAGTACAGTGTTCCTCACCTTGTGGTCTAGGCAGGGAAGAGGGCAAGTGCACGCATGGCAGCTGCTGCAGACTGTAGCGTGGTAGATGTTGTCTCAGTGCCAAGGACATCGTGCTGACGGAGGAAGCAGAGGTCCTATTTGGCTGTGGGCCTGAGGCCTGGGCTCAAACTTAGGTTTCAGCCAAGGTGCCCTTCTCCCTTCTATGTTGAGCCTCTCTCCCTAAATCCACATCAATTTTGGGGGGGGGGGGAGAAAGGGCCTTTTTTTTTTTTGGTAAAAGTTACCATGAGAAGTGCTATCCAGGAGGAAGGGTATCAAATGGGCACTCAGAAGACAGAGTGGCCGTCAGATTTTAGCAGGGTAATAACTTAATTGTTTTGAGTCCCAGTTTCTTCATCTTTGTTGATGCTGAGACCTACTGTTGATCCGGCTTCCTAAGCCAGCACATGGGAGAGCTGTTCGTGATGTCGGTTTTGTGTATCACTGTCATCTTCACTGTAGTATCAGTTTCAGAATACTGATGGATAATGAGTTTACTAAAATACTGAGAGTATTTTAGTTGTTTATTTCTTTTCCTTCTCACCTTTTCTCCTATTTTTTTTTTCTAGGTCTTGATGCCGAACTTTATTATGTGAGAAACGACCTCATTAGTCATTATGCTCTCTCCTTTAACCTGTTAGTACCCAGTGAGACAAATTTTCTGCACTTCACTTGGCATGCAAAGTCCAAGGTAAGAGAGTGGTTAAGCACAGACACCAGGACAGGGTCACACGGGCCCCAGAGACGAAGGCAAGCAAGGGCTGATGTGAGGAGTGGGCTGCCACCTGTACAAAAGGGTCAGGGAGTGGGGGACTGTAATAGCACAGTCTTTTCAGGTTTATATTTTAAATCTTTAGCCTATTCCTTTCAAGTTCCTCAAACCCTTTAAAATGAGGGTGGCCATGATTTAGGCACTTATATCCTTCCAGGCTTTTCAAACAGAGATGCAGATTGAGTTTGAGAAGGGAACAGCCCCACAGAGATAATGACTGTGCTGTTATGGTGAAGAAGTGATATGAGGTGGGAGAGGGGTTAGTGAGAGAGTTGTTTTAAACACATTTGATACAATGTATATAGTTCTCCCATTTACGGAGAAATACTGAAAAGTGGGTACAGCAGACACAGGCAACCTGAGCATACTGTGGCGAAGCTTCTTTAACTGTAAGGGGCTAAAAACCAAACGCTTAAGAACCCTATGTTTCTGAATTCTTCACATTTCGTCTGACTGCCTAAATTCCTTGAATGTGATGGATTTTGTCCTAAGTCAGAGTGGGAGGCCAAGCTAGGACCCCCCTGTCCCCGGCAACCAACTTCTGTTTAACTTTATACATACTTTATACATAGGCTTCTGAGTAGGATTTTATTGGGAATTAAAAATAGTCTTGCTGCTAAAAACAAGTAAAAAAAAATTTTTTTTTTTTTTTTGCTTTAAATGTTCTAAAGCGGTGTCTGGCTAGGTGTTCGTTGCAAGTTGTTTAGATCTGACAACTTTAATACAAATTTCCATGTCTTTATTTTTTTCTGCTTAGAAAATGACAGGTTGGGAAAATCTAGACATTACAGAAACAATATGTTGGGAAAATTCAGACATTACAGAAATTCTTTTTAATGGCTTTATAATATAATATTGTATGGATATATGAAGTAGTGTTACTTATCCAGTCCCCCATTGATGGACATGTAGATTTTTAATAGCATTTTATTATTTCAGACAGTGCTTCCTTTCACTGTTACACACAGGTGCCTTCACTTCATTTCGCAGACAAAAGCTATGGTAAGAGGGTGATGAAAACTGATGGTAGTTCATCTTTTGTTGCGGTTTCTACCTTGTTATTGTTGAATATAAAAGCAAAAAGTATATAGACATATATGTATTTGTCTATATGTATGTATAGATACATGCGTATGTATATATATATACACAGATGTTAAGAATACCTTTGTTTAGAAATTTTTGTGCATTTGTAGGATTATTTCTGAATAGTGAAATATCACTAAGGAGTCTATATGGCTGGATCAAAGAGTGTGCATGTTTAAAATTTTGATAGTTATTGCCAAATTGTTCTCGCTTCCTTCTTCCAAAATAGTACCAACCAATCAACACATGCCTTACAAAGTGAATAAGAGTGCTTATTTTTTCTCTTTGCCCCTTAACCCTAAATATTTTGGGTGTATTTCTTTGTATTTGTCAGATAAGTAAAAATTATTATATAAATATGTTGTTGTGTACCGTTGAGGCGATTCTGACTCATAGAAACCCCATGTGACGAGTAGAACTGCCCACAGGGTTTTCTTGGCTGTAATCTTTACGGAAGCAGATTGTCAGATCTTTATCCCACAGAGACCCTGGGTGGATTCAAACTGCCAGCCTTTTGGTAAGCAGCTGAGGATTTAACCATTGTGCCACCAGGGCTCCCTTTTTGAAGCTTACAGGCCAGTTATTTTGTAGACTGTCCCTCACTTTGAGTTGTTGAAGGTTTCCTAATGATTAGACTCAAGAATGTCTCCTCGGCAGTAATACCACAGAAGTGCTGTCCTTCTAAGTGTACCTGGTGACAGTTTATCCCCTTACTGGTGATGTTAACTAGCTCACTAAGTTCACCACTGTAAAGTTTTCATTTTGTAACAATAAGCAATTTGTGGGAAGATAATTTGAGACTATATTAAAAAAATTGTGTTCCTCGTCACGCTTCCAACTGCACCCATTTCTCACTTATCTGCTATCTCATTAGCCGACATTTTGCATTTACGACAATAGTAAAAAACCTACTGTTCGATTATTTTGCACGTTAACAAGGCGCTGGGCAAGGCAGCAAAGGCTGCAGAGCATCCCCTCCTTGAGGAGGGTCTCTGGGTGGCCTCCAGGAAGCTGGGCTGCACTGCCTCATGCCCTCTGCTCCCTCCTGTTGGCAGGGATGTAGCATCCACCCGCTGCTCAGGGCCAGCCTGCTCCGTGCCACAGCCTCCAAGGGGTGCGCAGGCAGCACTGAGCCAGTGGGCTCCTGTTCTGGGTCCCAGCTCCTATGTGGCTTGGGGCCCTGCAGCTAAAAATTGCTGTGGGGTGGAAAGGGAGGAAAGAAAGAGGCATCGGAGAGGGTGTTTGGAAGAAATGTAGGATGTTTGGAAGAAATACATGAGAGCTTAATGACATTCAAAAGTGAACTGAACCTGGGCCTAAAGCCTCTGCCTTGTTGGGGCTGGGTGTGTGGCCAGGCTCCCAGCGCCCTCTACAGGAGGCCCAGAGCCTCAGTGACTCACCAGGCCCTGAGGGCAGAACAGGCTCTGGGATGAACTCAGGGTCTACAAGAGTGGAGTCCTGGAGGTGGGTCTGCAAGGGAAGCTCTCTGACCCAGCACAGGAGGAAGGTGAAGTGGTTAAACCGTGGGCCTTCCAGTCACGCAGTCTGGCTTTGTCCAGCTTTGTCTTCTTCAAGCTTCCTCTGAAGAAGAATAATCCATAACTGGACTCGTCACAGTTATGTGCACATCAGTAGATCTTAGTGGATATGTTTTCCGTGATCATATTTTCTTAAAAAAAAAAAAAAATCAGACAAATGGATAGTCTGAAAACAAAAAAAAAAGAAGTCCTCCATTTTTGTGTAACACCAATTTTCACATAATGACCTGGTCTTTGGAGCCTATGTCAATAAGTGAGGAGAGGGTGTACTAGTGTTAGCATCTGAATTTGGAATTAGGTTTCCCTTTTCAGCAAGTGCTGTCGTGGAGGGTAGCAGGTTCCCTTTCAATGTAAGAGGTTAGACCTGTGCTGGATAACCAGTCTCTCTGGAGATTTTAGAATAGTTGATTAATTCAAGTTCATTTATTTCAAAAGTTAATCTTTTGAGTAGGAGTATATACACATGGTATAAAATTTAAAAACCATAAAGGGTGTAGGTTCCTTATACCATTCTAGTATCATCTCCCAGCAATCCAGCCACCTAGTTACCCTTCCCTGAGGCAACCACTATTACCTAATTCTTGTCTCTCCTTCTAGAAATAGCCTGTATATATAAGCATGTATATATAGTTTATGCAGTATGTATATATTCCTACACATGTGTGTGTATAAACCAAACCAGACTCGTTGCTGTTGAGTCCATTCTGACTCATAGCAACCCTATAGGACAGAATAGAACTGCCACAGAGGGTTTCCAAGGAGCAGCTGGTGAGTTTGAGCTGCCGACCTTTTGGTTAACAGCCAAGCTCTTAACCATTGCGTCACCAGGGCTGCGTGTGTGTGTGTGTGTGTGTGTCTGCATATCGGAAGGAGCCCGGGTGGTGCGACAGTTAAGGCCCCTTTTCCCCTCACACGGCTGTGTTATATATCATCGTGTGTGTTTGCGCTTTGGTTTATTGACGAGTTTCTAAGAGAGGAAACTAAGAGCCAGTTTGGGAAGAGACTCGCTTAAGGTAATAGTAGGGCCAGAGGTGGCAGGAAGCAGAGGTGACCCAAACTGGGAAGGCCACATAAGGGGCAGGGTAGATGTGGGCAAAGGGTTCTTCATCTGGTCGTGTTGTCTCAGGGATGCAGTCAACCTTTAGAAGAGACCCGTGACTCCCAGCTCTAACTCTTAGTCAGAAAGTCTCGGCTCTTGTTTTTTAAGATTTTGCCAGAAGATAAAATATTTGCTTCCAAAGACCCTCAGGCTCCCTGGTATTTTAGTTCAACATTGTAGATATTTTAGCATTAGTTTTTACACATCAAAACTCCTGTTAATAGTGTTGTTCTCCAGTGTTTACATGATTCTGTTTTGTCTTCTCAAATAGATTGTCGTCTCCTCAAAGGCTGAGGCTGTGTCTTATTCTTGACATGTATGTCACACATGCCTTAGTGAGTGGTCATTAAATACCATCGTGTTAATTGCATTTTGAGATGGAATGAGAACTCTGGTACCGGTTCTCTTTCACAAGGCCGCACACTCAAAAAGGCAGAAACGACTGGGTGGTTTTTACAGATAATTAGTTTCTTCTGTATTCTGGAACATTCTTCCATATCCAGAAAAAACATGCAGTTGCATCTATTAAGTATCAATAGATAGATAGCTGACAGGCAAAAATATAAGAAAATGTAGCAGGATTCCCACCCCCCCCCCCCCCCCCCCCGTCCCAACCCCGTAGCTGTTCTCTGGTTTCAGGAATTCATCATTGTCAGAAGGGGCTACGGGGAATTTGTCTAGGGTTCCTACAGCAGCCTCTGGGGCCGCAGCCTGCTTGTGTCTCCTGCAGAGTGAGGTTTCTCTGAGAAAGTTAGTGCTTCTGGTAATTTCAGAGAAGTTTAAAAGCTATTTGGCTGCAGGCAAGTATTCATTTTAAATCCGTACTGTCCATGTTCCAGAAGGAAATGGCTTAACTCATCAGCTGGCTATTTGCAGTTGCAGTTTGTTTCCAAGTAAGGGCAGATTACCAAAAATGTTTATTTTTTAGCTTATTCAAATATTTATATTTTCTCTAGTTCCTTTTCTGAAGTATTTTGGCTCATTCTATTTTTGGTAAACAACTGCTGTTCAGATTTCCTTGGTTTCTAGTAGATGGTAAGTGTTAGTTTTTGAACAGATTTGTTTCTTGAAGGAGTGATTGGCAAGTGAGATTCTTTATAGATCAATACATGCCAAAGTAGAGAAACTTGGGCTTTAATAATTTGTTATTTTTTCTCTGATCCCAGAAACGGCAGTTCTAAAATTTTTATCTTAAAGACTGCAGAGGGAGAAGGGACTGCCTTGTGAATGCCTCACACATTTATATAGTCCCTCAAAAAGGGTAGGCTTCCATACTTTTGTACTTCTTATTCCTCCTGACTGCTGTTATGGCCACAGGGTTTGCCTTCTCAAGCCTCTTAATCAGCCACTTCATCACTTCTCCCCACGCACCCAGCTCTACCTGGCTCCACTCACAAGCTCATTTTCCTCATTTCACCCGTCTCATCTCCCTCTTGCCACGCAAATACTTGGCTGCCAGTCTTGTCTCTCCTCCCCACAGCACTGCAGTTAGGGCCCTTCAGCCCATTGTATACAGCCTCCCCACCCCCTTCCTTATGTCTCTCTGCCTTCCTAGGGCTTCTGCTCCCTGGTCAGCTCTGCCGCTGCGGGCAGTGTAGGGCTAGGCAGTTTTGGCTCTTCGGTTTGTTGTAGGAGAAATGTGAATATCCCTGGCTCTCCAGGCAGGCACTCTTATTTACCATTGTTCTCAGAGCCAGTTTATGAGTCACCATCAGAAAGTCAGCTTATTAATTTTATGGTTATATCTTGGTTTTGAGCATGCATTCACTCGTAGATTCATACATTCATTCAGAGGTCTTTGCCATGCTAGGTGCTGAGCACGTAAAAGGAAGAGATGTTGCCCATGGTATTTGCCATGGATTTGCTCAGTTTGGTGGGGCGGGGGGAGGCACTGTTAACAGATGAGGTGCGATACCATGGTCTTAGTGCGCTCGCTGAGATGGGAGTGAAAAGGCAAGAACACTGAGGTGGGGACAGCCAGATCTGCCTGGACCACCTGGGATAGCTTCCTTGAAATGGGGATGGTTGATTTGGATCTTGAAGGATGAATAGAAGTTTGCCAGGGGGAAAAAGGAAGGAAGAATCAAGGGATTGTGTAAAGGAATAGTCACAGCAAGTCCTGAGCATAGAAACATGAGTTTAGGATATCAGGACTAGAGGAAGAAATGGGGGAAATAAAGAGAGATGACCTGAAATGATAGGTTGAGGTCAGGTATAATAATATATAATAATAATGATCTATAAAAGTAATTAGTTCTCTTGACAAACGGCAGCCACTTAGAAATTTTTAAGCTGCTTTGGCTTCTAGGAAGAGCCCGGGCGGCGCAGTGGTTGAGAGCTTGACTAGTAACCGAAAGGTCTGTGGTTTGAGTCCACCAGTCGCTTCTTGGAAATCCCACGAAGCAGTTCTACTCTGTTCCTTCTGTTCGTTGTGAGTCGGAATCAACTGGGCAGGGTTTCATTTTCGTTTTGCTTCTAGGAAGATAACTGTGGCTACAAGGAGGGAGCAGAGATGGGCTGAATGGGGTGAGACTGGAGGTAGGGAGAGTATAGGGATGCTATTAATGGCAGCCAGTGGGAGAACTAAAGGGCCTGGACTGGGACAGTGGTATTTAGTGAGCAGAGACCTTCTGAGGTAAAATTTCCAGTATTAATAAGTCATTTAGGAGCCCTGGTGGTGCAGTGGTTAAGAGCTACAGCTGCTAACCAGAGGGTCGGCGGTTTGAATCCACAGCCACTCCTTGGAAACCCTATGGGGCAGTTCTACTCTGTCCTTTCGGGCCACTATAAGTCGAAGTCAACTCGATGACAGTAGGTTTGTCTTTTTGGTTTTATTAGTCATTCGATGTGAGGGGAGGAAGGAGTTTGGGATAATTCCTAGGTGTCTGTTCTGGAAAATTGGGTAGATGACTTCACCAATAACTGAGACCTAAAACAAAGGAGGCAGAGCAAGTTTGGAGAAAGATAATCAGTTTGGCGTTGAATCTGTTAAATTTGAGGGCCATAAGATCACTAGGTGGATGTGTCTAATAGGTAATTGGACATATGGGAGAGAGAGAGCGAGCAGCTGATCCCACGGATACAAAGTCCATGGTGAAATGGGCTAGAATCTAGTATAGTATAGTAGAATTTGTCATTTGGAGAGTGGAATGGGCCTTTCCTTGGAACTGGAGTACAAAGGATGGATGCTGTGACAGATATGCCTGGTCCTTTAAAGGAAAGGTAGTAAAGGAAGTTCACATTTGCTAGCCAAAAGGTACAAGAACATTGTCTGAAAGGGAGGAGGTGGGGAGGGCATCGAATGGTGAAGGATGAGGTCCTGTGAAGACTGGAGTGAGAAGACTAGTGAGAAGGAGGGTCGGTGAGGAAGGAATTGCTGAGCAGGACTAAGGGCCTCGCTTTAGATTGGGGTCATCATTGTACAAGAGCATCCATCTCTTCCAGGATGTGATTTCCTCTAATAGTGCTAGACCACAGGAGCAGAGCAGGTGGCCATCAGGAGGTTGGGCTGACCTCCAAGGATGCACAGGAGGAAGGCAAAGAGTTGAGGGTGCTGATATAACTGTCAATAATGACTTTTGGGGGGCACAGACTGGGTAGTAGGTAAAAGTGAAATCAGGTGGTCATAGCTGGCCTTGGAAAGGAGCCAAGTGGCTTAATTGGCCATCGCATCCCTGCAGTGAACAGTCCTTGGCTCCTAGTAGTGCCTCATAGATGTTGGTTGAATTGAACTGGTGGAAACTGGTGGTTTTGTAAGAATCACAGAGGTGGGAGGTCAGAGGTAGTGGTGGAATTTTTGCATTTGTTTTGGTTATAGAAGCAGTTCTTAACTGTGTGTAGGGATAGAGAATACTGAATATTGAAGCCACCAGGAAGACGGCAGGAGACAAGCCACGGCCTATGCAAAGCGCTGTCTTTGATGTTGATGGAATGAGAAATAGCCAGTATGGGCGAAAGTTGTGAGTTTCAGAGTGTAGGGGATTTTGCATGAAGAGGGGACATTTGGAAAGGATCTTACAGTTCTGAAAGCATGCTGACTGCTTACTCTCCAGGCCCTGAGGGTCAGGTGTTGTAGGAACTGAAGGATAGGCAGGGGAAGGGATGATTAGATGACTTCCGAGGAAAGCCAGGTTGGGGGAGAAGGCGGGGAAGACCTTTGTGAAGAAAGTGAGAGTGTGGAAGTCTGTTTAGAAGAGCGGGGTTCCTGAGGTGGAGGACAAAACAGAAGGGCTGCAACAGTGTTCTTGGGAGGGCCCTGAAAGGGGCTCATGTCAGAATCACAGGGGTTGGCAGTGGGCTGGTGATTATGGGGATGTGTGTCGGGGCAATAGGGTCGTTGCTCTGGAATGACCTTGATGCCATTGGGGTTTGCATTTATCGGAAGGGACCTGTGCTAGGCTGACAGGTGTGTTGTATCATATTTGATCCTCATAACATGTTATGTTATCTTCATTTTACAAAAACTAAAAGCTCAGAAAAGTTAATAATTTACTAAGGGTCACACGCTGTTGTGAATAGCTTGGTTCCAAACTCAGTTCCTGCTGATTGTGCTAATTTCTTTTGTGGACTTTCCCTTCAAGTATTGTCCTGTTGAGAGATAGCATGCATGTGGGTAGTGAGTGCATTCTTTCAATGCTAATCGATTGAGTATTATTAAGAACCCCCTGCTCATTCCCAGACGAAGCTTCTTGGTTGTAGTTCTCTAGTACCCCCTGGTGGTTGTGATGGTATAGTGGCATTCTAAGATGAGAGTACTAAAAAGGTCCCTAAAAAAATAGGTCCCTAGATGGTGCAAATAGCTAGCTAACACGTTTGGCTGCTAACTGAAAGGTCAGCAGTTCAAGTCCACCCAAGTGCCTCAGAAGAAAGTCCTGGCCAACTGCTTCCAAAAATCAGCCATTGAAAACCCTATGGAGCACAGTTCTACTCTGATACATATGGGACTCGCCCTGAGTGGAAATCAACTTCACGGCACTTGGTTTTTTTAAGGTGGGAGTGAATTCATCCCCATTAAGGTACCACTAAGTCACTGAGTTGGAACCGACTTTGATGGCAGCAGGTTTTTTTTGTCACTGATGTCTTAAAACCAAAAAAAAAAAAAAAAAAAAAAAAAGCCCACTGTCGTCAAGTTGATTCTGACTCATAGTGAGCCTATAGGACAGAGTAGAACTGCCCCATAGAGTTTCCAAGGAGCGCCTGGCGAATTCAAAGTGCCGACCTTTTGGTTAACAGCCGTAGCACTTAACCAGTACCCCACCAGGGTTTCCACTGATGTCTTAGAGCAAGCCTTTATCTGTTGTGAATGTGGCACTTAGCAAATACGGTCTTTAACAGTTGTTTGTGTACCTAACTTAGCTGCACACCTGTATAGTGTTTAGCACAAGGACTTGCACATAGAGTATGAAAGGAGAAACCCAGAGGGGGAACTAAACTCACTGAGTTGAACCCTTCTTATTCACGGGTAATACCCCTGCTCAGCTGGTGGTCGAGGCCATCTTTCCCTCTTAGTCTTCGATGATATTCTTTTATCTTTAATCTATCCTGTTTCATTGGCTTTTGCCATTAGTATATAAACACATTTAAATCTCTCCCATTTAAAAAAAAAAGGAAAGGAAAAAAAAAAAAAACCTGTGATTTGGTCTTCTTCCCCTCTTTCCCCATCTCAGCTACTGCCTGTCTTAGTCTTCCTAGTTAAACTTCTTAAAGAATGGTTTCTTGAACCTCTTCCCTCCCACTCCTTTCTCAAACCACTGCCCTGTGCCTCTGCCAATCCTAGCTCTCCGCCAAAGCTGACCTGTGGCTACTAAATGGAAGAGTGGTACTATGCTTATCAAGATCCTGTGGGCAAGACAAAGAGTGACTTTAAATATGAGGCCTCATGCAAGGTCTCGAAGGTGCAGCCATTCTGAATTTCAGCTATTGCTTTGCAATTTGAGTTGCTTCTTCCATGAACATCTCTTTGTAGCAACAGGGCTATATTTATTGATGCAGATTGGTCCTATTAAGCCACATTGGGTTGGGCAGGTATTGATAGATAATATTGGTGTTTTAAAGCTGTCATGTTGGTTACTTCTTTTCCTTTCTGGACTCTGAATCTCTTGAGAAATAGACCCAGGGGTTAGGTAGAGACCCAAATGTAAACAAACTTTGTTAATGGTGAAAACTGGCCTAGAATATGTGGCTTAGATGTTCTGTAAGAAATTTGTGCTTTGGAACCAAGTGGGTCTGCAGAACTGACTTTCACCCACCAGCCCCGTGGAGGCTCTGAGAGCTTGACTTTTACCAACCAGAGAAGACATGGATGACCAGTCATTGTCAGTAAATTACAAGTTTCAAGTCCTTGGTTCTTCATATGTGGCTGTCCAGCCCTCAGCAGGATTTCCACATCCTAACTTGGAGGTTTCACAGCAGAGTGGTGGTACTTTACATAAAATTGAGCTGGCTCGCTGGATTGACTTTTTATCCAATTGAAAATTTCTAGGATTGTTGTGGCAATTTGGATTTTTTTTTTTAATGGCTGGATTATTTGCATATATGAAGGGCTTATTCATTAATTAATGATCTAATAAGTCAAGCTGTTAGTGTTCTTTCTGTTGCCACGGACCCAGTTTATTTCTCTTCATTTTACAGGTTGAGTATAAGCTGGGGTTTCAAGTAGACAATTTTGTGGCTATGGACATGCCCCAGGTCAACATTTCTGTTCAGGGGGAAGTTCCGCGAACTTTATCAGGTGAGTGTGGAGTCTTCAAAGGGAAGGTTAACATACCGCTCCCAACTGTGTTCCCCATACCACAAAAAGAATGTTTTAACTACTGATGTGCAGCGTGTCTTACTTAATAGGTATAGATGTGTCCACCGCTATGCCACCAGGGTTTCCATAGATATATAAGTACTTTGGAAATTAATTTTTGTAAATGATAATTATTAGTACCATGTTCTTAAACCATTCCCTCTTCTCCATCCCCACTAGAACTGCCTGTGCTCAGTTCCTCCATGTCTCCGTTTCTGCACTGCTTGCACTGGCCTTCATATGGGTCCTTGTGTCTGGTTTTGTTCCCCTTTGATTAATCCCCACACTTGGCCTGGATGAGCACTGCACACACATATTTGACCGTGTCAAGCCTGCCAGTGCTCTCTGCCCCTGTCAACTAAATACATTCTAGATTCTCTAGCCTGTGTACTAGCTCCTTTACCGTCTATCCTCCTGCCCTTCTGACCTTCTCATTGCGCTTGCCTGGTCCGTCAGTGTCCCAGCAGTTCCATACTACATGCAGTTCTCATATCCATACTTTTGCACATACTTTTGCACACTGCTCTCTATATTTGGAACCATTTTCCCTTTTTTCTGCTTGTGAACTCCCACTCATCCTGCTTGTTCTGCAAGACTCAAAATCGCTACTGCCCTTTTCCTGTCTCCTTCTTGCCCTCCAGTTGATAACTCTTTCTGTTCTTGCTGCCCCATACCCGAGCCGGTTGCTGTTGAGCCGACTTCAACTCATGGCATTCTGTGTGTGTCAATAGAACTGTGCTCTATAGGGTTTTCAGGGGCTGATTTTTCGGAAATAGATAGCCAGGCCTTTTTCTTTGGAGGTGCCTCTGAGTGGACTCAAACCACCAGCCTTCCTTGAATTTAACTTTTAGAACTGGTGATATTATCTTGTAATTCTTTGTGTTTGTCTTGCCCTATTAGGGTGTGACCACTCGGAGAACAGGAGCTGTCTTTTTTTACTCTGTAACCTTAGTGCCAGGAGTCGCTGGGTGGTGCAAATGGTTAACACGCTTAGATGCTAACTGAAAGGTTGAAAGTTTGAGCCTGCCTTGCAGTCCACTTCGAAAAAAAACCAGTCATTGAAAACCCTTTGGAGCACAGTTCTACTCTGATACACATGGGGTTACCATGAAGTCAGGATCAATTAAACGGCAACTGGAAGATAGACGCTTAGTGCCTAGCATGGTAACTGGGAGGGGTAGGTACTCAGTACATGTCTCAGTAAGTGAATTAAGTGCCATAATTGCACCAGTATGACTACTTTTAAAACTAATCTTTTGAACAAGGTTCTTGAAGAAATAAGATTTTGAGAAAATGGATATTTTTAAAAATTGAAAGTATAAGCCACAATGGTTGTTCTGGAACTTTTTTGGGAGGTCTCATATAGTGTTACTAGTGACACGCATTAATCTAAGCTTTAAGAAAGTATAGGAAGTGTGGTTAATTTTTATGGGTCAGTAAAGAAATTCAGAAATGTCCATATCTCGCACATGCTCATACAGGTGACAGAATGATTTATTCTAAATTTGTAGAAAGAGAATCTGAAACCAAAAGATTGAAAAAATGTGTATAATGTGCCCTGTGGGGCAGCTCTACTCTGTCCTATAAGATCTCTGTGAGTCCAGATCAACTCAACGGCAGTGGGTTTTTTAAGGTCTGTTAAGGAGCCCTGGTGGCACAATGGTTAAGCGCTAGGCTCCTAATCCAGAGTTCAGGGTTCAAACTCACCAGCTGTCCTGTGGAAGAAAAGACCTGGTGATCTGCTCCTGTAATGATTACAGCCTAGGAAACCCTATGGGGCAGCTCTACTCCATCATATTAGAGTCACTGTGAGTCAGAATCAATTCAGCAACCACCACCACAACAAGGTCTGTTACCCCATCCCCACAGAAATTGGCAAACCCAGTTTCTGTTTAGGAAAGCATTGTTTTTGTATTCATAGTTGAGAATTTATTAAATTTGCTTACAGGTTTCTATTTAACCTCCTTGTTATGAGCAATATAAGGTAATTGTATTTTGGTAGTGAACTGTCTTTCCTTTTTGCCAAGTAATTTTTGTTCTTACTGTCACTCAAGTGGCTGGTAAGGTAAGCAGGTTTGCCTTATGATTCTGTAGTTTTAGGGAATTACAATAGCAGGACTTGGGAGGCGAAGTGATATATCAAAAATCATGAGCAAACATTAAAAATTAACTCTTCATATTTGTCTTGATTTGTCCTTTAATTTCTGTACACTGTAATGAATGGAATAATGTCTGAAGTTGTGATAATCTGAAGATAAATTCTGTGAAATTTTCTGTTTATTTTATGTAAATATGTTTTTAGTTTTAATACAGCAGGAGTGAATCAAATGATTCTAAAATATTTAATAGAACTATTTTGTCCATTAATGTTTATTTTTAGAATATTAAACAAATTTTTTTTATTCTTTTTTTAAACAGTGTTTCGGGTCGAGCTGTCCTGCACTGGCAAAGTAGATTCTGAGGTTATGATACTAATGCAGCTCAACTTGACAGTAAATTCTTCAAAAAATTTTACAGTCTTAAATTTTAAACGAAGGAAAATGTGCTACAAAAGTAAGGAATTTATTTATCAAAATATGTGTTTTACACAGAGATGTGAGAAGATCACAATTAGATTTTGTTGTCTTTTTATAGATTTAATTATAATCAGATCTTGATTGCAGTGTCAAATGAGAAAAGAAAAAGCACTATCAGATGAAATTTCTAATCACCAGGTAGCTTGTAGCCGTGAATCTCACACACGCCCCACTCAGTTCCTGCTTTCTTAAAATCTGTTACCAGAATTGCTCGGATGTCTTCCATTAGGAATGTGAAATGTACCAGTAGCTGAAGAGGTGAAAAAATCAGGCAAGTCTGATAGGGGTCCCTGAGTAACTGAGTGTTAACTGCATTTCCTTTATAAAATTAACCTTCATGCAAGAGCATGGCCATGGGGCCAGGTAGGCCTGGGTGGTAATAACCATCTCTGCTCTTTGCAGGATGTTGGGGCAAGTTACTTAATCTCCGTAAATCTCAAATTTTCCATCTGTAAAATGGGCATATTCCTTGCTTCAGAGTTGTTGTTTTTTAAAGATTAATTGAATATAGCATAATGCTTGGAATGCCGTGTGTAGACACTTAATAAATATTGGTAGTTTTTGGTTTTGGATTATTTGTTACTCAAGAAATTACAGTGGATATGAAAGTATTCCAGCATATTGGGTAATGTATCAAAGAAATTCAGAGTTCTCCTTAAACCTTCTCTTTTTACCTCCTGAGAGGTAAAATAACCTGAATTATAAGTTCACAAAGGTAGAGCTGGTTAGTATCTAATGTAGGAAAAAAACCCTAAACCGGTTGGGTGCTTAATATGTTCTAAGGGCCTTGCATGCATTAAACCCATTTAATCCTTACATCAAGCCTAGGCGATAGGTTGTCTCATTATCTCCATTTTCAGATGAGGGAACTGAGGCTTGGAGAATCTGACTAACTTGCAAAGGTCAGAAAGCCAAGTGGTGCATCTGGGATGCAAAGTCATGCTCTTAGCCTCTTTGTTAAACTGTCTTTCACCAGATTTCCTTATTGCAATTATTAATGAATATTGTGAAAATACATGAGTCCAGCAAGTGAGTAATAATGACTAATGTCCAGACACTTGCCAGTAAAGAAGCTATACTGCGTTAGAATAGGCATTTTAAAAATTAAGTTAGCTAAGGAGCCCTGGTGTACAATGGTTAAACAATAGGCAGCTAACTGAAAGTTTGGCAGTTCGAACCCACCCAGTGGCTCCGTGGGAGAAAGACCTGACGATCTCCTTCCATAAAGATTACAGCCAAGAAAACCCTGTGGACAATTCTCTGTCACATGGGATTACCCTGAGTCAGAATCAACTTGATGGGCTGTCTGCAACGACAAGCTTTCGTGTTTTGATATAATTCCCGGTTATAGTGTATCCTGGTGTATACCTGCTTTCATGTAATTTTAAAGCCAGAGGGACCTTAGAGATTCTCTAGTCCAACCAGCTCATCATATAGTTGATGCGAGAAGACTGAGCCCTTGAGTGGCCACCCAAGCCTATATAGCCGGTCAGTGAGAGTGTAGAACACCTAGTTCCTGATCCCCAGAGACATGATGCTTTATCTGTTAATGTTTAATGGCAAAATGGTGGCCAGACATAGTGTGGTCTATGGATTCCTCCGGTGCTAATATCCAGAACGATCCCATACCTTCTTAGTTTTCATAAATATGTAGGCAGAAATTTACACTAAAATTCTATTGGTGTTACCTTCTGTACTGTTTTATACTTAAGTTTAATAGAGTTACCATCATGTTTATTTGGTGGTCATACTTCTGGCCACCTGAGTTATCCATTAAATATTTATGACCCTTTAATATATGATCCTAATGTATTTATTAGTCTGGTTTTCTAGCCCACTACATTTAAAGAATTTTAAGTTAGAAGGAATGTGCTTAGAGATAGGTACACTGTCTGCAACTGAAGATATATCTGCACTGGAATGTAAATTGGTGTTACCAGCAAGAAAAGGTTCCTTTATCATATGAGTGTGGGGATTAATAGATGAGACAAGTTTTGTTACCCTAGAACTCCTGAGAGCGTTTACAGTCTGCTAATTTGTACTGTGAACCTCCAAACAAACAATGTAGTCGGTGCGTTTTCTCAGACTTCTGGGACCACAGAAACCCTTTTTAATGGAGCAGCTGTAAGCTAATACCTTTTGGTTAATGCTGATATAGACTGTTGAGTCGTGATTGTAGTGGTGATTACCAGAATGGTAACGTAGCTGTATTATCTTGCAACAAAAACTTTTTTACATCGTTCAGGCAGTGTTCCAAACTAACACAAACCTATGTTAGAGAAAATGCACAAAACGTAATTACAGTATTTAAGGATTTTCGCTGAAAAGAAACTAGAATTTCTAAAGGATCTTTTGTCTCCTCTTTAATCCAGAATTTGAAGAAGTGAAAACTTCAGCCTTGGACAAAAACACTAGCAGAACTATTTGTAAGTGTCGCTGTGTGATCTTACTCTGTTCTCAGTGGTGAAACGTGACTGGTTGCTCATGAACACAGTTGCACAAAGCCTGGAGGCTCTTGTGGTTTCCAGTTTGCCAAATGATAAATGATGCCATGCTATTTATTTCACTGATATTTTGTAGATTGCTTTATAGGTTATATGAAAGTATTAGAATATTGAGTATTTCAAGAAGTAAAATGCATATTTCGTAACAGCTGATCTGAAAAACTTTCATGAACAAAAATTTATATCACATCTTTTCTACTTGTCTTAAAGTATGAATATGAAATATGCACAGGATTTTTATCTACTAGCAGAGGGTTAGGAAATCTGTCTTGTGGCCTGGAACTAACTCTCAGCTAGTTTTATCCAGGTGAAAGTGCAAACTTAAAGATATGATGTTATTTAAACCTGCAGAGCAGAAACTCAACGTAGATTTTTATTTTTTGGTAATAGCTGTATTTAGATACTATAACATAGCTGCTTTTTTCCTTTTCTGACATGCACACGTCTCTGAGTTTTGTTCTTCCTGAGATTTAATGGCAGTATTTTAAAAAGTTACTAAATTCTCTTCATGGAAGTAGACTTAAAAATATTTTTGTTTGTTTTTGACTTTTCAAGCATACAGAGGTAGAAAGAATGCTCTGCTGTACCCCAATGTGCCCATTATTCAGCTTCAGTAATGATCAACATTTTACCAATCTTGTTTCATTGATTCTCTCTCTTTGGGGTCCCTGGTGATACAGTGGTTGCGAGCTCGGCTGCTAACCAAAAGGTCAACAGTTCAAATCCATCAGCCGCTCCTAGGAAACGCTATGGGGCAGTTCTCTGCTGCCCTCTAGGGTCGCTGTGAGTCAGAATCGACTCGTTGATAATAGGTTTTGGGTTGGAGGTGAGGTGGAGTATTTTAAAGCATGTCCCAGGCATCATATCATTTCATAAATATTTCAGCGTGGATCTCAAAAAAAAAAACCAAAACCCACTGCCGTTAAGTTGATTTCCACTCATAGTGACCCCACAGGGTTTCCAAGGCTATCAGTCTCTACAGAAGCAGACTGCCACATCTTTCTCCCATGGAGCCACTGGTGGTTTTGAACTGCCCACCTTTTGGTTAGCAGTTGATTGCTTTTAAAATTGCCCAACACCTATTCATCTTTTATTATACCTATCACATTTTTTTTTATCACATATAACAGAATTAATAATTCCTTTCTAGTCTAAGTTCATATTTATCTGGTTATCTCAAAATGTCTTATAGTTTTCTTCTCCTAAATAAAGAAAAAAGGATCCAAATAAAGTCTGTGCTACTGTATTGGGTTGATGTATATTTTATCTTAATCTATCCTTTTATTAATGTCACTTATTTATTGAAGAAATTGGGTCATTTGTCCCATAGCATTTCCTACATTCTGCATTAGGCTGGCTGCATCCTTGTGGTGTCATTTAACATATTTTTCTCTCTCCTATAAACTGGCAGTTTGATTTCACACTTGGTTAGATTCAGGACCAAACCTTTTAGCAAAAGTAGTTCATAGGTGCTGCCATGTGTTCCTGTTTCATCACTTCAGGAGGTAGAGTTGTTCCAAGGTAGACCTTTTCTGAAGGTAAAATAATGTGATGAGACATTGCCTCCTTTTTAGAATAGCTCATTTGGATTTATCTCTGAAAAGAAAGGAAAAAAAAAAAACAAAAAAACACTGCTCTCAAAGCTTACTTTAAAAATTCTACCCATTTCTCTTATCCTAGGACATTATTTCCCATTAAGAGCAGTAGTATTGCATACTCTTAGCGTCTGTCTACTTCTTTCTCTTTTCCTAGCTATCCACCCATCCAGAATTTATTGAGAGCCTATGATGTGCCAGGTGGTATGACTTGAGGCAGAGGATTAAAATGTGAGCAAAACAGACCCTGCCCTCAAGGGGTTATAATGTAGTAAGGGAGATGGGCAAGGCAGTCGGTAGTAATCACAACGTAGTGGGAACAGTGTATATACATAAGCCTGGAATTCGGAGGTAATAGAGCAGGGT
This sequence comes from Elephas maximus indicus, assembly GCF_024166365.1. Lineage (NCBI taxonomy): Eukaryota > Metazoa > Chordata > Mammalia > Proboscidea > Elephantidae > Elephas > Elephas maximus. The sequence continues at coordinate 45,402,206 of NC_064844.1, forward strand.
ACATTTGGAGTGTGCCCCACAGGGTGATATCTTCTCCTCTGCCTTGGAGAGTGCTTGAATGGGGACTATCAGCATTTGCCTCTGGGACTTTTCCTTTTCTGCCCTCCCAAGACTAAACAGCTCTCCCATGGTATACCAAAAAACAAAAACAAAAAACCATCGCCACTGAATCAGTTCTGACTCATAGTGACTCTACAGGACACGGTAGAAGTGCCCCATAGGGTTTCCAAGGAGCAGCGGGTGGACTCGAACTGCCGACCTTTTGGTTAGCAACTGAGCTCTTAACCACTGTGCCACCAGGGCTCATTCTTAAAAAAAAGTAATGCCTTTATTCAAGCCACAGTCAAGTCTAGCTGTCCTAGAAGCAGTTCAGTCTCTTTACATTAATCTGTTCTGGTATATTGTTTTGATTCGAAGCTTAATTTTGGAAAGCAGCCTTATTCTCTTACTTCAGGTGTTTGAAAGCTATTTTCTTTTGTCCTAACCACTTCTCAGAACACCAGTCTTGTACATTTAACTGTTTGACATCTCCACATGATGTATACTAAACCTGTTGCTGTCGAGTCGATTCCGACTCATAGTGACCCTATAGGACAGAGTAGAATTGACCCATACAGTTTCCAAGGACCTTTTTGGTTAGCAGCTGTAGCTCTTTACCACAACGCCACCAGGATTTCCTGATGTATACCGGATCCTTCAAATTTAATTTTGATACAATAGAACTTGATTTTTCTCTTTCCGCAATCAGCTTTTTTTCTTTGTAAAGGTGCCATTATCCACCTAATCTCTTAAGCCAAAACTTTGATTCCTCGTTTTCTTTTACCCCAATGTAATTCATTAACAAGGCCTGTTAACTACTTTGCCTTCAAATCCGTTTACTTATCATCTTCACTCCAACACTTTTGTCCAAACCACTGCTAATCTCTTTCTTAGACTACAGCAGTAACTTTCTAGCTTATTCTGTTTCTACTTTTGCTACCCTACACAGCTTCCTTCACACAGCATCTACAGTAACCTTTTTTTTCCCCCTAAGCGTGATTATGTACATCCTTCTTTTGCTTGAAACCTTGCAATGATTTCTCATCCCAATTAGGATAAAACCCAAATTCCTTGGGTCTTATTCTAAGCAAAGGAAACTTGTCTTTTGAAAATGTTCACTTACCCTGTATTTTAAAACTCTGCTTGATCTGACCCTGCCTGATTCTCCAGCCTCATTTCAGACTGCTCTCCTTCTCTTCCGCTGTACTCCAGCCCCAATACAGTAGCTCTTTTCTGATACTTGAGCATGCCAGGCTCATTCCTACCATAGATTCTTTGTACTGTGTGGTCCTTCAGGTAGGAATGCGCTCCCCCCACATCCTTGTCATTCAGATCTCAGCTGAAATAATTCCTTCTTACAGAGGTCTGCCCTGACCTTTCAATTTAAAAAAAAAAAACGAAAAGTACAGTAAAATCTATGAAAGCTGGAACCTGTGTAAGGTGGAAACCTGTCAGAGAAGGAAAACTGAAATATTTTCCACCAAAACAAGCGATAGAAAAGTGACAAGGCTGCACTCTGACAAAGGCAGAAAACTTAAAAGACTCGGAAAAACAAGGCGATCCCTCCGAGTTCCGGCTCTCACAGGTTTCACCGTTGCTGCTTGTTTTTTCTCTAGCTCCTCATTTTCTTTTAAATAGCTGGGTAGCGCTTATCGCTGATTATTTTTCGTTCATTTATTTGCTAATTTGTTTATTCACTTATCATGCCACAAATATTTGAGTGCTTCTTATGGATGCACCAGGCACTACCGTATTCCAGATGCCGAGGATGCTGAGAACAGGTCTCAAGGAGCAGTGGCAGGAGGCAGACAAAAAACAAAGCACGTGTGAATATACAGCGGGTCAGATGGGGAGAAGTGTGGTGGTGAAAAATAAAGTAGGTGAAGGAATGGAAAGTAATGGTATGAGGAGAGGCTGTTTAGACAGGTAATCAGGGAAGGCCTCTCTGAGGAGGTGACCCTGGAGAGAGACCTGCATGAATTGGGGTTGGGGGCAAGTCTGGTGAAGATCTGGGGGTCAGGGGAGAATGACCTGGGTAGAAGCAGCAGCTGGCTGCTGTTATTTTTATTTGTGCATGTATTTGCTGTATGTTTCCTACACTCCCCTACACACATGCATACATGGCAGTGCATAGCGGCAGTGCCTGTGACTTTCACTGCTAAATCCCCAGCATCAAGGCTAGGACCTGGTACAGAGCATGAGCTAACAAACCATTGTCGAATGGTGAATAATCAGTAAATTCATGATGTGAGCACTCGTCACCAAAGCCTTCTTGAATTTCCAGTCATACCAATTCTTTCTCTGATTGTATGTCTTCTGCTCTGCTCAATCAGATCTTGTGTATCTTTGTGTCTCTTTCTCAGTTTGCCTCTGCGTGTGTGTCTCTGTCATTGAGTTATTTTCACTATTGCTGGAGCTTTTTTCTTTGTCTCCCTTTTCTGAATAATGTAAGGCTGCATGTTATTTCATTTAATGAATAGAGTCTTGTTTTTCTGCTCTCATGTTTAAAAACAGGTAAAGTAATTTTGGTTATTCTCAAAAAAGATTAAAAAAAAAATTTTTTTTTTTTTAACTTGTGGATTCCTCTGTTGTGAGCCAGTGATCCTTGGCAGTGAAAAGATGCGGGATCGCTCTAATCCAGGCATTGTTGTTGAGGATTCATGAAGAACCTATAGAGCTCCTCTTTCTCTTTACATGTGGTAACTACTAGCCACATGTGGCTAATTTTAACTTTAAATGAAATAAAATTAAAACTTCAGGTCCTCATTTGTAGTAGCTGCATTTTAAGGCCTAATAGCCACAGTGGCTAGTGGCTACTGTGTTGAATAGCACATGATAGACCACTTCTATCACTGCAGAAAGTTCCGTTGGACACCACTGCTATAGATGGTTTATTTTGTGTATAGTACTTCTGAGTGACTATTAGCGTCATTGACCAAAAGTTTGATTAAAAGCATTTTTTAAAACTACAGTAAAAAACCCAGAAAATTTATGTGAACTTAACACTAACACTACTACCAGTAGCTGCTCAGTCTCTTGTCAAAGACTAGGCACATGCAATTGAAAATTTTTTTTAAGAGAAAATGATACTCATTGTGTGTTTTGAGTCACAAAACAATTGATGATCTTTGCCTAAAAGGCTTAACCTGCTTTTCCTTTTTATTGCAGATGATCCTGTACATGCCACTCCAACCACTTCTACACGTGTGTTTTATATCAGTGTAGGGGTTTGCTGTGCAGTAATATTTCTTGTAGCAATAATATTAGCTGTTTTGCACCTTCATAGTATGAAAAGGATTGAACTGGATGACAGGTATTGTACATATTTGAGGAAAGGAAAAATAAAAGCAGTTATTTGCATATACATGGGGGTCTATACATGCCCATGCACACAGGTGCACACTGGTGAAGGGGAAAGAGGGAGGATGATCAGACCAAAGGAAGAATAAGATTTCCTGATTGCTGGTTTGTGTGTCTCTGTTATCTGTATATATATTTTTTAATTTGTGAAGCCAGAAATTACAGTTTATTACAGTTGGTGAGAAGTAGAGATAAAGTTATGTTTTCCATCCCTTTGACATGACTCCGTTCTAGACTTCGACTCCCAAAACCCACTGCCATTGAGTCGATTCTGACTCGTAGTGACCCTATAGGACAGAGTAGAACTGCCCCACAGAGTTTCCAAGGAGCACCTGGTGGATTTGAACAGCCAACCTTTTGGTTAGCAGCCATAGCTCTTATCCACTATACCGCCGGGGTTTCCAGACTAGTACTGGCTTTTTAAATAGCCCCTTTTTTGTCTCCAGGTTCCTCCCTCTGTCATTCTCCAGCCAGCCAGCCAGCCAGTAAACATTTATTGAATACCTGCTGTAAGTTAAAAGAGTGGTTTTTAGCCTAGCTGCACGTTAGAGTCATGGTGGCAGCTTTTATAACATGTCAGCACTTGGATCCCACTTTCCAGAGATTTTGATATAATTGACCTTTGGTGGTATTTGGGTATCAGTATTTTCCTTAAAGCTTTCTGCATGATTCTGATGTACACCCATTTAAGATAAACTGGGTTGGGTATTATGCTAAGGGCTAGGAATAAAAAAATTAATGGTATACACTCATGGCTTCAAAGATTTAATCTTTGACATTAACGCATAATTACTGAAGTTTGCAGATTTGTTGACTGTGATATGTATAGTACAGTGTGGGAACACACAAGGTACTTGTCCCAGCCTGGGTGAGTCAGAGACCAGGAGAAAGACATGGTAGCCAGGATGGGTTTGAAAGGTAAAGGTGAAATGATTGACAGATTTATTTTCCCAGCACACAGTTCTCATTTTCTTCCTCAGTGATTCCCAGTTGCTGATTAAAAATATTCCCAGCTTCATGATATGACCTTCAAAGCCCTTCTTATGTGGAGACATGTCTCCCATACTCTTTAAACCTTTTTTCTCTTTCTAACTGTATCCTTCGTTAATGCTGCAGTCAAATGGTTACTCATTCCGTACTTTTGCCCCACACTTGGCCCTTCAGGACTTTTGTTCGTGCTTCACCTTTACCCACAGGACTCCTCTTAGTTTTCTCCAGTCCGTTCTTCCAAGTCCAACTCCATTGCCATCTCCCTCATGAAGTCCTTTCTAAGCCTCACAAGCATCCATTACCCCTCCTTTCCGTGTCCCTTTTCTGAGGAGCAATTGTTGTATTTTTCCTTTCTGCAATACTTTTTTGTAAACTTGTCTGATGCTTTTAGCTAGAATGAAGGCTCTTTTAGGTCAGGGACCCTGAAGTCCTAACTTCATCCTAAAAGCAGGGTTAAAAAAAGCTCCATAGCTAATCTTACTTGCTTATGGAAATCGAATGAGATAATTTATTTAGACTGGGTTTAAACTATTAAGTGCCAGCAAATGTACCTTTGATCTCATTTTCTACCTCCTGTGATGTAGTTGCTTAGGTACCTAGTTTAGTACATATGAGGGGCAGGTCACTGGCAGCCTCTCTGCTTCCAAAGAAAGTTTGTTCTGACCACTTAGCATATGCTTTGCTCCTTATAAACCAAAAACTAAACCCAGTGCCGTCGAGTCGATTCCGACTCGTAGCAACCCTACAGGACAGAGTAGAACTGCCCCATAGAGTCTCCAAGGAGCACCTGGCAGATTCAAACTGCCGACCCTTTGGTTAGCAGCCATAGCATTTAACCACTACGCCAAAGGGTTTCCTTTGCTTCTTATAAAGGGACCCCTAAATATCTGTTGAATGAGTGAAAAATTGACACAGATGTACCCATAGTAACTTTGTGTGCCCACAAATTTTCAAGATTTTTGAGGTGGTACAAGAGTGCCACCTGCTGTTCAGTTGCTGGAGAGAAACACAATGACTAGTACAGGCAGTCCCCGGATTATGAATGTCTGACTTAAGTACAATCCGTAATTAAGAACCAGTCCCATAAAACTTTATACAGGCATATCTTGTTTTATTGCGCTTCAATTTATTGCCCTTCACAGATACTGTGTTTTTGAACAAATTGAAGGTTTGCGGCAATACTGCGTCTAGCAAGTCTGTCGGCACCATTTTTCTAACAGCATTCGCTTCTTGTCTTTGTCACATTTTAGTAATTCTTGCAGTTTTTTGAACTTTTTCATTATCATTATTTTCTGTTATGGTGATCTGTGATCAGTGATCTTTGATGTTACTATTGTAATTTTTTTTTTTTTTTTTGGAGAGCCATGATGGCGCAGTGGTTAAGAGCTCGGCTCTAACCAAACGGTTGGTAGTTTGAATTCACCAGCCACCCCTTGGAATCTCTGTGGGGCTGTTCAACTCTGTCCTATAGGGTTGCTATGAGTTGGAATTGACTTGATGGCAGTGGATTTATTGTAATGTTTTGGGGCACCATGAGCCGTATCCATATAAGATGGTGAACTTAACTGATAGATGTTGTGTGTGTTCTTGCTGCTCCACTGACCAGCCGTTCCCCCTTCTCTCTCACTCTCCTTGGGCCTCCCGATTTCCTGAGGCACGACAATATTGAAATTAGGACAGTTAATCACCCTACAGTGGCCTCCAAGTGTTCCTCCAAGTGTTCAAGTGAATGAAAAAGTCATTCGTCTCTCACTTTAAATCAAACGTTAGGAATGATTAAGCTTAGTGAGAAAGGCATATTGAAAGCCGAGATAGGCCAAAAGCTAGGCTGCTTGCACCAGTTAGCCAAGTTGTAACTGAAAAGGAAAAGTTCTAGAAGGAAATTAAAAGTGGTACTCAGTGAGCACACACATGGTAAGAAAATGAAACAGCCTTATTGCTGATATGGAGAAAATTTTAGTGGTCTGGGTAGAAGAGCAAACCAGCCACAGCATTTCCTTAAGCCAGAGCCTAATCCAGAGCAAAGCCCTAATTCTCTTCAATTCAATGAAGGCTGAAAAAGGTGAGGAAGCTTCAGAAGAAAAGTTTGAAGCCAGCAGAGGTTTGTTCATGAGATTTAAGGAAAAAATCTGTTCTATAACATAAAAGTGCAAGGTGAAGTACCAAGTGCGGGTGTAGAAGCTGCAGCAAGTTATCCAGAAGATCTAGCTAAGAGAATTGATGAAGGTGGCTATACTAAACAATTGAACAATGTAGGCGAAACAGCCTTATATTGGGGGAAGATGCCATCTAGGACTTTCATAGCTAGAGAGGAGAAGTCAATGCCTGGCTTCAGAGGACAGGCTCACTCTCTTGTTAGGGGCTAATGTAGCTGGTGACTTTAAGTTGAAGCCAGTGCTCACTTGCCATTTCAAAAATCCTAGAGCCCTTAAGAATTATGCTAAATCTACTCTGCCTTTGTTCTATAAATGGAACAACAAAGCTGGATGGCTGCACATCTGTTTACAACATGGTTACTGAATTGTTTAAGCCCACTGTTGAGACCTACTGCTCAGAAAAAAAGATTCGTTTCAAAACATTACTGCTCATTGACAATGCACCTGGTCACCCAAGGACTGTGATGGAAATATACAAAGAAATTAATTTTGTTTTCATGCCTGCTAACACAACATCCATACTGCAGCCCGTGGATCAAGGTGTAACTTCGGCTTTCAAGTCTTATTAATTATGAAATACATTTTGTAAGGCTATAGCTGCTATAGATAGTGATTCCTTCGATGGATCTGGGCAAAGTAAATTGAAAACCTTCTGGAAAGGATTCACCATTCTAGATGCCATTAAAAACATTTGTGATTCACGGAAGTAAAAATAACAGCATTAACAGGGGTTTGGAAGGGGTTGATTCCAACCCTCGTGGATGACTTCAAGGGGCTCAAGACTTTAGCGGCGGAAGTAACTGCAGATGTGGTGGAAATAGCAAGATAAATAGACTTAGGAGTAAAACCTGAAGATATGATGGATTGCAGCAGCCTCATGATAAAACTGTAATGGATGAGGAATTGCCTCTTACGGATGAGCAAAGAAAGTTGTTTCTTGAGATGGAGTGTGCGCCTGGTGAAGATGCCGTGAACATTGTTGAAATGACAAAGGCTTTAGAATATTACATAAACTTGGTTGATAAAGCAGTGGCAAGGTCTGAAAGGATTGACTTCAATTTTGAAAGAAGTTCTACCATGGGTAAAATGCTGTCAAACAGTGTCACATGCTACAGAGAAATCTTTTGTGGAAGGAAGAGTCAGTGGATGCTAATTTCATTGTTGTGTTATTTTAAGAAATTGCCGTAGTCACCCCACCCTTCAGCAACCAGCACCCTGATTGGTCAGCAGCCATCAACATCAAGGCCAGACCCACCACCAGCAAAAGGATTATGACTCGTTGAAGGTTCAGATGATGGTTAGCATTTTTTTAGGAATAATATATTTTTTAATTAAAGTATGTACATTTTTTTTTTTAGACATTATGCCATTGCACATTTAATAGACTTACCAAATCAAAATCCTGTTGCCATCAAATTGATTGGCTGATAGTGACCCTGTAGGAGAGAATAGAATTGCACCATGGGGCTTCCAAGGAGTGGCTGGTGAATTTGAACTGCAACCTTTTTTGTTAGCAGCCAAGCTCTTAACCATGGCACCACCAGGGCCCTTAATAGACTACAGTATTGTGTAAACATAACTTTTATATGCACTGGGGAACCAAAAAATTCATGCAACTCACTTTATTGCGGTATTTATTGTGGTAGTCTGGAACTGAACCTGCAATCTCTCTGAGGTTGTCTGTATATTAAAAATTCAAGGTACTTATACATTGGTTCCTAATAACAAACAGGCATTATTTTGCAATGTACATCAAAACATTATTATTATTGCTGTATTGTTAAGTTAAAAATGTTTTCGTGTATCTGGAAGTATTTCTTTAATGTTTTTTAAGGTATGAAAAAAAGAAAAACCCAAATCCTTTGCTCTCGAGCTGATTCTGACTCATAGCCACCCTATAGGTCAGAGTAGAACTGCCCCATAGGGTTCCCAAGGAGCAGCTGGTGAATTCGAACAACCGACATTTTGGCTAGCAGCCAAGCTCTTAACCACAGCCCCACTACTACATACTGTATACTGACACAAACAGTTGACTTACTGACGTTAGATGCTGCTGTTGTTTGTTGTTAGGTGCTGTTGAGTCGGTTCCAACTCATAGCGACTCTACGCACAGCAGAATGAAACACTGCCCAGTCCTGTGCCATCCTCACAGTTGTTGCTATGCTTGAGCCCATTGTTGCAGCCACTGTGTCAGTCCATCTTGTTGAGGGTCTTTCTCTTTTTTTGCTGACCCTCACTTTACCAAACGTGATGTCCTTCTTCAGGGACTGATCCCACCTGATAACATGTCCAAAGTATGTGAGACGTAGACTCGCCATCCTTGTTTCTAAGGAGCATTCTGGTTGTACTTCTTCCAAGGCAGATTTGTTCATTCTTTTGGCAGTCTATGGTATATTCAGTATTCTTCGCCAACACCACAATTCAAAGGCATCAATTCTTCGGTTTTCCTTATTCTTTGTTCGGCTTTCACAGGCATATGAGGTGATTGAAAACGCCATGTTTTGGGTCAGGCACACCTTAGTCCTCAAGGTGACATCTTTGCTTTTCAGTACTTTAAAGTGGTCTTTTGGAGCCTATTTACCCTATGCAGTGTGTCTTTTGATTTCTTAAATGAAATCCTTGACAACCTCAGTGTTTTCTCCATTTATCATGATGTTTCTTATTGGACCAGTTGTGAGGATTTTTGTTTTCTATATGTTGAGGTGTAATCCGTACTGAAAGGTGTGGCCCTTGATCTTCATCAGTAAGTGCTTCAAGTCCTCTTCACTTGCAGCAGGCAAGGTTGTGTCATCTGCATAATGCAGGTTGTTAATGAGTCTTCCTCCAATCCTGATGCCCTGTTCTTCTTCTTAGAGTCCAGCTTCTTGAATTATTTGCTTAGCATATGGATTGAATAGGCATAGTGAAAGGATATAACCCTGATGTATACCTTTTGTCACTTTAAACCATGCAGTATCCCCTTGTTCTGTTCAAACGACTGCCTCTTGATCCGCGTACAGATTCCTCATGAGCACAATTAAGTGTTCTGGAATTCCCGTTCTCCACAATGTTACCCATAATTTGTTACGATCCACACAGTCGAATGCCTTAGCACAGTCAGTAAAACACAGGTAAACATCCTTCTGGGATTTTCTGCTTTCAGCCAGAATCCATCTGACATCAGCAATGATATCCCCAGTTCCAAGTCCTCTTTTAAATCTGCCTTGAATTTCTGGCAGTTCCCTGTCGATATAGTGCTGCAACTGCTTTTGAATGATCTTCAGCAAAATTTTGCTTGGATATGATACTAATATTATTGTTCAATAATTTCTGCATTCAGTTGAATTGCCGTTCTTGGGCCTAGACATAAATATGGATTGCTTCCAGTCAGTTGGCCAGATAGCTGTCTCCCAAATTTCTTGACATAGATGAGTGAGCACTTCCAGCGCTGCCTCCGTTTGTTGAAACATCTCAGTTGATACTCCTTCAATTCCCGGAGCCTTGTTTTTCACCAGGGCCTCCATTGTAGCTTGGACTTCTTCCCTCAGTACCATCAGTTCCTGATCGTGTGTTACCTCCTGAAATGGTTGGACAGCAACCAGTTCTTTTTGTTATCTTGACTCTGTGTATTCCTTCCATCTTCTTTTTGATGCTTCCTGCATTGTTCAGTATTTTCCCCATAGAATCCTTCGTTATTGCAACTTGAGGCTTGAATTTTTTCTTCAGTTCTTTCAGCTTGAGAGATGCTGCGTGTGTTCTTACCTTTTGGTTTTCCATCTCCAGGTCTTTGCACATATCATCATAATACTTTGTCTTCTTGAGCGGCCCTTTGAAATCTTCTGTACAGCTCTTTTAATTCATCATTTTTTCCTTTTGCTTTAGCTACTCGACATTCAAGAGCAAGTTTCAGAGTCTCTTCTGACATCCAATTAGGTCTTTTCTTTCTGACCTGTATTTTTAATGACCTCTTGCTTTCTTCATGTATGATGTCCTTGATGTCACTCTACAACCTATCTGGTCTTCAGTCATTAGTGTTCAATGTGTCAAATCTATTCTTGAGATGGTCTCTAAATTCACATAGGATATACTCAAGTTCATACTTTGGCTCTCATCAACTTGTTCTAATTTTCTTCAGTTTCAATTTGAACTTGCATGTGAGTAATTGATGGTCTGATCCACAGTCAGCCCCTGGCCTTGTTCTGACTGATGATCTTGAGCTTTTCCATCGTCTCTTTCCACGGACGTATTCAATTTGATTACTGTGTATTCCGTCTGGCAAGGTCCACATGTATAGTTGCTGTTTATGTTGTTGAAAAAAGGTATCTGCAGTGAAGAAGTTGTTGGTCTTGCAAAATTCAATTATGTGATCTCTGGCATCATTTCTATCCCCAAGGCCATATTTTTCAACTCCCGATCCTTCCTTGTTTCCAACTTTCACATTCCAATCACTAGTAATTATCGGTGCATCCTGATTGCATTTTCAATCAGTTTCAAATTGCAGAAGTGGGTAAAAATCTTTAATTTCTTCATCTTTGGCCTTAGTGGTTGGTGCATAAATTTGAATAATAGTCGTATTAACTGGTCTTCCGTGTAGGTGTATGAGTATTATCCTATCACTGACAGCATTGTATTTCAGAATAGGTCTTGAAATGTTCTTTTTGATAATGAATGCAATGCCATTCCTCTTCAAGTTGTCATTCCCGGCATAGTAGACTATATGATTGTCCAATTCAAAATGATCGATACCAGTCCACTTTAGCTCACTAATACCTAGGATATCAGTCTTTATGTGTTCCATTTCATTTCTGACGACTTCTAATTTTTCTAGATTCATACTTCATACATTCTAGGTTCCAGTTTTTAATGGATGTTTGTAGCAGTTACTTCTCATTTTGTGTCATGCCACATCAGCAAATGAAGGTCCCGCATGCTTGACTCCATCCACATCATTAGGGTCGACTCTACTTTGAGGAGGCAGCGCTTCCCCAGTCGTCTTTTGAGTGCCTTCCAATCTGAGGGGCTCATCTTCTGGCACTATATCAGATAGTGTTCCACTGCTGTTTGTAAGGTTTTTACTGGCTGATTCTTTTCAAAAGTAGACCGCTAGGTCCTTCTTCTTAGTCTGGAAGCTCAGCTGAAACCTGTCCATCATGGGTGACTCTGCTGATATTTGAATACTGGTGACATAGCTTCCAGCATCACAGCAACACACAAGCTCCCGCAGTACGACAAACTGACGGACGCATGGGGGACGTTAGATACGAACTGCAAACTGTACCTAACTGTTCTGACATACGTACAGATTTGACTTAAAGACAAATTTAGGAATGGAACTTGTTTGTAATCAGTAACTGCTTGTAATTAATTTGAGTTGTGATTTTTTTAATTCATCTGTTAGCGTATGTTCCTTTCAAGTAATATTTAAGTAGCACTTTCATATATGTCATATAATTTGAGCCTTAAAAAATCCTGAGAGGTGGGTTTTCATAATCCCATTCTTGGAGTCAGTAAACTAAAGTCCTTTATTTCTACCCTCTTTGAAGATGGTAATGCTCTTCTTCCCCTTCTTTATTGAACCCTGGACTTCTCTAACAATTTTGCTTTCTAGTCTGATCTTTGAGTGGTGGTCAAAACTACAAAAACAGCTGCCCTATGGCTCATCTTTCTGAGGTTAGAGATGTATCATAACAGTCATAATAAAAAAGAATAGGAATAGTAATTTATAAATCTATACTGAGACCAGACAATGTGCTAAATGCTTTACTTATATTTTGTCATGTAATCCTTTTAGCAACTTTCTCAGGAGGCGCTGCAGTAAAACCTACGAAAGGTGGAAACTCTGTAAGGTGGAAACCTGTTAGAGAAGGAAAACTAGAATGTTTTCCTAGTAAAGAGTGATAGAAAAGTGGTAAGATTGCACCCTGTCAAAGGCAGAAAACTTGTGAGAACCAAAAAAACAAGTTAGTTCAGGCTCTCACAAGTTTCTGTGTGTTATGCTCATTCTGTCTGTGAGGAATCTGAGACTCCAGAAAGGTTAAATAGTTTTCCCTAGTCAGTCACACAGCTCGTAAATGGTGCTGGTGGTTTTGATTTTAAGGTTTAAGCTCTTCATTTCTTCACCATATTGTCCCATGCCCACCATTTATGTAGACTTATGTAGATCAATTCCTGAATAACCTCCAGCCTTAAATGATTTTCCAGAACTCTTGCTAGATGACAGACTGATGAGTCCTTGTTATATTCTCTGTGAACTGAAAAGCATCTTCAGGCAAAGTTGTTGGGGAGACAGGGCTCACTGTAGACACAGGAAGAAGTAGGTAACCTAAAATGATAATGAGGTCTTAAGGGAAGACACGCAGGAGGGCATTTTATCAGGCAAACATGAACCTTCAGAGCGGCTTGCATATAAGCAGTATTTTCCAAATGTTTGTTGCAGGAAGTTGCTATTATAATTATTACTATGACCTTTCAGAACTGTTTTAATTACAGTAATAGATTGTATTATTAGGGATAAAGGGCTACATAGGGACTTATAGTGCTCATTGCCTGGGATGCTATATATATTTTTCGAATGTGTGTAGACTCTTGAAATTGGTAACATTCAAATTCATATATAAGTGTTGCTGTCTATATCACAGCCTTTTGTCGTTATATGTTTTCTCAATCATTTACAAAATGCAGTACTATCATGTGGAAAGAAGTCAGTTAAAAAAAACTTTGCATATTTAGAAAAGATGGCAGCCACTGATTAAGCTATACTGATGATGTAGCTAAGGGAGGAATGTAACACCTATCCTGAAGGGGGTTGTATCCTGCCATCTGATTTCACTTTTGATGCTGAATTTCTCTGTTTCACTTCTCCACTGCTGAAAAATTACAACGGCTAGGGCAGTGAGGATGGAATGTTCCCAAGGATGACTTGAGTGAAAAAGGCAAGGTTGTTACCATTGAAGACACAGAAGTACACCTTGAGAGGCATTAATTTGTAGTAATCTTGAACACAGGGTTAGCAGTGATTTGAACCTACTACCATCTTCTGGGTCTCCTGTATTATTTAAAATATATGATGAATTAGAATGCCTCAAGTACTACAGATTTCTGAGAAGTTCCATAAATTCGAAAAAGGGTGGATTTGGAGAAGTAGAAGAAGCAAAGTGTATGTGATTAAACAAACTTGAATATGATGCAATACCCCTTGCCAAGCTTTGTGCGTGTTGGCACATTCAATTTGATTTGATAGTCTTCCGTCTTTTCTAAAAGTAATCTAGTTGAAGTAGCATGGACACTTTTCCTAAGAAATGATGCATTGTTCCGTAACAAATGGTTGTGTGAGGCTCAGGCCTGCTATCTGTGGTTTCTTAGGACTAGTGCCTACATTTCTGAATGCCTTTGATAAAAGGAACCTGCTTGATGCCTCTGGAGATAGAAATGAAAGGAAAGAAAAGATAGAACTCTACAATATGAAACGTTTGTGATGGGGAGGCCATGCATTATTATAACTCTGTCAGGATTTTAGGCTGGTTAAAATGGCTATATATATTTTGTATGTATAAAAAAGAAATTTTTCATTAAAACTAACTTGCCAAATACTTTTCTCTTAAAAATTGTTTGTAGCATCAGTGCCAGCAGTAGTTCCCAAGGGCTGTCTCAGCCATCCACCCAGACGACTCAGTATCTGAGAGCCGACACGCCCAACAATGCAACTCCCATCACCAGTAAGAGTTAATTTAATTCTAAAGCTGATGTACTGAAGCTGTCTGTGTTCAGCAGACCACAGTCTGTTGGTGGTCCTGCACGGCCAGTATATCGTGGGCCACGTGCATCATACTGTGTACCTAGTATCTAATATGTGCAAACATAGGCTTGATCTTCGACTTTTGTTTTCTAGGGTATGGAATGAGACATTATAAAATCGAGAGATTAAAAAATAATATAAATTGCTACAATTAGTCTTGACTTGGGGAGAGTTCCATAGATTAATTTTAAAAGGGCTACTGAACCACTTCTATAGAAATTCGGAAGGGAAGCTTTCAGGTAGTTAAATGAAACAAGCCATTGAGCTGTATACAAACAGAGACTGGAGTTTAATGAATTTTTTTCATGGTCTTGTGGGTCACGGTAAAGACTTTACATTGTTTTCTAACGATGATAAGAAGCTAGGTACCGTTGGAGAGTTCAGAGCATAGGATCTGATTTCCTTTTTTGGACAGGATTTTGAGTAAAGTTTACACAAGCTGTAACATGTAGATATTTAGGAGGAAAATAATCATTCTTAGGGTATAATTTAGACATAATGAGGAATCATTACCATAAAAATAAGAAACAAGATAATCATCAGGATAAACAGTGGGCCAGAGAGCCTAAGTAAGGGCTGGAGTCAGTGGTGCCATTGATTAATTAGGTTTTCTTAGGCAAGTGACTTATCTTCCCTGGGCTAGCTTTTAGTCTTTACTAAAATAAGATTATGACTATCTGCCCCCCATATAATGCCCTATGTGGTCTGTCAGTACTGGTTCCCATTAAAAAGAACCAGGATTCCTTGGAGAAATGCTGATGCCAGGTCTGGAGCAGGAAATGCACAAGGTAAACCTAGCATGTTACTGAGCCAGAAATCTAGGAAGCTGCCAAAGCCTTAAAGAGTTCCCACTGGCCAGCAATGGAATAATTTGAACATCAAAACGAATAAGGGCTACAACGGATTGAAACATAAAGTGTACAAACATTCACAAGTTTATAATGATAACTTTTTAAAAATTTGATCATTATCAGAGGTGACTAAGGCACTGATAATACCTTATTCTGACAATTATCAATATGAACTACCTTTCAGATAACAAGATAGTCCTAGTTGATGCGGGAAAATATTTCTTCTTTCTTTTTTCCTCCTTCCCTCTTTTATTGTGGTAAAAATATATATAACACAACAATTGCCAATTCAACATTGTTTACTTACATAGTTCAGTGACGCTCATTACATTAATCATGTGTAACCATCACCAGTATCTGTTGCCAAATTTTCTATCATCATTAACAGATGTTCAGTGCTTCCTAAACAATGACTACCCTTTCCTCTCCCCTCCCGTTCCTGGTAACCACTAATAAGCTTTAGTCTCTACACATGAGCCTATTCTAGATATTTCATGTAAGTAGTGTCATACGATATTTAGGGAATTTTTCTAAGGTGTGCCTGACCCAAGCCATGGTGTTTTCAGTCACCTTACATGTATGCGAAGCTGGCAGTGAATAAGGAAGACCAAAGAAGAAATGACGCCTTTGAATTATAGTGTTGACGAAGAATATTGACTATACCCTTGGACTGCCAAAAGAATGCACAAATCCGTCTTGGAAGAAGCAAAACCAGAATGCTCCTTAGAAGCAAGAATGATGACATTGTGTCTCACATACTTTGGACATGTCATCAGGAGGGACCAGTCCCTGGAGAAGGACATTGTGCTTGGTAAAGTAGAGGGTCAGCAAAAAAGAGGAAGACCCCCAGTGAGATGGATTGACACACTGGCTGCAATAATGGGCTCAAACATAGCAATGATTATGAGGATGGCCCAGGACCAGACAGTGGTTCTCGTTCTGTTGTACATAGGGTCACTATGAGTTGGAACCGACTCAACGGCACGTACCAACAACAACAATAAAATATTTTGTTCAGGAAAAGACCATCAATGATTAAAGCCCTAAAAAGAAAAGGTAACAGGGAAATCCACAGTGAAAGAATCAAGCTGTCATCACCTGAATCCACTGATGAAACTTAACATCGCTGAAAGTGGTACAATTAGATATTTTGTACCCTTGGATATGATGAACCATCCATGAAGTATTCTTGCGTACCTACCCCCCCCAAATGTTAACTTGAATTAATCAAAGCTGTAGAACAGACTTGCAGTTTACAGGAAATACAGGGGATAGAGGAATATGTTAAATGATACTCAAAGAAGTTGGTACCAGACTTTATGCCGGTTAATTGACCCAGTTTCTTCAGCAAGGTGGTGACAGAAAGAAAAGGGAAGGAGGGAACACTTCAGATTAAAAGAAATTTAAGAGACATCATAACAGCAACTACCATTACCACCAACAAAAGAAAAAACATATTTATCTCTGTCATCAGGGATTTTTATGATAGATATGAAAGGAGTTTAGACTGTTCAGAAAAGGTACGTCGTTGCTTTTAATTTTTGGATGCCAAGCTTTGCCAATTAGAGTCTATTCTTGATTGTGGATATGATCTTAAGAAAGTAGGTAATTCAATTAATATATATGTGAAAAAACCTGTTTTTAAAAAGTTGATGGAAACACATTTATTTCTTAAAAAAATTTTTAGTTGCCATCAATAAGAAATTTACTTGTTTTCAGTGGTAAATATTACCGTAAGGAGATAATTCATTTATTGTACGTGCGAAAAACAAACTGCTTTTTAAAAACTCAATGCAAATGCATTTATTTATAGTTTTTTTGTTATCATTAAGAAGAAATTTGCTTATTTTTAAAAAATTCAAATCTTGGCATTTCCAGAAATCTTAAACAGATTAATTTACAGTTGTTGTAAAGTTGAACTGGTGAACATTGATCACTAAAACATTTTTACTTATATTAATTATGTTTCCACATTGACAATAAAAATTCACTCACAAATGAAACTGGAAGAAAGTTGTCCCCTATTTTTTCCATTTGCAAGCATATTCTTAGGTACCTTTTGTCACTGGGTGAAAAAGATCCATGAATAACAGGAATAAAGAAATTTTTATTGTTTGAGAATGAAACATTTCTCTTCTTAATAGGTCTTAGGTACATTCTCTAAGTACGTAGTGTCTTTAGGTATAATTGTTATATTTTTGACACACAGGTTGGTGTCTTTTGAACACGCAAACAGACTGTGCCTCGCTTACCACCTGCCAGTCTCCAACAGCAGCTCTTTTGAAGCACAGATCTATTTTTAAGTCCCGATTCTGGATGAGAAGTTTACAGATCAAAGGACTTCTAAGAATGTGATTTTGCAGAGTACAGAGCCTGCAGTGGTGACGTTTCTTCATGCCTCCAATATAGCATACACGCTTGTCAGTGGCTTCTGTAACTAGTTGCGTCCAGAGTGATCTGCTACCAATGTGGAAACACTCTCCCACCAAGATTTCCGATAGATACAAGGCAGAGTTTGACAGCTGTGGGCTCAGAGGAGGGGGACATGAATACTGAGAAGGACTCATCCCTGAGATCCAGGTGCATAGGGCTTGCCCAGGATAACTGAGAAACCCCTGTCCTCACCGTGAACTTCACACTGAGGAACAAGCAGCAGCAATCTACCCTGGGGAGAGAGGCAAGAGCCTGGGGGCAGGACCCCTTAAGGGTACTGAAGGCAAGGACTTCTGAAAGCTGAAGGTGCAGTACAAACGTTGAGAAAAAGCCTTCCTCACCAGGCTCCACAGGGTAGCAGCAGTCCACAACTGGAGAAGTTTGAAGTCTGGTGTGCTAAATATAACTAACAGCAGCAAAACCCGAACTCAGCCCAGCTACTGACTAGAATGACTTAACCCCCAACACTGACAACTTGTCAGAAGAGGTGTCCTCATTTCTGGGTGTGAACACTGTTTGCCCTATTTTCTACTGTTCTTCTACCCTAAGTGTTCAGCATTCAATAACAAAAGACACACAAGAGCAAGGGGGAAAAAACAGTGCCATATATTTTGTTAGAAAAGTTTGTGTTTTTCAAATATCTCTTCATTAGAAAAATTGTATTGTTATGAGATTATATTAGACAATCTTTTTGAAGAGCTGCCCATAAGAGGGATTTAATTAAATTTCATAATAGTTGGCTGAAAGCCAGTTGAGCTGTTTGTAATTATAATATTATTTTTTAGGATTTCTCATTTTAACTCCTCATTTTAATGTTTTGAGGTAAGATCGTGGGAGGCTGGAGAGTGTTTCTTTAAAATATTAGTATGAACTTCATAGGTAGCTCTCTTTAGTCATGTAAATGCCTTTTCCCTTTTATGATCCCACATTCATTTATTTGTGTGACTTAAGCCATGAGGTTCTAATTGAATAGTTGACTCTGATGCCATAATAAGGGTATTTATATTGCTTGGTTTGGCTTTGTTGGCTCCTCAGGTTATCCTACCTTGCGGATAGAGAAGAACGACCTGAGAAGTGTCACTCTTTTGGAGGCCAAAGCCAAGGTGAAGGATATAGCAATATCCAGGGAGAGGATAACCCTAAAAGATGTACTCCAAGAAGGTATTATCCCAAAATTAGTTTTTCAAGGAAGATTTAATAATGTTACCACTATATAAAAATTTTTTTGTTTGTAATATTTTTAAGAATTTCATCTCTTATTGTGTCTGTTCTAAGATAAGGATAGAAGATAAGATCCTGCTTGTGGAAAACACTGCACAGTTTATTTCATTTACAAAACTGATTTTTATTTTTCTTTTCTTTAGATCTTTAATTTGCCTTAACACAGCTTTGGCATAGTTCTTAACTTTCAAGTATATAAAAGCATATATATTAGCGTTTGTTAGCTTTAAAGTACATATTATGTTTAGTTTTTAGTTAAGCTTATCACTACCCAGCAAGTCTCTTTGAAATATTCTAAGTCGTTTTCCCTCCGACAGTGTGGGAGTTTTAACAGGAGCATTGCATGGGTTTTGGAGTTGGACCCAAGTTCAAATCCCAATCCCGTGATTTATTGTTTGTGTGACCTTGGAGAAATCGCTAAATGTCTCGTCTTCAAGTTCTGGTTTCCTCTTGTGTGAATTTGGACTATAATGTCTGCTCTTAGATTAGTTATCAAGATCAAATGAAATGCTGTATATTAAGTGCACTCACACATAATAGGTGTTCAGTAAATATTAGTACCCTTCTTTTCCTTTTCCCTTTGGTCCTTGCTTTCTTTTTTGAATTTCAGGGTATTGATTGAGGGGAAGCTGAAAAAAGAGAATGGAAATTAATAAAATATTTCATTGAACTCTCTAAATCGTTAAATAGAGAATTACTTTTTTACTCCTGCCATGATTCAGTTTGGAATGTTTTGGATGGACGTGAGTTATGCTGTATTTTCAGGCCCAGAGTAGTTTATTTTAAAATTCTGTTGATTACAGAAAAGAAAACACGGTGGCCAATTAACATTTTTTTTTTTAAGTGGTCCAGTTCATTTGGAGAGCTCATAGTTATGAGCATTTTTTCACTCAGATTGTCAGGATAAGTAGCTCTGACTGGAGTGTTTAAAGATACTTACTTTTTGCAAGCATGTCTTTTAAATTGTGAAGGAAAGGAAGAAGTTTCCATTGAGAAAAAAATGGTAAAATGAGATTAATTTTCAATGATCATCTGCTCATTAGGGAGCATTCTATTAGCCATTACAAAATAATACCAGTAAGGATTTTCATAGTTCACGTTTAGCTACTCCTTTTCCCCCAAAAATGTCATAGCTTCTCTTCCTACTATATAAGGTTTAGGAACACGTATTGCCAATGTGGAAGCTGACCTGAGAGGCTAAGCAGCTTGCCTGAGACCCTATAAGTAGTGAGTAGTAGAGCCAGGATCGGAACCCAGGATTGTCTGAATCTTGGACTTGTGCCCTTTGCCTTTCTCTTAAAGCTACCCTTTAAAGCTCTGCAACAACAGAGAGAAGAGTTCATTTTTCTTCTTTCACCATTGCTCAGGGATAATCCTAGAAACTCAGATACCCCGTTACTGAGCTCCAGTGCTCCTGGCTCTATCACTAGTTTATTTAGGATAATACAGAAAGAATTCTCATATAATTAGTTTGGATAAACCCAGTGCCGTCTACTCCATTCCGACTCATAGCGACCCTGTAGGACAGAGTAGAACTGCCCCATAGAGTTTCCAAGGAGCGCCTGGTGGATTCGAACTGCCGACCCTTTGGCTAGCAGCTGTAGCCCTTAACCACTACGCCACCAGGGTTTCCTTATATAGTTTAGATAAAGTATTTCTCAGAGCAAGTTAAGACATTTCACAGCAACAAAAAACTTCTAGCCATCATCATTAAAAACCAAGGATTTGGACTTTTTTATACTAGGTCTAGAGTAGTGTTGTTTATCACATATGCCCTTGTTATGTTTAAGTTATGTTGTACCAGAAAGTTTTATAATTTTACGATCTCATTAATTTTTTTCCTAGGTACTTTTGGACGTATTTTCCATGGGATTTTACTAGATGAAAAAGATCCAAATAAAGAAAAACAAACATTTGTGAAAACAGTTAAAGGTAGGCTTTTACCTTTATGTTGTGTCTGTAATGCTTTCCTGCTAAGGTGGCCCAGGCCAGCGAGATTGTGTGTCAAATTCTCAGTGTGTGTGCCAGACCTTTGAACTAATTTAGGCCAATTCTTTAGAAAATTTCAGTTATTCTCATTAGGTATAGAAAATAAAGTCTGATAAATCAAGCATTTATTAGATATCATGGAGACTTCTAGTTAAATTATCCTTATTGTGTGTGTGTATAAATGTATGTGTGTGTGTATATGTATGTATTATATTTATATGTATGTATATTTACATTTATTATATGTTTATATTTCTTGGTATCCTTTTGCAGGTATATCCATAGTTGGAACTGCTGGCCCATTTAAAATATTGATAGATATTGTCATATTGTTCTCTAAAAGGTAGCACTAATTTATATTTTCACATACTCTCCTTTTGGATCATCTTTTGAAATTTGATGCCAAATTTTCATTTATTGATTCATATCCATTAGAGATTCCCTATCAAAATATGTTAGGATTTTTTTTTATATGTGCCTTATTCTCTAGTACTGGACAATTAGACCTTTTAAAATATTAGAATTTTATTATTTCTAATTGATATTTGCAAAAACGAATAATCTTCAGTTAAGTCTTTATTCACTCATCTTGAGAGAAAGAAAAGTATGATGATCTATAGGGTGCTCCATGCCTCACAGGTCTGATGTAGGTTGGAATGACAAGAAGATACTTATTTCTGAAAAGCAAACTTAGCATCTTGAATCTGGAAATTGAAAGAAAAATTAAATTCAGTTTTTTGACTGGAAATGACAACACTTCATGGAGTTTACAAAGTTAATTTACAAGAACTGTGTTTCTGAATTTCCTTAAATGAATTCCTGGAGAATATGAAGAATTTATACTTACTGTTTCTAAAAGGCAGGGGTGTGTGAGTCTAACAAAAAGTTTTTGGGGAACTCATTTAGCAAAATTGCCTGTTTAAGGATGCAACAGACACACACATGCCATTTTCTCTTTTCTAGACAAATGATTTAACTTCTGTATCTCTCAGTATGCATTTTGTTCACTCTCCCCCTTGCCAGCCCCCGAAACACTTTTAAAGGCTAATACTAAGTTAGGTCCTACTCGGTTTTTGGCCACTTTTGGAAGATATTTTACCTATTACTTTTTTTTTTTTTTTAATAATTTTTATTGTGCTTTAAGTGAAAGCTTACAAATCAAGTCAGTCTGTCACACATAAGCTTATATACACCTTACTCCATACTCCCATTTACTCTCCCCCTAATGAGTCAGCCCTTCCAGTCTCTCCTTTCGTGACCGTTTTGCCAGTTTCTAACCCTCTCTACCCTCCCATCTCCCCTCCAGACAGGAGATGCCAACACAGTCTCAAGTGTCCACCTGATACAAGTAGCTCACTCTTCATCAGCATCTCTCTCCAACCCATTGTCCAGTCCCTTCCATGTCTGATGAGTTGTCTTCGGGAATGGTTCCTGTCCTGAGCCAACAGAAGGTTTGGGGACCATGACCGCCGGGATTCCTCTAGTCTCAGTCAGACCATCAAGTCTGGTCTCTTTATGAGAATTTGGGGTCTGCATCCCTCTGTTCTCCTGCTCCCTCAGGGGTTCTCTGTTGTGCTCCCTGTCAGGGCAGGCATCGGTTGTGGCCGGGCACCATCTAGTTCTTCTGGTCTCAGGATGATGTAAGTCTCTAGTTCATGTGGCCCTTTCAGTCTCTTGGGCTCATAGTTATCACGTGACCTTGGTGCTCTTCATTCTCCTTTGATCCAGGTGGGTTGAGATCAATTGATGCATCTTAGATGGCCGCTTGTTAGCATTTAAGACCCCAGACGCCACCCTTCAAAGTGGGATGCAGAATGTTTTCATAATAGAATTATTTTGCCAATTGACTTAGAAGTCCCCTTAAGCCATAGTCCCCAAACCCCCGCCCTTGCTCCGCTGACCTTTGAAGCATTCAGTTTATCCCGGAAACTTCTTTTTGGTCCAGTCCAGTTGAGCTGACCTTCCCTGTATTGAGTATTGTCCTTCCCTTCACCTAAAGTAGTTCTTATCTACTATCTAATCAGTAAATAATCCTCTCCCACCCTCCCTCCCTCCCCCCTCTCGTAACCACAAAAGAATGTGTTCTTCTCAGTTTTTACTGTTTCTCAAGATCTTATAATAGTGGTCTTATACAATATTTGTCATTTTGCATGTGACTAATTTCACTCAGCATAATGCCTTCCAGGTTCCTCCATGTTATGAAATGTTTCACAGATTCCTCACTGTTCTTTATCGATGCGTAGTATTCCATTGTGTGAATATACCATAATTTATTTAACCATTCATCTGTTGATGGACACCTTGGTTGCTTCCAGCTTTTTGCTATTGTAAACAGTGCTGCAGTAAACATGGGTGTGCATATATCTGTTCGTGTAAAGGCTCTTATTTCTCTAGGGTATATTCCGAAGAGCGGGATTTCTGGGTTGTATGGTAGTTCTATTTCTAACTTTTTAAGAAAACGTCAGATAGATTTCCAAAGTGGTTGTACCATTTTACATTCCCACCAGCAGTGTATAAGAGTTCCAATCTCTCCGCAGCCTCTCCAACATTTATTATTTTGTGTTTTTTGGATTACTGCCAGCCTTGTTGGAGTGAGATGGAATCTCATCGTAGTTTTAATTTGCATTTCTCTAATGGCTAATGATCGAGAGCATTTTCTCATGTATCTGTTAGCTGCCTGAATATCTTCTTTAGTGAAGTGTGTGTTCATATCCTTTGCCCACTTCTTGATTGGGTTGTTTGTCTTTTTGTGGTTGAGTTTTGACAGAAGCATGTAGATTTTAGAGATCAGGCACTGGTCAGAGATGTCATAGCTGAAAATTTTTTCCCAGTCTGTAGGTGGTCTTTTTACTCTTTTGGTGAAGTCTTTAGATGAGCATAGGTGTTTGATTTTTAGGAGCTCCCAGTTTCTCTTCATCATTTTTGGTAACGTTTTGTATTCTCTTTATGCCTTGTATTAGGGCTCCTAACGTTGTCGCTATTTTTTCTCCCATGATCTTTATCGTTTTAGTCTTTATGTTTAGGTCTTTGATCCACTTGGAGTTAGTTTTTGTGCATGGTGTGAGGTATGGGTCCTGTTTCATTTTTTTGCAAATGGATATCCAGTTATGCCAGCACCATTTGTTAAAAAGACTATCTTTTCCCCAATTAACTGACACTGGTCCTTTGTCAAATATCAGCTGCTCATATGTGGATGGATTTATATCTGGGTTCTCAATCCTGTTCCACTGGTCTATGTGCCTGTTGTTGTACCAGTACCAGGCTGTTTTGACTACTGTGGCTGTATAATATGTTCTAAAATCAAGTAGAGTGAGGCCTCCCACTTTCTTCTTCTTTTTCAGTAATGCTTTACTTATCTGGGGCTTCTTTCCCTTCCATGTGAAGTTGGTGATTTGTTTCTCCATCACATTAAAAAATGTCATTGGAATTTGGATCAGAAGTGCATTGTATATATAGATGGCTTTTGGTGGAATAGACATTTTTATTATGTTAAGTCTTCCTATCCATGAGCAAAGTATGTTTTTCCACTTATGTAGGTCCCTTTTAGTTTCTTGCACTAGTACTTTGTAGTTTTCTTTGTATAGGTCTTTTACATCTTTGGTAAGATTTATTCCTAAGTATTTTATCTTCTTGGGGGCTACTGTGAATGGTATTGATTTGGTGATTTCCCCTTCGATGTTCTTTTTGTTGATGTAGAGGAATCCAAGTGATTTTTGTATGTTTATCTTGTAACCTGAGACTCTGCCAAACTCTTCTATTAGTTTCAGTAGTTTTCTGGAGGATTCCTTAGGGTTTTCTGTGTATAAGATCATGTCATCTGCAAATAGAGATAATTTTACTTCTTCCTTGCCAATCCAGATGACCTTTATTTCTTTGTCTAGCCTTACCTATTACTTTTTGTAAATGTAAAATTTGAACCATAAATTTAATAAAACCACAAACTAACTTTTGCTCCCCCTTCCATATTTTTTTAAAGGAAATATTTCCCCCTTAATTCTAATATTTCTGGGGTCATAAATCTTGTGTGGTCAATTTAGAACTGGGCTAAAATTTGTTCTGAATGAATCTTGACTTAACAGAAGAGGTTTCTGTACTGCTTTGGGTTGATTTAGGGTTGGAGGGGAGGAAAAAAGGAAATACTGTTGATAAGAAAACACAATGCGGATACCAGGACTGTTTCACAAGATAAGATTCCTCTTTCCGTGTATACTTGAATTGTAGTCATTTAGCTGTTTCCACTCCTTACTGCTGGAATTATAATGTTCTCGCCGAGCTGGACGGAAGCAAGAGAAAGCACAGTGAGTCCTTAGGCAAGGTATGGAGACCAAGAGGAAGTGCGGTGACTACACTATAATGTACTTGCCTCAAAATTGTTAGAGAGATTACTCCATATGATTGTCTCTTAGATTTATCCTTTGGAAAATTTTTTTTTTTTTTTACATTGAAGCTACACAGAGCTGACAGACTTTTTTGATGACTCTATATGCATTGTTACATACTATGTGATTAGAAGGGAGGTTTAAAAACACAGAAAAATAAGTTTTTTGGAAACATTGTCTTTTGCCTTTAGACATAGAGAATTAGAGTTTGGCATTTTAAAAAATTCATAATTTTTTACAGAGACTTAATGGATATTCTGTATAAATTTGCAGACATTGAAATTAAAAATCTAAGTTTCATACTTTAAAATATTGTGAAATTGAATTCCATAAAATAAGTGAATCAGTATGAGGTTATTGGTATTAAATTCTTATTTTCTTTTGTAGGCGCTAAATTTTGTACAGTTTTAGAAATATGGAAGTGTTTGGTTCTTTAAATCATTTTGTGCTTCCTTGCAATTTTCAGAATGTAAGTTATTTTATGATATCCTTCCCAATGTATACATCTTGAAAGTAGACCTTTCACGATTTAAAAGACTAGGACTAGACAAGGAAAGGAACCTAGGAAAGTGAATTTTTCTTATTAACTAGAGAAAATTATTTTTTTCTCCAGTTGAAAGCTTTCATAGATCACCATCTAACTGAGGTGTCCCTTTCTTAATAGAACATGCTTATCAAAGTTAAAACTTGAATATATTATATATAAAATGACATCCTGAAATTACCTTTTGGTATACACTGATTTCCCTACCAGTTGTGGAGAAGACACTCTTACTAATTGGCTGGGGACTTTTAAATATTACTAGTTTCCAATGCAAAAAAAGATTCTAGCAGCCCCCTGCTTATGTTATGAAAATTTAGGTTACAGAAGAGTAATAAAGGCACATTCTGCCATTTATTAAATATTCCCACATTTTAAACAATTTTTTGACAGCTAGAGTTTATTCCAGCAGACATTGGGGTGAAGCACCTTTTCCAAAGAGGCATGAAATGCCTCCAGTCCTTGGTGTTTTGTCTTCCCATTTTAGATTCCTACAAAGGTCTTAAACAGAAAAAGTTGTCTGAAAAGGGGACACTAAGAGCAAGTAATGGGAGAGGGAGTGAGAGGAGTGATTTGGTTAGACTTGGAAGTAAATGAAATTTGAGCTTTCTCAGCTTTGAGAGCACCACTTTTAAGGGGTGAGTGTGGCATGCCATGTCATAGTGCCAGAGTTCAGAGTACTGGGTTTTATTGTTGGTTCAGGGTTTTACTAGGTGGGGCTGAGATGTGGATCTTGGCTTTGCCAATCTTAATATCTCCCCCCCCATGACATTGGTCAGAAGCTTCATAAGTTATTACCGTTTTTACTGTTGATATCAAAATTATTGTCAATTCATTTCTATTAAAAATGCTTTTAAGGATACATTACACTCAATTTTGTTTTACAATCTGAAAATCATTTTTAAAACATTAAAACTCATCTTTGCTTTTATAAAAAAAATTTTTTTTTGCTTTTATAGTGAAAATTAATTGAAGCATACTATTCGCTTAATGGAAATATTCCTTTGAAACAGTGGAGAAATTTCTCTATACTTTTTTATTAAGATAGTGGCCCCTGTGCAATGATGAATCCTTATGGATTTATGCAAATATTTAATAGCTGAAAGATTCTTTTGGAAGCGAAGATTAAAGATATTGGTAAATTGTATTATTATGTTTTTGTTTCAAAACCTTGAACTAAAAGCCAATTTTAGCTGACTTGTTCTTTTATTAATTATTAGTTCTTAACTACAAATAGGTAAAAAGAAGAAAACAGTAAGTGGGCCATAATATCCAGTCAGAACCCTTGTGGTTATTTTTTTCTCGTTGTACTTTTGTAAGGTTCGAAAGTATAAACAGGACAGAAAGGCACAAAACATAAATCCTCTTACCCCTAAAAGTAACCACCGTGAACAACTTCTTAATGATTCCCTCTCTGGGTAAGAAGGAAAACACACCTGCATGTATCTATTTTTTTTTTCTTTTTTGGATAATTTTAGTTTTAAAACATGACTGATCAAACTAAGCATGGAGTTTGCATCCTACTTTATAAATTTGATGTGTATCTTGGAGATCCTCCTCTTGCAGTACATATAGATCTAGCATATATGTATTTTTAAGTAGCTGCATAGTATTCTCATGTGCCAATTTAGCTACTTCTCTATTGATGAACTCTTTGATTAGTTTGAGTTTTGCTTTGATGGTGCAGTGGCTAAAGCGCTCAGTTGCCAAGCAAAAGGTCAGTGGTTGGAACCCACTAGCTGCCCTGAGGGAGAAAGATGTAACAGTAAGCTTCTGTAAAGATGTATAGCCTTGGAAACCCTATGGGGCAATTCTGCTCTGTCCTACAAGGTCACTATGAGTGGGAATCAACGGCAATGGGTTTGGTATTTTTTGGTTCTGTTAATGGACTCTTTGGTTGAGTTTTGCTGTTACAATTAAAGGTCTTTGCTACATTATATGGAGCCCTGGTGGCACAGTGGTTAAGAACTCGGATGCTAACCAAAAGGTCGGCAGTTCAAATCCACCAGCTGCTCTTTGGAAACCCTATGGGGTAATTCTACTGTGTCCCATAGGGTCGCTATGAGTTGGAATTGACTTGCCGGTAATGGGTTTGGTTTTTGGTTTGGTTTGGTTACATTATGAAAATACCCATCGGGTAGAGTCTTAGCAGTGGAATTGATGAGGCAAAGGGTATGTGCATTTTAAAATTTTGTTAGATATTACTCAATTGTCCTGAAAGGCTGTACTAATTTGTACTGCCTTCCGCCCTCCCTCCCCCCTCCCCGCCCCATCCCCGTGCAAGTTGCTCTTGATGGATTTATTCCCTCACACTCTTGCCCAAACTGGCAGGTAGTTGAATTTTTCCAGGCATCTAATCTGACAGGGGAAAATGGTATCTCCTGATTTCATTTGCATTTCTTTACTTTGGAACAAGGCTGAGAATCAGTCATTTTGTAATTTTGTTAAATCCTTGTGGATTTTGTAAATGCTTTGGTCATTTTTGTTTCTTTTCTTAGTAAACTACATATTTACTTACATCCTTTACCTCTTTATTTTAAATTTTATCATGCTTTAAATGAAAGTTTACAGCTCAAGTTAATTTCTCATCCAAAAATTTATACGCATACTGTTTTGTGACGCTGGTTACAATCCCCACAATGTGGTAGCATGTTCCGCCTTTCTACCCTGTTTCCTCGTGTCCATTTGTCCAGTTCCTGTCTTCCTGATTCTTGTCTCGCTTTTGGACAGGAACTGCCCATTTGGTCTTGTATATTTGATTAAACTAAAAAGCATGTTTCCCACGTGTGTTATTTTTTGTTTTATATGACCGTCTAGTCTTTGTCTGAAAAGTGGACTTCGGGAGTGGTTGCAGTTCTGAGTTAGCAGTGACTGGGGTCGATAGACCTGGGGCTTCCTCCAGTTTCTGTCAGACCATTAAGTCTGGTCTTTTTTCATGAATTTGGATTCTGTTCTACATTTTTGTCCTATCCTGTCTGGGACTTTATGTTGTGATCGCAGTCAGAGTGGTGGTTGGTGGTAGCCAGGCACCATCTAGTTCTTCTGGTCTCGGGCTGGTGGAGTCTCTGGTTCATGTGGTCCTTTAGTCCTTTGGGCTAATATTTTGTCTTTGGTTCCAGATGGGATAGGACCAATAGATGTGTCTTGGGGGACCACTCGCAAGCTTTTACGATCCCAGATGCTACTCATCCAGTGGGATATAGACCATTTTATTTTCTTTATTATGCCATTTGACATCTGGTTCCTGTTCTTAAGGGGTTTGCTTTCAGCCTGTCCATTTAGAATTGGTTGGCTGTTGGTTTTGTATAAATGCCCTTTATTACTCTGAGGAATTTCCCTTCTGCTCCTATTTTGCTGAGAGTTTTTTATCAGGAATGGGCATTGGAGACTTTGTCAAATGCCTTTTTTGTGTTGATTAATATGATCGTGTGATTCTTTTATTTACATGGTGGATTACACTGATAAATCTTCTAATGTTGAACCATCCCTGCATACGTGGTATGAATCCCACTTGGTCGTGATGTATTATTTTTTTGATACGATGCTGAATTTCATTGGCTAGACTTTTGAGAATTTTTGTGTCTATGTCCATGAGGGTTATTGGTTTGTAGCTTTTTTTTTTTTTTTTTTTGTGGTGTCTTTGCCTGCCTTTGGTATCAGGGTTATGCTGGCTTCATAGAATGAGTTTGGGAGTATTTCTTCTTTTTCTGTGCTCTGAAATAGCTTGAGTCATATTGGTGTTAGCTCTTCTCTGAAAGTTTGGTAGAATTCTCCAGTGAAGCCCTCCAGGCCAGGGAGTTTTTTTGTTACTGTTGGGTGGTCTTTTTTTTATTATCTCTTCAGTCTCCTCTTTTGTTATGGATCTGTTTAGTTTTTCTACCTCAGTTTATGTTACTTTAGGTAGGTAGTGTGTTTCTAGAAATTTGTCAATTTCCTCTCGGTTTTCAAATTTGTTAGGGTACAATTTTTCATCATGTCCTGTTATGACCCTTTTTATTTCAGTTGCGTCTGTTGTAATATCACCTGTCACATTTCTTATTCGGGTGATTTGCTTCCTCTCCTGTTTTTCTTTTTTCAGCCTGGTCAGTGGTTTGTCGATTTTGTTGACCTTTTCAAAGAACCAACTTTTGATCGTGTTGATTTCCTTCTATTGTTTTTCTGTTCTCTATTTCATTTGCTCTAATTTTTATTATTTCCTTTCTTTTGGTGCCCGAGGGCTTATTTTACTGTTGTCTTTCTGTTACCTGACGAGGGTCTGTGTCCTGGAACAGTCAAACCAATGAAACGTATTCCAAGTCAGAAAGAGAGAGAAAGTTTATTAGGAGGTGACACCATCGGGAAGTCTGGCAGCGGTGCAGGCTGTCTTTATGAAGTCGCAACAAGCAATTTCTACATCAGAGCTTATCTATTATTTTGGCAAGGATTGCCTAGAGTTTTCAAGCACGTAGCCCACAGACGGTTGTATATATCATAAAACAACTACAAAAAAATTCTTTATTAAACTAAAGATACACGTGCTGGACATCTGGACTCTAATCTTTATGTTTGTAATAGGCAAAAAAATCTTGCATAAAAATCTCTAGGCTAGTAGAACTGGCCTGCCAAGTTTATTCTGATCGAGATAAGGAGCAAGAAAGAAAGTTACAGACCAAAAGCGCCAGGCAGCCTTACTAGCTGCTGTCTTGCAGGCTGAAGGCCATCTCCCAAGAGGGAGACCAAGGCCACAAAAGCCGAGGAGGTCCCACAGCCCTTGGGAAAGAGACCAGTGCAGCTGGTACAGTTAAAAGAAAATTTACAGACACAACAGAGAGTCCCTGATGGAGCAGGAGAAAAGTAAGGTGCAGAACTCAAATTCTAGTAAAAAGAGCAGACTTAATGGTTTGGCTGAGATTGGAGGGACCCTGGAAGACATGGCCCCCAGACTCTCTGTTAGCCCAGAACTGAAACCATCCCCGAAGCCAACTCTTCAGACAAAGATTAGACTGGACTATAAGACATAAAATGATAGTTGTGGAGAGAATGCTTCTTAGCTCAAGTAGTTACATGGGACTAAATGGGCAGCTCCTGTCCAGAGGTGAGATGAGAAGGCAAAAAGGGACAGGAGCTGGTTGAATGGACACAGGAGGAGGAGTGTGCTGTCACATTTTAGGGAGAACAACTAAGGCCACATAACTATGTGTGTATAAATTTTTGTATGAGAAACTAACTTGAACTGTAAACTTTCACTTAAAGCACAATAAAAACAAACAAACTTACAGGTTACTTAGAGTATCATCATGGCATTAGTTATGTCAAGCTCTCAATCGCCCCGTTTTGGAAAGGAGAAAACATGTTGCGAGGTATTAGGGTTACATTTCTATTTGTTTAAGTTGCAGGGCTAATGTTTTGATTTTGGCTGTTTCTTTTTGATGTGTTCATTTATTGCTATCAGTTGACCCCTAAACACTGCTTTTGCTGTGTCCCAGAGGTTTTGGTAAGATGAGTTTTCATTTTTATTTGATTCTTTGAATTTTTTATTCCATCTTGATTTCTTTTATTACTCAGTAGTTTTTAAGCAAGGTGCTGTTCAGTTCCCACATATTTGATTGTTTTCCTTGCTGTTTCTGTTACTGATTTCTACTTTGATGGCATTATGATCAGAGAAGGTGCTTTGTATTATTTCGATGTTTTGGATATTGTTAAGTCTTGCTTTGTCACCTAAAATGTGGTCTATTGTGAAGAATGTTTCATGTGCGTTAGAAAAGAATGTATACTTTGTTGCTTTTGGGTGTTTTTTTTTTTTTTTATTCTGTATACATCTGTGAGATCTAGTTGGTTGATTGTGGCATTTAGATCTTCTGTGTCTTCCATGAGTTTCTTTCTAAATGTTCTGTCTTTCACTGAAAGTGGTGCGTTAAAGTCTCCTGCTATTATTGTGGGACTATTTCTCTTTTCAATGCTGTTAAAGTTTGTTTTATGTATTTTGGAGCCCTGTCATTGGATGCATATGTATTCACTATTGTTATGACCTCTTGGTGTATTGATCCTTTAATCATTATTTATTGTGCTTCTTATCCTTCATGATGGATTTTGCTTTAAGCCTGTTTTATTGGAGATTAATATTACCACTCCTGCTCTTTTTTGGTAATTGTTTGCTTGATAAATTTTTTTCCTGCCTTTGAGTTTTGTATCTAAGCTCTGTCTTTTTATAGACAGCATATATATGGATCATGTTTTTTTGTCCATACTGCCACTCCTGTCTCTTTTCTGGTTCATTTAGGCCATTTACATTCAGTGTAATTATTGATAAGTGTGAGTTTACTGCTGTCATTCTATTGTATTTTTGTGTGCATGTGTGTGATGTTGATAGTTTCTTTGTTCTGCTAAATTTTCTGTGCTGAGTTCTTTTTGTTTATGGATTTTCTTTTCATGTCTTTCATTATTGTTGATTGTGTGTTTGCGGAGTCTTTATGGTTTTCTTCTTTTTCTTAACTTTTTTTTTAAATTTATTGTGCTTTAAGTGAAAGTTTACAAGTCAAGCCAGTCTCTCATACAAAAATTAATACCCACCTTGCTATGTACTCCTAGCTGCTCTCCCCCTAATGAGACATCACAGTCTTCCTCTCCACCCTGTATTCCCTGTGTCCATTCACCTAGCACCTGTCCCCCCTCTGCCTTCTCATGTTGCCTCGAGGCAAGAGTTGCCCGCATAGTCTCGTGTCTGCTTGAGCCAAGAAGCTCACTCCTCACCAGTATTATTTCCTGTCTTATAGTTTAGTCCAATCCCTGTCTGAAGAGTTGGCTTCGGGAATGGTTCCAGTCTTGGGCTAACAAAGGGTCCAGGGACCATGATCCCTGGGGTCCCTCTAGCCTCAGTCAGACCACTAGGTCTGGTCTTTTTACGAGAATTTGAGGTATGTATCTCACTGTTCTTCTGCCCCATCAAGGATTCTCTGTTTTGTTCCCTGTCAGGGCAGTCATCGGTGGTAGCTTGGCACCATCTAGTTCTTCTGGTCTCAGGCTGATGTAGTCCTTGGTTTATGTGGCCCTTTCTTTCTCTTGGGCTCATCTTTACCTTATGTTTTTGGTGTTCTTCATTCTCCTTTTGTCCAGGTGGGTTGACACCAATTGATGCACCTTAAATGGCCACTTGCTAACACTGAAGACCCCAGACGCCACTTACCAAAATGGGATGCAGAACGTTTTCTTAATGCATTTTGTTATGCCAGTTGACCTAGATTTCCCCTGAAACCTTGGTCCCCAGACCCCTGTCCCTGCTACTGTGGCCTTCAAAGCATTTGGTTGTACAGGAAACATCTTTGCTTTTAGTTTAGTTGTGCTGACCTCTCCTGTATTGTGTGTTATCTTTCCCTTCACCTAAAAGAGTTCTTGTCTACTATCTAATTAGTGAATACCCCTCTGCCTCCATCCCCACCCTCATAACCCTTAAAGGATATTTTCTTCTCTGTTTAAACTTTTTCTTGAGTTCTTTTAATAGTAGTCTCATACAATATTTGTCCTTTGGCAACTGACTAATTTCACTCAGCGTAATGCCTTCCAGATTCCTCCATGTTATATGAGATGTTTCACAGATTCATTGTTGTTCTTAATTGTTGCGCACTATTCCATTATGTGAATATACCATAATTTATCTATTCATCCATCGATGGGCACCTCTGTTGCTTCCGTATTTTTGCTGTTATAAACAGTGCTACAGTGAACATGGGTGCGCATATATCTGTTTGGGTGAAGGCTCTTATTTCTCTAGGATATATTCCAAGGAATGGGATTGCTGAATTGTATGGTAGTCCTATTTCTAGCTTTTTAAGG
Source organism: Elephas maximus indicus (assembly GCF_024166365.1). Classification (NCBI taxonomy): domain Eukaryota; kingdom Metazoa; phylum Chordata; class Mammalia; order Proboscidea; family Elephantidae; genus Elephas; species Elephas maximus. The sequence goes on from NC_064844.1 coordinate 45,435,748, forward strand.
AAGTGCCAAATCGATTTCCATTTTACATTCCCACCAGCAGTGTCTAAGTGTTCCAGTCTCTCCACAACCTCTCCAACATTTATTATTTTGTGTTTTTTGGATTAATGTCAGCCTTGTTGGGGTGAGATGGAATCTCATTGTAGTTTTGATTTGCATTTCTCTAATGGCTAATGATCGTGAGCATTTCCTCATGTATCTGTTAGCCACCTGAATGTCTTCTTTGTTGAAGTGCCTGTACATATCTTTTGCCCATTTTTTAATTGGATTATTTGTCTTTTTGTTGTTGAGTTTATGCAGTATCATATAGATTTTGGAGATTAGACACTGATTGGAAATGTCATAGCTAAAAACTTTTTCCCAGTCTGTAGGTAATCTTTGGATAAGCATTAAGTGTTTGGATAAGCATTAAGTCTTCAGGTAAACATTAAGTGTTTGATTTTTTAGGAGCTCCCCGTTATCTAGTTTCTCTTCTAGTGTTTGTGCATTGTTAGTAATGTTGTGTACACTATTTATGCCATGTATTAGGACTCCTAGTATTGTCCCTATTTTTTCTTCCATGATCTTTATCGTTTTAGATTTTACATTTAGGTCTTTGATCCATTTTGAGTTAGTTTTTGTGCATGGTGTGAGGTATGGGTCTTGTTTTCATTTCTTTGCAGGTGGATATCCAGTTATGCCAGCACCATTTGTTAAAGAGACTGTCCTTTCCACATTTAATGGACTTTGGGCCTTTGTCAAATATCAGCTGCTCATATGTGGATGGATTTATGTCTGAATTCTCCATTCTGTTCCATTGGTGTATGTATCTGTTGTTGTATCAGTGCCAGGCTGTTTTGACTACTGTGGCGGTATAATATGTTCTGAAATCAGGTAGTGTGAGGTCTCCCACTTTGTTTTTCTTTTTTAGCAATGCTTTATCTTTTCAGGGCCTTTTTCCTTTCCATATGAAGTTGGTGACTTGTTTCTCTATCTAATTAAAAAATGTCATTGGTATTTGGATGGGGATTGCATTGTATGTATAGATCACTTTGGGTAGGATAGACATTTTTACTATGTTACATTTTACAATGAGCAAGGTTATGTTTTTCCACTTACCTTTTCTTCTTTTTTATTTTAATGGGTAGGTTTGTTAGCTTCCTTTGTGGTTACCTTGAAATTTACCTTTATTTTTCTAAGCATAAACCAGCCTTTTATTTCTTGATATTGCCTTGACTTCCTCTCCATATGGAAGTTCCAAGACTACACTGCTTATTTCCTCTTTTTTTGTTTTGACATTGTTGTTGTTGGCGTATTGACATCTCTCGTTTCCTATTTTCAGCCTTTTAACTTTGTTTTGTTTTTGTGAATTCCATATCTGAGTTGGTATCTTGTTGAACTGTCCTGTGTCCTCATCTTGGATTGTTGTCTGATGTTGTTGGTTCTCTAACTGGAGGACTCCCTTTAATATTTCTTGTAGTTTTGGTCTGTCTATTAATTTCTGTTAATCTGGAAATGACCTAATTTCACCATTGTGTTTGAGAAATAGTTTTGTTGTGTGTCTTTCTTGGCTGGCAATTTTTTTTCCTTCAGGGCTTTATATGTGTCATCCTGCGTGGTTTCTGCTGTGTAATCAGAGCCTAGTCTCACTGGTTCTCTTTTGTAGGTGACTTTTCATTTATTCCTAGCCACTCTCAGGATTCTTTCCTTGTCTTTGGTTTTGGCAAGTTTGATTATATGTCTTGGTGACTTTCTCTTGGGGTCTGTCCTGTATGGGGTTCATTGAGCTTCTTAGATAGATATCTCTCTGTGGTTTCTGTTATTCCCCCCGTTCTGACACTTGGATCACTGGTAGGTTTTTCCTGTTGATAGTTTCCCACATAATTCTTAGGCTTTCTTCATTCTTTTTTCTGATCTTTCCTCGAACAAATTGGTATCAGGTGATTTACCTTCAGTCTCATTAATTCTGACTTCCGTCGTCTCAGTTCTGCTCCTGTGACCTTCTAATGAGTTGTCTAATTCTGACATTTTATTGTTAATCTTTTGGGTTTCTAGTTTTGTTTTTTTGGTATGGTTTCTAGCAACCTATTTGTCATTTTGTTCTTGTATTATCTTCCTGAATTCTTCTATTCCTTTATGCATTCCTTGGTTTAATCTGTGTTTTGCCTGATCTCCTTAATCTCTTGGAAAGCCCTGTATATTAGTCTTTTGAATTCTTTATCAGGTAGTTCCATTGTCATATCTTCCCCCAGAATGTTTTCTGGTTCTTTATTTTGGTCGCTTGCTAGAGCCATCTTGTCCTGCTTATTTAGGTGATATGATATTGACTGTTGTCTCAGAGGCATCAATAAATTAATATATTTATTTATTTATTGTATTTTTGTTTACACGTCCTGAATTTTTGTTATGTTTTGATGTCCAAGTAGCCTGAGCATGTGTGCTACTCTGGTTGTTCATCTGGCCTTGTCGAAGCTCTCTCCTTCTGTCTCCAGATGGTCGTAGTAGCCACTAAGTGTGTGAGCCCGGAGTCTGTTCACTGTTCTTGTGGGGCTGCTGAAGATGTAGGAGACGTTTTTGGTGGGGTGATGAATCGGTCCTGCTGGTCACCTGGCCATGGGTGCAGGGAGTGTTCTCCCTGGTCGTTGGGTTGGGTGTTGTATGTGTGCTTCGCCGCTTACTGGCTGATTGTGGCACAGGTGCCCAGGTTGTCAGTCACCAAGTGTGTGGTATGGAGACTTTCACTAACAGTCCTAAGCAGGCAGGGCTGTGTTGGGTTGTTAGGAGCAGAGACAGGTCTCCGGTTGCAGTAGGGTGGTGACCTGGGAGGTAAGGCAGGGAGCTGTCAGCTGCCCCCAGTTTTTCCAGATGGAGGGTGTGCCTGTCTGCTAGTGTGTATAGTTGGGGGAGGGGTAGTGCAACCAGTCCTTGGGTGTCCGCTGCCGTTGGTTGGGGATTAGGGAGTGCTACTCATTCTCAGGCACCTGTTGTAGGAGGCTAGGTGGAGTGGCTGGTACTGTCAGTCCTCTGGACCCTGCTGTCAGTGGGTGAGGCTCCTTCTGAGAGGTCAGGCTGGTGACAAATGCCACAAATCTGCAGTTCCCACTTGGCTGCTGTAGGTTAAAATGGGCTTATGCTGGAAGCCCTGCCCATTTTGTCAAAAGGGCACGCTATGCGGGGTCAACCAGCAAGACACTGGTGTGAGTGATCGGCAGAGTGAAGGGCGCTGCAAGTCTGTGGACCCCCTACGCCAGTGACTGGGCAAAAGGGCAAGTGCCCCTGGACCAGGCAGTGAGTTTGTGGTTTAGGGGGTGTGGCAGCATTGAATGCTGCTGGACTGGTGTCAGACCAGGGAGGAGGATGGATGAGGAGAAGGGAGAGGTCCTTGGCAATGGAGCTCTGATGGAGAAAGGGTTATGGTGCATGTGTGGTGGGTTTGGAGCTTGCCCATAGCTTTCGCAGGTCTGGAGCCCTGGTGGCGTAGTGGTTAAGAGTTCAGCTGCTAACCAAAAGGTCGGCAGGTCAAATCCACCAGCCATTCCTTAGAAACCCTGTAGGGATAGTTCTGCTCCGTCCTGTAGGGTCACTGTGAGTCAGAATCAACTAGACAACAAGTTTGGTTTGGTTTTTGGTTTGCACGTCTGGCATCGCTCCTGTTTGGTTTTGGAGAGGTGTTTGCAGATTCACTGTTGTTAAGCTGCACCACATGGGGGTGGGTTTCAGCTTGGGATGCTGCTGCTTGCCTCAGTCTGTGTGCGCCGTGCAGATTCAGCTACCAGGGCACCGGCAATCTGTAATTGCTTGTTTCCACTGTTTTTCAATCTACTCTCCTTCCACCTGTTGCTCAGTCCTATTCTTCAGCTTTGTCTTTGATGCTTCAGTTTCCTAGATTGTCATGTATATCCGATTCACTTGTTTTTTGAAGTGTTTGTTGTAAGAGGGACAACACGAAGTGTTTGACTATTCTACCATCTTGATCCTGCCTCTCCTCTTTTTAAAAAATTTTTTCCTTATTGGTTTATTCAAGCCCTTTGAAGAAGGAGAAGTTACATCAAGAAAAGAAATTATGTAGCCCTTCATGTGCTGTATTTGTTGCAGACATTTTTACAATCTGTTATTGCTTTCTCTACTTTGTATATGGAATTTTACTGAAATTCTAATTTTTATATAGTCAAATTTTTTCTCAATGACTTCTGTTAAAGTTGACCTATTCAGTGAGATTCTTTTGAAGTGGAACTTTAGGCTAAACCTTTTTTAGATTTACCACTCTGTAATTTATGAAGGAAATTTGCCATATAGTCCAAGATAATTATTTGCTTATAGCAGAAAATATTAATGTCACATATATAGTATTAAAGGAGCCCTGGTGGTGCAGTGGGTAAAGTGCTCAGCTGCAAACTGAAAGGTTCAAACCCTGCAGCTGCTCCTCAGGAGAAAGATGCGGCAGTCTGCTTCTGTAAGATTACAGTCTTGGAAATCCTATGGGTCAGTTTTGCTGTGTCCTACGAGGTTGTTATGAGTCAGAATCAACTCTATGGCAACAGGTTTATATAGTGTTATCAATCATGACAATATCTTTTCTTTATGTAGATCAAGCTTCTGAAATTCAGGTGACAATGATGCTCACTGAAAGTTGTAAGCTACGAGGTCTTCATCACAGGTAAGAGGGGAGACCATGGTAACATTTTATGCTGCATTCTTATTTTAAGAACATTGTGATGAGTTCTTAATCGAAAGCATCTTGGAATAGTTTAATTTTTTTTCCTTAATATAAAAGTGAAATACATGTTCGTTGCATAAAATTTTAAAACATAGAAAAATACAAAGAAGAAAACAAAGGGCAGTGTGTAAGCCCACATGTGGATTACCATAGCTAAGCTTTCTAGAAATAAGTTTATGGATATTTATGTGCATATTTCCTTTTTTAAAAAAATGGATTCCCGTATATACAAACATTAAAACAATTATTTTAATGAAAATTTTCAACATATAGAACACCAAAGACAAGAGTAATAAAGAACTTTTACTTATTTTTCAAATTTTATTTGTATTTTCATTTATATTCAAAAGAATTTGAGGGCCTAAAAGGCAGGCAACTACAGTAAGATCAATAAAATGAAAATGAAAGGTGTGTTTTAGGAGTGTGGTGGTAGAAAAGAAAACTAGTAAGCCAATGGTAAATCCAAATGTTTTTGCTGTCGTTGAACATAGACCAACTCTCAACTTCTAGGCAACAGAGGTTGAAGAAAACATTAAAAGTTGATAAATCTCAGTACCAGAAAGGAAAGAAACATAGTTGTTCCTTGGGGTGTGTTATGGTTTGAATTGTGCCCCCCCCCCCAAAAAATATTGTAAATTCTAACCTCTATGCCTATGGCTATAATCCCCTTTGGGGATAGGTTCTTTGTTATGTTAATGTGACTGGATTAGTGTAGGGTATGTCTTAAGGCAATCCCTTTCGAGATATAAAAGATTAAACAAGCAAGCCATAGAAGCAGAGATGGGGGAAGAGAGATGCCAAGCCACATAAGGGTTTCCCAGGAGCAGAAGCTCAAAAGAAATAAGGGGTTTTCTCCAGAGCTGATGAGGGGGAAAGCTTTCCTCTAGAGCCAGCACCTTGAATTTGGACTTCTGGCCTCCTGAAACTGTGAGAAAATGAATTTCTGTTTGTTAAAACCAATCACTTGTGGTATTTCTGTTATAGGAGCACTAGATAGCTAAGAATTTGGTACCAGGAGTGGGGTGCTGCTCTAACAAATGTCTAAAATGTAGAAGTGGTTTTGGAATTGGGTAATGAGTAGAGGCTGGAAGAGTTTTAGGTGCCAAATAGTAAAAGCCTAGATTGCTTTGAAGAGACTGTTGGTAGAATTACGGATGTCAAAGGCAGCTCTGCTGAGGGCTCAGAAAGAAGCGAGGAGAGCTATAGAGAAAATCTCTGTCATCTTAGAGAATATATATGGCAGGAGCAGCAGAATTTGCTGGAAACATGCTTTTGGTGAGAGTAAAAGAACACGATGAACATGTGATTGGACAGTGGAGGAAGGGCAGTGCTTTTAATGCAGTGGCAAAGAACTTGTTTGAATTATTTTCAAATGTTTGGTGGAAGGTAGAGCTTGTAAGTGATGAACTTGGATATTTGGCTGATGAGATTTCGAAGCAGAATCTTAAAGGGGCTGCATAGTTTCTTCTGCTTATAGTAAAATGTGAGAAAAAAAGATGGACTTTAAAATGAACTGTGCAAAATGAAAACAGAAAAAGATTTGGAAAATTCTGTTGTACAAACTAAGGACACGTGTTCTAGAATGTTGAAGTATGTGTCTACACAATATTTGGTTAAAGAGATTAAGCCAGTGACTGGTGGATCTAACCAACTACCAAAGCAGAAAACCCATCAACTTAGACTGAAGGGGACAGAGAAAGAATGAAAGGAAAGAACGCTGCATCTTGGAATTCTGCAGGCAGAAAACAGGCCAAAGGAGCTACATCTGTTGTCCTCTAAGAAAAGAAAAGGACCATTCCTGTAGCAGCTTGGAGATCAGCAGAACTGTTGCAAGGAGCACAGAAAGCAGGGCCTTCTCAGTTTCAAATGGTGGAGCCACAGCCTCTTAGGTTTCAAAGAGTCAAATCTTTACCAACTCTGTTCAGTTCCAGAGTATGGGGTTGCCTTTAAGGTGTGCCAGGGGATGGGGCCGCTGCCAAATGGCAGAGGCAGCAGGGCTGCCAGGCCCAAAGGGCAGATGGACAAGGGATGGAGTTGCCACTCAGATGAACTAGGAGAATGGGGCCACTTTTAGCTGAGGGAGCATATTGCCATTCCAGAGGGCCTGAAAGGTGCAGCTGAAGCCCAAGGCTAGGGGTCTCCACCTGGAATCCAGAGGTTGTGGCCGACACCCAGAGTCTGGAGGGTGGGGCCATTGCCCACATGTTCTCAGAGAAGAAAGGATTATTTTCAAGCCTTGTGAGCTAATATAATTTGTTGTGCTGGGTTTTGGATTTGCTTGGTGCCCATTATCCCTTCTTTTCCTCAAACTTCTCCCATTTGAAATGGAAATATCTACCTAGTGTGTGTTCCACCATTGTACTTTGAAAACAGATAACTTATAATCTAGATTTCACAGGTTCACAGATGAAGAAGAATTTTGCCCCAGGATGGAATATGCCTGAAGTCTCACCCATATTTGATTTAGATGATTCAAAAGATGAGATTTTGGACTTGGAGTTTAAGACTTTTGGGATGATGTAATGGGGTGAATGTGTTTTGTATGTGGGAAGGGCATGAATTTTGGAATGCTACGGATTGAATTGTGTCCCCCCGCCAAAAAAAGAAAAATTGTAAATCCTAACCTCTGTGCATATGGTTATAATCCCATTTGGGAATGGGTTGTCTTTGTTATATTAATCAGACTGGATTAATACAGGGTGTAATTTAACTCACTCTCTTTTGAGACATAAAAGAGGTGAAACAAACAAAAGAAACAGAGATGGGAGAGATGCCAAGCCACATGAAGATCGCCCAGGAGCAGAAGCTCAAAAGAGACACCTTCCTCCAGAGCCAACAGAGAAAGCTTCCCCTAGAGCTAGCACCCTGAATTTGGACTTCTAGTCTCCTAAACTGTGAAAAAATAAATTTCTGTTTGTTAAAGCCACTCACTTGTGGTATTCCCATTAATAGCAGCACTAGATAACTAAAATGGGGGTAGGGAGAGTTTTCCTAGTTTGAAACTTCAAGGCAGATGTTTCATTTGGTTTATTACATGCTGGGAACATTGATGAGTATAATGAACAGATATTTTTTTAGTAAATTTCATTGACAATAAAAAAGCCAAGTTAACTGGACCAAAAGCAAAGAAGTTTCTGGGATAAACTGAATGCTTCAAGGGTCAGTGGAGCAAGGTCGGGGGTTTGGGAACTATGGCTTAAGGGGACTTCTAAGTCAATTGGCAAAATAATTCTATTATGAAAACATTCTGCATCCCATTTTGTAATGTGGCGTGTGGGGTCTTAAATGCTAACAAGCGGCCATCTAAGATGCATCAATTGGTCTCAACCCACCAGGATCAAACGAGAATAAAGAACACCAAGGTCACACGATAACTACGAGCCCAAGAGACAGAAAGGGCCACGTGAACCAGAGACCTACATCATCCTGAGACCGGAAGAACTAGATGGTGCCCAGCCACAACCGATGCCTGCCCTGACAGGGAGCACAACAGAGAACCCCTGAGGGAGCAGGAGAACAGAGGGATGCAGACCCCAAATTCTCACAAAAAGACCAGACTTAATGGTCTGACTGAGACTAGAGGAATCCCAGCGGTCATGGTCCCCAAACCTTCTGTTGGCTCAGGACAGGAACCATTCCTGAAGACAACTCATCAGACATGGAAGGGACTGGACAACGGGTTGGAGAGAGATGCTGACGAGGAGTGAGCTATTTGTATCAGGTGGACACTTGAGACTGTGTTGGCATCTCCTGTCTGGAGGGGAGATGGGAGGGTAGAGAGGGTTAGAAACTGGCAAAATTGTCACGAAAGGAGAGACTGGAAGGGCTGACTCATTAGGGGGAGAGTAAGTGGGAGTATGGAGTAAGGTGTATATAAGCTTATATATGACAGACTGACTTGATTTGTAAATGTTCACTTAAAGCTTAATAAAAATAATTAAAAAAAAAAAAAACAAGTTATTCCTACAGGGACCTTTGAAAAAAATGAATGAACAAAAGTGAGGGACGGTGAAGATGTCCCTTTGAAAACAAAGAAAATCATGTGATTCAAGAAAGTTGCCTTACATTGGCCTGATTTAGTCACGAATAGAGCTCATGATTTGGAGAGGACTGGATAGATGACTCATCCGTTAGACTATTTTTCAAAGAAATTCATTTTATTTCCTCTGGGCTTTTTGATAAGAATTGGGTCATGATCAATTGGAAACGTCCTTTTTGTCAGTGTCTGGCGTGCTTGATGTTCTGTTATGCTGACTCTAGAGAGAAGAGGCAAAAGTTTTTAGTACTGGTATGTAATGGTAACTGTACTTGGATACCTAGCCAGTATTCTTAGCCTGGTGAAAGGTCTGCCCTACTTCTGCACCAGAAATGGGCTATAGGGATAAACGTGGGCAAAGCTGAGATATTCCGAAGAAGCAGTTTTATATCCACTGTAGCCTTTGAAAGATACTTGGGGTGAAAAATGTTCAGAGCAAGCATTTGCAGTCATTCTCTCATGTAGCTTTAAGCTGTTGGGTTTTCCAGTATCTTAACCAGGATGGATTAGCAGCCCCAGGGTACCCTCAGGCGTTGGGATGGAATAACATACTGGACATTCATTGTTTGGGGACAGTCTTCTAGAGGTAGATTATTGCTTGGTCAGGTTTAATTGTTCTTCCTGGCACTAAAATAACACCAGGACTCCTGGTTTACACTGAGCAAAACATGTCAATGTGTAGAAAGTATAATGTTCTTTGCATTCATTCACTGTGGCAGTCCTTTACATTCCTTCACTGTGGCAGTCCTTTTCATTTTTAAGGGGTCCAAGGCCTACAACACATTTCTTTTTGACCTGTAATGTTTAGCCTGTTCATGGCTGTGTGTCTGCATTTGTTCATTCTGTCATTCTAATTTATTAAGTGCCTGTTTGTGCTGGGGACTCTGCCAGGCATGAGGGATAAAAACAAAATCACAATCTTTAGAAATGATATGAAATTTATCAAGCAAACACAATATACTCACCAAGAAATGACACCTGGTTTCAGGTTATGTTACATAACTTCTTATACTGGCTGTGGTATGTAATTCAGCATGTTTACTGCGTGTTTTATCATTCTGTGATTAAGGATTATAATGGTGTTGAAATGTTTTAAAGCATTTTGAAATCCTTTTTTTCATTCTTTTTTCCCATTGGCATTTGTGAGAATAATTAATTTTTATTTCAAGTTAAAACTAATGCCAATCTATTTTAATTATGAGAATTGATTTTTATCAGCATATTCTATTGAGCTATGGCTACTTATAGTTTGAGGCTTCCATTGGCCTGATGGTGGGCACTTCTTAGCTGAATGCTTCACAGCTCTTACCTGCAAGGGCACTCAGCAAGACCGAGAATTGGGTGCAGTTCTTGTTTCACGCCGCCACAGAACCTGCCCTTCCCCTACATTTTTCTTCCTCTACAGCACCTCCTTCTGCTCTTATTTGTTCTTCTTATAGATCACAGGCCTTCCTTTCTACCCTCCTTTCCTTTATAAAACGGGCAGAATGAAGAGCAGTCCTTTGTACTTTGAAACAGTTTCATGCAGCTTCTTAACCTCTCCCAGAGGATATTTAATCCTCAGGTGATAGAATAGACAATTTGACCTCATACAGCAAACTCATTGTGCCTGGATAAAATGCCTGTAATCCTGCTGTTATGCTTTGAATTGTGTCCCCCCAAAAATGTGTGTCAACTTGACTAGTCCATGTTTCCCAGTATTGTATGATTATCCATTTTGTCACTTGATGTGATTTTTCCTATGTGTTATAAATCCTGCCTCTGATGTTAGTGAGGCAGGATTAGAGGCATTTATTTTAATGAGGCAGGACTCAGTCTACAGGATTAGGTTGTGTCTTAAGTCAGTCTCTGTTGAGATATGAGAGAGAAGAGTGAGCAGAGACATGGGGACCTCATACCACCAAGAAATGAGCTGGGAGTGAGTACGTCCTTTGGACTCAGGGTCCCTGTGCTGAGAAGCTCCTGGATCAGGGGAAGATTGATGACAAGGACCTTCCCCCAGAACTGGCAGAGGAAGAAAGATGTCCCTTGGAGCTGGCACCCTGAGTTCAGACTTCTAGCCTCCTAGACTGTGAGAGAATAAATACCTGCTAAAGCCATCCACTTGTGGTATTTCTGTTATACCAGAACTAGATAACTAAGACACCTGCTAAATGAATTTCAGTCACGAGGAAAGGAACAGAGAAATAATTAATCTTTTGGAGTTGAAGAAATGGGCAACTCTTTATATTATTCCTGATATCATGGTATATTCAGGTTAAACCTGAATGTAAACCTGCTGTAAGTCTTGCCTCCCTGGGAGGGAATGACCATGTTAGTCCTTGGCAGATTACATAACCTCTCTCTGCATGGATTTCCTTGCCTGTTAAGTGGGGCTGCTGATGCAAGCAGAAGCCTTACAGAGAAGTTACCTCTTACAGGTTTACTGATCCCTCATGTGTGTCCTCATTTTCTAGCTCGTAAGGGTCAGTGCTTTCCCTGTGTTAGTATAACCCGTGCATATCAGGAGGGGAGCTCTCAGCTTTGCCACTCGTTGAAATAGAAGAGAGATTGTCTACTGTGTGCTTAACTTCTGTATATCGTAGCGGGCTTTTACAGTTTGTCAGAGCTCCATGTTATAGTTATGGAAACTAAGACCAAGAAAGAGATGGTCATACAGATTGTAAAAGGCAAATCTAGCATTCAGAAATCTGATTCTAAATCCCATGTGAGCAGCTAAAGACTTCTTGGCTTTTGTGGCAATTTCAGCCTCTTAGAGACCTTTCTGATGATCGTATTCTTGTCCACGGTCTGGATTGGGGCCTTGTTTTTGTTTTGTTTTTAAGTCTGATAATGGAATAAATGGGATTTTGTCGTAACAAGATTGTGGTCAAGTTACCTCTTAGTGCCTTCAGTTACCTTTTGGAGTAAGATTTAGTGCGGCCAGTGTGTGTCTTCAGAGAATTCAGTCCATAGGCAACAACTTTGAGTTCATAACTTTTCTTTATCAGGAAGGTACATATATGGGGAACCTTAAAGTCTGGTTTAAATTATAGAGTATATATGACTTTGCATTTTTAATAATAATTAAGTTTTTAAATATGTTTGGATTTGTTTTGTTTTAGGGTATCTTTATTACTTTTTTATTGTAAATAAGCCCCTGAGGTTTTAAGTTTCACTTGTCTTTCTTCTGATTTCTTATTATTTCATAGAAATCTTCTTCCTATTACGCATGTGTGTATAGAAGAAGGAGAAAAGCCCATGGTGATATTGCCTTACATGAATTGGGGGAATCTTAAATTGTTCTTACGGCAGTGCAAATTAGTAGAGGCCAATAATCCTCAGGTGAGAAAAATTTGCCCAAATACCAATTTACCTGTAAATTCTGATAATATCTTTTAAAGTAGATGTTAACATTCTAATATATGAACTATTTAAAGGCCTGCAAAAAGGAACCAGAAGATGCTTGTAACCTATTGGTTTAGAGGCAAGCAAATGAAGATGGTTTATGATTGCTGTCTTGAAGCTTACATGTTGCAAATTCTGAAGTTTTTCCTTATATTTTAGTTGTGTTTCTTCATAATCACCCCTCAAGCCCTCTATAATATCATCTCAGTCATTTTCCTAATAACTCTTTGAAGGCGCTTGAACTAGATCTTCCTTCTAGGAAAGAGACTTTACAGAGCCATGTGATACATATTGTACCAAAAACTGGTAATGACTAGAGGTCTTGATTGTAGGGGATAATTGGGTATATTCTTAATATGCTTGGCTGTGAGGCTGCAGGCATCTAAGAGGTTCTCTGCCATCACTGCTTGTGCACATAGCTGTGAAGCATTTGGTCAGCTTCCAGATGCTTTTATGATGGTAATGGTAGTAAATCCCAGTGGGTGTTTTGTTGCTAGCTGTATCTTACAGCCCCATTAAATTGATTGTAGGATTTATAATAATGTACTTATTGTAGTTGCCAGGAGAAAATACATTCAGAGAGCACGCATCGAGTGTTTGGCTTAGCATGTATGATATGCTTTGTATACTGACAGGGTGAAAGCTGGGCTTCCGGACAAGTGGTCTGAGGCTACGGTCACCTGGGGAAGAGTTGCATTCCTCAGCCCACAATACCGGCGTGCATCCAGTGGAGAGAGCTGTAGACGTGTATTAATTTGAAAATGGTCCCCAGGGGGCTCTCTCATAATAAGAACTACTGTTTTAAAAGAAAAGAACAAGTTATTCACTAATAAGCATTTGAAATATTATCTTGAGAATTCAACATTCACTGAACCAATATTTATTGAGCAGCTACTACATGCGCTGGATGCTGGGGGAGATAACACACCTAGCGGATAAGAGGAGACAGTCAAGTAAATGGTATATTATGTTACAGAATGACAGGGCTGTGGTAGATACAAGTATAGGAAGTTATGGGAACATATTCTTGGTCAAGAAGTAGTTTTTTAAAAATCAATGTGTAGATGTAAGGAAGTATTTTTCTATGGAGTAGGAATGTGGGATAAAGTAAGTAGCAGTCATCGTAATTTTTGCGTGAACTGTAAACATTGTCACCTTGTGTTTTCCACAGGCAATTTCTCAGCAAGACCTGGTACACATGGCCATTCAGATTGCCTGCGGAATGAGCTATCTGGCCAGAAGGGAAGTCATCCACAAAGACCTGGCTGCTAGGAACTGTGTGTAGGTGCCATGAGCTCTTCATTGTTGAGTGATGTTTAGTGCTCCCTGGATTTGGGGTTCTTTTCAGGGAATCGTGCTGTATTCAAGGGTAACTTGTGTTCTATACTTTTTAATACTTGATTACATTTATTGTTCATGTCTTTTCAGCATTGATGATACACTTCAAGTTAAGATTACAGACAATGCCCTCTCCAGAGACTTGTTCCCCATGGACTATCATTGTCTGGGGGACAATGAAAACAGACCAGTTCGGTGGATGGCTCTTGAAAGTCTTGTTAATAATGAGTTCTCCAGTGCCAGCGATGTGGTAAGTGCTGGGACCCCTGATATCAACTGAACGGAGAAAAGGCTTTCTGTTTTAAAATGGTTTTTTGTTTTTGGCATCTAGTAACTGTTCCTTGAAATTTTTCATCCAGAAAGCAAGTATGATAAGCTCCCAGTAGCCAGTTTATGGAGAGAAGCTGTGACCCAGCTCATGGGCCAGCACTACGTGTGACCTCTTTTCATGCTGACAGTTACCCTGCACTGTTAACACTGTGCAGTAGGCCCCGTTATCCCAGTTTTAAAGATGATGCTTTTGAGGCTTTGGGAGATTACAGTATTTGACTATTTTTCTCTTCTTGTCTAAGTCTCAGAATAGCCAAGTGGTTGCCAGATCATAAAGATTTATTTTCCTCTTTTCAAAAATGTCTTCCTAGTATTATGGCCTGGAGCCCTGGTGGTGCAGTGGTTAAGAGCTTGGCTGCTAAGCAAAAGATCAGCTGTGTCTTAAAAACCCTATGGGGCAGTTCTGTTCTGTCCTGTAGGGTCACTGTGAGTCAGAATCGACTCAATGGCAACAGGTTTTGTTTTTGTTTTAGTATTATGGCCTGTGTATTTTATAATTCTCCACACATCGCTTTTTCCCTCTTGCCAGTTTCTGGGTATTCTGCCTACTTGGCCTGGTGGTATATTTGGATCCCGTATACTTCGTGGTGAATTTTTTATACTGCGTGGTGCACATTTCAAAAGTCATAGCTCCTTGTGGATATCTTGCATGTGTGTTTAATTGCTCATAATTTCTGTCACCTGGCTTTTTAGTCTGATTTGGAAGATAAAGCTTAATTTCTTTTCATATCTTTTGCCTTTGAACTCTGTATCATTGTAACTGAACGTTAGAGAATAGGTTAAACTTCAGCTCAGAAGGTTCCTCTTTTGTGGTCATTTGATGATGTCTGTCAGTGTTACACATAGAATAATTGGGCATGTTCTTAATATACATGCTTTGAGGATTACTATTTTAGTATACTCTTTTCCTCAGTGTACTAGTTTCCTGTGACTGCTGTAACAAATCACCACCATCTTGGTGGGTTAAAACAACAGAAATTACTCTCTGACTGTTCTAGAGGCAAGAAGTCTGAAATCAGGGGATAAGCAGGGCCATGCTTGCTTGGGAGGCTCTAGGGGAGAAACTTGCCTTCCCTCTTGCAGTTCCTGGTAGCTGTCTGCATTCCTTGGCTTGTGTCTTCATCACCTGCCCTGCCCTGTCTTCATGTCATCTCCTGTGTGTGTCCATCCTTCTATCAAAATTCTGTCACTCTCTTTTAAGGATACATGTGATTATATGGGGTTGCCATGAGTTGGAATTGACTCCAGACAACTGGTAAGTGGTAGAAAATCCAGGATAAACTCATCTTCTCAAAATCGTTAACTTAATCATATCTTTTGCCCTATAAGGTAATGGTCATAGATTCTGGATGTTAGGACATGGACGTGGCTTTGGGGCCACCATTCAGTCCACTCTACTCAGTAATTGAAATTACCTGAGACTTACTTATGAAAAACAGATAATCCAATTTAAAGTTCTTGAAATGAGAATAATTTGATAAGGGAAAAAAATCTAACTATAGGCTATTATATAGTTAATTTTTTTTTTCCATAAGCTAGGTTGTTATTTGATGTATTACTCCAGGTATCTTAATAAAATGTTCACTTGATGTGAATGAACAATTATGTATTTTTAAAGATTTTTTTCTGTAATTAAGGTCTCTCATGGGGGTATCTTCAAGATACTTTATTTTAGCATAATTTATATCAACTGCTGTCTGGGGGGAAGAAAAGCTTATCTGACACTTTTCAGATGGGTAGCATGAGTACGAGTGATCCTGGGAAGGGATGTTAGTTGCTCCATGGAGCAGCTGCAGAGGTTAATAGTGAGACAGAAAACTGCTTCCTGTTGCCCACAGCCTTTCTCAGCCAGATGCATGGTGCGTACTAGGGGATGGGCAGTGGAGGTGGTCCAGTCTTCTAGATGCCGACCTCTAAAGGTTCAGTTTGTATAACAGTAGGCAGTTAAGCCTATTTTCCTCCCTCTTTTTTTTTCCCAAAAACTTTAATAATAAAACTCCTATCTCTAACATTAATGTCTAGGAGTTAAAATTCCAGTTAAAGCAATACATGCAAAGCAACTTACACAGTTTTAATGGTTTGCAAAAGAGAACTTAAGGAGACCTGGTAGTGTAGTAGTTAAGTGTTCAGTTGCCAACCGAAAGGTAAGCATTTCAAACCCCCTAGCCTCTCCATGGGAGTCCTATGGGGCAGTTCTGCTCTATCCTATAGGTTCAATAGGAATTGGAGTTGACTCAATGGCAGCGGGTTTGGTTTGAGTTTAAAGAAAACTTGGGTGTTTTGGGGAGGGAGGAGTTGCTTTTTTGTTTTTGATTTTGATTCCTCTCAAATAATATATAAAAGGAAAGAAGGGTTTGATTTCCGGGCAGCAAACAGCTGCTATGTTGACAGTAAGGAGCAGTTGCACTCTTTGATGAAGCTCTTGTTTTTAGAGCTGCCAAGTCTTTATTCAGAATTTCTGAATTGTAACCGGAATTCTTCTACCAGTTTCTACATTAAGCAAAGCTGCTTCCATGGAGGGAAAAGACATTTAACTTTGGTTTTAGAACATAGTTCTAAAATATATTAGTTGAATTATGCCTGTGTAGTTTTCAAATCTGCCCCTTTAAATAGAAAAGCGTGTATCTGAACATGGTTGAATGTAGAAAAGTAAACTTTCCTCAGTGTTTTTACTTTGAAAATCTCATTCCATAGTTGATTTAAAAAGTGAATTCACTCATCTTTTTGGAATGTTAATATTTTTTTTAGTGGTTTATTTTGAAAATTGTGATTTGTTACTTATCGAAACATAATATGGTTATAATAGCTGCCTTAGCCAGAATGAGGTGGCAGTTATGGTGAATATAAAAGTAGTTTGTGGGCATGAAATATAAGATACTCCTCAGATGACAATCAAGTATTTCATATAAATTGTAGATATAACTTCAAGAGATTAGAGATTATCCTCTTAGAAGAAGGAGTATTGATAGCTAATATTGTAGAGGAGGATGCAGGATGTCCAGTAGTGCTGTTTGCTTGTATTGCATATGTCAATGTAGGTATTACATTCACATGGTTCAAAAATTCAAGATGCAGAAAGTTTTCATCCAGGTCCTGTTCTCTAGCTACCTGTCTTTGTTCTCTAGTGCAGCTATAAACAGAAATACTGCAAGTGAATGGCTTTAACAAACAGAAATTTATTTTCTCACAGTTCAGGAGACTAGAAGTCCAAATTCAGGGTACCAGCTCCAGGGAAAGGTTTTCTCTCTCTGTCGGCTCTGGGGGAAGGTCCTTGTCATCAACCTTCCCCTGGCCTAGGAGCTTCTCGGCACAGGGGCCCCAAGTCCAAAGGGTACACTCCACTCCTGGCACTTCTTTTTTGGTGGCACGAGGTCCCACTCCTCTCTGCTTGATTTTTTTATATCTCGAAAAAAAAGTTGACTGAAAATACAATTTAATCCTGTAGATTGAGTTCTGTCTCATTAACATAACTGCCTCTAATCCTGGCTCATGTAACATCATAGAGGTTAGAATTTATAATATATGGGATAATCATATCAGATCACAAAATGGTAGACAGCCACAAAATACTGGGACTCGTGGCCTAGCCAAGTTGACATACATTTTTGGGGGACACAATTCAGTCCACAGCAGTACCCAAGGTAATCATTATTATCACTTCCAGATGTGTCCTTCCAGAGATAATGAGTGCATATATAAGCAAGTACTTATACCTATCCTCATTTTTCTCCCTCATATACACAAATGCTGGCATACTATATATGTTCAGATGTTGCTTTTTTCACTTGAAAAATACATCTTGAAGCTCTATCCATAGCATTACATAAATAATGTCGTTGTGTGCATACATGGGTACGTGTGTGTGAGTTTAACATCTGCAAAGTTGACCGTTGTATGTACTTAACCTGTGATAGGAGCTATATGTTATAACATTTATGATATTTTCCAGGAACTCCAGAGTAAAAATTAAATTACATGATACACTTTCAACCAATGAGACTAGAATTAATAATAAACCAAAAACCAAACCCAGTGCCATCGAGTCAATTCCGATTCATAGCGACCCTATAGGACAGAGTAGAACTGCCCCATAGAGTTTCCAAGGAGCACCTGGCAGGTACATCTCTAAGTAATGTTATCAGCATCTCTTCAACTGAATATGTTAGCTGGTAAGTTTCATTTTGAGGGTATATGATATAGTTAAGCAGGACATTTCAGAATTGTACTTAGTTTTTTTTTTTTATGGTTATGATTTTTTTTTTTTTAATTTTCCAAGAGTTCGCATGTTTTATGTAAGAATCTGCCTTGTGTCAGAATGCAGTCATACCAGATGTCTTATTGCTGCTTGATCACTTGATGGTTTTATTTTAAAAAATCACCATGAACTTAATGGTGAGCAACTTAATGGAAGAATTACTTTAAAATCATAATTACTTTCAATATGTCTTGGTATAAACTTACGTGAAACGTTTATGTGATTCAGATTCTTCAGCGCCATACCCGGATGTGATGGTTAGGATACCCAGTGATTACATTTAACATGGTTAACTCCTAAAATGCTTAACGTTTCTGTTTTAGGTTTTTATAAATTCATTTTCTTTCTTTTTTTAAAATTATATATCCTTTAAATATCTTTTGGCTTCAGTAATTGAGATTGAGATCGATAGGAATAGGAGCACCCTTCCAATCCTGTGACTATGATATGTAACTGTTAGTGTAAAATCCCATCTTTCAGTGTGGTGGGATTGATATTTTTTGACTTGTAGTTGTTAGGCACCCTTGAGTTGATTCCAACTTCTGGTGACCGTGTGCACAACAGAATGAAACACCTTCCGGTCCTGCACCATCTTCACGATCATTGTTATGCTTAAGCCCATTGCTGCAGCCACCGTGTCAGTCCCTTTCCATCAGAGTCTTCCTCTTTTTCACTGGCCCTCAACTTTACGAAACATGATGCCCTTCTTCAGGGACTGGTCCCCCCAATAACATGTCCAAAGTATGTGAGATGTAATCTTGCCATCGTTGCTTCTAAGGAACATTCTGGTCGTACTTCTTCCAAGACAGATATGTTCATTCTTTTGGCGGTCCATGGTATATTCAGTATTCTTCGCCAACACCACAGTCCAAAGGCATCAATTCTTCTTTGATCATCCTTATTCACCATCCAGCTGTCATGTGTATATGAGGCCATTGAAAAAAACCATAGCTTCGGTCTGGCGCACCTTAGTCTTCAAGGTGACAGCTTTGCTTTTCAACACTTTAAAGATGTCTTTTGCAGCAGATTTGCCCAGTGCAATGCATCATTTGATTTCTTGACTGCTGCTTCCATGAGTGTTGATTGTGGGCCCAAGTAAAATGAAATCCTTGACAACTTCAATCTTTTCTCCGTTTATCATGATATGGCTTATTGTTTCAATTGTGAGGATTTTTGTTTTCTTTAAGTTGAGGTGTAACTCATACTGAAGGCTGTGGTCTTTGATCTTCATCACTGTTTCAAGTCCTCTTCACTTTCAGCAAACAAGATTGTGTCATCTGCATATCACAGGTTGTTAATGAGTCTTCCTCCAATCTTGATGCCCTCTTCTTCCTCATATAGTCCAGCTTCTCAGTTTATTTACTCAGCATACAGATTGAATAGGTTTGGAGAAAGGATACAATCCTGATGCACGCCTTTCCTGACTTTAAACCATGTAGTATCCCCTCATTCTGTTCAAATGACTGTCTCTTGATTTAAGGATAGGCTCTTCATGAGTACAATTAAGTGTTCTGAAATTCACATTCTTCAAAATGTTATCCATAATTTGTTATTATCTACACAGTCAAATGCCTTTGCATAGTCAGTAAAACATTAGGTAAACATCTTTCTGGTATTCTCTGCTTTCAGCCAGGATCCATCTGACATCAGCAATGATATCCCTTGTTCCATTTCCTCTTCTGAATCCAGCTTGAATTTCTGGCAGTTCATTGTCGATATACTGCTGCAGCCGCTTTTGAATGATCTTCAGCAAAATTTTACTTGCATGTGATGTTAATGATACTGTTTGATAATTTCCACATTCATTTGGATCACCTTTCTTGGGAATAGGCATAAATACAGATCTCTTCCAGTTAGTTGGCCAGGAAGCTTTCTTCCAGATTTCTTGGCATAGATGAGTGAGCATTTTCAGTGCTGCATCCATTTATTGAAACATTTCAGTTGATATTCCATCTATTCCTAGAGCCTTGTTTTTTGCGAATGCATTCAGTGCAGCTCGGACTTCTTCCTTCAGTACCATCAGTTCCTGATCATATGCTACCTCCTGAAATGGTTGAATATCAACTAATTCTTTTTGGTATAATGACTCTATGTATTCTTTCCATCTTTTTTTGATGTTTCCTGCATCGTTTAATATTTTCTCCATGAAACCAAAAATCCAAACCCATTGCCATGGAGTCGATTCCGACTCATAACCACCCTACGTAGCAGCCTTCAATATTACAACCGGAAGCTTGAGTTTTTTCTTTCAGTTCTTTTCCGGAACTATATCAGATGACGATGCACTGCTGTTCATAAGGTTTTCACTGGCTAATTCTTTTCAGAAGTAGACCACTGGGTCCTTCTTCCTAGTCTGTCTTAGTCTGGAAGCTCAGCTGAAACTTGTGTGCTGTGGGTGACCCTGCTGGTGTTTGAATACTGGTGGAATAATTTCCATCATCACAGCAACACGCAAGACCCCATAGTACAACAAACTGACTGTCATAGGAGTTAGATTTCTTAAAGTATATTAAAACAAAAACGTTCAAGATTGCTTTTTAATATTTGGATTGAAAACATATGCACATTATCATCATGCTTTGTGATCACTTTTCCGTATGGTTGCAGTTGGAGTTTAAAACTACATGCCTGTTTTTAGGCTGAAAAACTTCATGCAGAGTCACATGTGGAACGAGTGATGTAGCCCCCACTCCCACCAGAGTCACTCTACATATTTTAGGTTGTAAATATAACATCCAACAAATTGAAAGGAGCGTTTTCTCTGTTCTTTAAAAGATGTTAAACTTTTTTTGTGTTTCTTTATAATTAATAATTTTATGTGATTTGTTTAGAAGTACATTAATGCTTTCCATCTTAAATAATACATTGTGTCTTTGGGTTGTTTTAACAACTTTTGACTGGAAGGGTTCAGTATTTCAATGTGTTTAGACTTCTGTAATGTTAATCTCAACTTTTAACTGCTGAAGGAAACATGCACAACTAGATTTGACTAGTCATAAATCTGTTTCTAATATTATTCCAAGATATGACATCATGGGCATTCTTGAGAATTTCTGAATATTGTTTTTATTCTGTTTTAATCAGATGTGGATACAACCATACATTTTTTTGTGACTGACTTTTCTTTTATTTCAGAATAGATTTGATTTATATCTTCTTTGAATTATTTAGCTAACTATAGTTGCTAACGTAATTCTGCTGTTAAGAGACTGCCTTCTGTTTGACTAAATGAAATTAGGAATTCACAGTTAGGAATCTCATTCATGGTGGTTTTCTTGTCTTTATGGCATTACATCGTATTTAAAATACATTTTCTTAGGAAAAACAAATGAAGGAAATGACTCTCATGCTAATCTCATTCGTGTGGTTTATGGCAATGAAGAGATCCTTTTTAAGGTATGTGAACAGTTCTTAGGGAACAGGGCAAATCAAAATGTAATTCCTTCTCCTTTTACATTATTTATTTTGTGAACGTTAAAGATTACCTAGAAGATGCAAGGAAATCTGTAGTATCCAGAGATTGCATCTGCAGCAGAGTGCTGCTTATTATTCCTCTTTGCCCAGTGCTGTGGAAGGTCATTGATGTGCCCTAAGCCGAGCTTGAGCAGGTGAGCCTCACATTTGTAATACACTCATGAAGAGTGGACTTCTGACCCACTGTGGTATCAAAGAGAAATCTACAGTTATTATGAGAGGAAATTTACTGTTTTTTAAAGTATAGAAACCTTCATACTTTATGTTATGTCTTCGTTACCCATTTTAGAGTAATGCTTAGATGCCCAGTAGTTATTTGTTTGCATTATGATTGTAGGTTTTACACATCAACAATTTTAGACCTACTATTTAAACATTAAATTCACATTAAAAGGAGTTAATAAAAAGACATTAAGAAAAATCTTAAGTGAAAGGATCATTTCAGACATTGATCTTTAAGAAATAAACTTAGATTTAAGATTTTGTATTACTGACAATAAGAAGATATTGTTTAATTTTATTTAATAGTATTATCTTAATACTTACATTTTCTGGGAATGAGGAATAATTGGATTTACTTTAAGAACAGTTCATGTATTTTCAAAGATGAGCAGTTGCTGTTCTGTGATCTCTCATTGCCCTGAGCATATCTTCTGTGTTTGTTCTCTCCCTCAGAATGAATATCTTCCTCAAGACAGCCTGTGGACATCTCCTTTCTTCCCATTCCTTTAGGCCTTTGTTCTTATCATTCTGTTTACTATCCCCTTCAGATAGCCCCATGTTCTAATGGAGCAATACCTAGCATTGCTTCTGTTACAGTGGATGGATGGCCTGAGAGCCATCCAGTATTGACCCCCCTCCCTTTCCTAATCACAGATTCTTGGTTAAATTCATAGCAGAAGTATATGACGCTCTGTTTAAAGATGGCAGCTTTTCTGAAGTTGAGTTTGCAGCACAAGCTAAATTTGATGCCTGATGCAGTCAATACATGCTATGTACAGTCATTGCACATGGGTATATTTGTTTAGTTGGAATAAAAATATGTTGCTGCAGTTATAAATCTGGAGGAATATTAAGAGTTTTTTTTTTTTTATAATAACTTTTATTAAGCTTCAAGTGAACGTTTACAAATCCAATCAGTCTGTCACATATAAGTTTACATACATCTCACTCCCTAGTCCCACTTACTCTCCCCGTCTTGAGTCAGCCCTTTCAGTCTCTCCTTTCTTGACAATTTTGCCGGCTTCCCTCTCTCTCTATCCTCCCATCCCCCCTCCAGACAAGAGTTGCCAACACAATCTCAAGTGTACACCTGATATAATTAGCTCACTCTTCATCAGCGTCTCTCTCCCACCCGCTGACCAGTCCCTTTCATGTCTGATGAGTTGTCTTCAGGGATGGTTCCTGTCCTGTGTCAACAGAAGGTCTGGAGAGCATGACCGCCGGGATTCCCCCAGTCTCAGTCAGACCATTAAGTTTGGTCTTCTTATGAGAATTTGGGGTCTGCATCCCACTGCTCTCCTGCTCCCTCAGGGGTCCTCTGCTGAGCTCCCTGTCAGGGCAGTCATCGATTGTGGCCGGGCACCAACTAGTTCTTCTGGTCTCAGGATGATGTAGGTCTCTGGTTCATGTGGCCCTTTCTGTCTCTTGGGCTCTTAGTTGTCATGTGGGCTTGGTGTTCTTCATTTTCCTTTGCTCCAGGTGGGTTGAGACCAATTGCTGCATCTTAGATGGCTGCTTGTTAGCATTTAAGACCCCAGACGCCACATTTCAAAGTGGGATGCAGAATGATTTCATAATAGAATTATTTTGCCAATTGACTTAGAAGTCCCCGCAAACCATGTTCCCCAGACCCCCGCGCTTGCTCCGCTGAGCTTTGAAGCATTCATTTTATCCCGGAAACTTCTTTGCTTTTGGTCCAGTCCAATTGAGCTGACCTTCCATGTATTGAGTGTTGTCTTTCCCTTCACCTAAAGCAGTTCTTATCTACTGATTAATCAATAAAAAACCCTCTCCCACCCTCCCTCCCTCCCCCCCTCGTAACCACAAAAGTATGTGTTCTTCTCAGGTTTACTATTTCTCAAGATCTTATAATAGTGGTCTTATACAGTATTTGTCCTTTTGCCTCTGACTCATTTCGCTCAGCATAATGCCTTCCAGGTTCCTCCATGTTATGAAATGTTTCAGAGATTCGTCACTGTTCTTTATCGATGCGTAGTATTCCATTGTGTGAATATACCACAATTTATTTACCCATTCATCCGTTGATGGACACCTTGGTTGCTTCCAACTTTTTGCTATTGTAAACAGAGCTGCAATAAACATGGGTGTGCATATATCTGTTTGTATGAAGGCTCTTGTATCTCTAGGGTATATTCCGAGGAGTGGGATTTCTGGGTTGTATGGTAGTTCTATTTCTAACTGTTTAAGATAACGCCAGATAGATTTCCAAAGTGGTTGTACCATTTTACATTCCCACCAGCAGTGTATGAGAGTTCCAATCTCTCCACAGCCTCTCCAACATTTATTCTTTTGTGTTTTTTGGATTAATGCCAGCCTTGCTGGTGTGAGATGGAATCTCATCGTAGTTTTAATTTGCATTTCTCTAATGGCTAATGATCGAGAGCATTTTCTCATGTATCTGTTGGCTGCCTGAATATCTTCTTTAGAGAAATGTGTGTTCATATCCTTTGCCCACTTCTTGATTGGGTTGTTTGTCTTTTTGTGGTTGAGTTTTGACAGAATCATGTTGATTTTAGAGATCAGGCGCTGGTCGGAGATGTCATAGCTGAAAATTCTTTCCCAATCTGTAGGTGGTCTTTTTACTCTTTTGGTGAAGTCTTTAGATGAGCATAGGTGTTTGATTTTTAGGAGCTCCCAGTTATCGGGTTTCTCTTCATCATTTTTGGTAATGTTTTGTATTCTGTTTATACCTTGTATTAGGGCTCCTAGGGTTGTCCCAATTTTTTCTTCCATGATCTTTATCGTTTTAGTCTTTATGTTTAGGTCTTTGATCCACTTGGAGTTAGTTTTTGTGCATGGTGTGAGGTATGGGTCCTGTTTCATTTTTTTGCAAATGGATATCCAGTTATGCCAGCACCATTTGTTAAAAAGGCTGTCTTTTCCCCAGTTAATTGACACTGGTCCTTTGTCAAATATCAGCTGCTCATACGTGGATGGATCTATGTCTGGGTTCTCAATTCTGTTCCATTGGTCTATGTGTCTGTTGTTGTACCAATACCAGGCTGTTTTGACTACTGTGGCTGTATAATAGGTTCTGAAGTCAGGTAAGGTGAGGCCTCCCACTTTCTTCTTCTTTTTCAGTAGTGCTTTGCTTATCCGGGGCTTCTTTCCCTTCCATATGAAATTGGTGATTTGTTTCTCTATCCCCTTAAAATATGACATTGGAATTTGGATCGGAAGTGCGTTAAATGTATAGATGGCTTTTGGTAGAATAGACATTTTTACTATGTTAAGTCTTCCTATCCATGAGCAAGGTATGTTTTTCCACTTAAGTATGTCCTTTTGAATTTCTTGTAGTAGAGCTTTGTAGTTTTCTTTGTATAGGTCTTTTACATCCTTGGTAAGATTTATTCCTAAGTATCTTATCTTCTTGGGGGCTACTGTGAATGGTATTGATTTGGTTATTTCCTCTTCGGTGTTCTTTTTGTTGATGTAGAGGAATCCAAGTGATTTTTGTATGTTTATTTTATAACCTGAGACTCTGCCAAACTCTTCTATTAGTTTCAGTAGTTTTCTGGAGGATTCCTTAGGGTTTTCTGTGTATATAATCATGTCATCTGCAAATAGTGATAACTTTACTTCTTCCTTGCCAATCCGGATACCTTTTATTTCTTTATCTAGCCTGATTGCCCTGGCTAGGACTTCCAACACGATGTTGAATAAGAGCGGTGATAAAGGGCATCCTTGTCTGGTTCCCGTTCTCAAGGGAAATGCTTTCAGGTTCTCTCCATTTAGAGTGATATTGGCTGTTGGCTTTGCATAGATGCCCTTTATTATGTTGAGGAATTTTCCTTCAATTCCTATTTTGGTAAGAGTTTTTATCATGAATGGGTGTTGGACTTTGTCAAATGCCTTTTCTGCATCAATTGATAAGATCATGTGGTTTTTGTCTTTTGTTTTATTTATGTGATGGATTACATTAATGGTTTTTCTGATATTAAACCAGCCTTGCATACCTGGTATAAATCCCACTTGATCAGGGTGAATTATTTTTTTGATGTGTCGTTGGATTCTATTGGCTAGAATTTTGTTGAGGATTTTTGCATCAATGTTCATGAGGGATATAGGTCTATAATTTTCTTTTTTTGTAATGTCTTTACCTGGTTTTGGTATCAGGGAGATGGTGGCTTCATAGAATGAGTTGGGTAGTATTCCGTCATTTTCTATGCTTTGGAATACCTTTAGTAGTAGTGGTGTTAACTCTTCTCTGAAAATTTGGTAGAACTCTGCAGTGAAGCCGTCCGGGCCAGGACTTTTTTTTGTTGGGAGTTTTTTGATTACCGTTTCAATCTCTTTTTTTGTTATGGGTCTATTTAGTTGTTCTACTTCTGAATGTGTTAGTTTAGGTAGGTAGTGTTTTTCCAGGAATTCATCCATTTCTTCTAGGTTTTCAAATTTGTTAGAGTACAATTTTTCATAATAATCTGAAATGATTCTTTTAATTTCATTTGGTTCTGTTGTGATGTGGTCCTTCTCATTTCTTATTCGGGTTATTTGTTTCCTTTCCTGTATTTCTTTAGTCAGTCTAGCCAATGGTTTATCAATTTTGTTAATTTTTTCAAAGAACCAGCTTTTGGCTTTGTTAATTCTTTCGATTGTTTTTCTGTTCTCTAATTCATTTAGTTCAGCTCTAATTTTTATTATTTGTTTTCTTCTGGTGCCTGATGGATTCTTTTGTTGCTCACTTTCTATTTGTTCAAGTTGTAGGGACAGTTCTCTGATTTTGGCTCTTTCTTCTTTTTGTATGTGTGCATTTATTGATATAAATTGACCTCTGAGCACTGCTTTTGCTGTGTCCCAGAGGTTTTGATAGGAAGTATTTTCATTCTCGTTGCTTTCTATGAATTTCCTTATTCCCTCCTTGATGTCTTCTATAACCCAGTCTTTTTTCAGGAGGATATTGTTCATTTTCCAAGTATTTGATTTCTTTTCCCTCGTTTTTCTGTTATTGATCTCTAGTTTTATTGCCTTGTGGTCTGAGAAGATGCTTTGTAATATTTCGATGTTTTGGACTCTGCAAAGGTTTGTTTTATGACCTAATATGTGGTCTATTCTAGAGAATGTTCCATGTGCGCTAGAAAAAAAAGTATATTTTGCAGCAGTTGGGTGGAGAGTTCTGTATAAGTCAATGAGGTCAAGTTGGTTGATTGTTGTAATTAGATCTTCCGTGTCTCTGTTGAGCTTCTTACTGGATGTCCTGTCCTTCTCCGAAAGTGGTGTGTTGAAGTCTCCTACTATAATTGTGGAGGTATCTATCTCGCTTTTCAGTTCTGTTAAAATTTGATTTATATATCTTGCAGCCCTGTCATTGGGTGCGTAAATATTTAATATGGTTATGTCTTCCTGATCAATTGTCCCTTTTATCATTATATAGTGTCCTTCTTTATCCTTTGTGGTGGATTTAAGTCTAAAGTCTATTTTGTCAGAGATTAATATTGCTACTCCTCTTCTTTTTTGCTTATTGTTTGCTTGATATACTTTTTTCCATCCTTTGAGTTTTAGTTTGTTTGTGTCTCTAAGTCTAAGGTGTGTCTCTTGTAGGCAGCATATAGATGGATCGTGTTTCTTTATCCAGTCTGTGACTCTCTGTCTCTTTATTGGTGCATTTAGTCCATTTACATTCAGGGTAATTATAGATAAATAAGTTTTTAGTGCTGTCATTTTGATGCCTTTTTATGTGTGTTGTTGACAATTTCATTTTTCCACATACTTTTTTGTGCTGAGGCGTTTTTCTTAGTAAATTGTGAGATCCTCACTTTCATAGTGTTTGACTTTATGTTAGTTGAGTCGTTACGTTTTTCTTGGTTTTTGTCTTGAGTTATAGAGTTGTTATACCTTTTTGTGGTTACCTCATTATATACCCCTATTTTTCTAAGTAAAAACCTAACTTGTATTGTTCTATATCGCCTTGTATCACTCTCCATACGGCAGTTCAATGCCTCCTGTATTTAGTCCCTCTTTTTGATTATTGTGATCTTTTACCTATTGACTTCCATGATTCCCTGTTATGTGTATTTTTTTTTTTTTAATTAATCTTAATTTGTTTGTTTTTGTGATTTCCCTATTTGAGTTGATATCAGGACGTTCTGTTTTGTGACCTTGTGTTGTGCTGATATCTGATATTATTGGTTCTCTGACCAAACAATATCCTTTAGTATTTCTTGTAGCTTTGGTTTGGTTTTTGCAAATTCTCTAAACTTGTGTTTGTCTGTAAATATCTTAATTTCGCCTTCATATTTCAGAGAGAGTTTTGCTGGATATATGATCCTTGGTTGGCAGTTTTTCTCCTTCAGTGTTCTGTATATGTGGTCCCATTCCCTTCTTGCCTGCATGGTTTCTGCTGAGTAGTCAGAACATATTCTTACTGATTCTCCCTTGAAGGAAACCTTTCTTTTCTCCCTGGCTGCTTTTAAAATTTTCTGTTTATCTTTGGTTTTGGTGAGTTTGATGATAATATGTCTTGGTGTTTTTCTTTTTGTATCAATCTTAAATGGGGTTCGATGAGCATCTTGGATAGATATCCTTTCGTCTTTCATGATGTCAGGGAAGTTTTCTGTCAGAAGTTCTTCAACTATTTTCTCTGTGTTTTCTGTCCCCCCTCCCTGTTCTGGGACTCCAATCACCCGCAGGTTATCCTTCTTGATAGAGTCCCACATAATTCTTAGGGTTTCTTCATTTTTTTTAATTCTTTTATCTGATTTTTTTTCAGCTCTGTTGGTGTTGATTCCCTGGTCCTCCAGATGTCCCAGTCTGCATTCTAATTGCTCGAGTCTGCTCCTCTGACTTCCTAGTGTGTTGTCTAATTCTGTTATTTTATTGTTAATCTTTTGGATTTCTACATGTTGTCTCTCTATGGATTCTTGCAACTTATTAATTTTTCCAGTATGTTCTTGAATAATCTTTTTGAGTTCTTCAACAGTTTTATCAGTGTGTTCCTTGGCTTTTTCTGCAGATATCCTAATTTCATTTGTGATATCATTAAGCATTCTGTAAATTAGTTTTTTATATTCTGTATCTGATAATTCCAAAATTGTATCTTCATTTGGGAAAGATTTTGATTCTTTTGTTTGGGGGGTTGGAGAAGCTGTCACGGTCTGCTTCTTTAAGTGGTTTGATATGGATTGTTGTCTCCGAGCCATCACTGGGAAACTAGTTTTTCCAGAAAATCCGCTAAAAAAAAACAGCAGTCAGATCCCTATCAGAGTTCTCCCTCTGGCTCAGGCTATTCAGATGTTAATGAAGCCGCCTGGGGAGGGTGGGGGAGGGAACAGAGAGATAGGAGAGTAGCACCTCAGAATATAGCCAGAGTTGCTTGTCTTGCTTGGAATGACTATTATATCTGAGATTCCCGCGGGCGCGTCGCCTATGTGTGCTGGCTGTGTGGAGATTGCCCCCAGGGGGTCTGGCCCGCTGGAGTCACGGTCAGATCCTCCGCTTCCAGCCCCACGCCCAGCGTCAAGGCTCCCCTACTGGGACGGTGCACTCTCGACTCCAAAATCAGTCGCTGCCTCCCGGGGACTTCTCGTCCCTCCAGCCGCGTGGCCGTGCCGCCCCCGTGAACCAGGTGGGCCCCCTCCCGGGGTTAGTTCAGATGGGTGGAGTAGCTCCCCGTGCTTGTGCCGCGACCGAGTGTCCCGGCTGGGACGCTGTTCTCCCCGCTCCAATACCAGTCGCTGCCTCCCGGGGACTTCTCCTACCGGCTGCGTCCTACGCCGCCCGCGCGACCCGGCTGGTCACCTTCCCGGGGTTAGTTCAGGGGGTGGAGCAACTCTCCGTGTTTATGGCGTACCTGCGTGCAGTCCAAATCCCTGCGGGACGGTTCCCCGGCTCGGATGCTGCTCTTTCTGCTCCAAGATCAGTCACTGCCTCCCGGGGACTTCTCCTAACGGCTGCGTCCCACGCCGCCCGTGGAACCGGCTAGTCCCCCTCCCGGGGTTAGTTCAGGGGGGTGGAGCAGGTCTCTGTGCTTGTGCCGTACCTGACTGGTACGCTGGCTCCAGGCTCTGGAAACAATCGCTGCTTCCCCGTATTAGTTCGTTCTCCGTCTCTAAATCTGTGTTTGTTGTTCAGGGTTCGTAGATTGTTATGTATGTGATCGATTCACTTGTTTTTCCGTGTCTTTGTTGTAAGAGGGATCCGAGGTAGCGTCTGCCTAGTCCGCCATCTTGGCTCCGCCCCCTAAGAGTTTTTTTTGAGTCAAACTGTTAAGTGCTCTACTACCGGCCCAAAGGTTTATGTTCAGGCCCACCTAGTGATGCCTCAGAAGACAGTCCTGGCTGTCTGCCTCTGAGAGGTCATAGCCTTGAAAACTGTATGGAGCAGTTGTGCTCTGCACACATGGGTTGCTGTGAGTCAGAATCGACTCAGTGGCAACCAATAACAATATAATTATGTTGGATCTTAAAATTTAAACAATATTGCTTTTTTAGGGTAACATAATCTTGTAGATGTATGTTTCAGTTATGGTTATTATTCCATGATATTTTGATCTTCAAAGTAGTTTATCAGAGAAAGTTGATAAAGATCCAGACTCCCTCCCCTGATTTTCAGAGCCTCTGTTCTTTACTCTATGCTTTAGAGCTTCATATTTTCCACTGTACACTTGCATATATTCTACATTTCAGCCAAACTGGGTCCAAACATACTAGGTACTTTCACACACCTTTAATTTGGTCTTCTTTGTATCCCAGAGAATCTTGTACCTACCTAATGGCAACTGTCACACTCTGCCTTATATTTTTATGCACACGTCTTTTTGTTCCCCAAATGGGAAATGGTGTCTCTGCCTGACTTATCTTCCTTTAGTAGATGCTCCATAGGTACTGATTTGAAGTTGATGTACATAAATATGCCTTTTGGATCATTTAAGAACGTTACTGTCAGCAGTGTTAATCTTGTCCCTGGAGAACTATGTAGTTGACTGTGTAAAAGAATCCTGAACAGCCCCATAGCCTCTTCTGTGTCTGTGCTGAATCCTCAGTTCCCTTGTCTCACCCCACAGACTCCACTTCAGAGATCCTATCTGTCCTATTGGCAGCAGCTTTTACTTACGGGTAAATGGTTTATTAATTTACCTGTATAGCATGAGGCAGCTTTCCCACCATTAACTATCTACTGGAGATATCGCATAGATGTCTGCTCTGCTTTCTACCCAGCACCCACATTTCTAACAGCTCCAGTGCTTTCTCTGATCTTCAATTTTTTCTCGTACTATTTTTTTTTTTTTTTTTGGTACTGTTGGAGTAAAGTACTGTGGGGATGCAACCATTGATACAATTTAGGTCAATAGGTGGAATATCTGGTTTTGAGAAAATATGGTTGATTTGATTTGGGACATATTGAATTCAGGATGCTGGTGTGATATTAAGGTGGAGATGGGAAGCGGGTGGGTGGAATGGGATTCTGGGATTCTGTAAAAAGAGATAGGAGCAGGATATTAGAAGTTGAACATCAATTTCATAAAAGTGGTTGTTGAATCAATAAATGTTTGATCCCAGAGATGGGGACTATTCAAGAGAAAGAGAACGGGAAAGGAGCCCACAGCCACCAGAAGAAAAAGTAAAGATCAGAGCAAAAATAAATGAAATAGATAATAGAAAAACAATAGAGAGGTGGGGCAAAGATGGTGGAGTAGTCAGACATTTCTGGTGATCCCTCTTACAATAAAGACCCCTAAAACAAGCAAAACAATTATATATGTGACAAGCTAGAAGCCCTGAACATCAAAGGCAAAGTTAGGAAATTGGACTGAGTGGCAGGGAGATGGAGAGACGGTTCAAAACCAGCAAGGAGTTGCCAGACCTGACTTGGCAGGGACTGGCGCCCCTCAGGCACAATACCCTGGCATGACCACGGTGGGCTGGCAGCCTTCGGGACGCAAATTCTCCTCAGGGAGAGACAGCAAGCTGCACAGTCTACTCACACCTCTGAAATCAGAGAAGAATAGTGCTCTCAGCAAAAGCTAAGTACTTGCATCTATTTTTACCATGCCCGCAGCCCCTAAGCCAGCTTCAGTGACTGTCGGTTTCCCTGGACCTGAGATAGGTCCTGCTATGCACCCTGAGCCATTTTCCTGGCCTTGGATAAGGAATAAATAATTGGGGGAAATGGTAATCTGCCAGCTCCCCTAAGCTGGGGAGCTCAGGAGAGAACAGTCACAAATGCTCCACCGATTTTGAAAAGCTTTCACCCCTGCATTGACCTGTGTGAGCGCATTTCAGGAGCTTAGGTCCTTGTTGGCAGACTGTAACCAGTGTACGTACCTGAGATCTGACTTATGCTATTTCAGCTGTATGGTGGAGAGGCAGGCTTTTGGTGTTTTGCCTATTAAACAGGATACTCACCTACCCACATCAGGGGCCTGAGGACTGGTGGCTGCACACATGTCACCTAGCCACCCACGACAGGGGGCCAAGGCTGAGTGGTGCCTCCAGGTCCTTACAGCCAAAAGCATTGGGTGCCCATGGTCTGGCTGCAGAACCTGCCAACCTGTGCACTGTAGGGAACACGGACACGTTTTCCTCACAAACACTTGGGATGGTTGTCAGCCCCCTGCCTTGTTCAGAGCGTAACCCCCTGATGCAACCAGATACCTGTGCCTACACCAATCACCTCTGCCCCTCTAAGAATGTAAGACAGAGCCTGCATCACACACTTGGTGACTGACTACCTGGACACCTGACCTGAATCCATACAAGGAAAGTGAATGGACTCCTAGGCTGACTTGCCTAGTAACAGCTCTAGCCATCTGGTGACAGGACGTTAGAGCTTCAAAGGCAAAAATAAGCTAGCTTACTCAAGGAGCCTCTTTGGGCATATCAAAACAAAGCAAAGCAAGAAGCTAGGATACAGTAAGCAAATATGAAATTAATACAGTAACTTATAGATGCCTCTGAGACAACAGTCAGTATCAAATCACATAAAGAAGCAGATCATGATTGCTTCAACAAGCTCTCAAAACAAAGAATCAAGGAATCTTGCAGAATTACCAGAGGTAGAATACAAAAAATGAATATACAGTACTCTTCAAGAGATGAGGAAGGAGATCAGGCAAAACGTGGAACAAGGCAAGGAACACACAGATAAAGTGGTTGAGGAAATTAGGAAGGTTATTCAAGAACCTAAGAATCACATGAGACTCTATCAAGAGAAATAACCTACAAGTGATTGGAGTACCAGAACAGGAAGGGATAACAGAAAATCCAGAGAGAATTGTGGAATATTTGTTAACAGAAAACTTCCCTGATATCATGAAAGATGAGATGGTATCTATCCAAGATGCTCATTGAACCCCAAATAAGATACATCTTCAAAAGAAAGTCACCCAGACATAATCAAACTTGCCAAAACCAAAGATAAAGAGAGAATTTTAAGAGCAGCTCAGGATAAACAAAAAGTCACCTACAAAGGAGAGTCAGTAAGAATAAGCTTGGATTACTCGGCAGAAACCATGTAGGCAAGAAGGCAATGGGATCCCTTCTATAAAGCACTGAAGGAAAAAAAATGCCAGCCAAGGATCACATATGCAGCAGAACTGTCTCTCAAATATGAAGGTGAAATTAGGACATTTCCAGATAAACAGAAGTTTAGAAAATTTGTAAAAACAAAACCAAAACTACAAGAAATACTAAAGGGAGTTTTCTGGTTAGAAAATCAATAATATCAGATAACAACCCAAGACTAGAACACAGGACAGAGCAACCAGATAACAACCCAGATAGGGAAATCACAAAAATAAATCAAGATAAGAAATGCTCAGAACAGGGAAACAGCAATGTCATTATGCAAAAGATGACAACATTAAATCAATAAAGAGGGACTAAAAGATGTAGTCATACATCTTTCTATATAAAGAAAAACTACTCAGCACAAAAAATTAAGTGGAAAAAAGAAACTGTCAACCACACACACACACACACACACAAAATCAAAATGACAGCACTAAACTCAACCTATCCGTAATCACACTGAATGTAAATGGACTAAATGCACCAGTAAAGAGACAAAGACTGGCCGAATGGATTAAAAAAAAAAAAAAAGCACAACCTGTACATGCTGCCTACAAGAAACACACCTTAGACTTCAAGACACAAACTAAAGCTCAAAGGATGGAAAATATATCAAGCAAACAGTCAAAAAGCAGGAGTGGCAATATTAATTTCTGACAACATAGACTTTAAAGTTAAATCCACTACAAAGGATAAAGAAGGACACTGAATTATGATTAAAGAGACAATATACCAGGAGGATATAACCATATTAAATATTTGTACACCAAACAACAGGGCTTCAAGATACGTACACTCTAACAGCATTGAAAAGTGAGATAGCTCCACAATAATAGTAGGAAACTTCAATACACTACTTTTGGTGAAGAACAGAACATCCAGAGGAAGCTTAATAAGGACATGGAAGATGTAAATGCCACAGTCAACCAACTTGACCTCATAGACATAAACAGAACACTCCAACCAACGGCAGTGCACATGGAACATTCTCTAGAATAGACCACATATTAGGTCATAAAGCAAGTCTTAGCAGAATCCAAAACACTGAAATATTACAAAGCATCTTCTCTGACCATAAGGCCATAAAAGTAGAAATCAATAACAGAAAAAGCAGGGAAAAGAAATCAAACACTTGGAAACTGAACAATACCCTGCTCAGAAAGACTGGATTATAGAAGACATTAAGGATGGAATAAAGAAATTCGTAGAATCCAATGAGAATGAAAAACACTTCCTATCAGAACCTTTGGGACACAGCAAAAGCAGTGCTCAGAGATCAATTTATAGCAATAAATGCACACATCCAAAAAGAAGGGCCAAAACCAAAGAATTATCCCTACAACTTGAATGAATAGAGAGCAACAAAAGAAACCTTCAGGCACCAGAAGAAAGCAAATAATAAAAATTAGAGCAGAACTAAATGAAATAGAAAACAGAAAAACAATTGAGAGAATTAACAAGACGAAAAGCTGGTTCTTTGAAAAAATTAACAAAATTGAGAACCATTGGCCAACCTGACAAAAGAAAAACAGGAGAGGAAGCAAATAATCCGAATAAGAAATGAGATGGGCAGTATCACAACAGACCTAACTGAAATTAAAAGACTCATATCAGATTACTATGAAAAAACTACTCTAACAGATTTGAAAACCTAGAAGAAATGGATGAACTTCTAGAAACAATCTACCTAGATAAACTAACACAGAGGTAGAACAACTAAATAAACCCATAACAAAAGAAGAAATCGAAAAGGTAATTTAAAAACTCCCAACAAAAAAAAAAGCCCTGGCCTGGACAGCTTCATTGCAGGGTTCAACCAAACTTTCAGAGAAGAGTTAACATCACTACTACTAAAGGTATTTCAGAGCATAGAAAAGGATGGAATACTTCCAAACTCATTCTAGGAAGCCAGCATATCCATGATACCAAAACCAGGTAAAAAAAAAAAAATTTTTTTTTTTTTACACCACAGAAAAAGAAAATTACAGACCTATATCCCTCATGAGCTTAGTTGCAAAAATCCTCAACAAAATTCTACCTGATAGAATTGAACAACATGTTAAAAAAATAATTCACCATGACCAAGTGGGATTCATACTAGGTATGCAGGGGGATGGTTCAACGTTAGAAAAACAATTAATGTAGTCATAGAAATAAAACAAAAGACAAGAACCACATGATCTTATCAATTGATGGAGAAAAGGCATTTGACAGAATTCAACACCGATTCATGATAAAAACTCTCAGAAAGATAGGAATAGAAGGAAAATTCTTCAACATAATAAAGGGCATTTATACAAACCCGTCAGCCAATATCATCCTAAATGGAGAGAGTCTGAAAGCATTCCCCTTTAGAACGGGTACCAGACAAGGATGCCCTTTATCATCACTCTTCAACATTGTACTGGCAGTCCTAGCCAGAGCAATTAGGCTAAATAAAGATATAAAGGGAATTGAAATTGGTAAGGAAAAAGTAAAAGTATTTCTGTTTGCAGATGACATGACATTTGTTGTTGTTAGGTGCCGTTGAGTCAGTTCTGACTCATAGCGACCCTATGCACAACAGAACGAAACACTGCCCGGTCCTGCGCCATCCTTACAATCATTGTTATGCTTGCAGCCACTGTGTCAATCCACCTCATTGAGGGTCTTCCTCTTTTCCGCTGACCCTGTACTCTGCCAAGCATGATGTCCTTCTCCAGGGATTGATCCCTCCTGACAACATGTCCAAAGTATGTAAGACGCAGTCTCGCCATCCTTGCCTCTAAGGAGCATTCGGGCCGCACTTCTTCCAAGACAGATTTGCTTGTTCTTTTGGCAGTCCATGGTATATTCAATATTCTTCACCAACACCACAATTCAAAGGCGTCAGCTCTTCTTCAGTCTTCCTTATTCATTGTCCAGCTTTCGCATGCGTATGATGCGATTGAAAATACCATGGCTTGGGTCAGGCGCACCTTAGTCTTCAGGGAGACATCTTTGCTCTTCGACACTTTGAAGAGGTCCTTTGCAGCAGATTTGCCCAACGCAACGCATCTTTTGATTTCTTGACTCCTGCTTCCATGGCTGTTGATTGTGGATCTAAGTAGTAAAATGAAATCCTTGACAACTTCAGTCCTTTCTCCATTTATCCTGATGTTGCTCATTGGTCCAGTCGTGAGGATTTTTGTTTTCTTTATGTCGAGGTGTAATCCATACTGAAGGCTGTGGTCTTTGATCTTCACTCGTAAGTGCTTCAAGTCCTCTTCACTTTCAGCAAGCAAGGTTGTGCCATCTGCATAATGCAGGTTGTTAATGAGTCTTCCTCCAATCCTGATGCCCCGTTCTTCTTCATATAGTCCAGCTTCTCGTATTATTTGTTCACCATACGGATTAAACAGGTATGGTGAAAGAATACAACCCTGATGCACACCTTTCCTGACTTTAAACCACTCAGTATCCCCTTGTTCTATCCGAACAGCTGCCTCTTGATCTATGTAAAGCTTCCTCATGAGCACAATTAAGTGTTCTGGAATTCCCATTCTTCGCAGTGTTATCCATAGTTTGTTATGATCCACAGTCGAATGCCTTTGCATAGTCAATAAAACACATGACATTATACACAGATAACCCTAACGAATCCTCAAGAAAACTACTGAAACTAATAGAAGAGTTCAGGAGAGTATCAGGATACAAGATAAACATACAAAAATCAGTTGGATTCTTCTACAGCAACAACGAGAACATCTAAGAGGAAATCACCAAATTGATACCATTTACAACAGCCCCCAAGAAGATAAAATACTTAGGAATAAATCTTACCAGAGACATAAAAGACCTATACAAAGAAAACTACAAGACACTACTGCGAGAAACCAAAAGAGACCTACAT
This sequence comes from Elephas maximus indicus, assembly GCF_024166365.1. Classification (NCBI taxonomy): domain Eukaryota; kingdom Metazoa; phylum Chordata; class Mammalia; order Proboscidea; family Elephantidae; genus Elephas; species Elephas maximus. The sequence continues at coordinate 45,472,882 of NC_064844.1, forward strand.
AAGGGAAAACCATACCTTGCTCGTGGATAGGAAGATTCAACGTTGCAAAAATGTCTGTTCTACTGAAAATGATCTATAAATACGATGCAATTCTGATCCAAATTCCAACTTTTTTAAATAAGATGGAGAAACAAATCACCGACTTCATATGGAAGGGGAAGTGGCCTCGGATAAGTAAAGCTTTACTGAAAAAGAGGAACAAAGTGGGAGACCTCACACTACCTGATTTTAGAAACTGTTATACTGCCACAGTAGTCAAGACAGCCTGGTACTCGTACAACCACAGATACATATGCCAGTGGAACAGAATTGAGAATCCAAACATAAGCCTATCCACATATGAGAAGATGACATTTGACAAAGGCCCAAAGTCCATTAAATGGGGAAAAGACAGTTTCATTAACAAATGGTGTTCACATAACTGGACCTCATACCATGCACAAAAACTAACTCAAAATGGATCAAAGACCTAAATATAAAATCTAAAATGATAAAGATCATGGAAGAAAAAATAGAGACAACACTAGGAGCCCTAATACATGGCACAAATAGTATACAGAAGATTACTAACCATGCACAAATACCAGAAGAGAAACTAGATAGCTGGGAGCTGCTAAAAATCAAACAGTTACACTCATCCAAAGACTTCACCAATAGAGTAAAAAGATTACCTACAGACTGGGAAAAAGTTTTTAACTGTGGCATTTCCAAGCAGCATCTTATCTCTGATACCTACTTGATATTGCAAAAACTGAACAACAAAAAGAGAAATAGCCCAATTAAAAAATGGGCAGAGGGTATGAACAGGCACTTCACCAAAAAAGACGTTCAGGGAGCTAACAGATACGTGAAGAAATGCTCACGATCATTAGCCATTAGAGAAATGCAAATCAAGACTACAATGAGATATAATATCAAGCCAACAAGTCTGGCATTAATCCAAAAAACACAAAATAATAAATGTTAGGGAGGTTGTGGAGAGACTAGAACACTTGTACACTGCTGGTGGGATTGTAAAATGGTATAACCACTTTGGAAATCAATTTAACACTTCCTTAAAAAGCTAGAAATAGAACTACCATACGATCCAGCAATCCCAGTCCTTGAAATATATCCTAGAGAAATAAGAGCCTTTACACAAACAGATATATGCACACCCATGTTCATTGCAGCGCTCTTTACAATGGCAAAAAGATGGAAGCAACCAAGGTGCCCATTGATGGATGGATAAATTATGGTATATTTACACAGTGGAATACCATGCAACAATAATGAATCTGTGAAACATAACATGGAGGAATCCAGAAGGCATTATGCGGAGTGAAATTAATCAGTTGCAAAAGGACAAATATCATATGAGACCACTATTATAGGAACTCAAAAACCCAAAAAAAATTATAAGAACTCTAGAAGTATTTTAAGCACAGAAGAAAATATTCTTTGATGGTTTCAAGGGTGGGGAGGGACGGAGGGAAAGTGGTATTCACTAATTAGATAATAGACAAGAGCTATTTTAGGTGAAGGGAAAGACAACACAGAGTACAGTAGAGGTCAGTACAACTGTACTAAAGCAAAGGCAGAGACGTTTCCTGAATACAGCTGAATGCTTTGAAGGCCAGAGTAGCAGGGGCGAGGGTCTGGGGAGCATGGTTTCAGGGGACATCTAGGTCACTTGGCATAACAAAGTGTATTAAGAAAACATTCTGCATCCCACTATGGTTAGTGGCATCTTGGGTCTTCAGCGGTAGCAAGTGGCCATCTAAGATGCATCAATTGGTCTCAGTCTACCTGGAGCAAAGGAGAATGAATAACATCAAAGACACCAGGTAATTATGAACCCAGGAGACAGAAAGGGCCACATAAATCAGAGAGTACATTAGCCTGAGACAAGAAGAACTAGATGGAGCCCAGCTACAACCAGTGACGGCCATGTCAGGGGACACAGTGGAGAATCCCTGGTGGAGCGTAACAAGGGGATGCAGACCTCAGATTCTTGTAAAAAGACCAGACTTAATGGTCTGACTGAGACTAGAAGGACCCCAGAGGTCACAATCCCCAGACCTTCTGTTAGCCCACGTCTGGACCTATTCCCAAAGCCAAGTCTTCAGACAGGGATTGGAATGGACTATAAGACAGAATGTGAATATGGTGAGGAGTGAGCTTCTTGACTCAAGTAGACACATGAGACAATGTGGGCATCTCCTGTCTGAAGGAGAGATGAGAAGGCAGAGGGGAACAAGAGCTGGATGAGTGGTCACAGGGAATACCGGCTGGAGAGGAGCAGTGTGTTGTCTCTTTAGGGGGAGAGCAACTCGGAGTATATACCAAGGTGTATATAAATTTATGTATGAGAGACTGACTTGATTGTAAGCTTTCATTTAAAGCACAATCAAAAATAAAAACAGTAGGAAGAATCAAAAAACCAAAAGTTGGTTCTCTGATATGATCAACAAAATTGACTAACCATTGGCCAAACTGAAAACCAGAAGAGGGAGCAAGTAACCCAAAGAAGAAATGAAATGGAGGGGGAGGCATTACCACAGGCTAAACTGAAATAAAAAGGATCATAATGGAGTACTATAAAAAACTATACTCCAACAAATTTGAAAACCTAGAGGAAACGGACAGATTCCTGGAATTCACTACCTACCTAAACTAACACAAACTGAGGTAGAGAATCTGAACAGATGGGTAAGAAGAGAAGAGATTGAAAAGGTAATTTAAAAAAAAAAAAAAAGTCGTGGCCCCATTGGCTTCACTGGAGAGTTCTTTCAAACATTCGGAAGACCTCACACCAGGACTGCTCAAACTATTTCAGAACATAGAAAAGGAAGGGATACTTCCAAATTCATCCTTTGAAGCCAGCATAACCATGATACTGAAACCAGGTAAAGACACCACAAAAAAAGAAAATTAGGAGACCAATACCTATAAAAATTCTTAACAAAATTCTAGCCAATAGAATTCAGTATTATATAAGTATTAAAAAAAAAAAAAAAGTATGCTGTGACCAAATGGGATTCACTCCAGGTACACAAGGGTAGTTCAGCATTAGAAAATTAATGAATGTAATCTACCGCATAAACAGAAGACACGAATTACATGATCATCTCAGTCAACACAGAAAAGGCATTCACCAAAGTCCAACACCCATTCCTGATACAAACTCTCAATATAAGAGGAATAGAAGGAAAATTCCTCCACATTGGTAAGAAAGAAGTAAAACTATCCCTATTCATAGATGATATGACGCTATACATAGAGAAGAACCAAAAAGACTGCACAGGAGAACTACTGGAACTAATAGATTCAGCAGAGTAGCAGGATACAAGATCAGTATACAAAAACCAGTTCTGTTCCTATACATCAATAAATTGAACTACAAAAGGGAAATGAGGAAAGCAATGTTATTTATAATAGCCCCTAAAAAAATCCAAAATATTTAGGAATAAATCTAACTAGAGATGTAAAGGACCTAAACAAATAAAACTACAAGATAGCACTGCAAAAAACCAAACGATCTACATAAATGGAAAAACATACCATGCTCATGGATAGGTAGATTCAACAGTATGAAACTGCCAGTTCTACCCAAAATAACTTACAAATACAGTGCAGTCCGAATCAAAATACCAATAGCATTCTTTAATGAGATGGAAAAACTAATTATATGGAAAGGAAAGGGTCCAGATAAGTAAAGCATTATTGAAAAAGGAGAACAAAGTAGGAGGCCTCGCACTACCTGACCTCCGAACTTATACAGCTACGTTAGAACAGCCTGGTACTGTTACAGCAAAAGACGCATTGACCATTGGAACAGAATCAAGAACACAGATGTAAATCCATCCACCTACAATCACCTGATGTTGGACAAAGGCCCAAAGTCCATTAAGTGGGGAAAAGACAGTCTTTTTAACAAATGGTGCTTGCAAAACTGAATGTCCATCTGTAAAAAAAATGAAACAGGACCCATGCCTCACACCATATACAAAAACTAATTCAAAACGGATCAAAGACCTAAATATAAAACCGGAAACTATAAAGATCATGTAAGAAAAAATAAGGTCAACGCTAGAGGCCCTAATATACAGCATCAATAGGATACAAACCATAGCTAACAATACACAAACACCAGAAGATATGCTAGATAACTGGGACATTCTAAAAATTAAATACTTCACTTATTAAAAGACTTCACCAAAAGAGTAATAAGAGAACTTGCAGTCTGGGAAAAAATTTTTGGCTATGTCATATCCGTCAAGGGTCTAATCTTTAAAATCAATAAGAAAATCCAACACCTTTACAACAACAACAAAAAAAATCCAGTTAAAAAATGGGCAAAGGATATGAATGGACGCTTTACCAAAGAAGACATTCAGGTGGCTAACAGACACATGAGGAACAGCTTGCCATCACTAGTCATTAGAGAAATGCAAATCAAAACTATATAATGAGATACCATCCCACTCTGACATTACTGGCATGAATCACAAAAACAGAAAACAACGTGTTGGAGAGGCTGCGGGGAGGTTGGAACTCTTACACACTGCTGGTGGAAATGCAAAATGATACAACGATTTTGGAAAACAATGTGGCACTTACTTAAAAAGCTAGAAATAGAAATACCATACAATCTAGCAGTCGCACTCCTAGGAACATATCCTAGAGAAGTAAGAGCCATCACAAGAATAGGCATATGTACACCCATGTTCATTGCAGCATTATTCACAATAGCAAAGGATAAGTGCCCATCAGCAGGTGGATGGGTGAACAAACTATGAGACATACATACAATGTAATACTGTGCAATGATAAGGAACAGTGATGAATCTGCTAGACATCTCACAACATGGCTGAATCTGGAGGGCATTGTGCTGAGTGAAATAGGCCAATCACAAAAGGACAAACGCTGTATGAGACCACTATTATAAAATCTCATGAAAAGTTTTACACACAGAAAGAAACAATCTTTGATGGCCACGAGGGAAGGGAGTGGTGGAGAGGGAAAAACACTAACTAGACCACAGATAAATGGTAAATTTGGTGAAGGATAAAACAGTACACAATACCTGGGAAGCCAGCACAACTTTGACCAAGGCAAAGTCATAGAAGCTTCATAGACACATCCAGACTTGCTGAGGGACCAAATTACTGGGCTGACGGCTGGAGACCTTGGTCTCAGGGGACATCTAGCTCAGTGGCATGACATAGTTTATAAGGAAAACGTTCTACATCCCAATTTGGTGAGTAGCGTTTGGGATATTAAAAGCTTGTCAGCAGCCATCTGAGATATGTCTACTGGTCCCCACCTGTCTGGAGTAGGAGAGAATGAAGAAAACCAAAGACATAAGGGAAAGATTAGTCTAAAAGATTCATGGACCATAACTACCATAGCATCCACCAGACTGAGTCCAGTACAACTAGATGGTGCCCAGCTACCACCTCTGACTGCTCTGACAGGGATCACAATAGAGGGTCCCAGACAGAGTGGGACAAAAATATAGAACAAAATTCAAACTCACAGAAAAAGACCAGGCTTACTCATCTGATGGAGACTGGAGAAACCCTGAGAGTCTGGCCCCTGGAAACGCTGTTAACTAAGTACTGAAGTGACTCCTGAGGTTCACCCTTTAGCCAAAGATTAAATGGGCGTATAGGACAAAACAATAACACACCTAACTCAACCATGTATACGAGATAAAATGGGCGCACCAGCCCAGAGGTAAGGATGAGAAGACAGGAGGGGACAGGAAAGCCGGAAAATTGGGAATAGAAAATCCCAGGGTCACGAAGGGAAGAGTTGACACATTGAGGGGTTGACAACCAGTGTCACAAAGCAATGCATATTAATTGTTCCATGAGAAACTTATTTGCTCTGTAAACTTTCATCTAAACTACAATTGAAAGAAAAAAAAACAGAAACGAGAAGAGTAAATTAAACTCCCATGTAAATACATGAAAGAAAATAATAAAGGTCAAAGCCAAAGTCAATGAAATATAAAACAGAAAACAACAGAGGAAAAGCTCTTTGAGAAGATTACTAACATTGATAAATTTCTAGACAGACTCATCAGGACAAAAAGAGAGAAGACAAAATAAGAGCACCATGAATGAGAGGGGTGACATCATTACAGATTCCACAGATATTAAATTATAGAATATTATCAACAACTTTTTCCCTGTAAATTAAAAAAAAAAAAACTTAGGTGAAATTTACAAGTTCTTTGGAAGACCTTCCTTTCAGAGCTCACTGTAAAAGAAACAAATAATCTGAATAGTCCTGTGTCTATTAAAGAAATTGAATTTTTGTTATAAACCCAAAAGAAAACTCTAGGTCCAGAGTAAACTGTAGGCTACTCATGAATACCGCCAAACATTTATGGAAGAAATACCAATTCTATACAATCTCTTCCAAAAAACTGAGGTGATAATAACATCTCAGTTTGTTCTAAGAGGTCAGCATTATTCTGAAACACCACCAAAGAGATCAAGAGAAAAAAAAATACAGATCATTATCAGTCATGATAATAGATTCCAAAATTCTAAACAAAAGTTGAGCAAATAAAATTTAACAATATATTTTTAAAAAGAGAGTTTTATGACCACATGGGCTTTATTCGAAGAATATAATGTTTAACATAAGAGAATCAAGCAATGCAATTCATTTTATTTACAGGATGAAAAAAAAAAAGAAAAAACATAGAATCATCTCAGTAGATGCAGCAAAAGCATTTAAAAAAAAAAATCCAAAATCCATTCCTAATAGAAACTCCCAGCAATCCAGGAATAGAAAAGAACTTTCTTAATCTGATAAAGGGCATCTACAAAAAACCTGTAGCTAACATCATAGTAAATGGTGAAAGACTGGATCCTTTTTACCTGAGATCAGAAACCGGCCTGATCTGCATCTGATCAGGGGGATGGTGTAGGACCTGGCAGCAGTTAGTTTCATTGTGCGTGGGGGGGCCAACCAGACAGCAGCTAACAACAAGATCAGGAATAAGACAAGGATGCTCAGTCTCACCACTTCTATTCAACATTGTACTCAAGGTTCTAGCTGATGCACTGAGGGAAGAAAAGGAAATAAAAGGAAAGTAAAAATAGGAAAAAGTGAAATTTATTTAGAGATCATATGATCATCTATGTAAAAAATCTAATGTAATATACAAAAAAGCTACTGGAACTAATAAGCAGGTTTAGAAAGGTTGCAGGATACAAGGTGAATGTACAAATCAATTTCTGTATACTGGGAATGAAAGTTGGAAAAAAATTTTATAAATGTCATTTATAATAGCATCAAAAATATTAAATTCTTAGGAATGAATCTAACAAAAATGTGGCAGGACTGTACAGTGAAAACTACAAAATATCACAGAGGGAAAGAAGGTATGCCTTGTTCATTGGTCAGAAGACTTAATATTGCTAAGGTGTTCTTTCTCCCAGGTTGTTCTGTAGATGAAACACGATCCTAATGAAAATCCCAGAGGGCTGCTTTGTTGTTGTTATAATTTGACAGACTGAGTCTAAAATTCATGTGGAAATGGAAATAACCTAGAATAGCCAAATAGCTCTGAAAAAGAAGATCAAAGTTAAAGATCCAATGCTGTCTGTTCCAGGCCTGTGTTTACAGGAATCAAGACATTGGTGTTAAGGTGGACCAGTAGATCAATGGAACAGAATACCGTGTCTAAAAATAGACATACACACACACTGATTTTTGACAAAGGTGCAAAGGCAATTCAGTGGAAAAAGATTATCTTTTTAAACAAATGATCCTGGAGCAGTTGAATATTGTTGTGGATTGAATCGTATGCCCCAAAAATGTGTGTCAGCTTGGCAAGGCCATGATTTTCAGTATTGTGTGATTGTCCATCATTTTGTCATCTGATGTGATTTTCCTATGTATTAATAAATCTACCTCTATGATGTTAATAAGGCAGGGTTAGAGGCAGTTAATGATGCAGAACTGAACCTACAGGATTAGGTTATATCTCAAGTCAGTCTCTTCTGAGATATAAAAGAGAGAAGCCAGCAGAGAAGAGGAGAGGGACCTCATACCCCCAAGAATGAAGAATCAGGAGGGGAGCAAGTCCTTTGGACTTGGAGTCCCTGTGCTGAGAAGCTCTTAGTCCAGGAGAGGATTGATGACGAGGACCTTCCCCCAGAGCCAACAGAAAGAAAAACCCTTCCTCTGGTGCTGACCCTGAATTTAGACTTCTAGCCTCCTAGAGTTTGAGAGAATAAATTTCCCTTTGTTAAAGCCATGACCTTGTGGTATTTCTGTTATAGCAGTAGTAGATAGCTAAGACAGATACCCTGTTAAAAAAAAAAAAAAGAACTTTGATCCATACCTTGCCCCATATGCAAAAATTAACTCGGAAATGGACCATAGACCTAAATTTAAAATCTCAACCTATAAAACTTCTAGAAGAATACATGGGAAAATCTTTGGGACTTTGGGTTAAGCAAAGATTTCCTGGATAAGACACCAAATCAAGATCCATAAAAGAACAAGTTGGACTTTATAAAAATTTAAAAATTGCACTCTTCTGAATACACTGTTAAGATATGGAAAAGACAAGTCATACCAGGAGAGAATATTTGTAAATCATATATTTGTTAAATGACATATATGCAGAACATGTAAAGAACTTTCAATCTTAATAATAAAAAAGCCAATATAAAAGTAGATAAAATATTTTGACACTTCATCAATGAAGATATGAAATGGTAAATAATAAGCACACAAAAGTATGGTTAAGATCATTTTTAGGGAAATAGAAATCAAAACCACAATGAAATACCGTTACATACCCATTAAAAAAAAAAAAAAACCCAAACCCATTGCCATCAAGTTGGTTCCAACTCATAGCAACCCAATAGGACAGAGCAGAACTGCCCCATAGGGTTTCCAAGGAGCAGCTGATGGATTCAAACCGCTGACCTTTTGGTTAGCGGCTGTGATGGTTAAGATTGTGTGTCAACTTGGCTGAGGTATGATTCTTAGTGTTTATATGTGACCACTCCCGTGATGGGATCTGCTGTGAGTAGCCAGTCAGTTGAAAGGGAGTGTCTTTGGGGGTGTGGCCTGCATCTGAATATAAGCAGAAGTTCTGGGTTTTTGCTCACTCTGAATCCTGTGGCTGCTTCCTGTTCCTCTGACCTCCTGTCTGTCCTGGGTTTGCCAGCCCCCGCGGCTCCGTGAATCAGGAGAAGCCTTTATGTTAATCCACGGATTTGGGACATTCCAGCCCCTATAATTGCGTGAGCCGTTTCTTTGATATAAATCTCTATATATGTATATTTATATGCTTTACTGGTTTTACTTTTATAGAAACCCAACCAAAGACAGCAGGCTCTTAACCACTGCGCCACCAGAGCTCCATTAAAACCAAATGAAACCCATTGCCTTTGAGTTGATTCCAACTCATAGTGACCCTAGAGGACAGAGTAGAACTGCCCGTAGGGTTTCTATAGGTTAAAATTGAAAACACTGACCATGCCAAGTGTTAGGATATGGAGGAACTGGAGCTCTCATTCACTGCTGGTGGGATTGTAAAAGGGTATAACTACTTCGTAAAACAGTTTGGCAATTTCTTAGAAAGTTAAACATACATACTATATGGTCCAGTCATTCCTCTGCTCTATAACTGAAATCATATGCCCTTGCACATACTTTACATGGATGTTCATAGCAACTTCATTTTTAAACCAATCCTGGAAACAATCCAAACGTCCATCCGCAGGTGAACAGGTAACAAACTGATGGACAGATGTAAATATTTAGGATTCAACTATGTACTGCTGTGTGCTATTGCCTCAGCTTTTTAGTGCTGCTGTAACAGAAATGCCGCCAGTGGGTTTAAGACAGAAATTTATTTTCTCAGAGTTTAGGAGGCTACAAGTCTTAATTCAGGACATAAGCTCTATAGTGGAGGGCTGTCTCTCTGCTCTGGGGGAAAAACCTTGTCTCAGCTTTTTTAGCGTTCTCTGCATTCCTTTAAGATCTCTAAGTGTCATTTATCTTTCCCCCATTCCTGCTTCCTTGCTTTTGAGCCTTATCTGCTCTTGCTGTGTCTCCATAGTGTTAGGCTTGAGACACAGCCTACACTGGCTGATATGGCTTCATTAACATAACAAAGAAAACCCTATTCCCAAATGGATTACATCTGCAGGTATTGGGGTTAGGATTTACAACACATATTTTGGGGGGACATGATTCAATCTATAACAACTATATACTACTTACTGTTCAAGAATAAAAAGGAAGGAATTGTTAGTACATGTTACTTCATGGATGAATCTCAGAATAGTAATGCTGAGTGAGAAAAACTAGGCAGAAAAAATATGGCTTTTGTAGTTCCATTTATATAAAATGCAAACTGATCTATAGTGGCAGAAGACAGATTGGTGGCTGCCTTGGCATGTTAGGAGTGGTGGCAGAGAGGGGTAGGAGGGAGGGATTACAGCAGGAGGAACCTTTTGCAGGTGGTAAATATGTTCATTATCATAATTGTGGTAGAAGTTTGAGGAGTATATGAATATGTCAAAACCTGTCAAACTGAACATGTTATATGCACTTTATTGTATGTCAGCCATACTACAATAATAAATAAATAAAAACTGTCCTTGATATTTAACCATCATTGCTGACACATTATAGGCAAGTTTCTAAACTTCCTGGATTTTAAGACCCAGCTGGGACTCTTGTTAAAAATACTGAGTTCCAAGTTTCAGAATCAATAGGCTGGGACCAGGGACCTGTATTTTTAACAAGCATCCCAGATGATTCTTATCGTTATTGTGTGCCATTGAGTCAATTCTGACTCGCAGCGACCCTAAAAGACAGAGTAGAACTACCCCATAGGGTTTCCAAGGCTGTAATCCTTATGGGAGCAGATTGCCAGGTCTTTTCTCCCAGAGTAGCTGGTGGTTTTGAACTGCCAACCTTTCAGTTAGTAGCCCAGCACTTAACCATTGCACCACTGGGGCTCCTTTTATCATTAGTCAAGCTTTGAAAGCACTTGACCTGATGAATTACATTAACGCATTTTGTTGCTCTGAGCCCATGTTAGTGTGTGAGAAAGGGATTTTAGGTTTCTCGTATTAACGGAAAGGCTTAGGCATAGAACTTCAGATTATACTTTCAGTGGGGTCAGATGAGATAATTTAGAATTGGAAAGAATTCTTTTATCATCAGTATATAATATACTGAAGTATAAAGTTCTTTAAAAATTTTTTTAATAATTTTTATTGTGCTTTAAGTGAAAGTTTACAAATCAAGTCAGTCTCTCACATATAAACTTATATACACCTTACTACATACTCCCATTTACTCTCCAACTAATGAGTCAGCCCACTCCCTCCTTCCAGTCTCTCGTTTCGTGACCATTTTGCCAGTTTCTAACCCCCTCTACCCTCCCATCTCCCCTCTAGACAGGAGATACCAACACAGTCTCAAGTGTCCACCTGATACAAGTAGCTCACTGCCCATCAGCATCTCTCTCCAACCCGTTGTCCAGTCCCTTCCATGTCTGATGATTTGCCTTGGGGAATGGTTCCTGTCCTGGGCCAACAGAAGGTTTGGGGACCATGACCGCTGGGATTCTTCTAGTCTCAGTCAGACCATTAAGTCTGGTCTTTTTGTGAGAATTTGGTGTCTGCATCCCACTGTTCTCCTGCTACCTTAGGGGTTCTCTCTTTAAACTTTTAAAATAAAAATTTTTGTGTTGATAACAGGCCAGGCTTTTATTATAATTTCCTGAAGCAACAGAATGGAAATCTCTTAATTCAGTAGCCCCAACTTTAGTTAACACTAAGTTAAAAAGAAAAAAAAATTCACTAATGTACTTTTCGACAAACTGCATCAGTATATGTTGTTACTGAAAAAATACGTTTTACGTACTATATATTAAGAAGCTATGAAAGAGCACGGGTTGGGGGAACAGGAATAAGATGAATAGAGAAACACTGTTATTCTCTAAATGTTCTTTAAATAGAAGCAGCAGCAGCATGCCATAAAACTCTGGAAAAAACAGCTTGACCTCCTTACTGCCCTCTTTCCAAAGACGTCAAACAAAAGGAAATTATAGAATAAGTCCATCTAAGTTTCAAAAGGTTTAGTTATCAGAAGACTAGAGAGCAAGTTTTCCACAAATCATCATTGTGCCATTTAGTCTTGGGTTTTTTTTTTAAGGGTTGGTGAGCCAACATGTAATTAATCACTTTTGTTGGCTTTTAAGGAAGTGAAACTGCAGGGTGTGCGTTGGCGTGATTGTTCTTTTTATGTGGTGTTCATCAGTGTTGCAATGTGTACTACGCTGAATGCTTAATGATAATGGCGAATGCTTAGTGATAATGTGGACAAAACAGTGTTAAAGGAGTAATTTTTTAAAGTCACCTTATGTCTGTATTATTTCAGGTGCTAGTGTACTATTATAATAAAAACCAGTTGCCATTGAGTTGATTCCAGCTCATGGCAACCCTATGTGTGTCAGAGTAGAACTGTGCTCCATCGGGTTTTCAATGGCTAGTTTTTTTGGAAGTAGATCACCAGGCTTTTCTTCCAGGGCACATCTGGGTGGACTTGAACCTCCAGCCTTTCAGTTAGCAGCAAAGTGTGTTAACCATTTGCACCCAAGGACTCCATTGTTTTGATACCCAGGTACAGCTTCACATCTTAGATACCAACAACACTACTGTCAAAATTTCCTTACAGTCAGATGTTGTTATATCTCCCTTGTCCATGGATGGGGTTATTCCTTTTGTACAAAGTGGTGGTATCCACCTGTTACCAATTCTCACTGTTCTTTCTCCAAAATCTAATTTGAATTGATTATTTCTTCCCACAGCTGCTGCCATAACCAGTGAATAAGAATAGGCCATCTCATCTCAGAAAGAGGGAATGGGAACAGGCTTCTAACCAGTTTCACCTCTTTGGACTCTCTTCTGTCTGTGCTGTGAATTACCATCTCTGGAAATTGGACACCATTTTTAAAAAAAAAAAACATCAAGTATTATATTTACTAATCACTATTATTATTATTAAAAGTTCGTTTAGAGCAAAATTTTATAATAGGCAAATACCTGGATGTGAACAGTCACCTCCTGTAACTTTTATTAATTTGAAACCACTTTTCCATTCTTGAACAGAGTAGAATGTTCTCCATAAACCAGTGATTCCAATAGGCTGTGAATCTCTCTGGAGACTATACATCCATCTCCACCTGTCCGTGCCTCTCTCCTCCCTCCAAAGCACAGACCCCACTTAATGTTCATTGTTAATGAAAAGGATATTTGTTCCCAAATGGCTGAGTGCACCCTTGGTTTTTGTGCTTAGGGTAATGCTGGCCTCAAAATGAGTTAGAAAATGTTCCCTCCTCGTCTCTCTTTTCTGAAAAAGTTTGTGCATGACTGGCACTGTTTTTTCTTTCAGGTTTGATAGAATTCCTAAGTAAAGCTGTTGGGACTTGGAAAGATTTTTCATTACGAAGTCAGCTTCTTTAATAGACGTAGGGCTATTAAAAATAGATGTAGAGCTATCTTATTCTTGTTTCCATTTCGGTAATTTGTGTCTTTCAAGGAATTTGTTCATTTCATCTAAGTTATTGATTTTATTGGCATAACGTTCATAATATTTTCTGATGGCAGTAGGATCTGCAGAAACCCTGGTGGCATAGTGGTTAAGAGTTATGGCTGCTAATTTGAACCCACCAGGTGCTCCTTTGGAAACTCTATGGGGCAGTTCTCTGTCCTATAGGGTCGCTATGAGTCAGAATCGACTTAATGGCAACAGGTTTGGTTTTGGTTTGGTAGGATATGTAGTGATAGAACTTCTTTCATTCCTGATGGTGGTAATCTAAATCTTTTCATTTTGTTATCAGTCTAATTGAGTGGTTCTCGATTGGGGGCACTTTTGCCCCCAGTGGACATTTGGCAATGTCTGGAGACATTTTTTGTTTTCACAACTGGGGTGTGTATGTGTGTATGGGTGCATGTGCTACCGGCATCTAGTGTGTAGAGGCCAGGAATGCTGCTAAACATCGAACACTGCACAGGGCAGCTCCCAACAGCAAAGAATGATCTGGCCCATGATGTCAGTAGGAGGTTGAAAAATCTGCTCTAGAGCTTATGCTACATACCTTCCACTTTGAAGTAATGTTATATTACTTCATGTGTAATGTAAGTGCCTTGCAGCAGACTGTGTCCATTTCGACCTTTCCGTCTTTTATGCTATTGTGGGCAAACACATTACTACTCCGTATTTTATAAAATCCACAAAACATTGTTACTGTTTTTGCTTACTAACCTAGTAAGGAAGTTTAACAATGAGAAAAAGTATCTTCAATAGCTACCCATATTTTTTCAGTACTCTTCATTAGTTGTGTAAATATGTTTCTATCTGGCGTCATTTTCTTTCTACATGAGGAACTCCTTTAACGTGTCTTGCAGTACAGGTCCGTTGGTAATGTGGTCTCTCAGCTTTGTCGGAACGACTGTATTTTGCCTTCATTTTTAAAGCTTATTTAGGCTCAATATGTTATTTTCCATTAACAGGGTTTTTTTTTTTAACATTTTAAAATATATTACTTTCTGGTTTGCATAGATTCTGATAAGTGATAGAGCTATTGTTTATTTTTAGAGAGTATATCTGGATTTTGTTATTATTGAAAAGTAAAAATGTCATTTTTAATACCTAAAATTTAAAGCATTGCTTTAGATTTTGTAAGCAGACAAACTTGTTTTTGAATTTTTTTTTCTCATTAGAAATGTATTTTGAGGTGGATTACTTCCCTGAACGTCAGTTTCCTCACCTATAAAATGAGGCTACCGATGATTCTCACAGGTTTGTTGTGAAAATTAAATGAGATAAAGAATGAAGAATGCCTAGAACTTATAGGCACTCATTAACATGATACTGGGGTACACAGGATTAGTTTCCTTCCTCCTCCTCATCCTGCTTCAGCTGTTCTGGCCTTGGGGCTCACATGTGGCAGCAGATCAGTGGGAGTCCAGACATGCGGCAGCACCTTTGTGTTGACACACTGCCTGCCTTCCACACACTTCTTGGAAGCCACTGCAGCCAGGGCTGGCCCATGGGGAGCCCTGGTTGGACCACAAGTAGACACTGTACACTGTTGCAACTATTTAGGATTCGTGCTCCTCCCAATAGTTCACATAGTGACCTTAAGAAAACCTGATCTTTTGCTCAAGCAAGGTTGGAAGGACATTTTATTGCGCTTCAAGTGAACGTTTACAAATCAAGTCAGACTGTCACATATAAGTTTATATACACCTTACTCCGTACTCCCACTTGCTCTCCCCCTAATGAGTCAGCCCTCTCAGTCTCTACTTTTGTGACAATTTTGCCAGCTTCCAACTCTCTCTATCTTCCCATCCCCCCTCCAGACAGGAGATGCCAACACAGTCTCAAGAGTCCACCTGATATAATTAGCTCACTCTTCATCAGCATCTCTGTCCTACCCACTGTCCAGTCCCTTTCATGTCTGATGAGTTGTCTTCGGGAATGGTTCCTGTCCTGTGCCAACAGAAGGTTTGGGGACCATGACCGCTGGGATTCCTCTAGTTTCAGTCAGACCATTAAGTCTGGTCTTTTTATGAGAATTTGGTGTCTGCATCCCTCTGTTCTCCTGCTCCCTCAGGGGTTCATCTGTTGTGCTCCCTGTCAGGGCAGTCATCGATTATGGCCGGGCACCAACTAGTTCTTCTAGTCTCAGGATGATGTAGGTGTCTGCTTCATGTGGCCCTTTCTGTCTCTTGGGCTCTTAGTTGTCGTGTGACCTTGGTGTTCTTCATTCTCCTTTGCTCCAGGTGGGTTGAGACCAATTGATGCATCTTAGTTGGCAGCTTGTTAGCATTTAAGACCACAGACGCCACATTTCAAAGTGGAATGCAGAATGTTTTCATAATAGAATTATTTTGCCAATTGACTTAGAAGTCCCCTTAAACCATGGTCCCCAAACCCCCGCCCTTGCTCCGCTGACCTTTGAAGCATTCATTTTATCCCGGAAACTTCTTTGCTTTTGGTCCAGTCCAGTTGAGCTGACCTTCCATGTATTGAGTATTGTGCTTCCCTTCACCTAAAGCAGTTCTTAGCTACTAATTAATCAGTAAAAAACCCTCTCCCACCCTCCCTCCCTCCCCCCCTCATAACCACAAAAGTATGTGTTCTTCTCAGTTTATACTATTTCTCAAGATCTTATAATAGTGGTCTTATACAATATCTGTCCTTTTGCCTCTGACTAATTTCGCTCAGCATAATGCCTTCCAGGTTCCTCCATATTACGAAATGTTTCATAGATTCGTCATTGTTCTTTATCGACGCGTAGTATTCCATTGTGTGAATATACCACAATTCATTTACCCATTCATCCGTTGATGGACACCTTGGTTGCTTCCAGCTTTTTGCTATTGTAAACAGAGCTGCAATAACACGGGTGTGCATATATCTGTTCACGTGAAGGCTCTTATTTCTCTAGGGTATATTCCGAGGAGTGGGATTTCTGGGTTGTATGGTAGTTCTATTTCTAACTGTTTAAGATAACGCCAGATAGATTTCCAAAGTGGTTGTACCATTTTACATTCCCACCAGCAGTATATAAGAGTTCCAATCTCTCCGCAGCCTCTCCAACATTTATTATTTTGTGTTTTTTGGATTACTGCCAGCCTTGTTGGAGTGAGATGGAATCTCATCGTAGTTTTAATTTGCATTTCTCTAGTGGCTAATGATCGAGAGCATTTTCTCATGTATCTGTTAGCTGCCTGAATATCTTCTTTAGTGAAGTGCGTGTTCATATCCTTTGCCCACTTCTTGATTGGGTTGTTTGTCTTTTTCGTTGAGTTTTGACAGAATCATATAGATTTTAGAGATCAGGCGCTGGTCGGAGATGTCATAGCTGAAAATTCTTTCCCAGTCTGTAGGTGGTCTTTTAACTCTTTTGGTGAAGTCTTTAGATGAGCATAGGTGTTTGATTTTTAGGAGCTCCCAGTTATCTGGTTTCTCTTCGTCATTTTTGGTAATGTTTTGTATTCTGTTTATGCCTTGTATTAGGGCTCCTAATGTTGTTCCTATTTTTTCTTCCATGATCTTTATCGTTTTAGTCTTTGTGTTTAGGTCTTTGATCCACTTGGAGTTAGTTTTTGTGCATGGTGTGAGGTATGGGTCCTGTTTCATTTTTTTGCAAATGGATATCCAGTTATGCCAGCACCATTTGTTAAAAAGACTATCTTTTCCCCAATTAACTGACACTGGGCCTTTGTCAAATATCAGCTGCTCATATGTGGATGGATTTATATCTGGGTTCTCAGTTCTGTTCCATTGGTCTATGTGTCTGTTGTTGTACCAGTACCAGGCTGTTTTGACTACTGTGGCTGTATAATAGGTTCTGAAATCAGGTAGAGTGAGGCCTCCCACTTACTTCTTCTTTTTCAGTAATGCTTTGCTTATCCGAGGCTTCTTTCCCTTCCATATGAAGTTGGTGATTTGTTTCTCTATTGCCTTAAAAAATGACATTGGAATTTGGATCGGAAGTGCATTGTATGTATAGATGGCTTTTGGTAGAATAGACATTTTTACTATGTTAAGTCTTCCTATCCATGAGCAAGGTATGTTTTTCCACTTAAGTAGGACCTTTTGAATTTCTTGTAGTAGAGCTTTGTAGTTTTCTTTGTATAGGTCTTTTACATCCTTGGTAAGATTTATTCCCAAGTATTTTATCTTCTTGGGGGCTACTGTGAATGGTATTGATTTGGTGATTTCCTCTTCAATGTTCTTTTTGTTGATGTAGAGGAATCCAAGTGATTTTTCTATGTTTATCTTATAACCTGAGATTCTGCCAAACTCTTCTATTAGTTTCAGTAGTTTTCTGGAGGATTCCTTGGGGTTTTCTGCGTATAACATCATGTCATCTGCAAATAGAGATAATTTTACTTCCTCCTTGCCAATCCGGATGCCCTTTATTTCTTTGTGTAGCCTAATTGCTCTGGCTAGGACTTCTAGCACAATGTTGAATAAGAGTGGTGATAAAGGGCATCCTTGTCTGGTTCCGGTTCCCAAGGGAAGTGCTTTCAGGCTCTCTCCATTTAGAGTGATGTTGGCTGTTGGCTTTGCATAGATGCCCTTTATTATGTTGAGCAATTTTCCTTCAATTCCTATTTTGGTGAGAGTTTTTATCATGACTGGGTGTTGGACTTTGTCAAATGCCTTTTCTGCATCAATTGATAAGATCATGTGGTTTTTGTCTTTTGTTTTATTTATATGGTGGATTACATTAATGGTTTTTCTGATATTAAACCATCCTTGCATACCCGGTATAAATCCCACTTGGTCGTGGTGAATTATTTTTTTGATATGTTGTTGAATTCTATTGGCTAGAATTTTGTTGAGGATTTTTGCATCTATGTTCATGAGGGATATAGGTCTGTAATTTTCTTTTTTTGTGGTGTCTTTACCTGGTTTTGGTATCAGGGAGATGGTGGCTTCATAGAATGAGTTGGGCAGTATTCCGTCATTTTCTATGCTTGAAATACCTTTAGTAGTAGTGGTGTTATCTCTTCTCTGAAACTTTGGTAGAACTCTGCAGTGAAGCCGTCCGGGCCAGGGCTTTTTTTTGTTGGGAGTTTTTTGATTACCGTTTCAATCTCTTTTTTTGTTATGGGTCTATTTAGTTGTTCTACTTCTGATTGTGTTAGTTTAGGTAGGTAGTGTTTTTCCAGGAATTCATCCATTTCTTCTAGGTTTGCAAATTTGTTAGAGTACAATTTTTCGTACTAATCTGATATGATTCTTTTAGTTTCAGTTGGTTCTGTTGTGATGTGGTCCTTCTCGTTTCTTATTTGGGTTATTTGTTTCCTTTCCTGTATTTCTTTAGTCAGTCTAGCCAATGGTTTATCAATTTTGTTAAGTTTTTCAAAGAACCAGCTTTTTTTGGCTTTGTTAATTCTTTCAATTGTTTTTCTGTTCTCTAATTCATTTAGTTCAGCTCTAATTTTTATTATTTTTTTTCTTCTGGTGCCTGATGGATTCTTTTGTTGCTCACTTTCCATTTGTTCAAGTTGTAGGGACAGTTCTCTGATTTTGGCTCTTTTTTCTTTTTGTATGTGTGCATTTATTGATATAAATTGGCCTCTGAGCACTGCTTTTGCTGTGTCCCAGAGGTTTTGATAGGAAGTATTTTCATTCTTGTTGCATTCTATGAATTTCCTTATTCCCTCCTGGATGTCTTCTATAACCGAGTCTTTTTTCAGGAGGGTATTGTTCAGTTTCCAAGTATTTGATTTCTTTTCCCTAGTTTTTCTGTTATTGATTTCTAGTTTTATTGCCTTGTGGTCTGAGAAGATGCTTTGTAGTATTTCGATGTTTTGGATTCTGCAAAGGTTTGTTTTATGACCTAATATGTGGTCTATTCTAGAGAATGTTCCGTGTGCGCTAGAAAAAAAAGTATACTTTGCAGCAGTTGGGTGGAGAGTTCTGTATAAGTCAATGAGGTCAAGTTGGTTGATTGTTGTAATTAGGTCTTTTGTGTCTCTATTGAGCTTCTAACTGGATGTCCTGTCCTTCTCCGAAAGTGGTGTGTTGAAGTCTCCTACTATAATTGTGGAGGTGTCTGTCTCACTTTTCAGTTCTGTTAAAATTTGATTTATGTATCTTGCAGCCCTGTCATTGGGTGCATAAATATTTAATATGGTTATATCTTCCTGATCAATTGTCCCTTTTATCATTATGTAGTGGAAGGACATTTTTTAAGGATACTTTAAGTTGTTAATTTAAATTATTTGAGTATAGTAAAAATCTTTGATTTTTTTGTATTTTAAATAATTTATTAAAAAAATATTTTTCTTATGTGTCACTAATTCAGTATGCTTTTCTCCCTAGTTAAGCTAAAGTTATGTTCATTTTCCACTTCTCCGTTATGCAGAAAAGCTACAGTATTTAAAATTACAACTTTTCATTTTAGGAAAACCCTTGATATAGTTAATGGTTTCATGTGGTGGGGCTTGTAATCAGCTATTTCTTCCAACAGATGCAATTACCTTAAAATACACAGTACTGGTATTTACAGGAAAGGATCCCTTTATTGCAGTGCTATCTTTTCTGTCCCAGCAAGAGAAACTAACTGAGCATGAAAAAACAAAACTTACTATTATTTGTTTTTTAATTTCAAATTGTATTTAATGCTTTTATACATATCACAGCTCTCTATTGTGCCTTAGATAAAGGTTTACAGAGCAAATTAGTTTCTCATTAAACAGTTAATACACGTATTATTTTGTTTCATATTGCCAGCCCCGTGACATGTCAACACTCTCCCCTTTTTGACTTTGAGTTCCCCATTTCCATCATCCAGCTTTCCTGTCCCCTTCTGCCCTGTCGTCCTTGCTCCTGGGCTTGTGTGCCCATTTAGTCTCATATACATGGTTGAGCTACAATGTATATCGTATTATTGTTAGTTTTATGAGCCTGTCTAATCTTTGGATGAAGGGTGAGCCTCAGGAATGACTTCAGTACTGGGTTAAAAGGGTGTCCGGGAGCCATACTCTGAGGGTTTCTCCAGTTTCTGTCAGACCAGTAAGTCTGGTCTTTTTTTGCAAGTTTAAATTTTGTTCTACATTTTTCTTCCCCTCTGTCCAGGATCCTCCTTTGTGATCCCTCTCAGAGCAGTTGATGGTGGTAGCTGGGCACCATCTAGTTGTGCTGGACTCAGTCTGTTGGAGGCTGTGGTACTTGTGGTTCATTAGTCCTTTGGACTTATCTTTCCCTTGTGTCTTTGGTTTTCTTCATTATCCCTTGCTCCATACATCGTGGGACTGGTAGATATATCTTAGATGGCAGCTCACAAGCTTTTAAGACCCCAGACACTACTCACCAATGTAGGATATAGAACATTTTCTTTATAAACTATGTTATGCCAATTGAGCTGAATGTCCCTGAGACCACGGTAAAACTTATTTTTGTAGAAAATATTTTCCTTTCCTTAAAGGCTTGAGATATTTTAGACCCTTAGCCAGCCACAGGCGACAGCACACTGACAGCTGTTTTAAGTGTGCCCTTATTCTGCTGCTGCTGTTTTTCTCAGTGGGCCTTCGGAGTGACACTATGGGAGCTCATGACGCTGGGCCAGACGCCGTACGTGGACATCGACCCTTTTGAAATGGCTGCATACCTGAAAGACGGCTACCGAATAGCTCAGCCAATCAACTGTCCAGATGAATTGTGAGTTTGAATGAGTTTGATGACCTGGGTTTCATTCCATCTACTATACAGGGGAAAAAGAAGAGCAGGTTTTAGTATTCAAATACAGCCTTTCCTTTTGAGAATAATGAGTCTTTGGATATGAATTAGACTCTTGTAGAAAAGGAATCAACTCGATGGCAATGGGTTTGGTTTTTAGAGAACTACAAAGTCAGGTAGGCTCATTAATTCCTTCATGCAAGTGACATCAGGACTTCCTGTATCTTAAATTTATAGTGCTCAGTTTAATCTTAGAGACTAGTGTATACAGTGAGGAAACTGAAGACTGTGTAAGTTATTTTATGTAGATTGAGGATATGACTTTAGATTATACAGACTTAAGGAAATAGTTATTTTTAAAAAAGCCTTTCTCATTGTCTTCTTACCTTGCCAATTGGTGACAATTGATATATAAGGCAGACGTTCTGGGCTAGTGAGGGAGACAGTGGCTTCCCGCTTTGATCACATGGCTGATCTTCCCATATAGTGAGACTGGGGCTATCTAGGGGTAGCTGCATGCAAGTTGAGTGTGGTCTCGGTCCCAGAGCCTCCAGAAGGTTTCTGTGCCATGGTGAGGTAGCAGCTTTTGCACTGAGTTTACTGTGGATCCAGGGTTCTTAGAACTTGGAAGCAGAAGTCTCCCTCCTTCTTCCAAGTTCTTACTCTGAGAACTGAAATACAGGATAATACAGCTCATTATTTTTTATTATGTTTTAAGTGTTTGCTGGGATACGTTTTGGTATAGGTCTCATGGAGAATTGAAATCCACATATATAATCCAGATAACTCATTTTATCTTTTCCAGAACTGCCAACAGATAGCAAAATTGATTGATTTTTAATTTCTCACCTTCTCCATGCCTATATTTAGACAGAAAAAAGTAAATGACCAAAAAGATCAGCAGCAATATATTCTGACTAGTCAAAGTTTTTATTTTTGTCACTCTGCAGATTTGCTGTGATGGCCTGTTGCTGGGCCTTAGATCCAGAGGAGAGGCCCAAGTTCCAGCAGCTGGTACAGTGTCTCACAGAGTTCCATGCAGCCCTGGGAGCCTATGTCTGACTCTCCTGTCACAGTCCCACACCATCAGCAGGGACATGCCTGTCGGAGGTCATTTGGAGCCAGTCAGGGACACTTGGTGTATAACACAGCGCCAGCAGAAGCACACTTGTCTTCCAGAACACCACGCCTTAGGATTACTTTAGGATCTGAACTTTTTAACACAGACTTAATAATGTGGAATATTTTCTAGATGTCACTTTTATTAGGTTGAACTGAAAGTTTTTTGTAATTTTCTTTTGGTCAAAAGATTTTTAAAACATAGTTATTTTGGACTATAGGTACATTCTTACAAAATAAATAAACAGTTTAAAAAAATTTTTAAACACATTTGAAATAGCTACTTCAGTGCCAACTGCTTTTTATTTTTTGACTTCATCAAGGTAATTGAGTGTCACCTTTAAAGTTTTTTTTTTTTTTAATCACCAGTCCTAGAAATGGCTTGTCTTCACGATGCAGTACTTAGGAAAGGAAAAGCAGCATAAAAAGATATTTGGTTTGTCTAGTACGAGAAAAGGCAATATTGGAGGAAGAAAACTTATAGAAAAGCTCGAATTAAATTTTTATAATTCTTACTAGAAACAGACTGCTCTTGTATGGAAAGTGGTTTATTTTTTATTTTCTTAATAATATGGAGTTCTCCTTTTTTTATATTGGGGAAAGCAGGATCTGGGTTCATTACATCTTAAACTGGTCAGAAATTAGCTTTTCCACGAGCCAGAAGTGGGTTTGGAGCAGGTCAGTAGTAACAGTGGCAATTTGATCTATTTTTACTCTCTGGAAAAGGAGATAATACAGTTCCAGAAAGCAAAGTCATATCTCTAAGGTTAAGGGTCCCTTACTTGCACCTAGAATAGTGCTGTGCACAGAGTGGGTGCTTGAGTTGTTATGGGTAAAAAAATGGAAACTGGTAAATTTTGTGCTTATTTTCAAGGCTAGCTTAAGTATAAAATTTGTTTTTTAAAACACTTGAAAAATTAAAGAATTTGTTTTATATTATAACAGTATCGAAAATATTGTTCATAGGGAACAATTGGTTGTTGTGTGTGGTAAGTCCTTGAATATGCAGAAACTAGACATTCATGTTTTATTTCATGAGTGTTTCAGCTCACACTTCAAAGCCCTGACAATTACGGCTGACTCTATTCTGCCTTCAGGTTATAATAAAAACTTGGAGTTACTGATATAAAGGATTTACTATGATACTGAGCCATTAAATAAAATGTATGTATGTATTTATGCTCAGTTTTAGTTGGCCTAGGACTGGGCCGAATGGGCCTCCGGAATAAGTAGGCTGCAGGTGTCCATCTCTACTCCCGTCCTCAGAGGTATAATAAGGGAGTAGGTGTGGCAGCCAGAGAGTTTCTCTGTTTTTTAAAAAACTTTTCTTATCAGCATCTCGCATGTCCTACCTTGAGCAGACCAAGAGCATGAGTTTTCTGTGTACCATTTGTTATTAATACTCATTCCTTGGTTAATGAACTACTCAGACCCCTGAATGGCTGGGCAAACACACACACACAAATGTTTTGAACAGTTTGTAAGTTACAGATGTTTTGCTCGTGTTTTGCTTTCTTGGAAGGCATTCAGTCAGATTTATTTAGCGCTTACTGTGTATTAGGCACATAGAATGAACCAGCTCCAGCATACCTTCCAACATTCAGTGAATTCTTTGTGTTCAGGTGAGTGCATTGTTTAGAAGTTACAGTGCTATGTACAGGATTAGTTAAAAAGAAAAAGTACTGACTTCTGATTTCTGTCCCAAATTAGCAAGTAGTAAGAGGTGGTCTGGAAACCCTGGTGGCGTAGTGGTTAAGAGCTACAGCTGCTAACCAAGAGGTTGGCAGTTCGAGTCCAGCAGACACTCCTTGGAAACCCTATGGCAGTTCTACTCTGTCCTGTAGGGTCACTATGAGTCAGAATCGACTTCACGGCAACAGGTTTTTAGTTTTTTAAGAGGTGGTCTGGAGCCCAGGTGGCACAGTGGTTAAGTGTTTGGCTGCTAACCAAAGGTCAGCAGTTTGAATCCACCAGCTGCTCCCTGAAAACCCTATGGGGCAGTTCTGCTCTGTCTTATGGGGTCACAATGACTTGGAATCAACTCGACAGCAGTGGGTTTGGTTTTTCTGAAGAGTTTGTCTGGGTTTGCTGGGAAAATGTAACTTTCACCTTATCTTTTTGTGTTCCTAAGCTCTTTTGTTTTATGTCTATGTATTTGACTTAGTAGGTGGTTTAAGAATTTAAATAGATTTTTTTTGCTGAGCTACTGTAAATCATTGACATGGGAAGGAAAGAGCAGTTATAAGATTTCTATGACTGGTCTCCTTCTGATGGTTTTGTCATCGATCGTGACTATTATTGAAAAGGTTTTGCAAAAAATACATGATTATGAGAAAGAAGCAAATCAGAAAATTCCGACATGATATTATAAACTAGCTCTAGTGATCTAGAGCTCCATTGTATTGTCTTTTCTTGTAACATCCCTATTGGAAGCTATTTTTATTTGTAGAAGCTAGGGGGATTGTGTTATTCATTCGCCATGTACTTCTGAGTACCCACTGTGTGCCTCACTTTCAGAACATGTAGTGACCAAGACAGATTAGGGACCTCTTTCCTGGGTTTTACATTCTAGTTAGGTGAAGCAGTAATTAATATGAATAAGATTTTAAGTGCTATGATAAAATAGGAAACCCTGGTGGCGTAGTGGTTAAGTGATACAGCTGCAAATCTGCCAGGCGCTCCTCTGAAACTCTACAGGGCAGTTCTACTCTGTCCTGTAGGGTCGCTATGAGTCGGAATTGACTCGACGGCACTGGGTTTGGTTTTTTTGGTATGATAAAATAACTTTAGATACCATGGTTAGGCCTCTCTGAGCAGGGGGCATTTGACCTGAGGCCTGAATGACAAGAAGAAGGCAGCCATGAGAAGACCCAGGCAGAGGGGACAAAATTGCAAAAATCTAAAAGCAGGAAAAAGAGCAAGGAGGCCAGAATGTAGTTAGGGAAGAGAGTGGTACCAGATGAGGTCAGGGAGACCCAGGAACTAGGTAGCAAAGCCTTGTAAGCCATGGGAAACATTTATATGTTGTTCTAAATACAATAGAAATCCATTCAAGATTTTTCAAATAAGGAATTGACATGATTTGATTTGTCATTTATAAAAATTGTGTCAACTATTTATGAAGAATGCGTTATAGGGAGGCAAGGTTGGAAGTAATGAACTCTTAAAGAAGCTGTTGCAGTAGTCCATGAAACAAAAGATGGTAGGGGGACCAGCATGGGCAAGAGAGTGTAAATGGAGAGAAGCAGATCAAAGATATATTTCTGAAGGTAACAAATGAGTCCTGTTGGATGTTGGGGAGTAGAGTGGTGAAAGAAAGGAAGTGATCAAGAATGACTAGTTAGTTTGAGCATTTGGTTGTATGGCCAAACTAAATACTGAGATGGGAAAAACTAGAAGAGGAACAAGATTTTGCTCAGGCAGGGAGAATCAGTAATTTGATGTAGGCTATGTTTGAGATGCCAGTCAATCATCTAAGTGAGATTTCTAATAGGTAGGGGAGCTCAGCTGAGCTCATCAAGGTATATGTATATATGTAACAGAGAAGACACGTACAGCCATGGTACTGAATGAGCTCAGAGTGTAGATGGACAACAGGTTCTAGGACTAAGTCCTGAGCACTCCAACATCTAGTGGTCTAGTGGAGGAAGAGGAGCTAGCAGAGACTTAGAAGAAGCCACTATAGTAGGAAAAAGCAACACCAAAAATAGGGAAATCAGGTGCTATGGAAGCCTAGGGAGCTAAGTGTTTCAAGATGGAGAGAGAAGTCTCCGTGGGGTTTGGTGACGTGGAGATACTAACAGTAGCAGTGGGGATCGGAGCAAGTTGCAGCATGAATAAAAGGCGGAGACCGGTGTAGTCAGTGCTGTTGAAGTTTTGCTGTGAAGGGAAATAGAGTTGTAACTAGAAGCATTCAGAGAAGTTTCTTTGGGTTTGGGGAATAGGGGTATAGGGAGGGGACCGTGTTTGTTTCCAGATGGAAGATACAGAGCCAGAAAATGTTTCACAGGCTAGTGGGAATTACCCAGTGGGCAGTGAGAAAAATTCTTTAGGATATGGGACACCCCTCTTTGTCATTTTGGCCAACAAGCACGAAAGTTGCTCTGCTTTGACCCCCAGTCCTTTTGAAATGGTTATGTTTTTACTGGTGGGGGGCGGTGGCAAGGGAGAAGGAGGTGATACACAAAATTTTAAACATTCCCTGTAAAAATGGCATGGGGGAGGCATCTGACCTCCTCTAACTTCACAAGAGGGGAAGGAGAATCAAGATCAACAGCCCAAGGCTGATTCCTGTGAGATGGAGATCAGACATGGTCGTCTCTCTACCCTCTTTCCAGTTCTGACACTAAGTGTTCTTCCCTACTTCTCTGCTGAGTTGGATAATTCATTGCAATGGCCACACAGTACTCACAGACAGCACTCAAGGTTATGGGGTTTATTAGGGAAGTAGCAGGCTACAGTTCAAGTTCAGGAAGGCTCAGGATACAGTTCTTTGATCAGGACAGCCTCTTCTCAGCTGTACCTCCAGGCATGCCACTTTCTGGCATTTGGCCTCTGTCCTGCTCAGGCAAGTGCTGCAAAGCTCTTTTAGCTCTGCTAATAAGTGCCCAGAGGCACCCCACTCTGCCAGTAAGCCTCAGGAGGAAGGCACTCAGCTGTAGCTCCATGGGTCGGCAAACCTAGCTCCACCAAGTGCCCAGAGGCACCCTACTCCGCCAGCAAGCCTCCTGCCCAAGGGCCCTCAGCTTTCTTGTTCGTGGGCCAGAAAGCCCACTGCGCCATCTCCTGCCAGTGTCTTCTGCTGCTGTTTCCCTGCCAGTGCTTCTCACCATCTTCAGTGTTACAGCTGTCTCTCTCTCTCTCAGGCACATGCTCCACTCCTGGCTCTTCTTCCTTGGTGGTAGTGAGATCCTCTCTTTCTGTCTCTGGGGTGGCTCATTTTAAGCCTAGTAGAATGACAAAACTGACGAATCCACTTGTTGTTAGGTGCTGTCAAGTCAGTTCCGACTCATAGCAACCCTATGCACAACAGAACAAAACAGCACCTAGTCCTACGCCACCCTCACAATTGTTACCATGCTTGAGTCCATTGTTGCAGCCACTGTGTCAGCCCATCTCATTGAGGGTCTTGCCCTTTTTCACTGACCTTCTATTCCACCAAGTATGATGTCCTTCTCCAGGGACTGGTCCCTCCTGATAACATGTCCAAAGTATTTGACATGTAGTCTTGCCATCCTTGCTTCTAATGAGCATTCTGGTTGTACTTCTTCCAAGACAGATTTGTTGGTTCTTTTGGCAGTCCATGGTACATTCCGTATTCTTTGCCAGCACCACAGTTCAAAGACATCAATTCTTCTTCCGTCTTCCTTATTCTTTGTCCAGCTTTCACATGCGTACAAGGCGATTGAAAACACCGTGGCTTTGGGTTAGGTGCACCTTAGTCCTCAAGGTGACATCTTTGCCTTTCAACACTTTAAAGAGGTCTTTTGCAGCCGATTTGCCCATTGCAAGCATATTTTTGTTTCTTGACTGCTGCTTCCATAGGTGTTTATTGTGGATCCAAGTACGATGAAATTCTTGACAACCTCAGTGTTTTCACTGTTTTTCATGATGTTGGTCCAGTTGTCAGGATTTTTGTTTTCTTTTTGTTGAGGAGTAATCCATACTGAAGGCTATGACCGTTTCGTCTTCACTTTCAGCAAGCAAGCAACCAATCCCCTTGGTAGGCCATAATTACCTTATTTGCATATTACAAGACCATGGGGAGAAAGGCCATGTAAAATCGATCCATCACACTGCGTTGCCAGTATATGAAAATCTGCTTCTGTTGAGTTGGCTCCACTACGACTTCAGACCCTGTTCCTAGCTCCTGGCCATCATTCTCTCTTGCCTGGATTGCCTCAGTAGCCACTCATCTGGCCTCCAGGTTTGGCCCTTCTCATTCATCCTCCTGTTGCCAAAGTAATACTTCCTAATACTGAACACCTGTGCCCTGCTTAGAGCTCCAGCCATTTCCCAAAACCTTTAGGGTAGAGCTTGGAACTTCACATGCATGCTGTGCGTTCCTCCACTTTCACCTGAGCATATAGTGGCGTCTCCGATGTCCTTTTTTTTTTTTTTTTTTGGTGTGTGCTGTTGCTCCTCCTAGAATGCCATGCTCCACTCCAGTTTGCCTGGTTGCCCAGAAGAATCCTCTGTCACCTTTCCCCTTCCCCCAGGCCTTGTAGTTGCATTTCAGCCTTCTTCCCTGGACGTACACTCTGACAAAGGTAGGAGGGGGGTTATTTTTACTACTTGACTAATTTCCTTTGAGAGTCTGTATTTCCGTTGCTTAAATAGCAATTGGCATATGGTAGGGTTGAATATTTAATGAGTGAATGTATAAAAGTATCTAAATTTGCGTAAGAAAGCAAGTAGAGTGGCTTTTTTAAAAAATAAGTCGTCTAATTCCTTGAAAGCATAACTTATATTTAAAATACTGTCATCATATTTATATTCAGATTTGAAGAATTTAAGTTCCATGTAATACATAGCAATAAAACATGAAATGAAAAGACAGGTTGTCAGGGAAGACCATATTCGAGCCTCAGTCCTGGCTTAAGGTATGCCCACCCCCACCCCCCTTTCATCCTTTTAATTTTCTTTGGTCATAGGAGTAGTTAGCGTGATTGCAAACTCTTATTTCATACTGCGTACAAGGCCAACTTTATTTGGAGTTATACATGAAAATAATTATCCCAAATCAAGTGATTTATGACTTTAGTGGAAGATTGTTTTCCAGGTGTTATTTTCTTATGCTCCTCACTCCCACCGCGTATGATAAAAAAAAAAGAGGCAATTTAATTTTGGGTGGCTAGAAAAGTAAAATAGAAACATTTGCTTGTTACGTTAATATTTTTGTTCATACATTCATTTTTCTTAATATTTCAGAATAGCATTGGATCTAATTTTCTGGGATACGTGATCATAGTATATAAGTGTATTGATTACGTACATTTTATAAATAAGTAAACTAAACCTCTGAGTCTGTATCTCCCTGAGAGTACTAACACTGCCTCCATGGTGCTTGAAGGTTACATCCGGAATCAACCTATCTGTATCCTTCTGAGTTTACTTCTTGGCCTTTTGCCTGTTCAGCTCCAAGAATAAGCACAGGCAGATATTAGGTGAGCGTTCATCATTAGGGGTAGTATTTGGCTGCAGATAACAGAAACTCACAACAATCATCTAACCAAATACATTTGGTTTGTATTTCTTCTACAACAAATCTAGATATAGATGAACCAGGGCTGGTGCAGAGACCCCAGGATATCATTCATTTCCCAGCCTCCTCCCTTTTCTATGCTCTGCTATCATAAGGAGCCCTGGTGCCGCAGTGGTTAAGCACTCAGCTGCTAACCAAAAGGTCAGCAGTTCTGTGGGAGTAAAGACCTAGCAATCTACTTCCATAAAGACTACAGCCTGGGGAAACCTATGGAGCAGTTCAACTCTGTCATATACGGTCTCTATGACAACAACATCTTTAGCATATAACTTTTGTCCTTGTGGACCCCCAAGGCCTAGACTTTGTTCTAGGTAGGAAGATGAAAGAAGGGTAAAGGGCAAAAGCTGTAAGTCAGTTGAGTCCTTTTTATCAGGATACTACATACTAACTTTATCAGTATACTTGCACCAACTTCTTATTGA
Organism: Elephas maximus indicus; assembly: GCF_024166365.1. Lineage (NCBI taxonomy): Eukaryota > Metazoa > Chordata > Mammalia > Proboscidea > Elephantidae > Elephas > Elephas maximus. The sequence continues at coordinate 45,502,937 of NC_064844.1, forward strand.
CCAAAATGTATCAAATGGCTACTTGTAGCTTTTGAGCATTCCAGGAAATTTAGGTATTAGTTATTTGTTAGTAGCTTTATTGAGGTGTAAATCACATACCACCCATTTAAAATGCACAATTCAATGATTTGTAGTGGTTCATAGAGTTGTACAGTCATCATAAAAATCAAATTTAGAGGATTTTCATTACCCCAAGAAGAAACCCTTTACCCATTACCTATTTCTTCCCCAGCTTTAGAAAACCGCTGATCTACTCTCTGTCTCTAGATTTCCCCGTTGAGGACATTTCATATAAATGGAGTCATACAATATGTGGTTGTCACTGGCGTCTTTCACTTAGCGTAATGTTTTCAAGGTTTGTCCATGTTGTAGTATATATCAGTACTTCATTCCTTCTTACTACCAAATGCCTTAGGCTGGGTTCTCTAGAGAAGCAAAACCAGCCAAGCATGTGTATGTATGTGCGTGTGTGTGTAGAGAGAGAGAGAGATTTATCTCAAGGAAATGGCCTACTGGGTTGTAGAGGCCGGCAAGTCCCAAGTCCATGGGTCAGGGCTCAGGAGTCAGGCTGGAGGCTTCTCCTGACTCAGCTGCAAGGGTTGATGAACCCAAGATCCACAGGTCAGACGGCAAGCCACTGGCTCATGACTGCAAAGGCAATGAATACAAAATTGGCAGGTAAGATGGCAGGCTGCTGGCTCAAGTCTCAAGAACTGGAGGTCAGATGCTGACAAGCTGAATGCAGGATCCAGAGCAGAGCAAAAGCCAGTGAGCTTTGCCAGAAAGTCCGCATATGTGGGATGCAGGCCACACCCCCCAGGAAACTCCCTTTCAGGTGATGGCTGCTCACAGCAAAACCCATCATGGAGGTGATCACACTATATCAGATCTCATCACAGAGGTGATTACATCATTACATGCCTGCCAAACTATATAATAGCTGCCAAACCGCTGAGAATCATGGCCCAGCCGAGTTGACACACAGCCTTAACAATCACACTGAATAATATTCAACTGTATGGATATAGGGAAACCCTGGTGGCATAGTGGTTAAGTGCTATGGTTGCTAATCAAAGGGTTGGCAGTTCAAATCCACCAGCCACTCCTTGGAAACTAGGGGGCAGTTCTACCCTGTCCTATAGGGTTGCTATGAGTCGGAATCAACTCAATGACACTGGGTTTGGTTTGGTGTTGGTTTTGTATGGATATAATACGTTTTGTTTATCAGTTGAACAGTGGAGGAAATTGAGGTTTTAGTTGAGCACATTCTCACCCTGAACGAAATCGGCTTCCACTGGTAAAGAAGGAGGGAGGCATAGTGTTGGTGACAACTGGCAATGTCCAGTTCTGTGCAGAAATGGGGTAATGGACTGCTATCTGGCCTCCTTCAGTAATATAAATGCTTCAAAAGTTCTGACCAGTGTGAAGGGAAGTGCAGTGATAGTCATGTCTTAATGAATGGAGGGAGTGCCCCATAAGCTTGTTTTTAGGTTTGTGGGTACCACCATTATTTGAGGAGAAAGCCTGGTAGAGATGACTACATAACCTTTTAGCCTCTAAGTCTTTATCCATAAAACCTTGCTATTTCATTGTGGTTGCTGTTATTTTGGCCTCTGAACCTGCTATTTCCCTCTAGTCCATAGTTCTGCCACCACTTTATAGTTGTGGGCTAAAAAGGATATTTACATTCTCCTCAGTGTTTGGCCTTTGCTCTGGCTTCATGGTCTGACTACCTAGGCCTTTGGAGGTAAGTTGGCTATATATATATATACATATATATATATATATATATACGTCTCTGTAAAAATTTTTATTAAAAGAGCTTAAATTATTTACTGTTAATAAATAATTACAGATAGTCTGATAATTTATTAGACAATTTAATATTTATTTAGACAATATTATGCATTGGCATAAAGTTTATTAATTTTTGAAGTAATAACTATTTGGTTCCATGTTTTACTACATCACTTAACATACATCCAAAGAACACCTTAGAAGTTTTCTGCTTAACTCAGGAAACTATGCTGGAGACTCTGGCGAACTCCAAGAGGAACTGGCCAAGGCTCCTGGCTTTAGAAAGGAACTGAAGTTAATATTCTAAATAGGGGTTTCCTAGCCCTGACTTAAGAGCCCTGGTGGCACGGTGGTTAAGTGGTCAGCTGCTGATTGAAAGGTTGGCCGTTCGAACCCACCGTCAGCCCTGGGGGAGAAAGATGTGGCAGTGTGCTTCAGTAAAGATTTATAGCCTATGTTTACAGTCCCCAGGTGACACAAATGGCTTGTTTTCAACTATTAGCTTGAAGGTTGGCAGTTCTAACCCACCCAGTTGTACTGTGGTAAAGAGGACTGGCAGTCTGCTTCCATTAAGATTACAGTGAGGAAAACCATATGGAGCAGTTCTGCTCTAGCACATGGGCTTGCTGTGAGTTGGAATCAGCTTGACAGCAATGGTGTTTTTTGTTGTTTTTTTTTACTTTTTTCAGACCAGGATAGGTTTGCCTTAACTTTAATCTCTTTGCCAAGAGGTACAATGTCTTGATAAACCTATGCTAGGTTTTATATTGCCTCTTCTAGTCAGTGTCCCTCTGGCCTTTACCTTTTTTTTTAACCCCAGAACGACCCACTGTTGACTTAGCTGAAAGGAGACGGGCAGCTTTATTTGACCTGACAAGCATTCGCAGTCAGCTAAGCAGACTGTTGTTCTAGTAAGTACTCCCAAGGGCCCTTCTTGCCTCTTCTGGTAAGGCAGGAAAGGGAAGAGACAGGAGGCTGCAGTCTGGCACCGCCGGGCTTTGTGGAAACCTGGGACTGGCTCCACACTGAGGGGCTCCCCCTCTCCTTCCTCTGGGCCATGGTGGCCGCTTTCCGTTCTCTAGTGCCCTTTGTTGGGCCCTTCATGCATCAGATGCCCCTCTCAGAGCAACCTCGTTCCCTTTCCACAGGATGTGGTGTTTTAAATGCATTTAAGCCAAATGTTATAAGATTTAAAAGTAGATTTTTTTTTTTCCCCTACAGCTCACATTGGTCAGCACAGCATCACATTTTAGGGCTGGAAGCAAAGTAACCTAACCCTTTTATTTTACAAATAAGGAGCCAAATTCACTATCACTTCCCAGACACAAGACAAAATAGACTTTTTCTCAGTTTGTCTGTTTTTAGGAGGTGTTTTCTTCTTCAGGAAGAATAGTTAATTTATTGGGGTAATCACTGACACAAGATGGATTGACACAGTGGCTGCAATGATGGGCTCAAGTACAGCAACGATTGTGAGGATGGAGCAGGACCAGCAGTATTTAGTTCTGTTGTACATGGAGGTCCCTGTGAGTAAGAACCAACTCCACAGCTCCTAACAATAACAACAACACAATCACTGACCCTCCAAGAGCGGGCATTTAATATGAATCCATTGAATGAGTAAAAGTTTTTATTTTTTAATCTGTGGGCAGTTTGAAGCAGAGTGTTCAAAGCAGAAAATGGCAAGGGAAAAGACTCAGGAGATGGCCTAATGTATTGAGAAGTTTAGGACCTGTTTGGTAGGTGATAGAGGTTCAATAAAGCGTTTTTATCAGGTAATGATGTGGTAACATTTGTTTTAGCAACGTTTAGCGGCAGGTGGTCACTGCTTTCTCAGCCGCAGTGTGCTAATTATTTGTCTTTTCTCATCTTCACAGCAGTGTAGTGATGTTAGCATCTCCGTTTGGCAGTTGAGGAAATGGAGGTCGAGCTAAATCGCACAGGTAGTAAATCGTGGAGTTGGGATTTTAATCCAGGGTGTCTGTCTGACCAGAGCACAAAAAGGACATTACACAATTGTGCTTGGAAGGATTGCAGGCATGGGCAGCATGAGGAGAGGATCCCACCTGGCCATCTCACACTTTTTATGACATAAGAGACCGTGTCGTTGATGAGCATGAGAGGCTGGATAGGGGCATAATGAGCATCATAAGAGTTTGAAGCCTTTACTGAGGGAAATGTGAAAGGAAATTGACCAAAAATAAGTGAAGGTGGGACTCAGGTGAGTTTAGAGACAAGGATTTATAGTGGTACTGTATTGAATGGTTATGAGATTTTTCTCCATGAATTTGGCTGTAGTCAAATCTGCTATAGGAGCCCTGGTGGCACAGCAGTTAAGCACTCGGCTGCTAAGAACCCACCAGCCTTTCTGTGGGAGAACGATGTGGCAGTCTGCGTCTGTAAAGATTCCCGTTAAAAACTTATTGCCAGGGAGGAAGGGAGAGGGGTTTTCACTAAATAGTAGATAAGATCTTATTTTAGGTGAAGGGAAAGACAACACACAGTACAGGAGAGGTCAACACAACTGGACTAAACCAAAAGCAAAGAAGTTTCCTGAATGAACTGAAAACTTTGAAAGCCAGCATAGCAGAGGTGGGGGTTTGGGGACCACAGTTTCAGGGGACATCTAAGTCAATTGGCATAATAAAATCTATTAAGAAAACATTCTGTATCCCACTTTGGAGAGTTGTGTCTGGGGTCTTAAACACTAGCAAGCAGCCATCTAAGATGTATCAATTGGTCTCAACCCACCTGGAGCAAGGAAGAATGAAGAACACCAAAGACACAAGGTAATTATGAGCCTAAGAGACAGAAAGGACCACAGAAACCAGAGACTATATCAGCCTGAACCCAGAAGAACTAGATGGTGCCTGGCCACAACTGATGACTGCCCTGACAGGGAATACAACAGAGAACCCCTGAGGGAGCAGGAGAGCAGTGGGATGCAGATCCCAAATTCTTGTAAAAAGACCAGACTTAATGGTCAGACTGGGACTAGAAGGCCCCCGGTGGTCATGGTCCCCAGATCTTCTATAAGGTCCCAAGACAGGAACCAACTCTTCAGACAGAGATTGGACTGGAATGTGGGATGGAAAATGATCCTGGTGAAGAACGAGACACATAAGACTGTGTTGGCACCTCCTGTCTGGAGGTGAGATGAGAGGGCAGAGGGGGCCAGAAGCTGCCTGAATGGACACGAGGAGAGAGAGTGGACGGAAGGAGTGTGCTGTCTCATTAGGGGGAGAGCAATTAAGAGTGTATAGCAAGGTGTGTATACATTTTTGTATGAAAGACTAACTTGGTTTCTAAACTTTAAAGCACCATAAAAATTAATTAAAAAAAAAACTATTGCCATAAAGTCAATTCCAACTCCTAGTTGACCCTATAGGACAGAGTAGTACTGCCCCATAAAGTTTCCAAGGAGCAGCTGATGGATTTGAACTACCAACCTTTCGGTTAACAGCCAAACTCTTAACCACTACACCACCAGGGCTTCTACGGCCTTAGAAACCCTATGGGGCAGTTCAACTCTGTCCTTAGGGTTGCTATGAGTTGGAATTGATTGGACAGCACACAACAGAATCTGCTATAACGAAGAGTGAGTTAAATAAGATGGAAGCTTATTTCTCTCTCACATTAGAGTTCAAAAGAAGGAAAGTGGCACAGGCTGGTGGGGTGGCTCATTTTTCAGAATCAGAGTCCCAGGTCCCTTCCATTTTGTTCTGCCACCCCAAGGCAGTGCTAATGTAGCAGCATGGCCAAAACGGCTCCACCACGTCAGCACTGCGGCTGCTGGAATGTAATACGAGCAAAAGTGGAAAGCAACTAATTTGCTTTTACACAAGTGACAGAAAAGTTGCACCCATCATTTCTGCTCAAATTGCATTGGCAAGAACTTAGGCACCTAGCTGCAAGGAAGACTGGGAAATGGGTGTACTGGGCATCCTTGTTCCCAACTAAACTTCATTACTATGGGAGAAGAGATAGTCTTGGGACACTGGCTGGCAGTCTACCACAGGAGAGAAGGCAGACTGTGGGGCTGATCCAGGATTGGGGTTTTCCTGGACAGGAGCGAGGGCAACAGCCCAATATAGGTTAGGGAGGTGGTGAGAGTTCAGTGGCCAGCCATGGGTTCCTGCTGTGCAGGTAGTTAGGCCAGAATAGGTCTGTAGAAAATGGATTGAGAGTCTGGCAGCCTTGAGTCTAGTAGGTTGCAGAATAGATGTGGGACAAAGGGAGAAAGCAACTGGAATAGGAGTTGGTGGATTGTGGTAAGGTAGGATTTGGAGTTTGAGTCCGGAGGTGGCTTAGTTCTGGGAGATGACGTGACCTCTGGTGGAGCCATGGACTTGGGAGGTTGATATGGTGAGGTAGAGGTTTCTAGAGTGGAAGTGGTCACAAAGTATGTTTGGTGTGCCTTGCACAGTGAGTGGTCAGACTTCCTACCTTAGCACACATCACCCTTCTCCGTCTGTCCCCTGGCTCTCTCCCTCACAGCCACCTTCCTCGCTACCAGCCATACTAAATCAGTCATTGTTACACTCAGCCCTTTGTGCTTTCACATGTGTTCTTTCCTCTTCCTATAATGTCCCACCATACCCCGCTTTCCATCAGTCTAGCTGACTCCTTACCTGCAAAAACTAGATCACATGTCATTTCCTCCAAGAGGTTCTTGATCCCCAGCTTCTTTAAAAGTTCTGTCTTTGTTTCTGTCTAGCTACCAGCTGACTTCCTTATTTATAGGTTGTAACTTAAGCTTACTTACATAGGCCATTTTAGGTCTTTCTAAACTCACTACATATCATAGTCTTTCAGTTGCAGTTTCTGCTCCTAACAGGACAGTTCTTTGATATTTCCCAAGAGACAATCTGATGGGTGTGGCTCATTTAGTCTTTTCACACCTGATAATAGTCAGCCTGTGGTCAGGTCAGGTCAGGCTGTGAAGCTCTGATCAAGTCTTGTGCAGGGGAATAGAAAAAGCAGGACCAGCTGTTTCCATTGCTCAGTTCAGGCTGAGGCAGGGGAAGGAATACAGCCCAATCATTGCTTTATCTTCTTGCCAGCCCTTGAGTGTAGAAGGAGTTTTTAGGGAGTTCCAAGTGGCTGTTTCTTCTCACCACTCAAGAACTGTAGGTTTATACCTCACAGAAGGGATTTGATCATCTGGTTGAGGGTTTCGGTCATTAGTCTGCTCATTCAACTAGAAAAAATAGAAAGTTCTGCCGAGCCCAGGAATGGAGAGGTGAAGAGACTGTCCCTGTCTTCACAGTCTGGGGTGAGGGTGGGTGGAGGGTAGACTTGGGACACGTAACCAGCAAGTCATGGCACGATGTGTGGGAAAGAAGAGGCTCTGAAGCTGTGGTTCCAGCCCCAGAAAGCCTTCCTCATGGGCCTACTAAACATGCGGATCCTGAGCATGTGAGAAGGGCATCCGACATCTCCAGAGAGCCAGGGTGACCCCTGAAGAGGCAGTAGCCCCCTGCTCTAGGGAGGAACTGTGTGAGCCACCATCTGTGAGGGGGGGGTGCTGTAAGGGTTTCTGTGGTACCTGGACATGCAAGGCCATCTATTTGTCTGAGGATCACTACTTCTGTCCTTGAGCTTGGTTTTCTAATTGGCCCCAACAGTGTGGTAAAAGACTGCACATCTCTGAACCTCAATCTTCTCCCCATACCCATCTAAACCTAGCGACTCAGAGCACCCTGGCCTCTGGGAGTGACTGCAGCTTTGTACACACCCCAGAGCTCAGCCTCATCCCAGGAGTAAGGAAACCACTGTGGCAGCCTTCTTCCCTCTGCCCCCTCCCTCTATTTTTATTAAAACTTCATCTCGCAAAATGCAGTCCTCTGTATCCTTTCTTGGAAAACAAATACTCCCATTTCCCAGAGATGAAACGAAAAAAATGTTCATCTTGTGGAAAGCTGTATCACATTAGATCAAGGGGGATTTCTCTTCTCAGGATGGCGAGGGGGCCTGGCCAGGCCTGCAATCTCAAACTGCCTTGGTCAGGGGAGGCGCTGGGAGAAAGGCTGAGGGAGGAGGGGTGCTGCTGAGGTGGTCCTACGAGACTGGACCTCCCACAACCTCCCCAGAGCTGGGCTCTGAGTCTTTGGCCCTGAATCTCTCAGGGAAGTCCCTGCAGAGACTGGACCCGAGGTGTGGCCCCTCTCACGCTCCCATCCAGTCATTTAGATCCCCCACCCCCTCAGGAATACAGACATCTGCTCTCTTCCCTGAAGTTTCCCAGGCTTAGAGAAAACACACTCTGGGATGTCACATGCTCACCTAGTACATTTCTTACTCAGAAGTCTCCCGTTCAGATGATGACATTCTGTGCCATTGGGTGTGAGGGAATAGCATTGGTTCCTCTCTCTCACCCTCATAATCAAACTACTATTAGAATATGTCCCTGTGTCCCCCATTGCTCTTCACTCTAACACCACTCCTCTGGCTGAGCCTCCTTGCACCACTGCTGCCTGGGCGACTGCAGCCGCTTCATCATGGGCTCCTCTCCAGCCTCTTGCACTCCAGCCACTTCTCACCCTGTGATAAGGAGTCCTACCCACCAAGGGTCTGTCCGGTCCTCATAGTGGCCAAGTATGGTATATAGCTTCACTCTCCAGAACAGCTGGAGGCCCCACTGGCTGGGCAGAGATTCCAGAAGGAATTGTATGGGAGGCATCACCTCCCCCCTAAAAGCTGCAGATGAGGGGAGGAAGCTTCAGGAAATAAATCAAGGCTGCAGAGGTTAGACTTGACAGAAAGAGGGGTTGGGGTATTCCCAGAAGAGAAGCCCACCACTAGTGGGGTGGTCCGCTGTAGACCTCAAGGTTCCCAGGGCTCAGGAAAAAGGAGCGCTGGCCCCTGCATAGCTGTGGCTCATTTTCTGAGCAGCAGCTTGGGCCTGGGGCCCTCTCAGAAGCTCCACTGTTCATTTTTCCAGGTTGACTGCTATGGCCTGTGCAGCTGGTATCCCACAGACTGGCTTCGTTGTCCCCCTTCATGCTCCCTCTTTCCCCTGGCTCTACCTGTGCCTTTCATCCTCACCTCTATCCCTCAGGCTCTTCTGACTCTCCCCTCCCCTCCACCTTGGCCCTCTCCTGTCCAAGTACTAGTAAGTAGTGCTCTCTCTCAAGGACGTCCTCCTGGGCTCCAGGGACACCCCTCCTCTATTTCAGACCTTTCTCATCTCACTCTCCTTCCCTTTCAACATTCCTATCCCTTCCCTCCCTGATTTCCCAAGACATCATTCTATTTATGGTCTTCCATACCTCTCCGTCCTCAGCCTCTTTCCCTTGTAGCTTCACGTTAGTGGGCCTGTGCCTTCCCTCTACCCTCCACTCAGTGTCCCTTTGCCTGGAAGAGCTGAGGGCCCAACCACTCCTCGTTCTCCCCTCAGGTTACTTGGGGTGTCAGAACGCCTTGACCCAGGACCAGTGTCCTTACTTTGTGGGGATGCTCCCTCTGCAGGTCCCAAGACCCCCACAGCTACCAGATTCAGTGGGCTTTTCTCAGCCCTCATCCTCCTGGCTCCGCTAACCACAGCACCCTCGTTGAAACCCTCTCTTCCCTCTACACTCCTCTCCTGGGTCTTATCTTCCTCTCAAGTCTTGCACAGGCTTCTCTCTCTCTCCCATTATCCAAAATGTGGGGGTTCCAAAGCTCCCTATCACAGTCCTCTTCTTTTTTCCCTGCATGCTTTGTCCCTTGGTGATACTTTTGCTCAAATACCTGCTCTGTGCCTGGTGCCCCCACACCTGGGTCTTGGGTCCAGTCCCACTGAATATCTCTTCCTGGACATCCCCACCTGGGTATCAGCCACACACCCATCTCAACACCAGTGTGGCCAACCATTAACTCATCCTCCCCCTTCCCTATACAGTCCTCCACCACGCCCGCACAGGAGTTACCTTCAATCCCTCTGTGTGGTTCTTTCTGAGTCCCATTGCTGTCGAGTCGATTCCGACACACAGTGACTCCATAGGACAGAGTAAAACTACCACGTAGGGTTCCCGAGGCTGTAAATCTTTATAGAAGTGGACTGCCCCATCTTGCATCTGTGGAGCAGTTGGTAGGATCTAACTGCCAACCTTTCGGTTATCAGCTGAGTGCTTAACAACCGCGCTACCAGGGCTCCTATCTCTGAGTCACCTAGGCAGGACCTCAGGTTTCTGACAAGTTCTCCTCAGTACCCACCCCTCACCCCGCTGGGGCCAGCACCTCCTTTCCCTCTGCTGCTTCCCCAGACTTTGGCAAAAACATCCTGTTTGGCCCTCCTGCCCCATGTTCTTCCCAGGGTTACACTGGCTGCCAGACTTACCTTATATTTCCTTTTTTTGAAAATCACACAAGCGTTTATTTCAAACATTCTGAAAACTTGTCAACATTCTGAAAACTTTTCATGAGAAAAATGTTTCCCTCCAACAAGTATGAATGTGTGGAACTGTGTGGATGTCAAAGATGAGTGTACTTTTTGGTGTTTCATGGGGGCTTCATGTATTCCTCCATTACATTGTAAGCTCCCCAAGCAAAGAAAGGACGATTCCATCCCTCCTCTGCAACTCCCTCTGGCATTCAGGGTTTATTAAATAGAATGATTTCTTGGAGAAAGAAGGTAAATTTACTGACCAAAAAAAGAGTAATCCTACCACTTTCCACTGAGAAACATATACATATGGAATTCATTATTCCAAGAGGTGTTACTGTATTCAATGTATTCAAAAGGCTCAGAGAATTGTAAGCCAAAGACTGGGCTGGATTCTAAGACACATGCACTCACACTCCAGAGAGGAAGGGAGGAAGAAGGGGGGTGGGTAATTAATCCCTAATGTTGCACTATGGGATGAGACGGCCATGCATGGGGAACATTTATGTGAACCTCACTGATGAGGTGTTTTTCCCACAGCGTTCCACAGTGTCTGGCTCATGATGTTCATTTAGTCACTCAACCTATGTTTATGTGTGTACATGATCCATGCAAAGTCCCCAGAGTTCCTCTTCTAGTAGTGGTGACAACTTTCCCAATGCCCCTGACTGCCACAACCCAAACCCAAGACCATAGAGTGGCTGTTTAGGTTGGGTTGCCACCTATGGCCTTGAGCCACTGAGGAAATGGTCCATGACCTAGATAAACCCAGGAAAAACTCAGTGCCGTCGAGTCAATTCCGACTCATAGCGACCCTATAGGATAGAGTAGAACTGCCCCATAGAGTTTCTATCACCAAATCCCTGCTCTAATTCACCAGCACAAACATCTAGAATGTCATTCTAAAGAGTTAACACCATTGGCTGGCCCGCCATGAAAGGGGGCACCGGCAACTGCCGAGGAGGCTTTATGATGAAAGACCTTCCCACCCAAGGAATTAGGTTCCTTGATTTTTTTTTTTTTTTTGGCAGTGAAATTAGAAAGTACACAGTATCTTCGTTATAAACACACTATGATCTAAGGTACAGGATACCAGGAAGTGGCCTTGTTGAAATTGTTTCTGAAGTCCCAAGAAAATTATATTTTTTAAACAAGTGTACTTGCCACAGGAAGCATTGATTCACTTCTTGTTGTCTGGGAGAAAATGCCAAGCAGTGGGTACAGGACCAGTTTATTATCGGGTTAATTAAACCCTAAACATAAAAAAAAAAAAAAAGAAAGAAACATTTCTGAAGGATAGTAATGCACCTTCCTGTTCTGTCATCCATGTCTCTTAACTTCTCCTTAATGTCTCCCTTTCTGCACATCATCCTGGGTAGTTTCTCCTCAGCCTCCTCCCGGTTCATTAATTCCTTTCTCAGCTGTGGCTGTTCTGCTGCACGTTCAATCCTGCGATCCGGAAGTTTGCATTGTGACCTCATGTTCTGCCTGGTTTGTTTATCAAATGCCTCCATGAGGGTTGGTTTGTTTATCATATGCCTCCAGATAGGTTTTGCATTTAACCAACTCAATACCACTTTTAATGATAATTATCAGCAGGTAACGTCCATGGACAAAGACCACGTGGTTGGTATAAATTCAAACTCCAACCCACGTGGCTACTGGCCTGGGATTATGAATTCTCAGGGGAGGCTTCGCGACCACCAGAGCCCAGGCCAGAACAGACAAGTTTCCTTGCCTCTTTTGCCAGGGGTTGATTATTTTTTTTTAGCCCCTCCTTTCAATGAGGATGTAACTCCTTTTGCAGTGACTTTAACTTGCACTTGGTTGTGTCTGGCCTTTTCCACATTACCCTTCTCAAGGAGCCCTGGTAGCGTGTGGTGTAGCGGTTAAGAGCTCAGCTGCTAACCAAAAGGTCAGCAGTTCAAATCCAGCAGGTGCTCCTTGGAAACCCTGTGGGGCAGTTCTACTCTGTCATATACGATCCCACCGCTTTTCATTATCAATTTAGGCTTCTCTTATCATCTTTTCTGCCCACCTTGATTAACTTTAGCCCATTACAATATTCACTCCACTGCAAATACTCATGTCTCCATCAGTTATAAATACTCACCAGGCAAAATCCAAACCCTGGCAAGCCCAACTGACTGCCTTCTCTATACCAGCATGAGCAGATTAACATCATGGAGAAAATTACGTGCCTGGGATGCTGATTTCACTTTTAATTCAAGACAGCTGACTCCAAATTTTGTCAGGCAATTTCACTGCATTTTATATCTTCTCTTCCTCCAAACTTTCCTCACAACTCTCCTCCCTTCTCACTTTCAACCTCACCTTATTATTCTTGAGAGAGTGGAAGACATCAGAAACTTATTTTCTACCATCAGATCTACAAACTCATCTATATCTGTATTCATCACTGCTGTTGTAATTTCTCCTGTTACAATAGGAAGATATCCTTCGTCCTATAGAGGCCAATCCATCTACTTGTTCTCCACATCTCACTCCCTCTTGCTTTCTCAAGCACTTTGCTTTTTCCCTCTCTATTAGATCAGTGATCCTCAAGCTTAAGAGAGCATCAGAAGCCCCTTGGGCTTAAGACATAGACTACTGGGCCCTACTCTACCCCCAGAGTTTCTGATTCAGTAGGTCTGGGGTGGGGCTGATAATTTACATTTCTATTCAGTTACCAGGTGCTGGTGATGCTGTGATTCTGGGACCAGATCTTGAGAACAATTGCTTTAGTACGGTGGTTGTCAAACTTCACTGGACATTATTAGGATAAAAAAAACTCTGAGTTTTTTAAAACTGAAAATGCCCTGGGCACACTCCAGAACAATTAAATATGAATCTCAGGAGTCAGTATTTTTTAAGTTTCCCAGGTAATTCCAATGTACTGCCAAGTTTGAGAACCAATGTAAACTTAAAAGAACTGTCAAACTTAAAAAAACAAAAAAAGAAAGAAAGATCAATGGCCAAGCTTCAACCCAGAGGATTAGATCAGAATCTTCAGAGGTGAGTTCAGGCATGGATATCCTTTAAAAGTTCCCCAGGAAATTAAAATACACAGCCAGTGTTGAGAAATCTTGTGCTAGTATCGCCCATTTTTTTTTTTAAAGGCTTACCTTAACCTCTATGTCTCTGCCTATTTCTCTGTTTACCTAAAGAAAGTTTGATCAATTCAACAAAAGGCAAAGGATAAAATGAAACATAAAAAAAAAAAAAATAGTGAATAGAAAATGTAAAATAAATTGGTTGGAATAAGACCAAACATAACAGTAATCAAGGTAAATATGAATTAAATTTACATGTTAAAGGTACAAAATGTCAGCTTGGTTTAAAAATAAAGAAATCCAGCTATATGCTGTACATAGAAGACATAGCTAAAAACAACACAGGAAGACTAGTGTGAAAATATATATATATTGGTCAATGCTAATAAATGGCATGTATAGCAACATTAAGATCTTAGATAAAATGGTTTTCAAGATGAAAATCACATAAAGGTATGGAGAAGGTTAATTTTTTGTACCTGACAATCTACGTTTCAAATATAGACAAGAAAAAACTGACAGAAGTGTAGGGAGTAAATGACAAGCTTGCCTTAATGGAAGACATTAATACATGTTTCTCAAAAAATCGACAGATTAAGGGGAAAAAAGGAAACATTTAGATGATTTGAATGATACAATTTACAAGTTTGATCATGTAATAAGAAGACACTTTCTTTTCAAAAACACATGGAACAGTCACAAATATAGGCTGTATATCAGGCCACAAATGAAATCATGAGGAATTTATACTGGTCACATTCACTGATTAAATGCTATAAAATTGGAAGTTATCAACAGAAAGCCAAAATAACTGGCAGGGAGAAGAAGGAACTACCTCCTAAGCAGCTTGTGAATTAAAGAGGAAATCAACAAAAATACAAGAAAAAAATTAAAATATCCTATATTAAATCATGGAATGGTGATAAAAGAGGACACTTATAACCTTAAAGAAAACAAGGAAAATGGTAATAAAACAAATGCTAAACTTTTATTCCAGTTATTTATATTGTATAACAAGCCACTTCAAAACATCGTGCCTTTAACAACAATTGATTTGTTCATGAATCTGATGTAGGATTTGGGCAGGGGTCAGCAGAGACAGTGTGTCTCTGTTTCATGTGACAACAACTGGGGCAGTTCACCTGGGCTGGAGGATCTACTCTCAGGGTGGCTCACATGGCTGGCAAGTTCATGTTAGCTCTTGGCTCAGAACTCAGTCAGAGTAATGTGTTGGGGACCTCAGTTCCTCTCCACATGGGCTTCGTCACAGGCTGGTTGAGGTTCCTCATGGCATGGTGGCTGGTTTCAAGAATAAATTTTCAAGAGAATCAGACAGTTTTTACTTTTATAACATGAAGAACATTAATAAAGTAATTTTTTTTTCTAAGATCATGCCTCCATTTTTGGCCTAGACATTCTTGTACTGTTCCTTCATTATTCTAGACTGCTTGTTTTGTATTACCTCTTATGATCTACCTTCAGAAGTCACATAGCATCACTTCTGCCATAACCACAGGCCCACATAGGTCCAAAGTGAGGAGAAAAAAATCCCACCTCTCAATGGGAAGAAAGCCAAAGTCATATTGTAATAAAATTATGTGGAGTGGGAGATACTGTTGCCACTTTGTTTTATTTTTGAAAATGCAGTCTTCTGCAAGTTTCAACCTAAAAATCTAGAAAAACAACAGCAAAATAAGTTTAAAGAAAAAAAATAAGAAGCAAATTAATAAAGATTAAAAGAAGGAACAATGTAATAGGAAACAACAAGCAATAACCATTAGAGATGATCGATAAAACTAAAAGTGGATTAAGTGAAAAGGCCAATAAAAATAGACCGGTCTTTGATGAAGATAAACACAGAGGTTAACTTTAACAATGAAAAAGCAGATAGTACCATAAATACAAAAGAGATTAAAAATTATAGGAGACTACTATGTACAACTTTATACCAATAAATTTGAAAATTTAGACAAAAAGTGTTTTGTTTTTTATGGAAAATGTACATGCTGAAATTAACTCAAGAAATGGAAAACCAGAATAGACAGATAATTTATAGAAGAAATAAGAGGCAATCAAATGTCTGCTTTTAAAAAAGGCACTATGTTCAGATATTTTCAGGCAAGTTCTACCTAATGTTCAAAAACCTATTGCTGTGTAGTTGATTCCAGCTCATAGCAACCCTGTAGGACAGAATAGAACTGCCCCACAAAGGGCAGATTCTCCTGTTCTTTAAATGGTTCTAGAGCACAGAGAAAGATGGAAAGCTACTCAGTTCATTTTTGGGGGGGGGGGGGGGGTGCTGTAATCTTTTTTTTTGTACTTAGGTGAAAGTTTACAGAGCACATTAGTTTTTTATTGAACAATTAATATATAAATTGTTTTGTGGCATTGGTTGCCAACCCCGTGACGTGTCAACACTCTCTCCTTCTTGACCTCGGGTTTCCTGTTTCCATTCCTCTAGTTTTCCTGTCCCTTCCTGCCTTCTATCTTTGCTTTTGGGCTGGTGTGCCAATTTAGTCTTGTATACATGGTTGAACTATGTGTGTTATTGTTTGTTTTATAAGCTGTCAAATCTTTGGCTGAAGGGTGAACCTCAGGAGTGACTTCGGTACTGAGTTAAAAGGGTGTTCAGGAGCCATGCTTTCGGGGTTTCTGCAGTCTCCATCAGACCAGTAAGTCTGGCCTTTTTGTGTGAGTTAGAATTTTGTTCTGCATTTTTCTTCCACTCTGTCCAGGACCCTATATCGTGATCCCTGTCAGAGCAGAGGGGGGGCGATAGCTGGGCACCATTTAGTTGTGCTGGACTCAGTCTAGTGGAGGCTGTGGTAGTTGTGATCCATTAGTCCTTTGGACTAATCTTTATCTTGTGTCTTTGGTTTTCTTCATTCTCCCTTGCTCCAAATGAGGTGGGACCAGTAGATGTATCTTAGGTGGCCACTCAAAAGCTTTTACGAGCCCAGACGCTACTCACCAAATGAGAATATAGAACATTTTCCTCATAAACTATGTTATGCTGATTGAGCTAGATGTCCCCCAAGACCACGGTCACCAGCCCTCAGCCCAGTAATTCGGTCCCTCTGAGAGTTTGGATGTATCTATGAAACTTATATGACTTTGCCTTTGTCAAGTTGTGCTGACTTCCCTAGTATTGTGAATTGTCTTACCCTTCACCAAAGTTACCACTTATCTACTGTCTAGTTAGTGTTTTTCCCTCCCCATCACTCCCTTCCCTTGTAACCATCAAAGGTTTTTTCTTTCTGTGTGTAAACCTTCTCAGGAGTTTTTACAATAGTGGTCTCATACAATATTTGTCCTACTGTGATTGACTTATTTCACTCATCACGATGCTGTCCAGATTCATCCGTGTTGTAAGATGTCTTGCAGATTCATCATTGTTCTTTATGTTGTATAGTACTCCATTGTGTGTATGTACCATAGTTTGTTTATCCATGCATCTGTTGATGGTCACTTAGGTTGTTTCCATCTTTTTGCTATTGTGAATAATGCTGCATATGTCTATTCATGTGACGGCTCTTATTTCGCTAGGAGGTATTCCTAGGAGTGGGATTGCTGGTTCATATGATATTTCTATTTCTAGCTTTTTAAGGAAGCACCATATCATTTTCCAAAATGGTTGTACTGTTTTGCATTCCTACCAGAAGTGCATAGGACTTCCAATCTCCCCACAACCTCTCCAACATTTGTTATTTTGTTTTGTTTTTATTCATGGCAGTAATGTTGGGGTGAAATCTAATCTCTAAAATCTATAGGAGTAGATTTTAGAGATTAGATCTTTGTCAGGTATGTCATAGCGAAAATTTTTTACCCAGTCTGTAGGTTCCCTTTTTACTCTTTTGGTGAAGTCTTTTGGTGAGCATAAGTGTTTAATTTTTAGAAGATCCCAGTTATCTAACTTATCTTCTGGTGTTTGTGTATTGTTAGTCATGGTTTGTATTCTATTTGTGCCATGTATTAGGGCCCATAGCATTGACCATAATTTTTTCTTCCATGATCTTTATAGTTTTTGGTTCTATATTTAGGTCTTTGATCCATTTTAAATTAGTTTTTGTGTATGGTGAGAGGTATGGGTCCCCTTTCTTTCTTTTTTTTTTTTTTTACAGATGGGCATCCAATTTTGTGAACACCATTTGTTAAAAAGACTGTCTTTTACCCATTTAATACACTGTGGGCCTTTGTCAAAATCAGTTGGCCATAAGTAGATGGATTTGCATTTGTTTCTCGATACTGTTCTATTGATCAACGTGTCTGTTGTTGTAACAGTAGCAGGCTGTTTTGACTACCGTAGCTGTGTAGTAGGTCAGGTGGTGTGTGGCCTCCTACTTTGTTCTTCTTCTTCAATAATGCCTTATTTATCTGGGGCCTATTTCCTTTCCATATAAAATTAATGATTAGTTTCTCCATCTCATTAAAGAATGCCGTTGGTATTTAGATTGGAATTGCATTGCATTTGTAGATTGCTTTGGGTAGAACTGACATTTTTACAATGTTGAGCCTACCTATCCAAGAGCATGGTATGTTTTTTCCATTTATGTAGGTACCTTGCAGTAGTGTTTTGCATTTTTCTTTTTATAGGTTTTTTACATCCTTGGTTAGATTTATTCCTTTTTTTTTTTTTTTTTTTTTAGGAGCTGTTATAAATAGTATTGCCTTCCTGATTTCCTTTTTGTAGTTCTTTTTATTGCTGTATAGGAATCCAACTGATTTTTGTATGTTGATCTTGTACCCTGCTACTCTGCTGAATCTTTCTATTAGTTCCAATAGTTTTCTTGTGGAATCTTTTGAGTTCTCCATGTGTAGTATCTGTGGTGTGATTGGTTACTGATTGATAATTTTTGCGTGGCCTTTCTAGCCATGGTCTTTTAACTCCCACCCAGGTGATGGTGGGGTAGGACTGTGTGATAGGGTAATCCAAGGGGATTGGTCAGTTTTGCCCTTAAAAGAGAGCCAATTCCAGATCAGAGAGGAGGAGCCCACCACAACAAAGTCAGGAGAGACACAGCAGCAGGAGATTGTGCGGTGGTTGGTGTCCGAGTTGGTAGACGGTGGAGAGAGGAGGCATGTTTGACTTCTGCCTCATAGGAATCAGCTATGGGCTGTTGATCTTGATTTTCCTTCCTCCTTGGGAAGATAGAGGAGGTCAGACACTACCCCAAACTGTTTTTACAGTTGGCATCAGAAATGGGATCCTTTGCAATGGCTCCAGACTCATGAAAGCATGGGACTTGTAAGAACAAAGGGGCTAGGGAAGTGAAACTTCATTCTTAGATGGTTACTCTGGTGGTTGTTACCTGTAAAGGCTAAAAAACTGCACCTGGAGAGGCCTAGGGCCAAAGTCAGGCCAGGTAAGATTATGCTGCAGCTGAAGGCAGAAAAGCTCCACCTGGAGTGGCCTGGAGCCCAAGCCAGGCCCGATGAGCAGGATGATTGATAGGGTGACCCTGGCCCCACCCATCCAGAGGCTCAAGGCCATATGCACATGAATGGGAGGATAATTAATGTGTAGAGAAGACTAAGCTGGAATGTTTTAAAAGGGTTATGTGTTTAGGATTATGCATTTATCTGAATGTACTATGGATACTGACTGTTTCTCTTACCTAATGTTGTAAAGCAGACCTAAATGTTTGCTAGAAATGAACATTGGGTATTATAGACTATAGTGAGTGTGTAACTCTGCCTTCGCCCAGTCCTTGACTGGATATGCTGAAAGGGGAACTAGGCTTTGCCCAAGGGAAACACCAGCTGCTGGTTTGAGTGCAGTAGCCCTGTGTAGAGAGTGGGGGCTTAGGTTGAAATCCTTACCCAGATTTTTGTTTGAAAAGATGTGCAGAACCACCCGGAACTGTTGAGAGAAGGGGTGATTTGCATTTGAAGGAAGAACTTACAGAAAAAAGTGACTGTTTTACTTTTTGAATTTCAAGCAAGCAGTTTGCTTTTGGATGCATCAAGACAGGAAAAGTCAGTGCCTATCATTTTTTATCAGGAGGAATTCTCTTCCAGGACTGGAAGGTAAAGGGAGCTGGTGAGCAGACAGCTTGGTCTGCTTACTCCTGGTGACCACCTTGTTCTACTCAATGAGTAGAAGTGGGGAAATGCAGCAATAAAGAGATGGGCTGAGTTTGGACACGTTCGCCCAGCCGACAGGAGCTAAAGATGAGAGAGGGAGAGAGGAAGGGCTGGCTGGTCAGAAGTAAAAGGAGTTGTTAGACTCCTGAAGTTTACAGATGGAACTCTTTGACCTAGCCCAAGGGGTCTAGAGTATGTGAAGGGGCTGTCTGAAGTGCTAGGAGGTGTGTGCGAACTCTTGGTCCTGAGGCTGTGACCCATTGTGACCTAGCTTGGCTGGCTAGGGATAAGCTGATCAGAACCCGATTGAATGAGGAGAAAGATGTTTGACACTGTGAGCTGGTATAGATGGCTGCAATTTGATGGCTGGCTCTGGACTGCACTTTGCTTACTCAAAGTTTCAACAAAAACTGAAGATTCTTCAAGACCAGAAAACATGTTTGTCTCCTCAGAATACTGGTTTGATAGGGACAAGCAATTTAACCACTGGCTATCTAAAACGGGGGTGATAAAGGCATGAAGCGGCTGGCTTACACCTTTCGTGGGTGTGCTTACATTAAATGAGGGGGACCAGGGAGGATTTCCACTGAATAAATTTCTTTTACTGATGGGTTTGAGGAAGAGGGGATGGGAGATGTTGATAAGATTAAACACAGGGTTAATTGTGATTGTAGAAGCTGTAAGCATAAGAGTGGACAAAGAGGGAGGCACTGCTGGATTAGAGTACAGTGACTGAACTTAAAGTCTCTTAAAGTTTTTGTTTGTGTTGATACCTCGTAAGGCTCAGAGCAAGGGAATAATCTTCTCTCAGTTAATTTTATTAGAGGCCAGAAAGGGTGAAACTGAGATGACTTTTGGAAAACCTGACCAAGTCAGATGAACACCTGCAGCAAATCTGAATGGCTGGTACCTGAGTAACCTCACCCTGTGGACTCTTTGTCCTATTGACTAATTGTTAATGACTGTTTTGGACTGGTAAAATGATTGGGAGGGGGAAGCTATCTTCCAAATATGAAATAACTATGGCTAGAAAAGCCAGGGGATGGCCTGCGGTGTGACTGATTACTGATTATTTTTGTGTGGCCTTTCTAGCCGTGGTCTTGGAACTCCCACTCAGGTGGTGGGGGAGGCAGGGAGACTGTGTGATAGGGTAATCCAAGGGAATTGTGTCAGTTTTGCTTTAAAAGATAGCCAATTCCAGAGCAGAGAGGAGCCCACCACTACCAAGGAAGGAGAGATCCAGAAGCAGATGGTGCAGTGACTGATGTCAGAGTTGGTAAAGATAGTGAAGAGAGGAGGCATGTTTGACCTCTGCCTCATAGGAATTCACCTTGGGCTGTTGATCTTGCTTCTCCTTTCCCCTTGGGAAGGTAGAGGTGGTGAGACACTGCCCCCAAGCTGTTTTTACAGTATCGTATCATCCTGTGACTAGGAATGGTTTTCTTTCTTTCTTTCCGATTGGGACACACTTTATTTTTTTACCTTGCTTTATTCCAGAAGCTAGGACTTCTAGCACAATGTTAAATATGAGTAGTAATAAAGGACATTCTTGTCTTGTTCCTGTTCTCATGGGGAATGTTTTCAGCCTCTTTCTCTGTCAAGAATGATGTTGGCTGTTTGTTTTTTATAAGAAAATCAAAAACCAAACCTGTTGCCGTCAGGTAGATTCCAACTCATAGTGACCCTATAGGAAGGTCAGGGTAGAACTGCCCCATAGAGTTTACAAGGAGCAGCTGGTAGATTTGAACTGCTGACCTTTAGATTATCAGCCTGATCTCTTAACCACTGTGTCATCATAGATTCCCTTTATTTTGTTGAGGAATTTCCCTTCTAATCCTATTTTATTGGGAGTTTTTATCAGAAATGGGTGTTGGACTTTATCACATGCCTTTTCTGTGTCGATTGTGATGATCATGTGATTTGTTTCTTTTGTTTTATTTATGTGGTGAATTACACTGACTGACTTTCTAATGTTGAAACATCCTTGAATACCTGGCATGAATCCAACTTGGTTGTAGAGTTTTGTTTTGTTTTTAATAGGATGCTGAATTATAATGGCTAGAATTTTGTTGAGAATTTTTGCATCTATATTCATGAGAGATAATGGTCTGTAATTTTCTTTTTTTGTGGTGTCTTTGCCTGGTTTTGGTAGCAAGGTTATGCTGGCTTCATAGAATAAATTTGGAAGCATCCCCTCCTTGTTTTTGGTTCTGAAATAGTTTGAGTAGTATTGGTGCAAACTCTTCTCTGAATGTTTGGTAGAATTCTCCAGTGAAGCCATCTAGGCCAGGACTTTTTTTTTGTTGGGCATTTTTTTTTTTTTTTTAATTACCCTTTCAATCCCTTCTCTTGTTATGGGTATGTTTAGTTTTTCTACCTCAGTTTGTGTTAGTTTATGTAGGTAGTGTGTTTCTAGAAATTTGTCCATTTCCTCTAGGTTTTCAAATTTCTTGGAGTAACAGTTTTTCATAGTACTCTGTTATGATCCTTTTTATTTCAGTTGGGTCTGTTGTAATGTCACCCATCTCATTTCTTATTAGATTATTTGCTTCCTCTCCTGTTTCCTTTTGTCAATTTGGCCAATAGTTTGTCAATTTTGTTGATCTTTTCAAAGAACCAACTTTTGGTTCTGTTGAGTCTTTCTATTGTTTTTCTAGTTCCTATTTCATTTATTTCTGCTCTGATCCTTGTGGTTTTCATTCTTCTGGTGGGTGTGGGCTTCTTTTGCTTTTCTCTATTTGTTTGAGTTGTAAAGCTAACATTTTGATTTTTGTCCCTTTCTTCTTTTACATCTATTGCTATACAATGACCTCTGACCTTTGCTCCGTCCCACAGATTTTGGTATGATATGTTTTCATTCTTATTAGATTACAAGACTTTTTTTATTCCAACTTTGATTTCTCCTGTTACACGTGTTTCCAAGTATTTGAATTTTTTTCCTTTCTATTCCTGTTATTAAGTTCTACTTTTATGGCACTGTGAACAGAGAAGATGCTTTGTATTATCTCTGTGTTTTGGACTTTTTCGAGGGTTGCTTTGTGACCTAAGATGCATTCTACTCTGGAGAACATTCCACGTGCGCTGGAAAAGAATGTATACTTTGCTACTGTTGGGTTGAGTATTCTATATATGTTTATGAGGTCAAGTTTGTTGATTGTGACCTTTAGACCTTCCTTGTCTTTGGTGAGTTTCCTTCTAGATGTTCTATCCTTAACCGAGAGTGATGTGTTGAAATCTCCTACTATTATTGTGGAACTGTCAACTTCTCTTTTCAGTGTTGTTTGAGTTTGTTTTATGTATTTTGGAGCCCTGTTGTTGGGTGCATAGATATTTATTATGGCTATGTCATCATAGTGGATTCTCCCTTTAATCATTACATAATGTCATTAAAAAAAAAAATTCTATAAGATTAACATCTCTGTTTCCATGTCAAAAATCTTTTAGTTTTTTTTAATATTTGAGAGTTCGTTACCTAGGATGGTACCTGGTTGATGCTGTCTTATTTCCTAGAATGTTGGATGTTGTTGGTTCTCTAACCAAAGGAATCTCTTTAATAATTCTTGTAAGTTTGGTTTTGTTTTTACACATTCTCTTAATTTCTGTTTATCTGAAAATGTCCTAATTTTGCCATCATGTTTGAGTGAGAGTTCTGCAAGATACAGTATTCTTGATTGGCAATTTTTTTCTTTCAAAGTTTTATATATGCCATCCCATTGCCTTCTTGCCTGCATAGTTTCTGTCAAGTAATTAGAGCTTAGACTTGTTTCCCCTTTCTATGTGACTTTCCATTTTTCTCAACCTGCTCTCAGGATTCTTTGTCTTTGGTTTTGGAGAGTGTAATTTTATGTCTTTGTGAGTTTCTTTATCCTATATCGGGTTCCTTGAGCTTCTTGGATGGTCAACTTTTCATCTTTCATGATTTTACAGAAGTTTTCTCTCAGCAAATCTCCAATGATCCTCTCCGTGTTTTCCATTTCCCCTTCATTCTGGAACTCTGATAACATGCAAGTTTTTGTTCTTGATTGTATCCCACGTATTCTTGTTTTCTTCATTCTTTTCTCTGGTTTTTCCTCAAACAAGGTGGTATCCATGGATTAGTCTTCAATTTTGCTGATGTTGTCTTTCATTGTTTCCAATTTACTCCTAAAACCTTCTATTCTGTTGTTTGAATTTCTAATTGCTGTTTTGTATGATTTCTAATTGCTTATTTATTTTGACATTTTTGTCTTGTATTATTTTCCTGAATTCTTCCATTGCTTTGTCTGTGTTGTTTCTGATTTTTTCTGCATTTTCCATGATTTTGTCTATCTTTGCCTTAGTTCGGTCTGTGTTTTCCTTCATCTTTTTCTTAATCTCTTCAGAGTCCTGAATATTGGACTTTTGAATTCCCCATAAGGTAGTTCCAGTGACTTTTCTTCTACTGAAAGGTCATCTGGTGTTTTATTTTTGTCACTCTCCAGAGCCATCCTGTTCTGTTTTTTTTTTTTTTTTTTTTTTTAATATATTTTGATATTGTCTGCTGTCTCCGAAACATTCAGGAAGTATTTTCTTCATTTATTGATTGTAGGTTTGTTTGTTTCATCTTGCTTTTTTGTTTTATTTGGTTATGTTTGGGCAGCCAGACTGGGCGTGTTTCATTGCTTTCTTGTCTGTGGGCATGGTAGTTCTCACCACCTTGTCCAGGTTGGCAGGGCCAATCTATGTTGAAGCTGTGTTGAATCAAGGCAGGTCCAGTGGGGGAGGGACAGAGATGGGTTGTTTTCAGTACAAACTGGAGCCAGTGGGGAGGGTCAGAGGGAAGCATGGCAGGGCAGAATCTGGGGGTCTGCTCTGATCCCACTTGGCATGACACTTGATGGCGTTGGGCTGGGGCAGTGCAAGGCAGAGTCTGAGGATCCAGGAGTTCTTGCTGGTCCTGTTCAGGGGCATGACACTTGGCTGGTTGTTGCTGGGGGCAGTGCAGGTTGAGGTCTGGGGGTCCTGTGGTCCACACCAGTGCTGCTCAGGGATGCAGTGTTCAGCGGGGCAGGGCCTGAGTGGTGCAAACCAGAGGCCAGGAGTCCAGAGGTCCAAGCCGGTACTGCTCAGGGGCACAGTACTAAGTGGGGCAGGGCTGAGATGTGGCACAGGGCAGCATTGGGGGGTCTGAAGATCTGCACTAGTTCTGCTTGGAGGTACAGCGCTCAGTAGGGTGAGGCCAGCATGCAGCAGAGGATAGGGTCTGGGGGTCTACTGGTTCTTCTGGACCTGGCACCTGGCAGAGCAATGCTGGGAGATAGCACAGGGTGGAATCCAGAGGTTTGCATAGGTGTCACTCGAGAATGCAACACTTGGTGGGTTGTGCAGAGAGGCAGGAGTGAAGGGAAAGGACGTGATGTGCAGAGCTAGATGGAAGGAAGAAAGAAGAGAAAGAAACAAAACCAAAAAAATAACAGCATGGTGGGAGCTGGCGGGTGGGGTGGGGCAGACCCTGGGAGGCTGTGTGCTGGTGGCTCTCTACCCAAGTGGTGTGGTACAGCCCACTGAAAGTAGAGGCAGCACATGGGGCTAGGTGGCAGGAGAAAAGAATGAAGGAAGAGAAAGAGAGAGAAGAAACAAAACAACAACAAAAAAAAATGTGGCACTGAGGGAACCAGCTGGTGGGGGTGGGGTGGCCCCAGCTGTCTCTGTGGCTGAGTGACTGTGGCCCTTTAGAAAGCGGTGGAGGAGCATACAGGGCATTAGCATGAGGAGTGGGAAAACATGTACCTCTGGTTACTGGGTGCTCTGTCTCCTGTTGGGAGCTCCATGAAGTTGCCTGCCTGTACTCCCTGTCTGGGCTCGTTCCTGGCTGTTCTCCAAGATGCCAAAGCTGTTCCACATCAGCTGGCAGGAGACTTTCACTTTGTAGCTTTCCTTTTTCTTTGTTCTCTGTCAGTTTCTTCTTCCACTCGGTGCTTGATCTACTTCTTTATCCCTTCATTTGATGCTTAGAGTTCCAGGATTGATGTTTGTATTTGTTTTACTTAGTTTTTCAGGTCTTTGCTGCCAAGGGATGGCATGGTGCTTCTGTCTATAGTGCCATGTTGAACTCGGCTCATTTCAGAGGCTGGCTTATCCACAATACCAAATCAGACAGTGATACTACCACTCACTCTGAATTGTGAATGAACATGCAAGTATCCTGAATAAGTATTACCAAATCCAGCAGTAAAGAATAAGACAGTATGTTAGCAAATGAAACATTCACCAAGATAGACCATATTCTGGACCATAAAACACACCTTGCCAAATTTAAAAGATTAGAGATCACACAAACTACGTTCTCAGACCACGATGGAATTGAACTAGAGATCAGTAACAGAAAGCTAGCTGGAAAATTTCGAAATAATTGCGAATTAAACAACATGTTTCTAAATAACCCATGGGCCAAAGAAGAAGTCTCAAGAGAAATTTAAAAATATTTTTCACTAAATAAAAATACCATTTATTTTTCCCCTAAAGCAGTGCTTAAAGCAATGCTATAGCATTGAATGCATATATTAGAAAAGAAAAATGCACTAAAATTAGTAACCCAATCTTCCCCATTGTTGTTGTTGTTAGGTGCCATCGAGTCAGTTCCAACTCATAGCGGCCCTATGCACGACAGAACGAAACACTGCCCAGTCCTGCGCCATCCTTACAATCGTTGTTATGCTTGAGCTCATTGTTGCAGCCACTGTGTCAATCCACCTCGTTGAGGGTCTTCCTCTTTCCCACTGACCCTGTACTCTGCCAAGCATGATGTCCTTCTCCAGGGATTGATCCCTCCTGACAACATGTCCAAAGTATGTAAGACGCAGTCTCACCATCCTTGCTTCTAAGGAGCATTCTGGTTGTACTTCTTCCAAGACAGATTTGTTCATTCTTTTGGCAGTCCCTGGTATATTCAATATTCTTCTCCAACACCACAATTCAAAGGCGTCAACTCTTCTTTGGTCTTCCTTATTCATTCTCCAGCTTTCACATGCATATGATGTGATCGAAAATACCATGGCTTGGGTCAGGCGCACCTTAGTCTTCAGGGTGACATCTTTGTTCTTCAACACTTTGAAGAGGTCCTTTGCAGCAGATTTGCCCAATGCAATGTGTCTTTTGATTTCTTGACTGCTGCTTCCATGGCTGTTGATTGTGGATCCAAGTCAAATGAAATCCTTGACAACTTCAATCTTTTATCCATTTATCATGATGTTGCTCATTGGTCCAGTTGTGAGGATTTTTGTTTTCTTTATGTTAAGATGCAGTCCATTCTAAAGGCTGTGATCTTTGATCTTCATTAGTAAGTGCTTCAAGTCCTCTTCACTTTCAGCAAGCAAGGTTGTGCCATCTGCATAATGCAGGTTGTTATTGAGTCTTCCTCCAATCCTTATGCCCCATTCTTCTTTATATAGTCCAGCTTCTCATATTATTTTTTCAGCATACAGATTAAATAGGTATGGTGGAAGAATACAACCCTGACACACACCTTTCCTGACTTTAAACCAATCAGTATCCCCTTGTTCTATCCGAACAACTGCCTCTTGATCTATGTAAAGGCTCCTCATGAGCACAATTAAGTGTTCTGGAATTCCCATTCTTCTCAGTGTTATCCATAGTTTGTTATGATCCACACAGTCGAATGCCTTTGCATAGTCAGTAAAACACAGGTAAACATCCTTCTGGTATTCTCTGCTTTCAGCCAGGATCCATCTGACATCAGCAATGATATCCCTGGTTCCATGTCCTCTCCTGAAACCAGCCTGAATTTCTGGCAGTTCCCTGTCGATATACTGCTGCAGCCATTTTCGAATGATCTTCAGCAAAATTTTGCTTGTGTGTGGTACTGATGATATTGTTCTGTAATTTCCACATTCGGTTGGATCACCTTTCTTGGGAATAGGCATAAATATGGATCTCTTCCAGTCAGTTGGCCAGAAAGCTGTCTTCCATATTTCTTGGCATAGACAAGTGAGCACCTCCAGTGCTACATCTGTTTGTTGAAACATCTCAATTGATATTCCATCAATTCCTGGAGCCTTGTTTTTCGCCAATGCCTTCAGAGCAGCTTGAACTTCTTCCTTCAGCACAATCGGTTCCTGATCATATACCATCTCTTGAAATGGTTGAATATCAACTAATTCTTTTTGGTATAATGACTCTGTGTATTCCTTCCATCTTCTTTTGATGCTTCCTGCATCATTTAATATTTTCTCCATGAAATCCTTCACTATTGCAACTCAAGGCTTGAATTTTTTCTTCAGTTCTTTCAGCTTGAGAAACGCCAAGCATGTTCTTCCCTTTTGGTTTTCCATCTCCAGCTCTTTGCACTGTCGTTATAATACTTTACTTTGTCTTTTCGAGAGGCCCTTTGAAATCTTCTGTTCAGTTCTTTTACTTCATCAATTTTTCCTTTTGCTTTAGCTGCTCCACACTCAAGAGCAAGTTTCAGAGTCTCCTCTGACATCCATCTTGGTCTTTTCTTTCTTTCCTGTCTTTTCAGTGACCTCTTGCTTTCTTCATGGATGATGTCCTTGATGTCATTCCACAACTCGTCTGGTCTTCGGTCACTAGTGTTCAATGCATCAAATCTGTTCTTGAGGTGGTGTCTAAATTCAGGTAGGATATACTCAAGGACATATTTTGGCTCTCGTGGACTTGCTCTGAGTTTCTTCAGTTTCAGCTTGAACTTGCGTATGAGCAATTGATGGTCTGTTCCGCAGTCAGCCCCTGGCCTTGTTCTGACTGATGATATTGAGCTTTTCCATTGTCTTTTTCCACAGATGTAGTCAATTTGATTTCTGTATGTTCCATCTGGTGAGGTCCATGTGTATAGTCGCCGTTTATGTTGGTGAGAGAAGGGATTTGCAATGAAGACGTTGTTGGTCTTGTAAAATTCTATCATTCGGTCTCCAGCATTGTTTCTATCACCAAGACCATATTTTCCAACTACTGATCCTTCTTCTTTGTTTCCAACTTTCGCATTCCAATCGGCAGTAATTATCAATGCATCTTGATTGCATGTTTGATCAATTTCAGACTGCAGCAGCTGATAAAAATCTTCTATTTCTTCATCTTTGGCCTTAGTGGTTGGTGCGTAAATTTGAATAATAGCCGTATTAACTGGTCTTCCTTGTAGGCGTATGGATATTATCCTATCACTGACAGCATTGTACTTCAGGATAGATCCTGAAACGTTCTTTTTGACAATGAATGCAACACCATTCTTCTTCAAGTTGTCATTCCCAGCATAGTAGACTATGTGGTTGTCTGACTCAAAATGGCCAATACCTGTGCATTTCAGCTCACTAATGCCTAGGATATCGATACTTATGTGTTCCATTTCATTTCTGATGATTTCCAATTTTCCTAGATCCATACTTCATACATTCCAGGTTCCGATTATTAATGGATGTTTGCAGCTGTTTTTTCTCATTTTAAGTCATGCCACATCAGCAAATGAAGGTCCCGAAAGCTTTACTCCATCCACGTCATTAATGTCTACTCTTCTTTGAGGAGGCAGCTCTTCCCCAGTCGTCTTTTGAGTGCCTTCCCACCTGGGGGGCTCATCTTCTAGCACTATATCAGACAGCGTTCTGCTGCTATTCATAAGGTTCTCACTGGCTAATGCTTTTCAGAAGTAGACTGCCGGGTCCTTCTTCCTAGTCTGTCTTAGTCTGGAAGCTCAGCTGAAACCTGTCCTCCATGGGTGGCCCTGCTGGTATCTGAATACCAGAGGTGTGGTTTCCAGCATCACAGCAACACACAAGCCCCCTCAGTACGACAAACAGACAGACACGTGGGAGATCTTCCCCATTAAGAAACTGTAAAAAGAAAAGAAAATTAAGCCTAAAACAGGAAAGAAAATAATAAAAATTAGAGGAGAAACTGACAAAATGAAAAACAGAAAAACAATAGAGAAAATCAATACAATTAAAAGCTGGTTCTTTGAAAAGATCAATATAATATAACCAAGAAGAGTTTAAACGCACACTTGCTTCAACATTAGAACATATGTTTATGTAACTCACCACATTACCAGATTGATTCAGAAAATCATATGATTGCGTCAATGAATGCTAAAAACATTATTTGACAAATTCAGATTCTCAGGAAACTAAATAGAAAAATATTTAACTTGTTATGGATTGAAATTTGTCCCTCCAAAATATGTGTTGTAATCCCTAACCCCTATACCTGTGATTACAATCCCATTTGGAAATGGGTATTCTTTGTTATGTTAATGGATAGTATTAGTGTAGGGTGTATTTTAAGTCAGTCTCTTTTGAGATATAAAAAAGATTAAACAAGCAAGTGAGAAGCAGAGGTGTGGGAAGATAGATGCTACACCACATGAAAATAGTCAAGGAACCAAGGAACAACAACCTTCCGCTAGAGCCTACAGAGAGAGAGAGCCTTCCCCTAGAGCTGGTGCCCTGAATTTGACTTCTAATCTCCTAAATTGTGAGATAAGTTTCTGTGTATTAAAGCTGCCTACTTGTGGTATATCTGTTATACCAGCACTAGATAACTAAGACATTTGCTAAAGAATATCTATCAGAAATCAACTGCAAACATGCTTAATAAGAACATTAAAAACACCCCCACTAAACCCAGGACATGGCAAGGATTCTGGGCACCATCTCTACTGTTCCATACTGGATTATTACTTGGTCTACAGTGAAATAGGGGTCCCTAGTTCACCATGAGTTGGAATCAACTTGACGGCAATGGATTGGGTGGCACAAATGGTTAAGCGCTCAACTACTAGCTGAAAGATTGGCAGTTCAAACCCACCTAGAGGTACCTCAGATGACAGGCCTAGTGATCTGCTTCTGAGCAGTCATAGCCCTGAAAACCCTCTAAAGCAATTCTACTCTGCATACATGGGGTTGCCATGAGTCAGAATTGACTTGAAGGTAATTAATAACAACAATGACAATGAAGTAAGACATGAACAAGAAATAAGATATATAAATATAGGTGTGGGGGGAAGCTAACTTGTAACTGTTTACAAACGGTTTCATAATCTACCTAAAAAGTGCAGAAGATTCAACTGACAAACCATGAGAACTAATTAAAACCAAATAAGCAAAAGAAAAAAATAAGGAAAGAGATATGGCAAAGAGCAACTTACCAAAATCACTAACCTTCCAAAAAAAAAACCAATCAGGGTACTCTTTTTTGAAGAATTCTATAAAAGTAGCTTTGAAAACCACCATACAATGCATATAGAAATATAAGCGAGTTGCCAAATGTGCAAGACTTAACATGAAAACCAATCAAACATTATAGAAGGACCTCAAAAGCAGCCCTGAATAAATGGCTGGATGTTCCTAGATGCAAAGATCTCAAATGATAAACATGTCAGTTCTTCCCAAATCAATGAATACATTCAATGCAATTATAAGCAAGGATTTTGAAAATGAACTCTTCAATCTGAGTCTAAAATTTATGTGGAAGAGAAAGTGTACAAAAATAGCCAAGAAAATTTTGAAAAAGATGGTGATGGAGGGGTCAGTGGATTACTAAGGGACTGAAAAATATATCACTGGAACAGAAGAGGGGTCACAAATTGACACATTTACATGTGAAAAGAGGAAGATGATTTGAATGGGAGTTTTTAAGATGGAAAATACTAGTAAAAAATCAGTGTTGGAAACCTTATTTGAGGAAAAAGTTAGAAACTTATCTTACAACTTTCTCAAAAATTAGTGTTAGATGGATTAAACGCCAAGTTAGCAATTAAAAATGTAAATGTATTAGAATAATTTATAGACTTGTTAAGACGCAAGTGCAAAAGCCTTAAGGGAAAAGAGATAAACTGGCTCCCGTACGTTAAACAATCTTATGGTACAAAATGCTTTTTTTTTTTTTTAACTAAGACATAAATTACAGACTGGGAGGAAATATTTGTTATACATATGATGAGGCAAAAATTAGTTTCCTTACTACATAAAGCACTATAGATCAATAAGAAACATACTGATAGAAAAAAAAAAATGAGCAAAAGAGATAAAGAGAAAATTTACAGAAGAGGGCATACAAATGGTCAAACAAACATGTCAAAAGAGATAGCCCTACCAGAAATCAGGGAAATATGGTGAAACATAACGAGAAGGATCTTTTTTTTTTTTTTTACTTTTGCATAATATCTGTCAGGAGTTAAATTTATTTGTAATATCACTGGTTGATTAAGGAAATAGATACCTTCACACTCCCTGTCTTCCTCCTTTCTTTCTTCCCTTCTCTTCCTCTCTCCTTTCATCCTTCCTTTATTATTCAACAAACATACTTCTGAAAGGAATGGGGTGGTGTATCCTGCAGGATGACAAGAAAGTATAAGCACAGTGTGGTCAGGCTCCCTGAGAGGGAAGCTGGAAAGGGGCTCCAGACTTGGCATGAAGACTCTGGAAGGCTTTCCAGGATGTGAGTTTTGAGGAACAGTAGAGTAGTTGGCCAGGGAAAGGGCCTTGGAGAGGAGTCTTTTGGCCAGAGAGAGCATTGTGTGCAAAGTTCTGGAGGCACACTGCAATTCTCACACATTTAGAGAATGATGTGCTCTGTCACTTTATCCCTTTATTTTATTTAGCAGTTCAGAAAGTAATACCTCTATGATACAGATCATGAAACTGAGGCTCAGAGAGCCCATTCTATAAACACTTCTGTTGTTGTTGTTGTTAGGTGCCGTTGAGTTGGTTCCGACTCATAGTGACCCTATGCACAACAGAATGAAACACTGCCTGCTCCTGCGCCATCCTTACGATTGTTGTTATGCTTGAGCTCGTTGTTGCAGCCACCGTGTAAATCCACCTTGTTGAGGGTCTTCCTCTTTTCTGCTGACCCTGTACTCTGCCAAGCATGATGTCCTTCAGGGATTGATCCCTCCTGACAACATGTCCAAAGTATGTAAGACGCAGTCTCGCCATCCTTGCTTCTAAGGAGCATTCTGGTTGTACTTCTTCCAAGACAGATTTGTTCATTCTTTTGGCAGTCCCTGGTATATTCAATATTCTTCTCCAACACCACAATTCAAAGGCGTCAACTCTTCTTTGGTCTTCCTTATTCATTCTCCAGCTTTCACGTGCATATGATGTGATCGAAAATACCATGGCTTGGGTCAGGCACACCTTAGTCTTCAGGGTGACATCTTTGTTCTTCAACACTTTGAAGAGGTCCTTTGCAGCAAATTTGCCCAATGCAATGTGTCTTTTGATTTCTTGACTGCTGCTTCCATGGCTGTTGATTGTGGATCCAAGTCAAATGAAATCCTTGACAACTTCAATCCTTTCTCCGTTTATCATGATGTTGCTCATTGGTCCAGTTGTGAGGATTTTTGTTTTCTTTATGTTGAGGTGCAATCCATACTGAAGGCTGTGATCTTTGATCTTCATTAGTAAGTGCTTCAAGTCCTCTTCACTTTCAGCAAGCAAGGTTGTGCCATCTGCATAATGCAGGTTGTTAATGAATCTTCCTCCAATCCTGATGCCCTGTTCTTCTTCATATAGTCCAGCTTCTCGTATTATTTGTTCAGCATACAGATTAAATAGGTATGGTGAAACACTTCTAGAGCCCCACAACTTGCCAGGCACAGTAAAAGAAGCTGACAATAAAGAGAAAAGAAGCCAACCATGACCTATGCCCATTGTAGGCTCCCAGGCTGAAGAGGCTCTGGCAGGGAAGAGGACAACCTTTAACAGTGGTTGGAGTTTTGATTATTGCACCAGACTGGTCATCTTAATTGGAGCCCTGGTGGTGCAGTGGTTAAGAGCTTGACTGCTAACCGAAAGGTCAGCAGTTTGAATCCACCACCTGCTGCTTGAAAACCCTATAGGGCAGTTCTACTCTGTCCTATAGGGTCACTATGAGTTGGAATCAACTTGACAGCAATAGGATATAGATCATCTTAATTATAGATTTCTTGAGACTAGAAATGACCAGAAATTTCTTTATTATTCAATGGTTACCAAAAAAAGCCATGGGGACTGCTGGAGATTCCATCTAAGGGCACGGAAAGAACCAGAAAAATGAGGAAGATTAAAGTGAGTAATTAAGTTTTCTGTTTGTACCCTCTGCCAAAAGTGTAAGCAACACTAATTCTGTATGGAGATAAATGACAGAGTTTTATTGAGGAATACAACTTGAGCAGCACTGAGTAAAATTACACAGTGCTCTGACGTTCACAAAAGAATGCTGGGTTTTTATACAAGAAGGCTAGTGTGAATGTAGCCACAAACAGACCTTCCTTCATATCTGTTAATCTATTTTTCAAATACATTCTTCCTGAGGGCAAGCATTTTTTTCTGAGAACAATCTGCACACAAATCCTGGAATCATAAGTCAAGTAAGCATAACCTCATTTGTTTGCAAAAGAAGACTTATTTACCTGAAAGTGATGCTCATACTTTACAAGCAGCAGCAGGGGTTTAAAACAAAATGGAATCTGATCCAGATCTGTGTTAGCCATTTTAATTATGCCAAGTGCCTCAGTTTTAGAGTGCCCTTTCACACTTCCCCCTTTTGATCAAGATTCTTCATGACGATTCTTTAATCACCATTATGAGAGTTTTCTTCTGCGTGGACTTTTTCATTGGATTGATCTTTTTCATAGGTTGGATTCTTCATCCACTTCTTTACCATGTCATAGCCCAGACACTCTGCTTTTGTGATTTGCTAGTTGGATATGTGTGGAGTGAGGCCACATTTGAAGGAATGACTTGACACCCTAAAAGACTAGCTCAAAGTGTGAAGTTACTCTCCTTTAAGGGCTTAGTTTTTTCGAGATACATAATTCTCTGCATAGCAGAGGGGCTGAAGTTTGATAACAGCATTAGATAGGCATTTCATACAACATTTAACAAGACCTTTTTTTTTTATAGCATCGCTATGAGTCAGAATCGACTCGAAGGCACTGGGTTTGGGTTTTTTTTTTTTTTTTTTGGTAGTAATTATTACATCAATGAAGATGGTTAATCCAAAATTTGTAGGATAAAGCACAACCAGGAACAAATACAATTGAGTAGCCAACTAAAAATGTCTAAAAAATGGAGACTCATGCATAAAAAAAAAAAAAAGGAGGTATTAAATGTAGCCAAGTAGGTTTCAGGTAAATTTTTAAAAATATCTTGTTCTACTTCTTCTGTGGTATTTATCCAAGTGCAGCAGGAGGTGTTAGCAATGGCAGACTCCTCCTTGTTGCACTAGGAGGAAATCAAGAACCGTTATATCATCTATTATTACCTTAACAGGGGATTCTAAAGATTTCTGTTGGGCTACAAAAAAAAAAAAAAAAAAAAAATTTTTTTTTTTTTTTTTTTTTTTTTTTTACTACTCCATCTGCAATATAATGAGCAATTGAGCCCTTTGTAGAAGATAAATTGCAAATAGATCTTTGTAAAAATGGTATGGTGGTAGCGTCTGACTTCCTCTGACTTCACAAGAGGGAAGGAGAATCAAGATAACAGCCCAAGGCTGATTCCTATGAGGTGGAGACATGCCTCCTCTCTCTGCCATCTTTACCAATTCTGAAACCAACCATCCCTCCCATGGCACTCTCTACTTCTCTGCTGAGTTTGATAATTCATTGCAATGGCCACACAGTGCTCACAGACAATACTCACAATTACGTAGTTTATCAGAAATAACAGGTTACAATTTAGGTTCAGGAAAGCTCAGGATACAGCTCTTTAATCAGGACAGCCTCTTCTCAGCTGTGCCCACAGGCACGACTCTCTGGCCCTCATCCTCTGCTTGGTATGTGTTACAAAGCTTTTTTAGCTCTACCAATAAGTGCCCAGAGGCACCCCACTCCACCAGTAATCTTCAGCCTGAAGGAACTCAGCTTTCCCACTCTGTGGGCCAGGAAGCCCACCATGCCTTCTCCTGTCAGCCTCCTGGTTCTGCTGACATTTCTCTGCCACCACTTCTCTCCATCTTCAGCGTTACAGCTCTCCCTCTCTTGGTCTCCTTGTTCCACGAGCTTTTCAGCACAGGAATCTGGGATTCAAAAGATGTGCTCCACTCTTGGCCCTTCTTCCTTGGTGGTGGTGAAATTCCCCCATGTCTTGCCTCTGGGGTGGCTTATTTTAAGCTTAGCAGAATGGCAACACTGACCAATCCCCTCATTAGGGTTTCATATACCTTATTAGCATGGTACCACCCAATCACTTGGTGGGAGTTACAAGACCATGGTGAGAAAGTCCACACAAAAGCAATTCATCACACTGCAATCTTTCAAGCTGGGGAATACCATCGTTGGGTAAGAGTGCTCAGAGGACTACCCATCCCATCCCAGGTTCATCAGCTACTGGATTATCTTGTCACATAGAATCTCTCTTATTCCGAGCAAGGATTTTTATATCATTAGTCCAGTGTTTACTTTCATTATAGGTGTGGTTATCTAAGGAGATTCCTGAGGTCCCTAAGTTGTATAGACCCATTATGTTCCAAACATCTAAGCAAGGTAATGTTTAGGCATAAGGATGAGTATTTGAAGTAAGTTCTTTTATTGCAGGATAACCTGATCTTCCATATAAAAATACATTCCCATAAGGGGCACAAATCATTGTTTCTGGTAGTATTACGTGGAATGGTGATGGTTTGATTGGCCTTCTCAAGCCAATCTTCTACCAAAGAATTACTACAGGTGGACAATTGTTCCAACTTTAACCAGTTCCAAAGTTCAGTACAAAAGTACCTTTATCCTCTCAAGCACGCTATTAAATTCACTGTATGGACAATTTCTCAGATTCTAGGGGATCTGTGATGTGAGATTAGAAATCATTTTAGCAATCAGAAAGGTCCCAAGCAGCTTCAGAGCAATAATTGCTTAAAATTTGGGTTAAATTAAAGCATGGTGCCTCAGGTTGAGTCTGCAATTCAGGTGGGCATCATAGTCTGTTTAATGGTGAGGTTGAAGTTAACAGTAGCATTGGGTACAAGACTGTCATTTAATATGGAAAACACTAATAGATCTGGATTTTCATGCACAGACTGTGGAGAGGGATGACAGATGCAACATTCGGTCAAATTACTGGCACTAGCTACTGATCGGGCTAATTTAACAAATGCGTTCTCTCTATGAGAGTTAGAAGAAACTTTTAGGAAGAAAAGAATGAATAAGACTTACATGGGCTTTCATAGAGACTAAAACTACCAGGAAATAAGACCACAGGTATACAATAAAAAATAAGCTATAGTCACAAAGCAAAGTCCATAAAATTCAGTTACATACTTGAGGTCTTGTTCCGTGGTCTTGAAATGAGCTATCTACTTCCATGGTTGTCTGCTTCTGAAAAAGGAATTTAAATGTAATTTTCAGATCTCCAGAGGGCTGACAAGTCCAAAGAGGTGTCTTAGCCCTTTTAAGTTGTGACGAATGGATCTAGGGTTTATCTCTTCCCAGCTTCGTCACACATGGGTTGGTGAGGAGAACTAAGTAGAGTTCCTCCCAGTGAGGTTCCAATGAGTCCTTTAATTGATGTCTCTTCCAATATACATATTGCCCAGGGACAATGTTAGGTGGATTCTGGGTGTTTAATTTCTTGCCATCAAATGATTCTCTAACCTGTGAAAGATATTTCTTAGAATATTGCATTAATGATTGACAGTATTTCAGTAGGTCAGGTTGTACAATGCTAGGGTCAGTGCAGGCAACACAGGGAAAGATCATGGGTCTCCTGTGGATCTCAAATTTAAAAGAACCGAGGGAAGGAAGTCCAAGGTAAATTTAAGATTTCACAAAGTTGCTAGTTGGGTTTTTATTATTACACTAGTTCTTCCTACTAGACCAGAAGACTGGGATGATAAAAGCAATGTGATCTTTGATAAATGGGAAAAAGTTGGAATAGTTTGTGAATAACTTGACCAGTGAGATGAGTTCCCCAATCACTGCAAAGAATTTTTGGTGCTCCCCAGGTGAGTATGATGTTTTCAAGAAGTTTCTTTGCTACAAAAGCGTCAGTGGAATTATGACAAGGAAAGGCTTCTACCCGGTGTAAAAAGCTACATTTTTGGTCTTTCTTATTCATTGTTCAGCTTTCATATGCATGTGAGGCAATTGAAAATACCACGGCTTATGTCAGGCACACCTTAGTCCTCAAATGACATCTTTGCTGTTTAACTTAATGTGTTTTTTTTAACTTAATGTGTTTTTAAGTTAATGTGTTTAACTTAATGTCTTTTGCAGCAGATTTGCCCAATGTAATACGTTGTTTGATTTCTTGACTACTGCTTCTATGGGAGTGGATTGTGAATCCAAGTAAAAGTAAATAGTTGACAACTTC
This sequence comes from Elephas maximus indicus, assembly GCF_024166365.1. Lineage (NCBI taxonomy): Eukaryota > Metazoa > Chordata > Mammalia > Proboscidea > Elephantidae > Elephas > Elephas maximus. The sequence continues at coordinate 45,540,514 of NC_064844.1, forward strand.
AATCCTTTCTCCGTTTACCATGACGTTGCTTATTGGTCTGGTTGTGAGGATTTTTATTTTCTTTAAGTTGAGGTGTAATCCATACCGAAGGGTGTAGACTTTGATCTTCATCAGTAAGTGCTTCAAGTCCTCTTCAGTTTCAGCAAGTAAGGTTGTGTCATCTGCATATTACAGGTTGTTAATGAATCTTCCTCCATTCCTGACACCACATTCTTCTTCAAACAGTCCAGCTTCTCAGACACAATAAGCATGGTGAAAGGATGCAACCCCGACTCACACATTTCCTGATTTTAAACCGTGCAGTATCCCCTTGTTCTGTTCAAATAACTAACTGCCTCTTGGTCTATGTACAGATTCCATACAAGCACAATTAAGTGTTCTGGAATTCCCATTCTTTGCAAGCAATGTTAACCATAATTTGTTATGACCCACACAGTTGAATGTCTCTGCATAGTCAATAGAACACAAGTAAACATCCTTCTAGTGTTCTGTGCTTTCAGACAAGATCCATCTGACATCAGCAATGATATCCCTCATTCCACATTCTCTTCTGAATCTGGCTTGAATATCTGGCAGTTCCCTGTCAATATACTGCTGCAACCATTTTTTAATTATCTTCAGCAAACTTTTACTTGCGTGAGATCTTAATAATGTTGTTCTGTAATTTCCACATTCTGTTGGATTGCCTTTCTTTGTAATGGGCAGATATGAATCCCTTCTAGTCATTTGGCCAGGGAGCTGTCTTCCAAATTTCTTGGCAGGGAAGAGTGAGTATTGAATCCATTTGTTGAAACATTTCAATTGGTATTCTGTCAGTTCCTGGAGCCTTGTTTTTCACCAATGCCTTCAGTGCAGCTTGGACTTTTATCGATATCATCGGTTCTTGATCTTACGCTATTTCCTGAAATGATTGGATGTCCACCAATTCTTTTTGGTACAGTGACTCTGTATTCCTTCTATCTTCTTTTGATGCTTCCTGTTGTTGTTTTTAGGTGCCATCAAATTGGCTCTGACTCATAGTGACCCTATGCACAACAGAGCAAAATGCTACCAGGTCCTGAGCCATCCTCAAAATCATTGTTATGCCTGAGCCTGTTGCAGACACTGTGTCAAACCTTCTCTTTGAGTATCTTCCTCTTTTTCACTGACCCTCTACCAAGCATGATGTCGTTCTCCAGGGACTGATCTGTCTTGATGACATGTCCAAAGTATATGAGAAGTAGTCTCACCGTCCTTGCTTCTAAGGAGCGTTCTGGCTGTACTTCTTCCAGGACAGATTTGCTCATTCTTTTGGCAGTCTGTGGTATATTCAATTGTCTTAGTCATCTAGCGCTAGCCAAATACCACAAGTGGGTGGCTTCAACAAAGAAAGATTTATTTTCTCACAGTCTAGTAGGCTAGAAGTCCAAATTCAGGGCATCACTGCCAGGGGAAGGCTTTCTCTTTCTGTTGGCTCTGGAGGAAGGTCTTTCTCGTCAATCTTCCCCTGGACTAGGAACTTTCTTCGTGCAGGAACTCTGGGTCTAAAGAACGTGCTGAGCTCCTGGTGCTTCTTTTTTGGTGGTATGAGGTCCCCCCTCTCTGCTCACTTCCCTTTCCTTTTTATCTCTTGAGAGATAAAAAGTGGTGCAGACCACACCCCAGGGAAACTCCCTTTACATTGGATCAAGGAAGTGACTTGGATAAGGGTGGTGTTAAAATCCCACCCTAATCTTCTTTAACATTAAAATTACAAACACAAAATGGAGGGCAGCCACCCGATACTGGGGATCATGGCCTAACCAAGTTGACACATATTTTGGGGGCACACAGTTCAATCCATGACATCAATATTCTTTCCAAAACCACAATTCAAAGGCGTCAGTTCTTCTTCAGTCTTTCTTACTCATTGTCCAGTTTTCGCATGCATATGAGGCAATTGAAAACACCATGGCTTGGGTCAGGCTCACCTTAGTCCTCAAGGTGGCATCTTTGCTTTTCAACACTTTAAAGAGGTCTTTTGCAGCAGATTTGCCCAGTGCAATGCATCATTTGATTTCGTGACTGCTGCTTCCATGGGGGTTGATTGTGGGTCCAAGTAAAATGAAATCCTTGACAACTTCAATCCTTTCTCCTTTTATCATGATGTTGCTTATTGGCCCAGTTCTGAGGATTTTTGTTTTCTTTATGTTGAGTAGTAATCCATAGGGAAGGCTGTGGTCTTTCATCTTCATCAGTAAGTGCTTCAAGTCTTCTTCACTTTCAGCAAGCAAGGTGCGTCCTATGTCATTCAACATTTTCCCCATAGAATCCTTCAATATTGCAACTCAAGGCTTGAGGTTTTTCTTCAGCTCTTTCAGCTTGAGAAATGCAGAGAGTGTTCTTACCTTTTGGTTTTCCAACTCCAGGTCTTTCTCAAGCCACCATTTAAAATCTTCAGTTCTTTTACTTTATCTTTTCTTCCATTCCATTTAGCTACTCTGTGTTCGAAAGCAAGTTTCAGAGTCTTTTCTGACATCCATTTTGGTCTTTTCTTTCTTTCCTGTCTTTTAATGACCTTTTACTTTCTTCATGTTTGATGACCTTGATGTCATCCCACAACTGATCTTGTCTTTGGTCATTAGTGTTCAATGCATAAGTCTGTTCTTGAGATGGTCACGAAATCCAGATGGAAAATATTCAAGGTCGTACTTTGGCTCTCCTGGACTTGTTTTAATTTTCTTTAGCTTCAACTTGAACTTGCACATAAGCAACTGATGGTCTGTTCTGCAGTCTCCCCTGGCCTTGTTCTGGCTGGTGATAGTGAGCTTCTCCATTTTCTCTTTCCACAGATGTAGTTGATTTGATTCCTGTGTATTCCATCTAGTGAGGTCCATGTGCATAGTCGGTATTTAATGTTGTTGAAAAAGTGTTTGCAATGAATAGGCCGTTGGTCTTGCAATATTCTACTATGTGATCACCAACGTCGGTTCTATCACCAAGCCCATATTTTCCAACTTCCAACTTTTGCATCCCAATCACCAGTAATTATCAATGCATCTTGATTACATGTTTAATCAATTTCAGACTGCAGAAGTTGGTAAAAATCTTCAATTTCTTCATCTTTTGCATTAGTGGTTGGTGTGTAAATTTGAATAATATTCGTATTAACTGGTCTTTTTTGTAAGCACACGGACATTATCCTATCACCAACAGTGTTCTACTTTAGGATCGATCTTGAAATGTTCTTTTTGACAATGAATTCAGTGTCATTCTTCTTCAATTTGTGATTCAGTATAGTAGACCATATGACTATCTGATTTGAAATGGCCAATACCAGTCCATTTCAGCTCACTAGTGCCTAGGATATCTATCTTCAAGTGTTCATTTTTGACAACTTCCAATTTTCCTTGATTCATTGTTTGTACATTCCACATTCTGATTATTAATGAATGTTTGCAGCTGTTTCTTCTCATTTTGAGTCATGCAGAAATTAAGTGGCCTAAATATTTAACAGGAGGCTGGGCCAATTGTAATTTTTTTTCAATACCTTATGTCTGCCAGCAGCCAGATATTTTAATAAGACTATACTGTCTTCAAGGCAAGCTTGCTGGGAGACTGAGCAGACAAACATATCATCAACATGACTGTAGTAATGCAGTTTCATTTATAAATTGTAAAGCCTTTAAATCAGCATTTGAAAACCTGAGAAAAATAAGTAGGTGGCTCAGTAAATACTTGGGGCATTACAGTCCAGTAAATTGTTGGTTTTACCAGGCAAAAGCAAATACTGTCTTAGGTATTGAGTGTTGTTATAACAAATACCACAGATAGATGGCTTTAACAAACAGAAATTCATTTTCTCACAATTTAGGAGCATAGAAGTCTGAATTCAGAGCACCGGCTTACAAGAAAGACTTTCTTTTTGTTGGCTCTGGAGGAGGTTCTGTGTCAATCAGGACGGCCTCTTCTCAGCTGTGTCCACGGGCAGTCCTGTCTCTGGCCCTTGGCCCCTTGGACCCCCTGACCCTCAGCCTAACTTCTGCCCTGCTCTGGCAAGTGTTACAAAGCTCTTTTGCTCTCCCGATAAGTGCCCAGAGGCACCTCACACCACTAGGAAGCCTCTTTCCTGAAGGCATCCAGCTCTCTCCTCTCTTTTGCTCTGTGAGTTGGTTCCTATGCCATCTTGCACTGGTCTCGTGGTTCTGCTGCTGCCGCTCTTACTATCTTGTACCATCTCCTGTGTTACAGTTCTCTCTCTGTCTCCTGGTTCTAGGATGTTCTGAGTTCTGGGACCCCAGGTCAAAAGTACATGCTTTTCTCCTGTCTCTTCTTGGTGGTATTGAGGTCCCTCTCCCTGCTTGTTTCTCTCTCCTTTTATCTCTTGTAAGATTAAATGTGTGACTCAAGTAAGGGCATGAGTTGAATAAGGGTGGTAAGGGTGGTGACTGAGGTAAGAGTGGTGACTTGAGTCACACCTTCTAGTAAGGCAGTGACTCTAGACATATCCAACCCTAATCCTACCTCATTAATATAATAAACAACTCACTCCCAAATGGGACCATAACCACAGGCATAGAGCTAGGATTTACAACATATCACAAAATGGAAGATAATTATATCAGATCACAAAATTTAGGACAGCCACACAATACTGGGAATCATGGCCTAGCCAAGTTGACACATATTATGGGGGACACAACTCAGTTCATAACATTCTACCTTTGCCAGAAAAAAGCTCATTGCCATCAAGTTGATTCTGACTCCTAGTGACCCTATAGGACAGAGTAGAACTGCCCCACAGGGTTTCCAAGGAGTGGCTGGTGGATCCAAACCGCCAACCTTGGTTGGCAGCCAAGCTCAAACACTGTGCCACCAAGGCTCCATTCTACCCTTAGGCCCCCCCCATTCATGTTCTTGCCACAAATTCATGTTCTTGCCACATTCTCCCCACCATATCTCAAAAGTCTTAAACTGACTCCAAGTCCAAAACCTCACCTTCTGCAAAATTGATCTTCATCTGTGAAACTGTGAAATCTAGAATATGTTATTTGCTTTCAAAGTACAGTGGTAGAACAGGCACAAGGTAGATATTTCCATTACAAATGGAAAGAAGGGATAACAGGCACCAAGAAACTCCAAAACCTAGCAAAACAAATTACATTAGCTAAATCATCTAGGCAAAGGCTCTACCCTCCAGACTCTGAGTGTTGTCCATTCTGTCTGAATTCTGGGTGGAGACCCATTGGCCATGGGCTTAAGCTCCACCTTCCATGCCCACTGGGATGGGAACTCTGTTCCTTTGGCTTTGGTCAGCCCCATTCTTCAGGTCTCTCTGAGCAGTGAGAGACTTGGCCTCCGCAGGCCCTATTCTTCTTCCCCCTCTGCTTTGAGTGGTAAGCCCATTCCCCTGGCAACAACAGCCCTGCAGTTCAGGACAAAATTGGCAAAGATCCTACTTTGAAACCTAGGAGACCATGGCCCCACCATTTGAAACCCACCAAAAATGGATGTAAATCTTTGGTGGGACCAAGGGATATCAGAACAGGCTGGGACTCAATTAATGTTTGTTCCTGGTTAGTAACCCCGCCACTAATTTAGAGGTTTTTGTATTCCAGGTCAGGGGCTTTTGTAAACAAGGGAGTTAATGCCAGGCAGGATGGCTCTGGTATGAATTAAAAATTGGAAGGTTCTCCATTAATGTACATTATAGCTTCCTCTTGTGAGTTGATTGCCACCATGGGAAAATTCTCTGTGTTGCCCCCAGGGCTCCTTCATCCCAGATAAGATTGAAGAACATCTGTTGAGTTTTCTGCTTACTTTTTAATTTGTAGCGCTCATTTTTCCAGTGGCTAAGTTTTCTGCAATAGTGATAGATGCCAGCTTTGGTACAATTGGAACGTTTTGTGTTTTTCTTTTGTCTGGGAGACTGTATCTGTTGCAACTGGAGGGCCATAGACTTATTACCCTTAGAAAGCTTTCAGCTTCTAAAGTCTGAGAAAGTTTGTAGGCCAGATTAGTTAGCTTGACAATAGGAACTGTCTCCCAGTTCAGTAAATGTCTCTTTACTAAGGCTGAAAGTTCAGGCCTGAGGCCAGATATAAAAATAACATTAAAAGCTCCAGTAGTGCCTGGGGCTGATAAAATAAGCTCAGAGTGTTTGGAAAATTTGGGGGGTAACTTGGTCTGGTAATCATAAACATGCTAATCTTTGTTTGCAAGAGTGAATTTTTATCCAATCAATTAGTGGAGGAAATGTTCTGGGGATTTTCTCCAACAACCTTTTGCACATGGCCTGAGAGTCTTCCAACAGTTTGGTTATTGTTTTATCTATATTTAAAGGCCAACTGTCTCTACAGTCCTTCCGCTCAGCTTTCTCCAGACATAATTGGGCTTCCTCAGGCCCAGTTATCATATGCACTAATTGATACAAATCAGGGTTGCCCAGCCTGGTAATCCTCAATAAGAATCTTAAATTCTTCAAATTTATAAGGATTTTCATGCAGTTTCAGAAAATCCTTTGCAGCACTACACTGTTCTGACTGCATTCAAAGGGCAAAAGTAATATGGGGAAGTCTTGACCCTTCATACCAGATGGATTTTAAAGGGCATCTCAGGCAAAGGTTTATCGGTTGGTGTTTTAGGAAAGAGGGAGACTTCAGACAGTGTGTGTTGTCAGAGGAATAAGAGAGCAGAGAAGGATACACAAGAGCAACAGCCAGAAGTGGAACAGAAGATGTAGAAGAAGGATTTTGGTCCCATAATTCTTTGTTTTGATTAGTCGATTTAGAAACAATGCCCTGCAGGAAGGCAATTTTACTATCCTGATGTCTCTTAGACACCTCGAAATGCCAATCAAAATAGGCATCCTATTGAAGTTGTTTGATTTGGGAGCCTCAATTTTCTAATTTACTACGCAAAAAAAAAATGTAGAAAGTTTGAATGAACCCCAAAGTGGCCACTCATTCTCTGAACACTCTTTATTAATGTTATGCAGACAAGAAAGAGCACATTCCAATCAAAGAGACCTTTATTAAGCTTAAAAAAAAAAAAACGCTTTACCAAACCCATTGCCATCAAGTCGATTCCAACTCACAGCAACTTAAAAGACATGGTAGAACTGCCCCATAGGGTTTCCAGGGAGCGCCTGGTGGATTTGAATGCCAACCTTTTGGTTAACAGCCATAGCTCTTAGCCACTACACCAGCAGAGTTTCCTTATTAACCTAAGACAAAAAAAAAAAAAAAAAAAAAATCACTCCAATGAGGGAACTGTGAGCATGCATCAGGCACAAAGACAAACAGAATCCACTGAATCACAGTTATGGAGTCTCTAATATACTATTACAGAAGGAAGTAAAATTAAGAAAAAATTCTGCATTGTTTCACTGATACAGCATCGTCAAAGGCGTGACATTCAAAGTGGGATCTTAACAGTCATTCGTGACCATAACATATGTGGGTTTACATGATTGGTTTAAAGAGTTTTGTTGATTAGTTACTCCTTAGCAACTGTGATGGTGCAACAGGTTCATAGGGTGGTCACAAGGCAGCTGCAAGCCATTTCTTTCTGGGAGCATCAGCCTTCTTGTTGATCAAGATCAAGTACCTTTCATGGAACATTCCTCTCCTGGGTTGGGGAAATAATGAGTTTCAGCATGTACTCTCGCTTTTTCCTGGAACTTTTCATAAGAATTAAGTAACTTTTAACAAACTCTCACACAAAATGGATTATAGCCATAGACCCTACTTTAGTCATATGTCTTTTGTCAAGAACCTTATGTGATTTTTAAGGTCTCCTACATCAGACTTTGCATTTCCCATTTTTCAAAGAGATAGTACAAACTACTTACTTGCAAGCACAAAAACAAATCCAACAGTAAAACTCAAAGAGCTACAAATGCAAAGAACAGAGGTCAGATTTATGAGGTTATTTGCCTTTTTTTTTTTTTTTTTTTTTGCCTTAAGACAACTCCTCAGAATCCATGGAGGTGGAGAGCCTAAGCACCTCAGCTGGTACTGGAGCCTGAGTGCTTGTTGTCTCAGAGGTCACAGAAGATAATGCACCTTTGAACTCCCCACTTCTGACACCAGAGATGTTAAAAGTTAAAAGTGACAGTAACTCTGTATGAAGAGGAATGATAGAGTTTTATTGAGAAATACAACTCAAGTTGGGCAGCTCTGAGTAAAATTACAAAGTGTTCCAATATTCACAAAGGAATGCAGGGTTTTTGTACAAGAAGTCTAGCATGACTGCATCCACAAACAGACCTTTCTTTGTATCAGTTAATCTAATTTCAAATGCATCCTTCCTGAGAGCAAGCTTTTTTTCTGAGAACCATCTGCACAAAAATCCTGGAATCATAGTCAAGCAAGCATAACCACATTAGTTTGTAAGACAAGACTTGTTTACCTGGAAGTGGTGCTCATACTTTACAATCAGCACCAGGGATTTAAAACAAGATGGAGTCTGATTCAGACCTGTGTCAGCCATTTTAGTTATGCCAAACATCTCAGTTTTTGAGTGCTGTTTCATACCTCTGTAGTCCCACTTGTTCGAAGTAAGGGGTGGATTAATTACAATGGGTAATAATACCACTAAAAAGTATGCACTACTCTGAGGACAAAAAAAAAAAAAAAAAAAGAATGATCCCACCCATGTCAGTGCCAGAATGTCAGGGGCAGTATTCTGGGAGTATTCTGGGTGGAGAGGTGCTGATGATTGTCTTGAAGCTGGGCTTCCATGGCAGGCACACCGTTCTTCCTTTTATTGACCAGTGCGAGTAGCAGTTGCCCTCAAGTTGATTACAGCTCATGGCAACCCCATGCGTGTCAGAGTAGAATTGTGCTCCATAGGTTTCATTGGCTGATTTCTTAGAAGTAAATCAGTAGGCTTTTTTCCAAGTTGTCTTTGGGTGGACTTGAACCTCTAATAGTTTGGTTAGCATCTGAGTGCTTTTACTGTTGCACTACCCAGGGGCTCTGATTGAAGACCACCATAGGTGGATGAAAATAGTCACTTTTCAAAAGGTGTTTTGATTAATACTATATTGGTTTCCTCAGGCTGCTGTAACAAAGTGCCACAAACTGCATGTCTTAAAATGACAGGAAATTATTCTCTCAAAATTCTGGAGCCTAGAAGTCCAAATTTAGGGTGTCAACAGGGCCACACTCTTTCTGAAGACTTTAGGGGAAGGTCCTTCCTTGTCTCTTCCAGTTTCTAGTAGCCCCAGGTGTCACTTGGCTTGTAGCAACATAACTCTGCCTCTGTCTTCACGTGGCCATCTCCCCTCTGTGTCTGTCTCCAGTCTCTTCTCCTGTTCTCATGAGGACAACAGTTATATCGGATTAAGGCCTACCCCACTCCAATATTTCATCTAATTACATCCGCAAAGATGGTATTTCCAAATAAGGTTGCATTCACAGGTACTGTGGGTTAGGACTTGAACATACCTTTTGGGGGGACCACAAATAACATACAACTTACACAAGGATGTAAAAATCTCCATTGTCACATATGATCATTTTTATTTGGGGTGAACAGGGAGGGCTAACGGACATGGGAAACTTTTGGTCTTCTTGCTACACCTTGGCACTGCCATGGTCCAATCTTAACCTGGGGATGAGACCTTAGACAGGATGGTGGATGTGACAGCTCCCAAAATGGGTGAGAGACCGGCCATGGTGGGGCCCACTTGGCTGGAAAGAGGCTGGACTGCCAGGCAGATAGACTGACCATGACTCCCTGATAGCTCTGTGTCTTTGGGCAAATCCTGTGGCACCCCAAATGTCCTTATTGGGAGAGTGGATAGAGTGGTGCTGATTTTGTAGGCTATTGATAGGATTCAGTGTGATGGTGTCTTAACAGTAGCCCAAGAACCGAATGGAGTGAACACTGAGGACATGGAGGTGTGCTCCTAAGGGTCCCTAGTGTTAAAAATATAATCATGTATTAATTCAAAAGAATAACACAATATTTTCTTGCTCTATGATTTAATAAACAATTTGCAAATTAGAGAAATGCTCCCTCATGCAAAAGGAATCTGCTTCTAGAGAATGGAGAATATGCAGAGACCTAAACATTTGCTTAAAGAGTACAGGTTTTCATGGTGATGAAGTACTTAATGGTCACTGAGTTAATATAAAAAAGGTAACTTCATGAAAGGCTCACCCCTCATCTCACTTGCAGTCCAGAGACTGCAGAAACTCAAATTAAAGAAGCCCTGAGTCTTTCTTATTTAATCCTAGGTTAACAGTTTGATTGTGGTTTGCTCTTTGGAACAGCCATTTTGGGTGAGGAAAAAAAAAAAAAAAAAAAAAACTTTGATGGATTAATTTTGGGTCAGGAATTTTTACATTTGTGGATAAGAAAAGCCCTCTTTAAATAACAGTAAAATATTTATTTTTAATATAAATTTGATTTCACACTAGCAAGCATGTGTGAGCCTAATACTCCACAATATGTTTTCTCCTTTTCAAAATGGGTGGTTGAGAGCTTGACGTAATACCGTGATGAACCTGTAAGTTTTTTTCTGCCTGTCTTCTCCTTTCTGCATACTTTTGTCAATGACTTTGTTTTGTTCTGTCCAGCCACCTGTGACTTACAACCCCCCACATGAAGATTAGAGCCCAGATGTCTGGCATGTGTATCTTTAGCCTGATAAGGAGGATGTCCAGCATGTATCTCTTTAGTCTGGTAGAGTCTCTTGTAATAATCTTGTAGTGAATAACTCACTTGGCCATGCCATCTGCGGACTACAGGCTTCGTACCCCTTGCAACAGCAATATATAAGCTCTGTTTGGGTTAATGTGAAATTGCCTTTTGGGACTCCATAAAGACAGCCTGCATTGCTGCCAGACTTCCCGTCACCTTCTAAGTAAACTTTCTGTCTCTGTCTGCTCGACTGCTCCAGGGCACGGACCCTAATCAGGCAACATGTGAGAAATTCTCAGTCTCCTCTTTATCTAAGTGCAAGAACATTTGCCTTTTACTTCATATTCATTCTGTGTTTAACATAAAAATGTGACATTACTCAACTTTTCCTTCCTCCCGAATCTTCAAGCAAAACTGATGTCAAACAAAGCTAGGGCCAGGCACTGGGCCCTGGCAGTCCAGGAGCCAAATGATGGGGAAGGCCTTGGTGAGCCACAAAACACTACATGCACATTATCGAAGGTTTTATTGCTACAACACAAAAGAGATAAGGTGTGAGAGAGACACTTGCCAGGCTTTGCCTGAGAGGTAGACCAGGTGCCTGGACAGGCATGTCAGTAAGGCTTCCTGAGGAGGTGGGGCCAGGCCTGGTGGGATAGTGCAGAGAAAGATCTCATCTCCATCCCTCTCCTAAAGTGACAGGGCCTCAGCTGCAGGCCCAGCAACCCAAAGTGCTGGTAATGAGAATATTTTCACATTTGCTGGCCACAAGGGATACTTGGGACCTAACCCATGCTCTCCTTTAAGCTGCTGTGTGAGTTCCTCTGGAGTGCCCGTGGCTGGCTCCTGGCAGAGAAGTGGATTGGCTCTCTGTGGCCCCGGGGGGGTTGAGCTCTGTTCTCGTGAGCCCTGTATAGGGAGGTCAATTTCAGCTTAGCATCAGGGTGTACTTGCCCTTGCCTGAGCCAGCCCAGAGAAGCAGTAGCCTGTGGCTAAGGCCCAGGGAGGCCCTAGAATCATAGACTGGTGGGACTAGAATGGGGCTATCAAGTCTTGTGACCCTTGGTGGGACATAAGATACACCAGATGTTCTCGTTTCTTCCCCCTCCAAATGCTTGATGACTCCAGGGCAAGGGATCCCCTTCCCTTTCATTGCTTGGACTAAATATCATCAAATCATATACTTATATGAGTAAAATTTTTTGGTATATAAATTACACCTCAATAAAGCTATTGTTGAGAAATTAATTATATTTCTATATACTAGCAACAGTCAGAAATTAAATTTTAAAAGATGATACACTTACAATAACATGGACAAATATCAAGCACCTAGGAAAAAATCTAGCAAAAGATGTGCAAATCTATCTAGAGAAAATGATAAAAAGGAATGGAAGGCTACACCATGTTCACTGACTAGAAAACTCACATGAAAAGGGTGTCCTTTCTCTGGAATTCAATCTCTAGATTCATGTATTCCCAATCAAAATGTACAATAGGCTTTTTAAAAAAAATTTTGTAAAAGTGTATATAACACAACATTTACCAATTTAACATTTCAATAGTATATTGTATAAATCCATTAGAAATAAGCTTCTTTTGCTTCCTCATTTTGTCAATATAAGCCAATCACTGCTGATACTCAGTGGAATACGTTTCCACATGTGGTTTGGTGGTACCCAAATCTCAAATCTTCTGTCCAAATAAACCTCATCTAATAGATTTTTTTTTTAATAGATTAATTTTATTATTGGTTCAGTTTCTTTTAACAGAAGATATGCAACCGAATGCTCCTTAGAAGCTGGTATGACAAGAGTTCGGTTCAGTTACTTTGGACATATAGTCAGGAAAGACCAATTGCTAGAAAAGGACATCATGTTTGGTAAAGTGGAGGGTTGGCAAAGGTGAGGGAGGCTCTTGGTAAGATGAATTGACACAGTGGTCGGAACAATGGTCTCAAACAGCAATGATCATGAAGATAGCACAGGACCAGGCAACATTTTCTTCTGCTGTACTATAGGGTCCTTATGAGTCGGAACTGACTCGAGGGCACCTAACAGTAGCAACATAGATAAGGTTGCTATGAGTCAGAGCTAACTCAACAACAACTAACAACGACAACATAAGGCAGACAAATAACAGAAAAATAAGCAAAAGCAGTGAATGAGCACTTAAAAAAGGATATCCAAATGAACAATAAACAGACAAAAAGGTGTTCAAACTCATTAGTAATCGCCACAATGAGATACTACTATACTCCCACCTGATTGGTTGAAATTTAAAAGTTTGATAAGACCACTGAAATGGAAAGATTACCAATGCATAGCAGAATGTGAAAAGATCAAGTTGCATAACAGAAGACATAATACACAAATCAGAGTGATAACCTATGGAGGGAGGGGAGGGCCAAGGCCATGCTATAACAACACATTGGCTTGCAGCCAGTCTACCTAACTTCACATAACCACATTATCCCATGTGAATGTGAATTCCAGTGTAAACAGGACTTGAAGGAACTGACCCAGTTCCTGGAAACAGCATCTGAACGGCTAAGGTGGAAAAAAAAGGTGGAGAGCTCTGAAATTCCCTCCCACTGGTTTTCCCCATGAAGCCCTCGTGGTGCAGTGATCAAGCACTTGAAATGTCAGTGGTTCAAAACCACCAGCTGGTCCAAGGGCGAAAAATGTGGCAGTCTGCTACCATAAAGATTCACAGCCTTGGAAACTCTGTGGGGCAGTTCTACTCTGCCCCATAGAGTCGCTATGAGTTGGGATGGACTCCGTGGCAGTGGGTTTTGTTGGTTTTCCCTAGGGCCCTTGATTCAGCCTCCATGAAGACTGTGGAAATCCCTTCCACCCTCACAAGGGCACTCAGGAGTGTTTCCTTCTTTACCAAAGGCATTGAGATGGGCCCTTCACAGCGGGAGCCAGGTAGGTCAAGAAAGCCTTTTATTAACTGGTTAAAAACAATTTATTCTTTGGGCAAGACTCCGGCTCAAAATGTGTGATGAGTTAATGATTGTTACTAATTGAAATATAAAGAATGGCTGGCTCTGGTTCTTTTGGGTGTGTTGATTTGTAAAGAAACCAGTGAGAGCAGTTGTTTTGCATTTCAATCTAATCAAATAGGCAACTTGTCATATATAAGGGGAAGAGGAGCTAAATAATTTTGGAGGTTTCTTACTCTTGGCGGCAAGGGACATGCAGAGGCTTCCCGTCATGGATCTGGACCAAGACAAGGTAGAGACTTTGAGAATAGACGAAATAGCAGAGAAAAGCTAAATGAGGCAATGTTTGGAAAGTGCTCCCCATCAAGCATTCAACAGATGGTAGTGACGATGGGCATTTTGGTGATGATGGTAATGGTGGTGGTGTCATGATGGTGCTAGTGGTCCTGAGGGTGGTGAGGGTGGTGGAGGGGTGATTTGTAGAAATAATAGTGGTAATGGTTAATGGTGATAGTAGAGGTGACAATGTTGATGAAACAGGGGAGCAGGTTCTAGGAGTGGAGGCGGGTGAGGGTGGTGGTGGTGGTAGCAGTAGCAGTGATGGCGATGAGAAAGTTTTTGATCCCCTGGTAGAAGGAATGTGTGTAGGGCCATCAAGACCACACAGCTGGAGCCAAGGAACAAGTATAAAATGGGAAATTTGACTCCATGCAAAGGTACAAGTTGTACATTGTAAAGTTAATGATTTTGATCAGAGTCTTCTAAGAACATGAATGTGGAACTGAGTATGTAGTGTTGTTGGGATTACTGTGAAAATCCTCTCCCCGCTCATTCAATCAATCTCAAGTTCCACAGACCCACTCTCTTTGTGCCTCCTTTCCCTTCCCCTTTGGCTCTATCTCAGTTGGGCCCCACTTTTCCTCACACTGGCTCCCATATTTATTTATTTCACAGTTTTTCTATGTTCAATACCTTTGTTAATTTTCAGTCTTTCTTCTTTTCTAATCAATGCATTGCACTCTATATTTCTTCTAAATCTTTCTTTGGCTGCATCCCATGAGTTTTGCTCTTTACTGTTTTTATTATTTTTAGATCAAACTATTTTCTAATCTCCATTATGATTATTTAACACATTGGTTATTTAGGAATGTGTTCATTAATTTCCAAATACATAAAAAATTTCTAGTTATCTCGTCGTTATATTCTAGCATAACTAGCATAACTGCATTGCTGTTGTTATTAGGTGCCATTGAGTCAGTTTCAATTCATCACCATGAATCGACCCTATGTGCAAACACTGACCGATCCAGCGCAATCCTCACAATCATTGTTGCAGCTACTGTGTCAGTCCATCTCATGGAAAGTCTTCCTCTTTTTCACTGACCCTTTACTTTACCAAGCATGATGTCCTTCTCCAGGGACTGGTCCCTCCTGATAACATGTCCAAAGTATGTGAGACTTAGTTTCACCATTCTTGCTTCTAAGGAGCATTCTGGCTGTACTTCTTCCAAGACAGATTTGTTCATTCTTTTGGCAGTCCATAGTATATCCAATATTCTTTGCCAAAACCATAACTTAAAGGCACCAATTCTTTGATTTTCCTTGTTCATTGTCCAGCTTTCACATGCGTATGAGGCCATGGCTTGGGTCAGGTGCACCTTTGTCTTCAAGGTGACTTTTTTTTTTTTTTTTTAACACTTTAAGAGAGGTCTTTTGCAGCAGATTTGCCCAATGCAATGCATCTTTTTGATTTCTTGAATGCTGCTTCCATGAGTGCTGATTGTGGATTCAAGTAAAGTGAAGTCATTGACAGCTTCAATATTTTCTCCGTTTAGCATGATGTTGCTTATTGGTCCAGTTGTAAGGATTTTTGTTTTCTTTATGTTGTAATCCATACTGAAGGCTGTGGTCTTTGATCTTCCTCAGTAAGTGCTTCAAGTTCTCTTCACTTTCAGCAAGCAAGGTGGTGTCATCTACACAACACACTCCAATCCTGATGCTCGTTCTTCTTCATGTAGTCCAGCTTCTCAGATTATTTGCTCAGCATACAGATTGAATAAATATGGTGAGAGAGTACAGCCATAACATACACCTTTCCTGACTTTAAACCATGCAGTATCACCTTGTTCCGTTCAAATGACTGCCTGTGACTACAATGAAGTGTTCTGGATTTCCCATTCTTCATAATGTTATCCATAATTTTGTCATGATCCACAGAGTCGAATGTCTTTGCATAGTCAATAAAACACAGGTAAAGGTCTTTCTGGTATTCTGTTTTCACCCAAGATCCATCTGACATCAGCAATGATATCCCTGGCTCTACATCCTCTTCTGAATCCAGCTTGAATTTCTGGCAGTTTACTGTCCATGTGCTGCTATAGCTGCTTTTGAGTAATCTTCGGCAAAATTTTACTTCCTGTGATATTAATGGAAAACCTGGTGGTTAAGATCTGTGGCTGCTAACCAAAAGGTCAACAGATTGAATCCACAGGGCACTCCTTGGAAACTCCATGGGGCAGTTCTACTCTGTCCTATAGGGTCACTATGAGTTGGAATTGACTCAATGGCAACAGATTTGGTTGGTGATTTTAATGATATTGTTCAATAATTACCGCATTCTGTTGGATCACCTTTCTTTGGAATAGGTACAAATATGAATCTCTTTTGGTCAGTTGGCCAGGTAGCTGTCTTCCTAATTTCTTGGCATAGATGAGTGGGCACTTACAGCACTGTATCCTTTTGTTGAAACATCTCAATTTGTATTCCATCAATTCCTGGAGCCTTGTTTTCCACCAATACCTTCAGTGCAGCTTGGATCTCTTCCTTTAATACCATTGGTTCATAATCATATGCTATCTCCTGAAATGGTTGAATGTCAACCAATTCTTTTTCGTATAGTGACTCTGTGTATTCCTTCCATCTTCTTTTGATGCTTCTTGCATTGTTTAATATTTTGCCCATGGAATCCTTCAATATTGCAACTCAAGCCTTGAATTTTTTCTTCAGTTCTTTCAGCTTGAGAAGTGCTGAGCATGTTCTTCCATTTTGGTTTTCTAACTCCAGGTCTTTGCACATCTCATTGTAATACTTTACTTTCTCTTCTTGAGGCACCCTTTGAAATTTTCTGTTCAGATCTTGTACTTCATAATTTCTTCCATTTGCTTTAGCTATTCAATGTTCAAGAGCAAGTTTCAGAGTCTTTCCTGACATCCATTTTGGTCTTTTCTTTCTTTCCTGTCTTTTAATGACTACTTGCTTTCTTCACGTATGATGTCCTTGATGTCTTTTTTTTTTGCTTTCTTCACGTATGATGTCCTTGATGTCATTCCACAACTGATCTGATCTTTGGTCATTAGTGTTCAACGTGTCAAATCTATTCTTGAGATTGTTTGTAAATTCAGGTGGAATATGCTCAAGATTATATTTTGGCTCTCGTGGACTTTTTCTCCTTTTTTTATTGTGTTTTAAGTGAAAGCTTACAGTTCAATTTAGTTTCTCATACAAAAATTTATACACACATTGCTATGTGACCCTAGTTGTTCTTCCTGTAATGTGATAGCACACTCTTCCTTTCCACCCCAGATTTCCTGTGTCCATTCAACCAGCTCCTGTGGCTTTCTGCCTTCTCATCTCGCCTCCAGACAGGAGCTGCCCATTTAGTCTCATGTATCTACTTGAGCTAAGAAGCACACTCCTCATGAGTATCATTTTATGTCTTATATTCCAGTCTAATCTTTGTCTGAAGAGTTGGACTGGGGAATGGTTTTAGTTTTAGGCTAACAGAGAGTCCAGGGGCCATGTCTTCTGGGGTCCCTCCAGTCAGACCATTAAATCTGGTCTTTTTACTAGAATTTGAGATCTACATCCCATTTTCTCCTGTTCCTTCAGGAACTGTCTGTTGTGTTCCCTGTCAGGGCTGTCATTGGTAGTATCCAGGCATCATCTAGTCCTTCTGGTCTCAGGCTGATGTAGTCTCTGGTTTTTGTGGCCCTTTCTGTCTCTTGGGCTCATATTTTCCTTGTGTCTTTGGTGTTCTTCATTCTCCTTTGCTCCAGGTGGGTTGAGAACAATTGATGCATCTTAGATGGCTGCTTGCTTGCTTTTAAGACTCCAAATGCCACTCACCAAAGTGGGATGCAGAACATTTTCTTAATAAACTTTTTATGCCAATTAATATAGATGTCCCCTGAAACCATGGTCCCCAGACCCCTATCCCTGCTACTCTGTCCCTCGAAGTATTGGTTGTATTCAGAGAACTTCTTAGCTCTTGGTTTAGTCCAGTTGTGTTGACTTCCCCAATCCATGGGCTTTTTCATTCTTCAGCTTCAACTTGAACTTGCATATGAGCAACTGATGGTCTGTTCCACAGTCAGCCCCTGGTCTAGTTCTGACTGAGAATTTTGAAATTTCCATTGTCTCTTTCCACAGATATAGTTGATTTGATTCTGTATATTCCATCTAGCGATCTCCATATGTACAATCGCCATATATGTTTTTGAGAAAAGTTGCCATTTTTGTCGTTGAAAAAAGGTATTTGCAATGAAGTTGTTGGTCTTTCAAATTCTATCATGGGATCTCCAGCATCGTTTCTATCTCTAAGGCCATATTTTCCAACTACCAATCTGTCTTCTTTGTTTCCAGTTTTCACATTCCAATCACCAGTATTTATGAATGCATCCTGATTGAATGTTCGATCAATTTCAAACTGCAAGAAGTTGATAAAAATCTCGAATTTCTTCATCTTTGGCCTTAGTGGTTGGTGTTTTTTTTTTTTTTAATTTGAATAATAGTTGTATTAAATGGTCTTCCTTGTAGGCATATGGATATTATCCAATCACTGACAGCATTATACTTCAGAGTAGATCCTGAAATGTTCTTTTTGACAATGAATGCAACACCTTTCCTCTTCAAGTTGTCATTCTCGGCATAGTAGGCCATTTGATTGTCCAATTCAAAACGGCCAGCACCAGTCCATTTCAGCTCACTATTGCCTAGGATATTGATGTTTATGTGCTTCTCTTCATTTTTGATGATTTCCAATTTTCCTAGATTCATACTTCATACATTACACTTTCTGATTATCAGTGGATGCTTGCAGCTGCTGCTTCTTATTTTGAGTCATGCCACATCAGCAAATGAAGGTCCTGAAAGCTTGACTCCATCCATGACATTAAGGTCAACACTACTTTGAGGAGGTAGCTCTTCCCCAGTCGTCTTTTGAGTGTCTTCCAATCTGAGGGACTCATCTTCTGGCACTGTATTAGACAATGTTCCACTGCTATTCCTAATGTTTTCACTGGCTAATACTTTTCAGAAGTAGATTACCAGTTCCTTCTTCCTAGTCTGTCTTAGTCTGGAAGCTCAGCTGAAACATGACTGTCATGGGTGACCCTGTTGGTATTTGAATACCAGTGGCACAGTTTCCAGCATTGCAACAACATGCAGGCCCCCACAGTATGACAAACTGACAGACACTTGGGGAAGCATAATTGTATAGTAGTTACAGAATGTGCTCTGTATGTTTTTATTCCTTTGATATTTGTTTAAAGTTTTTTTTATAGGTTTGCAGTAAATTTTTGTAGATGGACCATGTGTGCTTGAAAAGAATGTGTGCCCTGCAGTTCTTGGGTACAACAAATATGTCCATTACATCAAGTTTGTTGTATTGCTCAAGTAGCCTAAAAAATCTTGCTGACTTTAGTCTATTTGCTGTACCAGTTACAAATACAAAAAACAAAACAAAACTAACCCTTTGCTCTTGAGTTGATTTCAAATCATAGTGACCCTATAGGACAGAGTAGAACTGCCCCCATAGGGTTTCCAAGGAGCAGCTGGTGGATTTGAACTGCTGATGTTTTGGTAAACAGCTAAGCTATGAACCAGTGTGCCACCAGGGCTCCCTCAGTTACAAATAGAGGTATGTTAACATGATATTTTTCTTCTTTTTACTTTCAACCTTTCTGTTTCTTTGTTTTTATGTGTTGTGTGGAGTAGACTCAATTTCAACTCATAGTGACCCCATGTGACAAAGTAGAACTGCCCCATAGTTTTTTCTGGGTTGTAATCTTTACCAGGGCAGATCACCAGGTTTTTTCTCCAGTGGTGCAGCTGGTGGGTTTAAATCCCTGACCTTCTGGCTAGCAGCTGAGTACTTAACCATTGTGTCAGCAGGACTTCTTCTTTGTTATATTATAAACTAAGACCAAAACTGCACAGTCTACTCACACCTGGGGGACCAGAGAAGAACAGCACTCTCAGCAAAAGCTGAGTACTTGCACTTATTTTACCATGCCCCCAGCCCCTGAGCTGGCTTCAGTGGCTGTCAATTTTCCAGGGCCTGAGATATTTTTTGAGATAGGTCCTGCTGTGTGTCCTGAGCCATTCTCTGAGCCTTGGAGAAGGAATAAATTAACAACTGGGGGAAAAGATAATCTGCCAGCTCTGCTAAGCTGAGGAGCTCAGGACAGAAGCAGCTCCTGTCCAGGCACAAAACCAAACCTATTGTCACCAAGCCGATTCTTACTCACATATAGGACATGTTATTCCCCGCCCCCCCCCCCCCGCTTTTTTCTCTCCCATTCAAATCACTTTATTTTTGCACATTTTCTCTTCCAGATGAATTCTGGAATCACATAAAATTTCTTTAAAATTTTTATTATGATTTTAATTACATTTTGAAGAATTGATATGTTTATAAATTGAGTCATCTCATCCAGTATCACAGTACATTTTCCCATTATAATTAATTATTTTTTATGCCTGTCTCTAAAAGTTTATAGTTTGTTTCATATAGGTCTTTTACAATTCCAAACTGTTATCACGATTATATTAATACATTATGAACCTAGAAATGGATGTTTTGTAGATTTTTGAAATAAATGAACAGGAATTTTCTATTACAGTATTAAAATTATTTCTGTTGGTATAAAAGGAAAATCACTGACTTTTGTTTGTTGTTTGATATTAGGCTCCCTTGCTATATTCTTTTATTTGTTCTGACAATTTATAAGTTGGTTTGATGGAATTTTCTGTGTATATAAATATATTGCCAACAAATAATAGACAATTTTATGTTATTTTTGGTCTGGGTTTATATATTATTTCTTTTTTCCCTCTTGGCAAAAGCCTCCAGGACAATCTTCAATATTAGCAATTATAACTTGTATCCTTGCCTTGTTCTTGTTATTAATGGGAATACTTCCAGTTTGTAGCCACTTACTGTGATATTTTTTGTATCTTTCTGAGAGATGCCTTTTGTAATTTAAGCATTTCTGTTACGATAATGTCTATGGAAGCAGCAGTCAAGAAATCAAAAGATGCATTGCATTGGGCAAATCTGCTGCAAAAGACCTCTTGAAAGTGTTAAAAAAAAAACAAAGATGTCACTTTGAGGACTAAGGTGCCCCTGACCCAAGCCATGGTATTTTCAATCACCTCATATGCATGAGAAAGCTGAACAATGAATAAGGAAGACTGAAGAAGAGTTGACACCTTTGAATTATGGTGTTAGCAAAGAATATTGCCAAAAGAACAGACGAATGGGTCTTGGAAGAAGTTCAACCAGAAAGTTCCTTAGAAGTGAGGATGGCAAAACTATGTCTCACATACTTTGGACATGTTATCAGAAGTGGCCAGTCTCTGGAGAAGGACACCATGCTTGGTAAAGCAGAAGGTCAGCAAAAAAGAGGAAGTCCCTCAACGAGACGGATTGACACAGTGGCTGCAACAAAGAGCTCAAGCATAACAATGATTGTGAGGATTGCATGGGACAGGTCAGTGTTTCATTCTGTTGTACATAAGGTTGCTATGACTTGATGGCACCTGATGACAACAAAAATATGATAAAGTTTCCATCAAAAACAGATTTTGAATTTTTTAAAATGCTTTTGCGTTGAGATGATCAGTTCTTTCTTTTTAAAATATAGAGTATTTTTAAATTATCTAATGTTGAATGTGGCACAGTGGTTAAGGGCTTGGCTGCTAACCAAAAGGTTGACAGTTCAAATCCACCAGCCACTTCTTGGAAATCCTATGGGGCAGTTCTGCTCTGTCGTATAGGGTCACTATGAGTCAGAATCCATTTGACAGCAGTGGGTTAATGTTGAATCAACTGTGTATTTCTGCTCATGATGTATTATTCTTTTAAGATAATCCGGAATTTGATGTTCTAATATTTGAAAAAAAATAGGTCTAAGTTTATAAGTACAGTTACTTTATAGTCTTATTTTATTGTATTATATTTGCCTTTTTTGGTTTCAGGGTTGTGTTAGTCTCATAAAACTAGTTGAAAAATGTTCTATAAATTTTTAGGTTCTTGTTATTGTCATTTGTTCTTTGATTGTAAATTTTGTCTGCATAGCGTATGATCCTAGAGCTTTTTATAGAGGCAAATCTTTGAAAGATAATAAAATTTTCATTATTTATGTTTTTTAAATTAAGGTATAATTCATATGTAATAAGATGCACAGCTCTAAGATGTTTCATTTGATGAGTTTTGATAATTATATATGTTTGTGTAACCATTTTCCAAATATATTTTCCAAGAAACTCACCCATAGATTCAGATTTTCACATCGACAGGTACATGCCATATTTAAAATTCTTTCACAATTAAAAAACATTCCTTTCCACCAATTATGTCCCATTTCTTGTTCTTAAAATTGTTTTTAACTCTATTCTCACTTTTCCTCCTTATCACATTTGCCAAAGATTTGTATTTTATTTATGTTTTTTCAAACACCTAATTTTTTGTTTTATTCATCATTTCTTTTTGTAAAGCTTTTCTTTTTTATTAGTTTCTGCGTTTGTTGACTTTAACGTCTTCATTCTATTATCTTTGGGTTTATGTTACTATTTCTTTCAGCTTATTGAATTTAGAACTTAATTCTTTTTCATTCATCCTTTCTAGTAAACGCATTTAAGGTGACAACTTTTCCTCAGAGTGTACTTTTACTTACAAACCTCAGGTTGTGAAATATATTGCTTTCATTATCATTTATTTTGAAATACTTTTAAGGTATGATTCAGGTGGGTTTTTTTGTAGAAAATTTCTTAATAAATTTTTTTCAGATGTGTGTGTATTTGCTAATTTCTAATTACACTAATGTGTCTGCCAGTGTGTCATAATCTGGTGGCTTGGTGTGTTGCTGTGATGGTGGAAGCTATGCCACTGGACAGGTTTCAGCAGAGCTTCCAGTTTAAGACATGTTAGGAAGAACCTGGTGCTCTACTTCTGAAGAAATTGGCCAGTGAAAACCTTATCGATAGAATCACAACATTATCTGATATAGGGCAGGAAGATAAGACCCTCAAGTTGGAAGGCACTCAAAATTCGGCTGGGAAAGAACTGCCTCCTCAAAGTAGAGTTGATCTTAATGATGTGGATGGAGTAAAACTTTCAGGATCTTCATTTACTGATGCAGCACAACTCAAAATGAGAAGAAACAGCTGCAAACATCCATTAATAATTGGAATATGGAATGTACAAAGTATGATCCTAGGAAAATTGGAAGTCCTCAAAAATGAAATGGAGGAGGCAGGGCCAAGATGGCAGAGTGGTCAGATATTCCAGTGATCCCTCTTATAACAAAGGCACTACTGCAAGAAACCAAAAGAGACCTACATAAGTGGAAAAACATACCTTGCTCATGGATAGGAAGACTCAAACATTGAAAAAACGTCTATTCTACCAAAAGCAATCTATAGATTCTGATCCAAATTCCAACAACATTTTTTAATAAGATGGAGAAACAAATCAACAACTTCATATGGAAGGAAAAGTGGCCCCAGATAAGTAAAGCATTACTAAAAAGGAAGAACAAAGTGGGAAGCCTCACACTACCTGATTTTAGAACATGTTATGCCGCCACAGTAGTCAAAACAGCCTGGTACTGGTACAATAGATATATAAACCAATGGAACAGAATTTAGAATCCAGACATAAATCCATCCACATATAAGCAAGTGATATTTGACAAAGACCCAAAGTCAGTTAAATGGGGAAAAGACAGTCTCTTTAACAAATGGTGCTGGCATAACTGGATATCCATCTGCAAAAAAAAATGAAACAAGACCCATACCTCATATCATGCACAAAAACTAACTCAGAATGGATCAAAGACCTAAATATAAAATCTAAATTGATAAAGATCATGGAAGAAAAAGTAGGGACAATGCTAGGAGCCCTAACACATGGCATAAACAGTATACGAAACATGACTAACAATACACAAACACCAGAAGAGAAACTTGATAACTGGGAGCTCCTAAAAATCAAACACCTATGCTCATTCAAAGACTTCACCAAAAGAGTAAAAAGATTACCTACAGACTGTGAAAAAGTTTTAGCTATGACATTTCCAATCAGCGTCTGATCTCTAAAATCTACATGATACTGCAAAAACTCAACAACAAAAAGACAAATAACCCAATTAAAAAATGAGCAAAGGATATTAACAGGTATTTCACCGAAGAAGACATTCAGGCAGCTAACAGACACATGAGGAAATGTTCACGATCATCAGCCATTAGAGAAATGCAAATCAAAGCTACAGTGAGATAGCACCTTACCCCAACAAGGCTGGCATTAATCCAAAAAACACAAAATAATAAATGTAGGAGAGGTTGTGGGAAGACTTTAACACCTATACACTGCTGGTGGGAAAGTAAAACGGTACAACCACTTTGGAAATCCATTTGGCACTTCTTTAAAAAACTAGAAATAGAACTACCATATGATCCAGGAATCTCAGTCCTTGGAATAGATCCTAGAGAAATAATAGCCTTTACAAGAACAGATATGCACACCCATGTTCATTTCAGCACTGTTTACAATAGCAAAGAGATGGAAGCAACCAAGGTGCCCATCAATGGATGAATGAATAAATAAATTATGGTATATTCACACAATGGAATACTATGTATTGATAAAGAACAATGATGAATCCGTGAAACATTTCATAACATGGAGGAATCTGGAAGGCATTATGCTGAGTGAAATTAGTCAGTTGCAAAAGGGCAAATATTGTATGAGACCACTATTATAAGAACTCAAGAAATAGTTTAAACAGAGAAGAAAATATTCTTCGATGTCACAAGGGTAGAGAGGGAGGGAGGGAAAGGGGTATTTGCTAACTGTATAGCAGACAAAAACTATTTCAGGTGAAACGAAAGACAACACACAATACTGACGAAGTCAGTGTAACTGGACTAAACCAAAAGCAAAGAAGTTTCCTGAATAAACAGAACGCTTTAAAGGCCAGAGTAGCAGGGGCAGGGTCTGGGGGTCATGGTTTCAGGGGATATCTAGGTCAGTTGGCATAATAAAATCTATTAAGAAAACATTCTGCACCCCACTTTGGTGAGTGGTGTCTGTGGTCTTCAAAGGCAGTAAGTGGCCATCTAAGATGCATCAATTGTTCTCAACCCACCTGGAGCAAAGGAGAATGAAGAACACCAAAGACAGAAGGTAATTATGAGCTGAAGAGACAGAAAGGGCCACATAAATCAGAGACTACATCAACCTGAGACCAGAAGAACTAGATGGTCCCCAGCTACAACCAATGACGGCCCTGACAGGGAACACAACAGAGAATCCCTGATGGAACAGGAAAGCAGTGGAATGCAGACCTTAAGTTCTCATAAAAAGACCAGACTTAATGGTCTGACTGAGACTAGCAGGACTCCAGAGGTCATGGTCCCCAGATAGTCCGTTAGCCCAAGACTGGAACCATTCCCAAAGCCAATTGTTCAGATGGATTGGACTGAACTATAAAATTGAAAATGATACTGGTGAGGAGTGAGATTCTCTGTTCAAGCAGGTACATTAGATTATGTGGGCAGCTCCTGTCTGGAGGGGAGATGAGAATGCAGAGGGGGACAGAAGCTGGCTGAATGGACACGGGAATACAGGGTGGAGAAAAGGAGTGTGTTGTCTCATTAAGGGGAGAGCAACTAGGAGGATATAGCAAGGTGTATATAAATTTTTGTATGAGAGAATGACATGATTTGTAGACTTTCACTTGAAGTACAATATAAAATAAATGGAATGCATAAAATCAATATTCTAGGCATTAGTGAGCTGAAATGGATTGATCTACTATGCCAGGAATGACAAAGAAGAGAGGAGTCACATTCATTGCCAAAAAAGAATATTTCAAGATCTATTCTGGAGTACAAGGCTGTCAATGATAGATTAATGTCCATACGCCTACAAGGAAGACCAATTAATACAACTATTATTCAAATTTATGCAACAAACAGTAATGACAAAGTTGAGAAAATTGAAGATTTTTATCAACTTCCACAGTCTGAAGTTGATCAAGTGTGCAATCAAGATGCATTGGTAATTACTGGTGATTGAAATGTGGAAGTTGGAAACAGAGAAGAAGAATCAGTAGTTGGACGATATGGCCTTGGTGATAGAAACTACACCAGAGAGCAGATGATAGAATTTTGCAAGATCAATGACTCCTTCTTTGTAAATATCTTTTTTCAACAACATTAACAGTGGCTATACATGAAAAAAAAAAAAAATTTTTTTTTTTTTTTTATACATGTAGACCTTGTCAGATGGAAAACACAGGAATAAAATTGACTATATCTGTGGAAAGAGACTATGGGAAAGCTCAAAATTATTAGTGAGAACAAGCCCAGGGCCAACTGTGGAACAGAAAACCAGTTGTTCCTATGCAAGTTCAAGTTGAAGCTGAAGAAAATTAACAAATCCACAAGAGCCAAAATACGGACTTGAATATATCCTATCTGAATTTGGAGACCGTGTCAAGAACAGATTTGATACATTGAACACTAATGACCGAAGACCAGACAAGTTGTAGAATGATATCAAGAACATCACATGTGAAGAAAGCAAAAGGTCATTAAAAAGGCAAGAAAGAAAAGATCAAAATGAATGTCAGAAGACTGTGAAACTTGCTTTTGAACATAGAGTAGCGAAAGTGAATGGAAGAAATGATGAAGTAAAAGAGCTGAACAGATTTCAAAGGTTGACTGGAGAAGACAAAGTAAAGTATTGTAGTGAAAGGTGCAAAGACCTGGAGTTAGAAAACCGAAAGGGAAGAACACGCTTGGCATTTCTCAAGCTGAAAAAACTGAAGAAAAAATTCAGACCTCAAGTTGCAATACTGAAAAATTCTGTGAGCAAAATATTGACGTAGGAAGCATTAAAAGAAGATGGGAGAGAGGGGGCCAAGATGGCTGACAAGGCAGACGCTACCCCAGATCCCTCTTGCAACAAAGACTCGGAAAAACAAGTGAATCGATCACATACATGACAATCTACAAACCCTGACCATCAAACACAGATCTAAAGAGTTGACCTGAGTGACAGGTGAGCAAAAAGCTGCGTCCTGAACCAGCGACTGCTTCTGGAACCCGCCACCCACCCCACAGCCTTGAGCCCCGGTGGTTCCCTGGTGCCGAGTGGCAGGGCTGATTGTGGCTTGCTGGGGTGGCGCAGGCACAGGACACAGCCCTAACCCCTAGCCCCCTGGGGTAACCTCTGTATAGACTTAACCAGCGTAACCAGGCTGCACAGCGATCGGGCTAACGAGAGAACAAACAACCATGGGGAAGCAGAGACTTTTTGGAGCCTGGAGCCAGAGTCCCAGTCAGAAAACCTTGGCGCCAGGCTTTGGACTGGGCGCAGGGGAGCTGAGCATGGCATCCTGAGACGGCGCAAACATGGGACGCAGCCCTAGCCCCCAGAAGTGACCTCGGGGGAAGCCCAGCCAGTGCGCGCAGGCAGCGCAGCGACGCGGCTGACAGGAGGACAAGTCACCGGGAGGCAGCGGCTGATTTTGGAGCCTGGAGTGCGGCGTCCCAGCCAGGGAACCTTGGCCCTGGGCTTTGGACTGGGAGTGGAGGAATTAACCACGGCTTCTTTTTTTTTTTTTTTTCTGAGACAGCACAAGCACACAACGTGGGCCTGACCCTTGGGGGCAATCTCTACCCAGCCAGCGCACACAGTCAACAGGCCCCTCAGGAAGGGAATCTCAGATAAAACCGTCATCCCAAGCAAGATAAGTAACTTTGTCTATATTCCTGGGTGCTACTCTCTCCTATCTATCTGATCCCTCCCCTCCCCTTCCCAGGCGGCTTCATTAATATTGGAATTTCCTAAGCCAGAGAGTGAAGCGCTCTGCGTTTTTTTTTTCTTCGTTTGTTTGTTTTGTCTTTTCCTAATCCATTCTCCTGGCTTGAGAGAAGCAGCTACAAAAAACCTAGGGACCAGGAATCCTTCCCAGATTTCCCCAAATTGGACTAAAAATACAGAACCAGCTCCAGCCAAGCATTTGAGATCCACAGTCTTGGGCTTTCATCCCTACAGGGAACAAGGTGGCTGTTATACTGCAAAAGCAATTCTGATAGGGATCTGACTGTAATTGTTTTAGTGGATTACTGGAAAGACTAGTTTCCCAGGTCTGATGTCTCTACCTATTAAACAGAGGCCTCACTGACCCACAACGGGGAACTGAGGGCTGAAGCTCCACCCAAACCACCTAGCCTCCTGCCATAGGGGTCTGAGGATAGTGACATCTACCAATCTGTAGAGGTACATGCATTGGGAGCCTAAGGTACAGCTGCAGAGGTCACCCACCAAAGTGTTTTAGGAATAGAGACACACCTACCTCACTAGCACTTGGGGGAAGCCTGTTAGCATCCTGCCCCCCCTGGAATGTGACCCCTTGCTGCTACTAGAAGCTGGTGCACACAACTATCACCACTACTCCTCTAAGTGAATAGGTGACAGTCTACCCCACACACTTGGTGACCCAAAATCAGATTCTACTCAAGAATAGTGAATGGACTCTTAGGCTTATATTTCTGGTAACAGCCCAAACAAGCTGGCAAGAGGACATAAGTGATTCAAAGCCTACAGCAATCAAGACAGCACAATCTAGTAGCCCATCTACGTGCATTGAAAGAAAACAAAACAAGATAAGTCTCAGTAAGCAAATATAAAATAAACCATTACAATATCTTATAGATTACTCAGAGACAACAGTCGATATCAAACCACATAAAGAAGCAGACCATGATTGCTTCTACAACTAAATCAAAGAATCAAAATCTTTCCCAAATGAAGATACAATCCTGGAATTGCCAGATGCAGAATAGAAAAAACTAATTTACAGAATGCTTCAAGACATTAGGCATGACCTCAGAAATGAAATCAGGCAATCTACAGAAAAAGCCAAGGAACACACTAATAAAGCAGTTGAAGAAATCAAAAAGATTATTCAAGAACATAGTGGAAAAATTAATAAGCTGCAAGAATCCATAGAGAGACAGCATTCAGAAATCCAAAAGATTTACGTAAAATTACAGAATTAGACAACGCAATAGGAAGTCAGAGGAGCAGAATCAAGCGACTGGAATGCAGAGTGGGGGAGCTGGAGGATAAGGCAATTGACACCAATACAGCTGAAGGAAAATCAGATAAAAGAATTAGAAAAAATGAAGAAGCCCTAAGAATCATGTGGGACTCTATCAAGAAGAATAACTTGCATTTGACTGGAGTTCCAGAACAAGGAGGGAGAACAGAAAATACAGAGAGAACAGTTGAAGATCTGTTGGCAGAAAACTTCCCTGACATCATGAAAGACGAAAGGATAGCTATCCAAGATGCTCATCGAACCCCATATAAGACTGATCCAAAAAGAAAATCACCAAGACATATTATCATCAAACTTGCCAAAACCAAAGATAAAGAGAAAATTTTTAAAGCAGCCAGGGAGAAAAGAAAGGTCTCCTACAAAGGAGAATCAATAAGAAGAAGTTCAGACCACTCAGCAGAAACCATGCAGGCAAGAAGGCAATGGGATGACATCTATAGAGCACTGAAGGAGAAAAACTGCCAGCCAAGGATCATATATCCAGCAAAACTCTCTCTCAAATATGAAGGCGAAATTAAAACATTTACAGATAAACGCAAGCTTAGAGAATTTGCAAAACCCAAACCAAAGCTACAAGAAATACAAAAGGAAATTGTTTGGTCAGAAAATCAATAACATCAGATAACAACACAATACAAGGTCACAGAACAGAACATCCTGATATCAACTCAAATAAGGAAATCACAAAAACAAATTAAGATTAATTTTAAAAAGAAAAAAACCCTCAAAACAGGGAATCATTGAAGTCATTATGTAAAAGACCACAATAATCAAAAAGAGGGACTAAACACAGAAGGCATAGAACTGCCATATGATGAGGAAAACAAGGCGATATAGAACGATACAAGTTAGGTTTTTACTTAGAAAAATAGGGGCAAATATTAAGGTTACCACAAAGAGGTCTAACAATTCCATAACTCAAAATAAAAACCAAGAAAAACGTAACAACTCAGCAAACATAAATTCGACTACTATGAAAATGAGGAACACACAATTTACAAAGAAAAACGTCTCAGTACAAAAAAGTAAGTGGAAAAATGAAATTGTCAACAACACACACAAAAAGGCATCAAAATGACAGCACTAAACATATTCTTATCTATAATTACACTGAATGTAAATGGACTAAATGCACCAATAAAGAGACAGAGAGTCTCAGACTGGATAAAGAAACACGATCCGTCTATATGCTGCCTACGAGAGACACACCTTAGACTTAGAGACACAAACTAAAACTCAAAGGATGGAAAAAAATATATCAAGTAAACAACAATCAAAAAAGAGCAGGAGTAGCCATATTAATTTCTGACAAAATAGACTTCAAAGTTAAATCCACCACAAAGGATAAAGACGGACACTACATAATGATTAAAGGGACAATTGACCAGGAAGATATAACCATATTAAATATTTATGCACCCAATGACAAGGCTGCAAGATACATAAAACAAACTTTAACAGAACTGAAAAGTGAGATAGACATCTCCACAATTATAGTAGGAGACTTCAACACACCACTTTCGGAGAAGGACAGGACTTCCAGTAAGAAGCTCAATAGAGGCACGGAAGACCTAATTGCTACAATCAACCAACATGACCTCATAGACATGTACAGAACACTCCACCCAACAGCTGCAAAATATACTTTTTTTTCTAGTGCACATGGAACATTCTCTAGAATAGATCACATATTAGGTCATAAAACAAACCTTTGCAGAATCCAAAACATCAAAATACTACAAAGCATCTTCTCAGACCACAAGGCCATAAAAGTGGAAATCAATAACAGAAAAATCAGGGAAAAGAAATCAAATACTTGGAAACTGAACAATACCCTGCTCAAAAAAGACTGGGTTATAGAAGACATAAAGGAGGGAATTAAGAGATTCATAGAATGCAACGAGAATGAAAACACTTCCTATCAAAACCTGTGGGACACAGCAAAAGCAGTGCTCAGAGGCCAATTTATATTGATAAATGCACACATACAAAAAGAAGAAAGAGCCAAAATCAGAGAACTGTCCCTACAACTTGAACAAGTAGAAAGCGAGCAACAAAAGAATCCATCAGGCACCAGTAGAAAACAAATAATAAAAATTAGAGCTGAACTAAATGAAATAGAGAATAGAAAAACAATTGAAAGAATTAACAAAGTCAAAAGCTGGTTCTTTGAAAAAATAAACAAAATCGATAAACCATTGGCCAGACTGACCAAAGAAATACAGGCAAGGAAACAAATAACCGGAATAAGAGACGAGATGGGCCGTATCACAACAGACCCAACTGAAATTAAAAGAATCATATCAGATTATTATGAAAAATTGTACTCTAACAAATTTGCAAACCTAGAAGAAATGGATGAATTCCTGGAAAAACGCTACCTTCCTAAACTGACACAATCAGAAGTAGAACAACTAAATAGACCCATAACAAAAAAAGAGATTGAAACGGTAATCAAAAAACTCCCAACAAAAAAAAGCCCTGGCCCGGACGGCTTCACTGCAGAGTTTTACCAAACTTTCAGAGAAGAGTTAACACCACTACTACTAGAGGTATTTCAAAGCATAGAAAATGACGGAATACTACCTAACTCATTCTATGAAGCCACCATATCCCTGATACCAAAACCAGGTAAAGACACCACAAAAAAAAGAAAATTATAGATAGACCTATATGCCTCATGAACATAGATGCAAAAATCCTCAACAAAATTCTAGCCAATAGAATCCAACAACATATCAGAAAAATAATCCACCACGACCAAGTGGGATTTATACCAGGTATGCAAGATTGGTTTAATATTAGAAAAACCATTAATGTAATCCACCATATAAATGAAAGAAAAGACAAAAACCACATGATCTTATGAATTGATGCAGAAAAGGCATTCGATAAAGTCCAACACCCATTCGTGATAAAAACTCTCAGCAAAATAGGAATTGAAGGAAAATTCCTCAACATAATAAAGGGCATCTATACAAAATTTTTTTTATATACAAAGCCAACAGCCAACATCATTCTAAATGGAGGGAGCCTGAAAGCATTTTCCTTGAGAACGGGAACCAGACAAGGATGCCCTTTATCACCGCTCTTATTCAACATTGTGCTAGAAGTCCTAGCCAGAGCAATTAGGCTAGACAAAGAAATAAAGGGCATCCGGATTGGCAAGGAAGAAGTAAAATTATCTCTATTTGCAGATGACATGATCTTATACACAGAAAACCCTAAGGAATCCTCCAGAAAACTACTGAAACTAATAGTTCGGCAGAGTCTCAGGTTTCAAGATAAAACATACAAAAATCACTTGGATTCCTCTACATCAACAAAAAGAACATCGAAGGGGAAATCACCAAATCAATACCATTCACAGTAGCCCCCAAGAAGGTAAAATACTTAGGAATAAATCTTACCAGAGTTGTAAAAGACCTATACAAAGAAAACTACAAAGTAGTAGTGCAAGAAAGTAAACAGGACCTACATAAGTGGAAACACATACCTTGCTCATGCATAGGAAGACTTAACATAGTAAAAATGTCTATTCTACCAAAAGCCATCTATACATACAAAGCACTTCTGATCCAAATTCCAGTGACATTTTTTAAAGTGATGGAGAAACAAATCACCAACTTCATATGGAAGGGAAAGAAGCCCCGGAGAAGTAAAGCATTACTGAAATAGAAGAAGAAAGTGGGAGGCCTCACTCTACCTGATTTTAGAACCTATTATACAGCCACAGTAGTCAAAACAACCTGGTATTGGTACAACAACCGGCACATAGACCAATGGAACAGAATTGAGAACCCAGATATAAATCCATCCACATATGAGCAGCTGATATTTGACAAAGGCCCAGTGTCAGTTAATTGGGGAAAAGATAGTCTTTTTAACAAATGGTGCTGGCATAACTGGATATCCATTTGCAAAAAAATGAAACAGGGCCCATACCTCACACCATGCACAAAAACTAACTCCAAGTGGATCAAAGACCTAAACATAAAGACTAAAACGATAAAGATCATGGAAGAAAAAATAGGGACAACCCTAGGAGCCCTAATACAAGGCATAAACAGAATACAAAACATTACCAAAAATGATGAAGAGAAACCAGATAACTGGGAGCTCCTAAAAATCAAACACCTATGCTCATCTAAAGACTTCACCAAAAGAGTAAAAAGACCACTTACAGATTGGGAAAAAATTTTCAGCTATGACATCTCTGACCAGCACCTGATCTCTAAAATCTATGTGATTCTGTTATAACTCAACCACAAAAAGACAAACAACCCAATCAAGAAGTGGGCAAAGGATATGAACACACACTTCACTAAAGAAGATATTCAGGCGGCTAACAGACACATGAGAAAATGC
This sequence comes from Elephas maximus indicus, assembly GCF_024166365.1. Classification (NCBI taxonomy): domain Eukaryota; kingdom Metazoa; phylum Chordata; class Mammalia; order Proboscidea; family Elephantidae; genus Elephas; species Elephas maximus. The sequence goes on from NC_064844.1 coordinate 45,573,856, forward strand.
TCTCGATCATTAGCCGTTAGAGAAATGCAAATTAAAACTACGATGAGATTCCATCTCACTCCACCAAGGCTGACATTAATCCAAAAAACACAAAATAATAAATGTTGGAGAGGCTGCGGAGAGATTGAAACTCTTATACACTGCTGGTGGGAATGTAAAATGGTACAACCACTTTGGAAATCTACCTGGCGTTTTCTTAAAAAGTTAGAAATAGAAGTACCATACAACCCAGAAATCCCACTCCTCGGAATATACCCTAGAGAAATAAGAGCCTTCACGTGAACAGATATATGCACACCCATGTTTATTGCAGCTCTGTTTACAATAGCAAAAAGCTGGAAGCAACCAAGGTGTCCATCAACGGATGAATGGTTAAATAAATTGTGGTATATTCACAGCATGGAATACTACGCATCTATAAAGAACAGTGACGAATCTGTGAAACATTTCATAACATGGAGGAACCTGGAAGGCATTTTGCTGAGTGAAATTAGTCAGATGCAAAAGAACAAATACAGTATTATAAGTTCTTGAGAAATAGTATAAACTGAGAAGAACACATACTTTTGTGGTTATGGGGGGGGAGGGAGGGAGGGTGGGAGAGGGTTATTTACTGACTAGTTAGTAGATAAGAACTACTTTAGGTGAAGAAAAGGACAATGCTCAATACATGGAAGGTCAGCTCAACTGGACTGGACCAAAAGCAAAGAAGTTTCTGGAATAAACTGAATGCTTCAAAGGTCAGCGGAGCAAGGGCAGGGATTTTGGGACTATGGCTTAAGGGGACTTCTAAGTCAATAATTCTATTATGAAAACATTCTGCATCCCACTTTGAAAAGTGGCGTCTGGGGTCTTAAATGCTAACAAGCGGCCATCTAAGATGCATCAATTGATCTCAACCCACCAGGATCAAACAAGAATGAAGAACACCAAGGTCACACAATAACTACAAGCCTAAGAGACAGAAAGGGCCACATGAGCCAGAGACTTACATTATCCTGAGACCAGAAGAACTAGATGGTGTCCGGCTACAACCGATGACTGCCCTGACAGGAAACACAACAGAGAATTCCTGAGGGAGCAGGAGAACAGTGGGATGCAGACCCCAAATTCTCATAAGAAGACCAGTCTTAACGGTCTGACTGAGACTAGAAGAATCCTGGTGGTCACGGTCCCCAAACCTTCTGTTGGCCCAGGACAGGAACCATTCCAGAAGACTACTCATCAGACATGGAAGGGACTGGACAATGGGCTGGAGAGAGATGCTGATGAAGAGTGAGCTGCCTGTATCAGGTGGATACTTGGGACTGTATTGGCATCTCCTGTCTGGAGGGGAGATGGGAGGGTAGAGAGGGTTAGAAACTGGCAAAACGGTCATGAAAGGAGTGACTGGAAGAAGGGAGCAGGCTGACTCATTAGGGGGAGAGTAAATGGGAGTACGGAGTAAGGTGTATATAAGCTTATATGTGACAGGCTGACTTGATCTGTAAACTTTCACTTAAAGCACAATAAAAATTATTTTTTAAAAAAAGGGAAATAAACAAGCATTTGTCTTGACTTTCCTGTATGAACTAAATGAACTGGTTAATGAGGCAGTTCTTCTTTACAGAAGTTAATAAATGTGGATGGAATGCTAGGATTAGGAAATCACTATTTTGCAACCCGTGATGAAATAATGGAGCCTTGGTTGGCCAGTGGTTAAGACTTTGGCTGCTAACCAAAAGGTCATCAGTTCAAATCTATCAGCCACACTTTGGAAACTCTATGGGGCAATTCTACTCTGTCCTATAGGGTCACTATGAGTCAGAATAAACTCGATGGCAATAGGTAATAAAGGTAGGAAATGAAGTAATGGATCTAAGCAACAATTATCAGTGGATGCCAAAATCATTAGGCAAAATGTGAATGAAGAACTTTATGATGGAAGAACAAGGCTGACATCTGAAGCACTGATCAATCTTAGCATCATTAAAAGTGGGAGAACCAGAGATCACCTTCAACTGTGATCAAGTCTCTAGATCTAATTGCCAGTTTACAGGAAATTGGGGCATATCAAATAACACTATGAGGAAGCAATCAATTAATCTAGATTGTGGCTTATTCCAAAGGGCAAATGGCCTGGTTTCATCAACAAATAAATAGTATGAAACAAAGAGTGGGGAGGGTAATGTTGTAGAATAAAAAAGACATGATAGATATCCACAAAAATGCAAAAAAAAAAAAGATTGGTGGAAGACTCATTAACAACCTGCGATTGCAGATGACACAACCTCGTTTGCTGAACGCAAGGAGGACTTGAAGCACTTACTGATAAAGATCAAAGACTGCAGTCAGTATGATTTATACCTCAACATAAAGAAAAAAATCCTCGGAACTGGACCAATAAGCAACATCGTGCTAAATGGAGAAAATAATGAAGTTGTCGAGGACTTCGCTTTACTTGGATCCACAATCAACGCCCATGGAAGTAGCAGTGAAGAAATAGAATCATCTATTGCACTGGGCAAATCTACTGCAAAGACCTTTTTAAAGTATTGAAAAGCAAAGATGTCACTTTGAGACTAAGGTGCACCTGGCCCAAGCCATGATATTTTCAATCACCTCATACGCATGTGAAAGCTGGGTAATAAATATGGAAGACCAAAGAAGAACTGATGCCTTTGAATTATGCTGTTGACTAAGAATATTGAATATACCATGGACTGCTGGAATAATGAACAAGTCCGTATTGGAAGAAATATAGCCAGAGTGCTCCTTGGAGGTGAGGGTGGCGAGACATTGTCTCACATACTTTGGACATGTTATCTGGAGGGACCAGTCCCTGAGCAGGACATCATGCTTGGTAGCTACAGGGTCAGTGAAAAAGAGGAAGACCTTCAACCAGATGGAATGACACAGTGGCTGCAACTGTTGGGTCAAACATAGCGATGATTGTGAGGATGACGCAGGACTGGGCAGTGTTTCGTCTTGTTGTACATAGGACTGCTAGGAGTTGGAACCAACTCCACGGTACCTAACAACAACAACAATTACACCGAAATATTGTTAGTGAAGATTGCATATGTCTTTCTTATTCTGGGAAATTTTGGATATTTACTTTGTGGCATATTACATGGTATGTTTTTGTGAAAGTACAGTGCATGTTTGAAAAATAATATACTCAGCTTGTTGCGTACAAAGTCTTAACTTTATCTTTTGGATCAAGCTCCTTAATTTTGTTTTTTACAGTCCTTATATCATGACTTCTTCTTTTAATCCACATTATTGTCAATTTCCGAGAGAAAGTTTTTAATATTTTTGGGAGTCAGATGTTTCCATGTATGATAATAGATATGTAAATTTAACCTTTTATATATGCCAGTTTTTATTTCACATATTGCAAAACATGGTGTTTCGTGCATAAGGATTCAGGACTACCATGTTTTCTAAACAATCCAAAAAAAACCCAAAAAACCCCAAACCCATTGCTGTCAAGCTGGTTCTGACTCATAGCAACCGTACAGAAGAGAGTAAACTACCCCATAGGGTTTCCAAGCCACGACTGGTGGATTCAAACTGCCAACCTTTTGGTTAGCAGCTGAACTCTTAGCCACTATGCCACCAGAGCTCTTTCTTATCAATAAGAGGTATAATTCATTTATTACACCTGTTATTAAATACTTATTGTATCTCTTATCAAATATCTTTTTGTATTCCAGTTTGTGACTTTTACTTTGAATTCTATTTTGACCAATACCAATATTGCCATACCTGCTTTCTCTTTATTAGTATTTTCATGGTATATCTTTATCCATCCTTTTATTTTAAACTTCCTACATTGTCTTAGTATGCTGTTTTTTCAAACAGCATAATTTTTATTTTTAAAAATGAAATTTGACAGTCTTTTTAAAATAAGTAAATTATCTCAGTTACATTTATTTTAATTACTGACAGCACATCACAGCTGTTGATACATACCAGCCCAAAACCACCAGAAACACATCTGTAGTCAAACAAAGTTGGGTTTATTGATACTTGTTGTAACAAGGATAATGTCCCAGGGTTCTCCATGGTATATGCCCCTCCCTTTCAGTAAAGACCATTAACTTTGTTCAACTAGCAGTGTGTTCCTGGTGGGCTTTGACTTGCAAGCATTAACACAGTAAAGCCCCCTGTTTCTCTCCATCACTGCTCCATATACATGCTATCTCTCCAAGTGTGTCTTGCTACCTATCTATCTTGGGTCTCTGTTTCCACTTATTTCTACAACCATAACTCTCTGTTTCTTTTTCTCACACACACACACACACTCTCTCTCTCTCTTAACCTGACTCTAGCTTATTTAGTTCAGCCAGTTTTACTGGCCAGAACAATGCCTCTTACTGGAGTAGGGAGGTGTGGTGGTGGACAGTGGCTTGGCTGAGTGAAGCTGTTTCAACAATTTTCCTAACATGGAAGTCAAGAATGGCCATCTTGGCTATTCTATCTCCCATCTTGATTGTTCTTGATTGTTGATGGCCCTCATAAGCTTTGTTGTTACGGTATGAGCCTAATAATACTTTTATTGCTTGAATTTGATTAATCTGTGTGATTAGGATCAAAACAATACAATTTGTACTTTCTTTTCTATCTCCACTTCCTTCTACACCGTGGGACCATGTGTGCTGTGAGAGCCGGCACCTTCTCTTCTAACCTTTGGAACAACTTTTGAGTGTTAGATAACCAGAGAGTGAGGCCGGAACGGAGACGGTGGGGACTAACAGGAGATGAGACTAAAGACTCAAACCAGAAGAAAAGCAGGAGCTTAATAAAGCTCCCTTACCCATACTCCAATAATCGTAATGTGCCTTCCATCTACACTGTATACTCACAGGTATTATCTCTTTTGATTATTGGAGCAACCCTGTGAGGTAGGTAGAGAAAATATCAATGCATCCATTTTTTTGAGTGGTGACAATATACACAAACATACGGCAATTCAATAATTGCTACATATATAACTCTTATATAACTCAGTGACATTGATACATTCTTCAAGTTCTACAACCATTCTTTGCTGTCTTTCTCCAAATTATCCCACTGCCAGGAAAGTATATTCAATGACCTCTAAGCAAAAACGTCCTCTTTCCCCCTTCCCTGCCACCGCTGGCACCCACTAATAATTTTTGGTTCCTTTATATTTGCTTAATTCATGTAAGTGAGACAATACAGTATTTGTCCTTTTGTGGCTGACTTGTCTCACTCAGTGTGATATTTTCGAGGTTCATCCACGCTGTGGCAAGCATTAGGACTTCATTCCTCTTTATGGCTGAATAATATTTCATTGTATGTATATACTACATTTTGATTATCCTTTCATCAGTTGATAGGTATTTTGGTTGTTTAATGTATATATTTTATTGATTAGGAAATTGGAGTTGTGATTGGATGCATGCTTTGTCCATTAATTACTACATGCGTCCCACATGCCTGGCTGTGTGCCAAGCCTGGGGCTCAAGGATGAGTTAAACATGCTGCTCTCTGGAAAGGCTAGGCGTGGGGAAGGAGACCAAATGCCAAAGGTCCAAATGTGATCAGAGCTCAGCACACAGAGCAGGGGATGTTGGGAGTAGGGGATGGTGGTAGAGGTTAGGGGATTGGGCAGGCAGAGTGAGCCCCTGGTGCTCCTTGAGGGATCAGGGAAAGCTGTGAATGTGGCCTTAAATGGTGAGATGGTGCTACAGGAGAAAAGGAAGATGGGGCAGCAAGGCATTTTAAGCAGAAGGAACAGCAAACGTGGTGTGCAGCAGGCTGGATCCAGGTACTTATGCACGGTGGTGGGAGACAAGGCACAAAGAGGCTGAGACCACTGAATGAGGTGAGTCACAGCTGGTCCTGGAGCCCTGGGCCTCTGTTCCCCACCCCTGGTCAAGCTCCTTCCACCACGCTGTACAGTCTGGAGGTCTTGTTGGTCATCAGGTATGTTTGCAAAAACTCCCTCCTCAACTCTTCATTTCCTTTTTGAGTGTTTCCTTCCCCTAGTCCTGCTGTTGTCCCCTAATTCTAGGGCCAGTTCTACCTCTGGGCATTGTGGTTTGCTATCCAATAAAGTCCCTTTGATTATTTAAGCCAGATGAGTCAGAGTTTTTTTTTTTTTTTTCTTTTGTCACTTATAACCAAAAGAGTCCTGATCGAATCACTGGACAAGTACCTGATATCCACCAGGGCAAAGCCTTTTGAAAAAAAAATATAAAAACTGGTTGGAGAAGGAGGCTTAAGCCTCAAGGTCCTAATAAATCTAAGATGACTGGCCATGCAGAGTAGGCCCAGTCTTACTGCAGGTGTGGAGGAGGTGAAAAAGAGAGGCATGGCCAGCCCCACTCTGAGAAAGGAGGAAGTGTTCAGGTTTGAACAAGGTCATGGAGGAGAGAGAGTGCAGCCAAAGTAGACTGTTCAAGGCCAATGAATTGTCTACATTCTGACCAATCAGATTGGTAAGTTTATCTCTTTTTTCTAGGGAGCTAAGTGTTCCTGGGTGGCACAAATGGTTAAACAGTAAGCTACTAACCAAAAGGTTGGTGGTTCAAACCCACCCAGTGGTGCCTTGGAAGAAAGGCCTAGCAATCTGCTTCTGAAAGGTCATAGCCATGAAAATGCTATGGAGTGCAGTTTTACCCCAAAACACATGAAGTCGCCAGAGTCAGCATGGGCTGGTTTTTGTTTTTTTTTTTGGGGGGGGGGTTATAATCAGTGAGGGGAGGCAGAAAGTAGAAAAATGGCTGGAGGCAACAGAAGTATTTCCCAACCATAATTTGTTTTCAGGTAGGGAAGTTTGCACCAGAAGAGGCTGAGGGGTGGTTATCAATAGAGAACTATGTTCTGTGAGCTCCAGGGCCAAGGCCCCCAGAAAACATCCCTCCAAATGGGGACCTCTGGCCCCTTTGCCGAGGATGTTGCCCACCTGTGACATCTGGCTAGCTCAGGGAAGGCCCTGTGCAGTCAGGTCTTTGCAGGGAGGCTATGCTGGGTTCCCAGCTGCTCACTGGGTTGTTCCTTAGGCTTCTTAGTCCATGTGTGCTCTGCAGTCTGGCAGCATCTGCAAACCCTGGAAGTTGTTAAACATGCAGGCTCTCAGACCTTTTGTATCAGAATCTGCATTTTAACGAGAGCCCTGGGTGATTTTTTTGCACATTAAAAATGAATAAGCTCTGCCTCAGAGGGCCTTTGGGGCTTCTTGCTTGCAGCCTGTTTTTTTTTTTTTTTTAAGCTCAGGACAGCTCCCATGGAAACCTTCCTCCACAGGCCATGATAGAGCCAGTGGTCTCATCTGGTGTGCAGGAGGGTATGTGCTTTCAGGCACCAGGGCTTTAAGCCTACCCTTTGGAAGGGAGCAGCTGATGCTTACACCAGAATGAGACTGGGGCTGAGAGAGGGAACAGAGGGGGCAGAGAATCAACGGTTGTGGGGAAAGGGCCATGGCCCCAGGAATGAGGTGGATGAGGCAACTTCCCAGCTACCACACATTCCCCAAGACCATCCCTCCTGGGGGCAAGTTCCCTGGGTCTCAGTCTGAGGTCAGTCCCATCAGGCCCCCCTGGGGCTTTTTCAAAGCCAGTTCTTTCACATGGGGGGGGGGCGCTTATATATTAACCCTTACCCATACTTGAGACCTCAGCCAGGCTTTGGATGCCGTATAAGGAATGGAAGGCAGGGGTAAGTCCACCTCTGGGAACGTTAAGAGATTCAACTGATGCCCCAACACCCACCACATCACAGGAATAAAGCTATAAGTATCTCCTTCTCCTTTCAGAGAAGATCCAAAACTCAAAGGCTGATATACATTGCAAAAGCCTTCTTTCATTGAAACATTATAAAACCAGTCTCACCTCACCAGAGCCACCCTTATTCCGTGGGTTACCACTCATATACCATGGTTCCATGGCTGATTTTTCAGAAGTAGATCTCCAGGACTTTCTCCCAAATTGCCTCTAGGTAGACTCGAACCTCCAACATTCCTGTTAATGCTTTAACTATTTGTACCACCCAGGGAAATGCTGTTTGGTCAGAGATGAATGAGCCGTGACTCCAAAAGCCAGAGGACAGGTGGCCGCAGCCCCCAAGTTGGAGAAGTTTGTCTTCAGGTGGTTCTTGAAGTCTTGTGATGCTACCCAAGCAATGAAAGGTTTCCAGACAGAGCTATTCTTGGCCCCAGGGGACTTCCTTGGGTCCTTCTGTGAGTCAGCATCAACAGGTCAGATGATAACACTATGCCTCTGGTGGCTCTTTGGCCCTGCCAACATTGGGAAATCAGAGATAAAAGGGAGTTTCCCTGGGGTGTGGCCTGTACCAACTTTTATCTCTCAAGAGCTAAAAGGAAAGGGAAGCAAGCAGAGAGTTGGGAACCTCATACCACCAAGAAAGCAGAACCAGGAGTAGAACTCGTCCTTTGGACCTGGGGTCCCTGTGCCTGAGAACCTCCTTGACCGGGGGAAGACTGAGGACAAAGACCTTCCTCCAGAGCTGACAGAGAAAGCCTTCCCCTGGAGCTCACACCCTGAATTTGGACTCGTAACCTACTACACTGTGAGAAAATAAAATTCTTGTTAAAGCCACCCACTTGTGGTATTTCTGTTATGGTACCACTAGATGACTAAGACAGTACCCTAAGATGCTGCTGCCTTTGAAGCTCTCTGACCCAGAGACTCCCCACCTTGCTGCAGGAGGGGATCTTGGAATGTGAAGCTACTCCCCACCCCGCCCCCACCACCTTTTTCCTCTTCCCTGGGGATTTTCACACCCTCTCGCCTTCTGATGACTCCCTGTTCTGGCAAACCTCTGGAAGACCCTGCTCTGGGGGTCTGCCCACCGCACATGCCTGTCAAATGCGTTGGTCCCAATTAATAGCTTGTTGTATAATGATATCGCTATCTCATTGTCATGTCTCTTTTCTTGATCACTCAAACTCACTACAAGCCCTCCCTACATTCCCTTCAGGGCCCACCTTCTCATAGCCTTTTTGCACTAGCTGTCAGGTCACCAGATCCTTCAGATTTTCCCCTACGGAGCTCAAGAGGGGGTAGGGTGGTGAGGGGTGTGGTCTTGCCCAGATGAAGGAAAGCACCCCTCCCTGCACCAGGCTTGTCCAGATACATTCTCAAGAAAACAAACTTTATCTGCGGACTCCAACAGTCTCCTGTGGCAATACCTATGCACATTCCAGGTCTCTGCCTTGTTCCTTGTTGAGACAGATGACCTCATGGCACAGCTCTGAGTGCGCAACATGATAGTCTACACTCCCCTTTGCCCAACAGCGTTGACAAACAGGATTGATAAGTGGTGGGTATGTTTTTTTCCTCTTTATCCTAGTTTCTGTCTCTTCTCCCCACCTTACTCAAGAATGCTTCCTATTATCCCATTAGCCTAGCTTGGGAAGGGCCAGGGCCTCATCAGGGAAGTGGGTTTGATCTCTGCCCCAGGAAGGGGCAAAGAAAAGAACCTGCTTGTCCACATAAAAATCCTGCTTGTCACCAAGGATAAAGGTGAAGGTGAAATGTTATTGGATAGAGAACAGTGCAGGTTACTACGATTTACGCTGACAGGTCATTATTTGTTGGCCAGTAAGCTTGAAGCCCATGAGGATAGGGTACATCGTAGGTGCTCAATAAATTTGACAATGGTTAAATAATTAAGGAACTGCTGGTGAGAGGAGGCTCTGCACCAGAGCACAAAGGGAGAAGTATTGATGAGACAGTTCTGTCTCCCGATACTTCTGCTTTGGCAGGGAGCCCATAAGGTTTCTCCCAATTTCAGCTTAAAACTCCCACCCCATAAGGGGCTTCACATCACTTAGCCCTGGGGAGCTGCCTCCCTTCTCCATATTGTCTTCTGCTCCTTGGGCATGCTCCACTCTCTCACAACCTTCAAGGGCAATAAATAAGTTCAATCAGATATGGAATACAGACCTTTCCTGAATGGGTGTCTTCATTCATCCATCCAATCACTGATTTTTTTCTTACAGCAATCATTTACTGAGCAAGTACCCAGTACCAGAAACTTTGCTAGGTGCCAGAGATGGAGAGACAAAAGAGACCTGTTCCTGCCCTTGAAGGTCTCAGTGACTGGAGAGTGAGATGGATGAGGAAGCTGGAGGCCATAGGACTGGGCAGCAGCACTCATGTTGCTCTGACAGGAGCTGGAGCACAATGAAGCTGACTCTACCAGTCTCCCGATGCTGTGCTGGTGAAGGGCTTGTTAATTGTGCTGGATTAGGTGGGGAGGAAGGAGGCCTAGCCTCAGTTCTGGAGGCTGGACTCAAAACAGTGTGGACGTGAGACTTGGATAGGTCCAAGAGGATTCTAGTGGAGGCTTTCTTGGATACGGAGAGCACAGGCCCACTTGCATGGGAAAACCTGGCTATGGGCCTCTGCACGGGGGAGTGAATCCTAGCTTGGTCTCGGACAAGAGCAAGTACCTGGGAAGCCAAGGTTGGCACCTCTTTGCTCTGGCCCTCAGGCTCTAAACAACTTCCCTCCTCTCTGCTTTGCTCTGTATAGCTCTTTGTTCTCGCCTGTCTTGACCTGATTCTGTCTCCCCAAAATCTCCACTCTCTTCTGCCTTTAACATGCATGTGGCTTTGTGACAGCTGCCCCAGCTCCCATTTTTTTTTTTTTTTTTTTGGTGATCTTTCAGCTCTCATGTCCAGCATCGACTGGAACTTTTCTCCTGCTTCTTGATCTGAGAGAGAGTGCCAGGTTAGTTCACCTCTGTTTGGTCAGAGCCCTTCTTACCACACCATGTCGTATGTTACTAGTCAGTTGATCCCTCCTGGCCCAACCTGTGTGGCCAAGAAAGGAAAGGTCAAGGACTCTTCTGCTCCACAGCCCAGGGACTCTGGGTAGGGAAGGGAGCATGTCTAGTCCTGAGAAGCAGAACTGGGGCTAAAAGGCCTGGCCTCTGCCCCAGCTAGACAGTTCCTCACTAATGATGTGGGAGCCATACTTTTGGTCCCCATTTTCTCTGTAAAATGGGAAAAAGCCATGTGCACAACAGCAAGGAACACAGGGCAGGACGGTGTGGTGCAAGTGACAGGTGAGAGGGCGTCAAAAAGAGCCAGGGACTTGGAGGAGAGAGGAGCATCTCCCATTGGAGAATCATGAGGACTGCCTGACCACCACCCCAGCCCATCCGCTGAATGGTGGTAAGTGATCAGCGTGAGGGTTGACAGTTGTATGGAGGTATATAACTGGGTAGGTGGATAGGTGTAAAGGTAGGCAGTTTGACAGCCCTGGGTAGTCAGCAAACCATTTACTTTTTCTCCGCACACAGAAACACTGCATTTCTCAGTGTCCCTTGCTTTTGAGTTGGGCCATGTGATTAGTTCTGGCCAATGGAATGTCACTTCCAGGCCCAGACCCTAGAGTCTCACGTGAGATGCTCAGTTCCCTCTCTCTCTTTCTAGTAGAGAGGTGGTTGAACTCAGAGGGCCCAGCAGAGGAATGTTAGGGGATGGAAGAACCACAAGATAGAAGGAGCACCTAACCAGGAGCATTCACACTAGACTTTGTTGAAGTAAAAAACAAACAGAAAAACCTTTGTTATATTAAACCACTTAGAGTTGTTTGTGGTAGCTGTTAGTCTATCCTGACTGATAACAGAGATTGGTGAAGTCAATGGGGTCCTGTTATAACAAAATCCTAATATACATGATATTGGCTTAGCAGTAGGGTATGAGCAGGGAGGAAACTAATTTTGGAGGCTGAAGAAATAGAGACACATGTTATTTGAGAAAAACAATTGGGAAAACTAGAGCTTGCTGAAACGTGAGAGGAAGACCACATGCCTAGTGAGGCCTCAGTACCCAAGAAGAGCAGAGTGTAAATAATGCCTGTGGCTGTAATTGGCTGTGATGGCCAGGTATACTAAGAGTGATATGAATTTAGGACAGAATCTACCAGTTGACAAGTAGGTAAGAAATGAGGTTGAGAGAGTTGAGATATTTGGGATGTTTAACCAAAAAAAAAAAACCCAAGCCAGTTGGCATCGAGTTGATCCCAGCTCTTAGCAATCCTATAGGTGGATTTGAACTGCCGACCTTTTGGTTAGCAGCCAAGCTCTTAATCACTGCACCACCAGTGCTCCTTGGGATGTTTAAAGGGATTTAAAAAAAAAAAAAAAAAGCCAGTACTCTGAAGCCCCCAAGTATTAAGAGATTTTTTTTTCAAGTTTTTCATGGTTTCAATTCTATTAGTACAATACTTTAAATTAAAGCAATTTTTTTTTTTTTTGGTAAATCATATTGTTTTTAAGTCTACAAACCATGTATCCACAAAAAGTCTTCAATTGCTGATAAATTTTGGGGAAATAAGGTAGCATATAATTAAATAAAATTAAAATGTCTCCAATTATAAAAGTTCTAGTTAAATCTATCTTTTAGAGTTATAAGGGATTAAGCCATACCACTAACATATGAAGTAAGAAAATGGTAGTTTGATAACATTTATACATGTAAATATGTTCACAAACATTCAAAATATTCAGTATGTATATTTCAGGAGAAATTTAGTCTTAAGACATTGATTTTTATTACCTTAAGCCTACCATGTTTGGTACAATAACTATACTCATTGAAAAAATTAACACAATACTGAAGTAATAGGTTCAAAAAAATTTACCAAAAAAACCAGTGTACTCTGACATATACATTAAATATCTGAACTTAACTTTTCTGGCATGGTCATGACATGTAAAAATGTTTCCATACTATTTTAATTTTAGGGCATAAGACAGCAATTTACTAAGGTTTTCATTATAAAAATTAATACATTGTAGCAACTCTGAAATACTGACAAACTTTTATGAAAACAATAACATCACAACGACTTATTTTCTTTCTTTTAGGACATATCTTAAAAGCATATGTTAATTATTAGCACTTATCTAAACATAGTAGTTTGAGTTTTGAATTTTCAGTCAATTTTCCATTATCTCCAAATTAAGATAATGGGGTGGAGGAAGGTAAAAGGAAACAGTTTTCCAATTAACCGGAGATAGAATTTTTTAAAGCTTTGAGCAACAAAGGATCAATAAAACTTCTCAGTTGAATAAATCACACAGGGAAAAAAATTAAAATCTTGGCCTTCCTATTCAAGCTGAATAGAATCAAGGTAGCTGCCTTTAAGAGAAAGGCAAGGGCAGGAGTGAAAAGGCACACTTTGAGATTTGAGGACATAACTAGGAAAGAACTTGGGCTGTGATTAATACATGGAACTGAAAGCAACTAGATCAGCAACCCAGTAAGTCTGAGGGAATTAAATTTTGCAAGCTCTATGAGCCTAGACTAAAAACTGCTCTGACTGTTCAAGATTCAAAGCAATCAAGTGGCAGCAGAGGTGAAGTGGGAAGCAAGCGGGTACCCCATATACCTCCAAGCACAGAACATTCTGGGCTCTTATCTTTCAACAACCAACGAGTATGCAGAAAGTTCCAAGGAAACAGGCAACTCCCAATGGACTTAACATATGACTCCTCACAAGGCCTTGGATGCATAAAATCATGCGGTCTTCATCTCCATTTGTGTAACTAATAGCCATTTCAAACTGACAGTATCAAAAGTGAACAATAGAGACTTCTGATTCCTGACCAACATGGATTAACAAGAACCTGATTTAACCTCCACTTAAAACAACTAAAAACACGGGACAAAATATATAAAACAATATTAAGACTTTGAATAACAGACAAAGAAGGGCAGTAATTCCTGTGAGATGGAATGCAAATGAAGTGAGCCCTTCAGATGCCCTAGCTTATTGCCTGGGCAAGTTTCTAGGCTGTAGCACAGGGAGGGGAATCCAGGGAGAGCTTGGTAGTCTCCCTGAATCAAAGAGTGGCCTGAGTTTTCAGGATAGCTCATCAGAGAGTAGAGAGGTGCTCTGTAGGAGAACTCCAAAATCTTCAGAAGTTCCCACTGGAGTATTCAACTGAGTACTATGAGTACTGATTACTGCATGAATATGAGGACACTTTACAATGGGTGTCAATACCATGCTACTAGTAAAAAGAAGGCTGGAGTGATTATATTGTTAACAGAAAAAGTAGATTCCAAAGCCAAGAATACTACCATGGATAGAGTCATTTCATAATCATAAAGGGGTTAATTCATCAAGAAGATACAATTATCCTAAATATGTTTATGTACCTGACACTAGAGCTTCAAAATACATGAAGCAAAACTTGACAGAACTGAAAAGGAGAAATAGAAAAATCCACAATTATAGCTTGAGACTTAAATACCTCTCTTGTAATAATCCATAGAACAAGTAGACAGAAAATGAGGACAGTGTCATGGATTGAATTATGTCCTCCCAAAAATGTGTGTATCAGTTTGGTTGGGGCATGGTTCCTGGTATTGTGTGGTTTTCCTGTATGTTATAAATTATGCCTTTATGATGCTAATGAGAGAGGATGGGTGGCAGTTGTGTTAGTGAGGAAGGACTCAATCTATAAGATTGGATTGTGTCTTGAGGCAATCTCTTGAGATATAAAAGAAAGAAGTGAGCAGAGAGACGGGGGGCTCATACCACCAAGAAAGCCGTCCTGGGAATGGAGTGCGTCCTTTGGACCTGGGGTCCCTGGTCAGAGAAGCTCCTAGTCTAGGGGAAGATTGATGAGAATGCCGACAGAGAGAGAAAGCCTTCCCCTGGAGTTGACACCCTGAATTTGGACTTTTAGCCTACTTTACTGTGAGAAAATTAATTTTGCTTTGTTAAAGGCAGCCACTTGTGATATTTCTGTTACAGCAGCACTAGATAACTACGATAGACAGAGAAGACTTGAACAACACTATCAACCAGCTTGACTTAATTGATATTTATAGAATACGCCATACAAGAACAGCAGAATGCACGTTCTTTTCTAGTGCACATGGAACATTTGCTGCAATACACTATATTCTAAGTCATAAAAAAAGTCTTATTAAATTTAATAGGACACAAGTCATAGAAATTACGTCCTCTGTCTGACCACAATGGAATTAAATTAGAAATGAGTAACAGAAAAATCTTTGGAAAAATCTTCCAAATACTTGGAGACTAAACAACACACTTATAAATACCTACAAATGAAATAAAAAAATTAAAAGAGGAATTGGAAAGTATTTTGAACTGAGGGAAAATGAAAACACAACATGTAAAAAGTTGTGAGGGCAACAAAAGCAGTACTTAGAGGAAACATAGTCTGCTAAACACCTTTATTAGAAAAGAAGAACGATCTCAAGTCAACAATTTCAGCTTCCATTTTAAGAAGAAAAATAAGACTAAATGAAATGCAAAGTAAGCAGAAGAAAGGAAATAAGTAATATCAGAACAGAAATCAATAAAATACGAAGAAAAACTAAAGAGAAAATCAATAAAACCAAAAGCCAGTTCTTTGAGAAGATCACAATAATACTGACAAACCTTTGGTCATTCTGATCAGGAAAAAGGAAAGAAGACACAAATTACCACATAAAAATGAGAGCCGTGACATCATGAGAAACTCTATAGAAACTGAAATGATAATAAGGGAATTTTATGAGCAACTTATGCAATTAGTAAATTTAATCTTTGGTGACTAGAAGGTTAGATTCTGGCAGTGAGACAGTGCCATACATTTACCAAACCATTTCATTTTTTCCTGGGTACACAGGAAGGTGGCATTTCTCTGTCCCTCTTGCAACCAGGTGAGGCCACAAGACTAGTTCCAGTCAAGGGAATATGGACAGAGGTAAGAGGTGGTTGGCAGTTCAGTGATAGAATTCTTGCCTTCTTTGAGGGAGACCCTGGTTCAATTCCCTGCCAGTGCACGTTATGCATGGCCACTACCCATCTATCAACAGAGACGTATGTTATTATGATGCTGAACAGATGTCAGCAGAGCTTCTAGACTAAGATGGACTAGGAAGAAAGGCCTAGTACTCTACTTCTGAAAATCAGCCAGTGAAAACCCTATGGATCAAAATGGTCCGATCTCCAAATGATCATCAGGATGGTGCAAGACCATGCAGTATGTTATTCCATGAGCATGGGATCCCCATCAGTCAGGGGCTAACTCAATGGCAACTAACAATAATAATGTGTACTGCTTCCAGGTCTGGCCCTTAAAATCGCCCTAAGAATTTTTTTTTTAAGATCCTCCACTGTTTGTCTTTTGTTGGCTGGAAGAATGCAGAGGACCCAGCTGAAGACTCTGAGGAGGCCCTAGAGGATAGCACAGCTACAAGACGGAGGGAGCTTGGAGGAGGATTGTCCTGCCAGGCCAGGTACATGTATATTGGACTTGGCCTGAGTAAGAATTAAACTTTTGTGATGTGCCTTTGAGCTATTGGCATTTTTGTTAGAGCAGATAGCCTACCCTGAATAATACAAGTGGATAAGTAGACAGGTGAGTGGGCATGTATGTAGATGACTTGGTGGTTGGGTAGCTAGGCACGTGGGTGGGTTTCTCAGTGACTGGGTGGGAAGGGGAAAGGCAGATGGGTGGGTTCATATTAGGTACTGGCTGGGTGAGCACGTAGGTAGGTGGACCCGTCTAGTTAGGCTTTGGGCCCTGCCTCTTGGTCCCCGTGTTCTGCCTAACTAATATCAGTGCAGCTCAATTTCTTCCCTAAAGAGCTTTACTGTAAAGGCTGGATAAAATTTAGGCACATAAAAAGGGAAGGGGATGTTGTTTCAGAAAGTGATAGAGCATAAGCAAAGATGTACAGCCACAGAAATGTTTGTTCAGAGGCAACAAGGATACCAGTTAGGACAGAGTGAAGGTGAAAGGTGAGGAAGCTGTGAAAGCAAAAAAGCTGAATGTCTAACGTGATCAACAACTACTTCGGTGACCGTTATTACTGCTGACTTACTGAATGCATCTTATGCTCTGAGAGCTATACTAGAGGCATTACATATTTTATAACTACCCAATATTATAGGTGGGTAGATTGGTTCAGGAAGGTCAATTAATGTGACCAAGGACACAGAGTGGGTGAATAGCAGTTGGAATACAAACCCAGGCCGGAGCGACCCCAAGCTGGCCTTCTTTGCTGTCTTATAGAAATATGCGCTTCTCTCTGAGTGGGCCAGGCAGTTGTTTGTGAGATCTTACTCTCTTCAGTGACCCCCCTGACTATGATGCCTTTTTTAGGACTTGTGGCCCTTTAGAAGGTGAGCCCAGAGAACTGGAGATGGCCTGGGGTGGTACCCCAGGGTGCTGGACAGTAGACCTTCAAGCAGTACGGAGAGAGTACCTCAAAGTGGGCCCTGATTCTTTCTCCAGCTTGTGATCACCTCCTCTGAGCAAAGACACCAGTTTTTTTGGATCCTTGGCTGGCCCCACAGAGAGCCCCAATAGCAGCTGGGGCCCCATTCTCCCCAGGGATCTGAAGGTTGGGAGAAAACTTTCTGAACTAGGTGTTTAGAATCATAGATTTGAGTCTCGGGTCTCCCTTACTAAGGACTGGGGCCTCTCATGGATCAGGGCTGTGAGGCACCTGTGGGTTTGCCACGAATTATCTTCCCACCAAGACTTCTGAACAATCTTGGGGAGGCCTCAGTTTCCTAATATGGCAGATGGAGGGGGTTTGGTCTGTCAATATTCGTTTAATTGTATACGATTTGCTTAACTCTCTTCTTTAAAAAAGATCTATTCAAAGAAAACAAATACAATTACTTAAAAGGAAATTTCCTATGCCTCTGCTAAATGAAAAACTTGTAAATAGGAAGTGCCCGTAAAAACAAATACATAAGTTTACAGTAACACATGTGTAACCTGTACTGCCTACGGTCAGCTCACGTCCCACACTTAGAACATGCGGAGTCAGGTGACCTACAGCTCCTCTCAGCTGCATGCTTCTGTGGCCTCCTCATCACCTGCTTCCCAGGAACATGACCTAGACAGGGAACACACCCTGGGGTCATTTTCTTGCCCTGCTGTTATCTCCATGAACCAATAAACCGTCCTTGTGGTTTTGCAGGATAAGGAAGGAGGAGGCCTGGGGTCCTGCTTTCAGAGAGCCTCTGATGTTGGGACAAACGGTATATGTCACATTGGAGGAATCTCAGGCCTTCCTCGAGAAGAATAGCAGTGGCGATTACGTCAGAAGCCTGTCTGCCTCGCCTCCTCAGGCCCCACTAGACACTCCAGGCAGGAGCCCCCATCCCTGTCTGCTGGACAGCCACAGAGAGAGGCAGACAGTCTCTCTCTGGCAGGGGGTGGACTGCTGCTCTTGCCTTCTGTGGCCAGAGACTGTTGGAAAGACCGGGGCAGGAAAGCAGAAGACAGGTTGACGTGCAATAAAACTCATCAGAAAACTTCATGTGCCTATGGTAAATGGAAAAATTGACATAAATAGA
This sequence comes from Elephas maximus indicus, assembly GCF_024166365.1. Taxonomy (NCBI): domain Eukaryota; kingdom Metazoa; phylum Chordata; class Mammalia; order Proboscidea; family Elephantidae; genus Elephas; species Elephas maximus. Next base: position 45,592,185 of record NC_064844.1, read on the forward strand.
AAGTGTCCATAAAAATGAATACATATATTTACAAATAACACCATCCAGAGGCAGTGATAAGGTCAGAGTGGAGTTAGTGGGCTTCTTTGTTGCTAATATAACAATATCTCATATGGATTGCCACCATGCATCTGTCAGTTTGTTATACCATGGTGGCTTTCGTGTTGCTATGATGATAGAAGAAGCTATGCCACCAGTATTTCAAATACCAGCAGGGTCACCCAAGGTGGCCAGGTTTCAGTAGAGCTTCCAGACGAAGACAGGTGAGGAAGAAAGGCCTTGTGATCTACTTCCAAAAATCAGTCAACAAAATCTTTATGGATCACAACAGAATACTGTCCAATATAGTGCTGGAAGATGAGCCCCCTAGGTTGGAAGGCACTCAAAATACATAGTAGCCCAAACAATGGACTCAAGCACACCAAAAATGGTGAAGATGGCACAAGACTGGGCAAGGTTTTGTTCTGTTGTACCTGGGGGTCACAATGACTTGCAGCCAACTCAACAGTAGCTGACAACAACAACAGTATGGATTGAGGCCTGGGTTGTGCTCAGCCCTCTTCATGAATTATCTCCCTTGGGCTTCATCTCAACCCTAAAGTCAGCCTACCAGCATTCCCTCTGTCATAGAGAGATTGGTTTGAAGGCAGAGAGCTGGTCAGTGGCAGAGGAGGGACACAGGGCTGCTGGAGTAGCCACAATGCTATCTTGCCTTCCTGAACACTGTGTCTTTGTGGAACCTATCGCCTTCCATCATTACTTCCTGTGCCCCTTGCCACCTCCATCTCTTCTATTTCTTCACTTATTAAAAAAATCGTTGATAATGTATTGTATGCCAAGCACTGGGCTCTGCACCAGCCACAAAGAACTTCCCCCATCTGATACTCATTGACTCCCATTCTCTTCCTATTCTTTCTTAATTTTTAAAAAATAAACTTTAGGGAGGCGGGGCCAAGATGACGGACTAGGTAGATGCTACCTCGGATCCCTCTTGCAACAAAGACTCGGAAAAACAAGTGAATCGATCACATACATAACAATCTATGAACTCTGAACAACAAACACAGATTTAGAGACGGAAAACGAACAAATACGGGGAAGCAACAATTGTTTTCGGAGCCTGGAGCCAGCGTCCCAGTCAGGTAACCTTTGGCCCCCGATTTAGGGCAGGGCCCAGGGGAGCTAACGGCGCAAACAAGGGGCTCAGCCCTACCCCCCTGAACTCACCCCGGGAGGGGGCCCAGCCGGTCAGCGCGGGCAGCGTGGCGACACAGCTGGTGGGAGAAGTCCCCGGGAGGCAGTGACTGGTATTGGAGCTGGGAGAGCAGCGTCCCAGCCAGGGAATCTTGCCGCCGGGCTTTTGACTGGGCGCTGTCAAGGCACAAGCACGGAGAGCTGTTCCACTCCCCTGAACTAACCCCGGGAGGAGGCCCAGCCGGTTTACGGAGGCGGCACGGCAACATGGCTGGCGGGATGGGAAGTCCCCGGAAGGCAGTGACTGATTCTGGAGTCGGGAGTGCACCGTCCCAGCAGGGGAATCTTGACGCTGGGCGTGGGACTGGCAGTGGAGGATCTGACCGTGGCTTCAGTGGGCCAGATCCCTGGGGGCAATCTCCACACAGCCAGCACACATAGGCGACACGCCCCTCGGGAATCTCAGATAAAATAGTCATTCCAAGCAAGACAAGCAACTCTGGCTATATTCTGAGGTGGTACTCTCCTATCTCTCTGACCCCTCCCCCACCCTCCCCAGGCGGCTTCATTAACATTGGAATTTCCTGAGCCAGAGGGAGAACGGCTCCGGCTCTGCAGCGGCTTTGCTTCCCCCCCCCCCTTTTTTTTCTTTTGGTCTTTTCCTAACCCACTCTTCCGGCCTGAGAGAAGGAAACACAAAAAACCCAGGGACCAAAAATCCACCCCTAATTGGACTAAAAACACAGAACCAGCTACAGCCAAGCATATATGATCCAAACCTCAGACTTTCATCCTTACAGGGAACAAGGCGGCAGTTATAATCCAAAGGCAGTTCTGATAGGAATCTGACTGCATTTCTTTTTTAGTGGATTTTCTGGAAAAACTAGTTTCCCAGTGATGGCTCGGAGACAGTAGTCCATATCAAACCACATAAAGAAACAGACCATGACAGCTTCTACAACCCCCCAAACAAAAGAATCAAAATCTTTCCCAAATGAAGATACAATTCTGGAATTATCAGATACAGAATATAAAAAACTAATTTACAGAATGCTTCAAGACATCAGAAACGAAATAAGGCAAACTGCAGAAAAAGCCAAGGAACACACTGATAAAACAGTTGAAGAACTCAAAAAGATTATTCAAGAACATAGTGGAAAAATTAATAAGTTGCAAGAATCCATAGAGAGACAGCATGTAGAAATCCAAAAGATTAACAATAAAATTACAGAATTAGACAACGCAATAGGAAGTCAGAGGAGCAGACTCGAGCAATTAGAATGCAGACTGGGAAATCTGGAGGACCAGGGAATTAACACCAACATAGCTGAAAAAAAATCAGATAAAAGAATTAAAAAAAATGAAGAAACCCTAAGAATCATGTGGGACTCTATCAAGAAGGATAACTTGCGTGTGATTGGAGTCCCAGAACAGGGAGGGAGGACAGAAAACACAGAGAAAATAGTTGAAGATCTGCTGACAGAAAACTTCCCTGGCATCATGAAAGACGAAAGGATATCTATCCAAGATGCTCATCGAACCCCATTTAAGACTGATCCAAAAAGAAAAACACCAAGACATATTATCATCAAACTTGCCAAAACCAAAGATAAAGAGAAAATTTTAAAAGCAGTCAGGGAGAAAAGAAAGGTCTCCTTCAAGGGACAATCAATAAGAATAAATTCAGACTACTCAGCAGAAACCATGCAGGCAAGAAGGGAATGGGACGACATATACAGAGCACTGAAGGAGAAAAACTGCCAGCCAAGGATCATATATCCAGCAAAACTCTCTCTGAAATATGAAGGCGAAATTAAGATATTTACAGATAAACACAAGTTTAGAGAATTTGCAAAAACCAAACCAAAGCTACAAGAAATACTAAAGGATATTGTTTGGTCAGAAAACCAATAACATCAGATACCAGCACAACACAAGGTCACAAAACAGAACATCCTGATATCAACTCAAATAGGGAAATCACAAAAACAAATTAAGATTAATTAAAAAAAAATGCTCATAGCAGGGAATCACTGATGTCAATATGTAAAAGATCACAATAATCGAAAACAGTGACTAAATACAGGAGGCATAGAACTGCCATATGGAGAGTGATACAAGGCAATATAGAACAATACAAGTTAGGTTTTTACTTAGAAAAATAGGGGTAAATATTAAGGTAACCACAAAGACGAATAACAACTCCATAACTCAAGATAAAAGCCAAGAAAAACGTAACGACTCAACTAACATAAAGTCAAACACTACGAAAATGAGGATCTCACAATTTACTAAGAAAAACGTCTCAGCACAAAAAAGTATGTGGAAAAATGAGATTGTCAACAACACACATAAAAAAGCATCAAAATGACAACACTAAACACGTATTTATCTATAATTACGCTGAATGTAAATGGACTAAATGCACCAATAAAGAGACAGAGAGTCTCGGACTGGATAAAGAAACACGATCTGTCTACATGCTGCCTACAAGAGACACACCTTAGACTTAGAGACACAAACAAACTAAAACTCAAACGATGGAAAAAATATATCAAGCAAACAATAAGCAAAAAAGAAGAGGAGTAGCAATATTAATGTCTGACAAAATAGACTTCAGACTTAAATCCACCACAAAGGATAAAGAAGGACACTACGTAATGATAAAAGGGACAATTGATCAGGAAGACATAACCATATTAAATATTTATGCACCCAATGACAGGGCTGCAAGATACATAAATCAAATTTTAACAGAACTGAAAAGTGAGACAGACACCTCCACAATTATAGTAGGAGACTTCAACACACCACTTTCGGAGAAGGACAGGACATCCAGTAAGAAGCTCAATAGAGACACGAAAGACCTAATTACAACAGTCAACCAACCTGACCTCATTGACTTATACAGAACTCTCCACCCAACTGCTGCAAAGTATACTTTTTTTTCTAGCGCACATGGAACATTCTCTAGAATAGACCACATATTAGGTCATAAAACAAACCTTTGCAGAATCCAAAACATCGAAATATTACAAAGCATCTTCTCAAACCACAAGGCAATAAAACTAGAAATCAATAACAGAAAAACTAGGGAAAAGAAATCAAATACTTGGAAAATGAACAATACCCTCCTGAAAAAAGACTGGGTTATAGAAGACATCAAGGAGGGAATAAGGAAATTCACAGAATGCAACGAGAATGAAAATACTTCCTATCAAAACCTCTGGGACACAGCAAAAGCAGTGCTCAGAGGCCAATTTATATTGATAAATGCACACATACAAAAAGAAGAAAGAGCCAAAATCAGAGAACTGTCCCTACAACTTGAACAAATAGAAAGTGAGCAACAAAAGAATCCATCAGGCACCAGAAGAAAACAAATAATAAAAATTAGAGCTGAACTAAATGAATTAAGAGAACAGAAAAACATTTGAAAGAATTAACAAAGCCAAAAGCTGGTTCTTTGAAAAAATTAACAAAATCGATAAACCATTGGCTAGACTGACTAAAGAAATACAGGAAAGGAAACAAATAACCCGAATAAGAAACGAGAAGGACCACATCACAACAGAACCAAATGAAATTAAAAGAATTATTTCAGATTATTATGAAAAATTGTACTCTAACAAATTTGAAAACCTAGAAGAAATGGATGAATTCCTGGAAAAACACTACCTACCTAAACTAACACATTCAGAAGTAGAACAACTAAATAGACCCATAACAAAAAAAGAGATTGAAACGGTAATAAAAAAATTCCCAACAAAAAAAAGCCCTGGCCTGGACGGCTTCACTGCAGAGTTCTACCAAACTTTCAGAGAAGAGTTAACACCACTACTACTAAAGGTATTTCAAGCATAGAAAATGACGGAATACTACCCAACTCAATCCATGAAGCCACCATCTCCCTGATACCAAAACCAGGTAAAGACATTACAAAAAAAGAAAATTACAGACCTATATCCCTCATGAACATAGATGCAAAAATCCTCAACAAAATTCTAGCCAATAGAATTCAACAACATATCAAAAAAATAATTCACCACGATCAAGTGGGATTTATACCAGGTATGCAAGGCTGGTTTAATATCAGAAAAACCATTAATGTAATCCACCACATAAATAAAACAAAAGACAAAAACCACATGATCTTATCAATTGATGCAGAAAAGGCATTTGACAAAGTCCAACACCCATTTATGATAAAAACTCTCACCAAAATAGGAATCGAAGGAAAATTCCTCAACATAATAAAGGGCATCTATGCAAAGCCAACAGCCAACATCACTCTAAATGGAGAGAACCTGAAAGCATTTCCCTTGAGAACGGGAACCAGACAAGGATGCCCTTTATCACCGCTCTTATTCGACATCGTGCTAGAAGTCCTAGCCAGGGCAATTAAGCTAGACAAAGAAATAAAAGGCATCGGATTGGCAAGGGGGAAGTAAAATTATCTCTATTTGCAGATGACATGATCTTATACACAGAAAACCCTAAGGAATCCTCCAGAAAACTACTGAAACTAATAGAAGAGTTTGGCAGAGTCTCAGGCTATAAAATAAACATACAAAAATCACTTGGATTCCTCTACATCAACAAAAAGAACATCGAAGAGGAAATCACCAAATCAATACCATTCACAGTAGCCCCCAAGAAGATAAAATACTTAGGAATAAATCTTACCAAAGATGTAAAAGACCTATACAAAGAAAACTACAAAGATCTACTACAAGAAATTCAAAAGGACATACTTAAGTGGAAAAACATACCTTGCTCATGGAGAGGAAGACTTAACATAGTAAAAATGTCTATTCTACCAAAAGCCATCTATACATACAATGCACTTCCGACCCAAATTCCAATGTCATTTTTTAAGGTGATAGAGAAACAAATCACCAATTTCATATGGAAGGGAAAGAAGCCTCGGATAAGCAAAGCATTACTGAAAAAGAAGAAGAAAGTGGGAGGCCTCACTCTACCTGATTTCAGAAGCTATTATACAGCCACAGTAGTCAAAACAGCCTGGTACTGGTACAACAACAGGCACATAGACCAATGGAACAGAATTGAGAACCCAGATATAAATCCATCCACGTATGAGCAGCTGATATTTGACAAAGGCCCAGTGTCAGTTAATTGGGGAAAAGATAGTCTTTTTAACAAATGGTGCTGGCATAACTGGTTATCCATTTGCAAAAAAATGAAACAGGACCCATACCTCATGCCATGCACAAAAACTAACTCCAAGTGGATCAAAGATCTAAACATAAAGACTAAAACGATAAAGATCATGGAAGAAAAAATAGGGACAACCCTAGGAGCCCTAATACAAGGCATAAACAGAATACAAAACATTACCAAAAATGACGAAGAGAAACCCGATAACTGGGAGCTCCTAAAAATCAAACACCTATGCTCATCTAAAGACTTCTCCAAAAGAGTAAAAAGACCACCTACAGACTGGGAAAGAATTTTCAGCTATGACATCTCCGACCAGCGCCTGATCTCTAAAATCTACATGATTCTGTCAAAACTCAACCACAAAAAGACAAACAACCCAATCAAGAAGTGGGCAAAGGATATGAACACACACTTCACTAAAGAAGATATTCAGGCAGCTAACAGATACATGAGAAAATGCTCTCAATCATTAGCCATTAGAGAAATGCAGATTAAAACTACGATGAGATTCCATCTCATTCCAACAAGGCTGGCATTAATCCAAAAAACACAAAATAATAAATGTTGGAGAGGCTGCGGAGAGATTGGAACTCTTATATACTGCTGGTGGGAATGTAAAATGGTACAACCACTTTGGAAATCTATCTGGCGTTATCTTAAACAGTTAGAAATAGAACTACCATACAACCCAGAAATCCCACTCCTTGGAATATACCCTAGAGAAACAAGAGCCTTCACACAAACAGATATATGCACACCCATGTTTATTGCAGCTCTGTTTACAATAGCAAAAAGCTGGAAGCAACCAAGGTGTCCATCAACGGATGAATGGGTAAATAAATTGTGGTATATTCACACAATGGAATACTACGCATCGATAAAGAACAGTGACGAATCTGTGAAACGTTTCATAACATAGAGGAACCTGGAAGGCATTATGCTGAGCGAAATGAGTCAGAGGCAAAAGGACAAATATTGTATAAGACCACTATTATAAGATCTTGAGAAATAGTATAAACTGAGAAGAACACATACTTTTGTGGTTACGAGGTGGGGAGGGAGGGAGGGAGGGAGAGGGCTTTTTTACTGATTAATTAGCTGAAAAGAACGGCTTTAGGTGAAGGGAAGGACAACACTCAATACATGGAAGGTCAGCTCAGTTGGACTGAACCAAAAGCAAAGAAGTTTCCGGGATAAACTGAATGCTTCAAAGGTCAGCAGAACAAGTGCAGGGGTTTGGGAACCATGGTTTAAGGGGACTTCTAAGTCAATTGGCAAAATAATTCTATTATGAAAACATTCTGCATCCCACTTTGAAATGTGGCGTCTGGGGTCTTAAAAGCTAACAAGCGGCCATCTAAGATGCATCAACTGGTCTCAACCCACCTGGAGCAAAGGAGAATGAAGAACACCAAGGTCACACGACAACTAAGAGCCCAAGAGACAGAGAGGGGCACATGAACCAGAGACCTACATTATCCTGAGAGCAGAAGAATTAGTTGGTGCCCGGCCACAATCAGTGACTGCCCTCACAGGGAGCACAATAGAGAACTCCTGAGGGAGCAGGAGATCAGTGGGATGCAGACCCCAAATTCTCATAAAAAGACCATACTTAATGGTCTGGATGTGACTAGAGGAATCCTGGCGGTCATGGTCCCCAAACCTTCTGTTAGCACAGGACAGGAACCATTCCCGAGGACAATTCATCAGACATGAAAGGGACTGGACAGTGGGTGGGAGAGAGATGCTGATGAAGAGTGAGCTAATAATATCAGGTGGACACTTGAGACTGTGTTGGCATCTGCTGTCTGGAGGGGGGATGGGAGGATAGAGAGAGTTGGAGGCTGCCAAAGTTTTCACGAAAGGAGAGACTGGAAGGGCTGACTCATTAGGGGGAAGAGCAAGTGGGAGTAAGGAGTAAGATGTATATTAACTTATATGTGACAGGCTGACTTGATTTGTAAACTTTTACTTGAAGCTCAATAAAAGTTAATAAAAAAAATAAAATAAAAATAAACTTTATTGGGGCACTTTTATATACAATAAATTTACATATAATAACATGACTCATTTTCAGTGTACAGTCAGATGAATTTCAAAAAATATACATACCTGGGTAACCACAACTCAAATCAACATATAGAGCATTTGCATCAGCCCCAGAAATGTCCCTCCTGGCCCCTTGCAGTCAATTCCTCCCCCACCCCAGCCCCAGGCTGATCTGCTTTCTGTCACTACAGGTTAGTTTTGTCTTTTCTAGGATTCCACATAAATGAAATCATATGTTATGTAGTTTTTTGTGTTTGGCTTCTTTGTTTCAGCATGGTGTTTTAGAGATTTACTAGTTAGTTCATTTGGATTGCTGAGGAATCCTCCATGGTATGTTGTTAGGTGCCGTTGAGTCGGTTCCAACTTGTAGCGAACCTATGCACAACAGAACGAAACACTGCCTGGTCCTGAGCTATCCTCACAATTATTGCTACACTTGAGCTCATTGTTGCAGCCACTGTGTCAATCCACCTCGGGGATTACAACATGTCCAAAGCATGTAAGACGCAGTCTCACCATCCTTGCTTCTAAGGAGCATCCTGGTTGTATTTCTTCCAAGACAGATTTGTTCGTTCTTTTGGCAGTCCGTGGTATATTCAATACTCCATGGTATGCATAGTACAATTTGTTTATTCATTCATCTATTGATGAGCGTCTAGGTCATTCCCAGTTTGGGGTGATTATGAATATATGTGTACAAGTCATTTGCGGTCATATGTTTTCACGTCTCTCAAAAATTATGAATGGAATTGCTGGATCATATAGTAAATAGATGTTTATAGGAAACTACCAAACCTTTTTACCACTTTATACTCCCATAATGTATGAGCAATGTATGAGAATTTCAGTTGCTCCACATTCTTACTAACATTTTGTATAGTCAGTTTAAAAATTTCAACCATTCCGTTAGATGTGTAGTGTTATCCAATTGTGGTTTTAATCCATATTCCACTGATTCCTAAAGATGTTGATCATCCTTTCACATGTGTCATGCATGTATTTTCTTTGGTAAAGTGTGTTTAAATCTTTTACCCTTTAAAAAATTGGGTTGTTCATTGTCTTATTATTGAGTTTTAAGAGTTCTTTATGTCTTAAGGATACAAATCCTTTTTCTAATATATATATTGTGAATATTTTTCCTAGTCCACGGCTTATCTTTTAAGTTTCTCAATAGTGTCTTTTGCAGAGCAATAGTTTTTAATTTTGATGAGATCTGATTGATTTTTTTTTCTTTTATGCTTAGTGCTTTTTGTGCCCTGTCTCAGAAATTTTTTTTCTCTCAACTTTTAACATCTTTCCTTTTACTTTTATATTATTAATATCCATAATACTTATGTTCTTTTCTTTACCCATAATTAAGTCCTCAGTGATTTCTTTATAGCTTAAACTGTAAAGTTGACAACCAGGAAACAGTTTTTACGTTTTGATGACCATACACATATTGTTCACTGAAGAGCCAAGTGGTGTATTTTGATGATATATTTTTTCTTATATAGATATCTTAAAATTTCTACTGTTCTTTTTTTTTTTTCTTTCTTGCTTCACCTTTGTCACCTTCTTAAGTTCATCCAATGTCTTTAGGTCTCAAAGATAGCATCAAATCTATGTTTTTGTTTTTTTTTGAAGCACGCCCCAACTGACTCCTTCCTCTGTTGCATCCCTCTGGGTTGATAGCCTTGAGTTGTCTGCACAACTGTCATCCCTGATGACCTTTCATTGCTTGTCTTGGCTGAACCCATAGGTTTTTTTTTTTTTTCTTTTTTTTGAGCTTTAAGTGAAAGTTTAAAAATCAAGTTAGTCTTTCATACAAAAATTTATATACACCTTGCTCTATACTCTTAGTTGCTCTCCCCCTAGTGAGACAGCACACTTCTCTCCACCCTGTATTCCCCTTTCCATTCAGCCAGCTCCTCTCCCCCTCTGCTTCTTATCTCCCCTCCAGACAGCAGCTGCCCACATAGCTTCATGTGTCTACTTGAACCAGGAAGCTCACTCTTCACGAGTATCATTTTCTGTCTTATAGTCCTGTCCAGTCCCTGTCTGAAGAGTTGGCTTTGGGAATGGTTCCAGTCTTGGGCTAACAGACCATCTGGGGACCATGACCTCTGGGGTCCTTCTAGTCTCAGTAAGGCCATTAAGTCTGGACTTTTTATGAGAATTTAAGGCTGTATCCCACTGCTCTCCTGCTCCATCAGGGATACTCTGTTGTGTTCCCTGTCAGGACAGTCATCAGTCGTAGCCAGGCACCTTCTAGTTCTTCTGGTCTTGGGCTGATGTAGCCTCTGATTTATGTGGCCCTTTCTACCTCTTGGGATCATAATTACCCTGTGTCTTTGGTGTTCTTCATGCTCCTTTGCTCCAGGTGGGTTGAGACCAATTGATGCATCTTAGATGGCCGCTTGCTAGATTTAAGACCCCAGACACCAATCACCAAAATGGGATGCAGAATGTTTTCTTAATAGATTTTATTATGCCTAGATGTCCCCTGAAACCATGGTCCCCAAACCCCTGCCCCTGCTACGCTGGCCTTTGAAGCGTTCAGCTATATTCAGGAAACTTCTTTGCTTTTGGTTTGGTCCAGTTGTGCTGATGTCCCCTGTATTGTGTGTTGTCTTTCCCTTCACCTAAAATAGTTCTTCTCTACTATCTAATTAGTGAATACCCTCCCTCCCTATCATAAAAAAAAATAGTAACCATCAAAGAATATTTTCTTCTCCATTTCTTGAGTTCTTGTAATAGTGGTCTTATACAGTATTCGTCCTTTTGCATCTGACTAATTTCACTCAGCATAATGCCTTCCAGGTTCCTCCATGTTATGAAATGTTTCACAGATTCATCGTTGTTCTTTATCGATGCGTAGTATTCCATTGTGTGAATGTACCATAATTTATTTAACCATTCCTCTATTGATGGACACCTTGGTTGCTTCCAGCTTTTTGCTGTTGTAAACAGTGCTGCAATAAACACGGGTGTGCATGTATCTGTTTGTGTAAAGGCTCTTATTTCTCTAGGGTATATTCCGAGGAGTAGGATTTCTGGGTTGTATGGTAGTTCTATTTCTAACTTTTTAAGAAAACGCCAGATAGATTTCCAAAGTGTTTGTACCATTTTACATTCCCACCAGCAGTATATAAGAGTTCCAATCTCTCCGCAGCCTCTCCAACATTTATTATTTTGTGTGTTTTGGATTAATGCCAGCCTTGTTGGAGTGAGATGGAATCTCATCGGAGTTTTAATTTGCATTTCTCTAATGGCTAATGATCATGAACATTTCCTCATGTATCTGTTAGCTACCTGAATATCTTCTTTAGTGAAGTGCCTGTTCATATCCTTTGCCCATTTTTTAATTGTGTTATTTGCCTTTTTGTAGTTGAGTTTTTGCAGTATCATGTAGATTTTAGAGATCAGACGCTGATCGGAAATGTCATACGTAAAAACTTTTTCCCAGTCTATAGGTTATCTTTTTACTCTTTTGGTGAAGTCTTTGAATGAGCATAGGTGTTTGATTTTTACGTGCTCCCAGTTATCTAGTTTCTCTTCTGGTGTTTGTGCATTGTTAGTAATGTTTTGTGTACTGTTTATGCTGTGTATTAGGACTCCTAGCATTGTCCCTATTTTTTCATTCATGATCTTTATCATTTTAGATTTTATGTTAAGTCTTTGATCCCTCTTGAGCTAGTTTTTGTGCATGGTGTGAGGTATGGGTCTTGCTTCATTTTTTTGCAGACGGATATCCCCTTATCCCCCAAGTGTCTGTCAGTTTGTCATACCGTGGGAGCTTGTGCGTTGCTGT